>NC_082715.1:18941434-19562757 GCF_030144855.1 Hypanus sabinus
ATGAAGTAATTTGACTAATTCTGCAAAAAGCTTCAGGTGTGATCTGAGTACAAAGAGCTACTTGGCAGGTGTGTTGAGGAGACAACATTAAGTGTTGGAGCTGCCTGGTGAAATTTCTGATGTCAGTAAGGTGGGCCTTTCAATAGTGCAACTCAGCAGAACTCAATTATTGGTCGTTTAATGGTCTCTGAATGCAGATTACAGCAGGGTTTATTCTTTTCATATTACCACCACCAAAACACTGTAGCATTCTGCATCTTGGCCCTTTAATTTATGTCAGACAGGAAGGAAATAGCCTGGACTTGTTGTCCACCCTGGTGCCAAGATGGTATGTAATCCAACAAATGGATTGAGTGATGACCTTGAACATTTTTATTGGGATCACCAGACCCTGTTGAACATCAGTAGTGTAGAATACTGCATGTCCATTCACTGGCGAGACTGATGGCCGGGGATCTGCATTGCCTCGGTTGGGCTGAGGACTAGGATTTAGCCTTGAGGTTGCCTTAGATGCAGCAGCCTGTTGCAGCTGCCTAGGGAGAGAGCAGGGGACTCTGCTGCGTGCACTAGAATCGTATTGGTTAGGGGATGGCCCATCCTGTTGCTGCCGCCTACTGGTGTTCACTCAGTGCTGCTCTCCAGTGTGTGCTCAGTGGAAGAACAAGCTGGACCAGGGGAATCTACAGTCGTAGAACATTGAACATAGAACATAAAAATCTACAACACATTACAGGCCCTTCAGCCCACAATGTTGTGCCGACCATGTAACCTACTCTAGAAATTGCCTAGAATTTCTCTACTGCATAGCCCTCTATTTTTCAAAGCTCCAAGTAGCAATCTAAGAGTCTCTTAAAAGATCCTATTATATCCTCCTTCACCGCCATCACCAGCAGTGCATTCCACACACCCACCAATCTGCTTGTGAAAATCCTGACATGCCCTCTGTACCTACTTCCAAGCACCTTAAAACTGTGCCCCCTCATGTTAGTCATTTCAGCCCTGAGGAAAAAGCCTCTGGCTATCCACATGATCAATGTCTCTCATGTTATACACCTTTATCAGGTCATCACTCATCCTCTGTCGCTCCAAGGAGAAAAGGCCAAGTTTACTCAACCTATTCTCATAAAGCACGCTCTTCCATCCTGGTAACATCCTAACCAAGGTCTTATATAGTTGTAACATTATCTCACAGCTCTTAAGCTCAATCCCATGGTTGATAAATGCCAACACACCATACACCTTCCCAACAAGACTATAAACTGGCACAGCAGCTTTGAGTGACCTAAGGATACGGACTCCAAGATCCATCTGATCCTTCACACTGCCAAGAGTCCTACCATTAATATTACATTCTGTCTTCAAAGTTGATCTACCAAAGTGAACCACTTCACACTTAAGGACATAAGAACAGAAGAAATAAGGAGCAAGTGTAGGTCATCTGACCTGTTGAGCCTGCTCCGCCATTCAATAAGATCATGGCTGATCTGGCCATGGACTCATCTCCACCTATCTGCCTTTTCCCCACAACCTTTAATGCCCCTACTATGCAAAAATCAATCCAACCTTGTCTTAAATACATTTACTGAGATAGCCTCCACAGCTTCATTAAGCAGAGAATTCCACAGATACATCACCCTCTCACCTCCATCCTAAATCTACTCCCATGAAACTTGAGGCTATGTCTCCTATTTCTTATCTGGGTTGAACTCTATCTGCCATTTCTTAGCATCCTATTAATGTCCTGCTGTAACCTCTGACAACCCCCCCAGATATCCACAACACCCCAAACTTTTACGTCCTCAGCAAACTTACTTACCAACAGTTCTACTTCTTGATCAAGATCATTTAAAAAAATCACAAAGAGGAGAGGTCCCAGAACATATCCCCGTGGAATACCAGTGGTCACTGTTCTCCATACAGAATACGAACCATCTACAACCACCCTTTGCCTTTTGGATCTCCTTGGATCCCATGCTTCCTTACTTTCTGAATGAGCCTTGTATAGGAAACCTTACCAAATACCTTACTAAAATCCATATATACTAAATCCACTGCTCTATCCTAATCAATGTGTTCTGTTACATCCTCAAAGCATTCAATCATGCTCGTAAGGCACCACTTCCCTTGACAAAGCCATGCTGACTATCCCTAATCAGATTATGTCTCTCCAAATGCTCACAAATCCTGCCTCTCAGGATCTTCTCCAACAACTTACCTATCACTGAAGTAAGACTCACTGGTCACACCACTCACAATTGGGTTATGTTATTTTTTTTCTTTGTGACTGTATGTTTTTCGGAAATCATGACCATTTGTTCTATTTGCAGTGTGCTGTTGGTAATCAGTACCTTGGACTCAAAGGAATGCTGTTTTGTTTTACTATATTCATGTATGTTTGATTGATAATTAAACTTGAAACATTGCAATAATGACTGACATCATTTGGTACTCATCTGACATTGGGGATACAGAATGGTTATATTAGTGTGGATTTCCAATGGAAGTCCCCAGGCAAGTTTTAATTTTGGCAAATAATCCCTCACATACTTAAATAGGTTATTGTTCACAGATTGCAAACTAAAATACACTTTCCTGATAATAATTGTTTTCCATGCGAATGAAAAGGTTAGAGTACTCTCACATGTGCCAAATTCTTTTCACAATGAATGTATGAAGTTACATTTATATTGGACATGCCATAATTTTTAAAATTCCAAAGTACTTTACAAATCAATGGTTTTTTTTGACGTGTTGTAGGTTGTAATCACGCTAACTTACACACATTAGAATCAGAATCAGGTTTAATATCACACCATATGTCATGAAATCTGTTGCTCTGCAACAGCAATACATAATGAAAAATACTACAAACTACAATAATAAATATATATATACGGTATACAATATAATCAGGTAGCGGGTGGAGTTACATCTCTACCAAACGGGGTGCAAAGTGCTCCTTCCTCCGCGAGTCAGCAGATCACCCTTGGGAAAGGTGTAGTGCCTGCTTGGCCTCTGGTCAGGGTCACGTGAAGTCATGGGAGCAGGTGGTGGATGGTCACATGAGCAGCTGGTTCATATCACACGTCTTGGTTATGTGACCACTGATGCAAGGCAGACAATCTCTGAAGAGCTTTGATAATGTCTGGGGTCACCTGTTTTGCAAGGACACTGCCCAGAAGAAGGCAATGCTAAACCACTTCTGTGGAAAAAATTGCCAAGAACAATCATGGTCATGGATAAACCATGATCGCCCACATCACATAACATACTATATATATATATATATATATATACATATATACTTATGCCCTTCCCTTGGACAACATCGGTGGCATGGAGAGGGGAGACTTGAGGCTTGGGCAACTGCTGGTCTTTCATTAAAAAAAAACTTTGCGTAGACTTGTGCCCTGGAAACTTTCCAAGGTGCAAATCCACGGTCTATTGAGACTAACTGAGGCCTACACATACAGTGGCATGGAAATGTTTGGGCACCCCTGGTCAAAATTTCTGTTACTGCGAATAGTTAAGTGAGTAGAAGATGAACTGATCTCCAAAAGTTGGAAAGTTAAAGATGAAACATTCTTTTCAACATTTTAAGCAAGATTAGTGTGTTATTTTTGGCATTTAAGGCCTTAAAGTACTAGCCCTTAGTGCAGGAGTGCAAAGACAAGGGATGACAGGCATGGTTGTTCCCTGTGGAGATCAGCTGCAGAGATTTCCCAGCCAAATCAGCATGGTGATTGTTGTCAGCTCTGAGCCTGGACGAAGGAGCAAAAAACAAGCAGCTTGTAGGGTGGGGGAAGAGGCAGAACGAGCCTCTTGTTGGATTTGGAGTAGGTGAGAGGAAGGAAGCTGGAAGCCAGGAGCAGACGGGCAGTGAGTTGGCCACAACTGCCGGCCCACCAACTGGAGAGTGTCGTGGTTAAGGGTCGAAACACTCTGTGAAGGTTGGGAACCACCTGATGACATCTGCTCCTGGCTGAAGGCTACAGTTACCTCATAAAGTGTTTGGAGATTGCATACAGGTGTATTTAACAAGTATTATTTTTGTTTTGTATAATTTCAGAGTGAAAAAAAGGAAAGGAGCACCATGCAAAAGTTTGGGCGCCCCAAGAGATTTGAGTTCTCAGATAACTTTTACCAAGGTCTCAGACCTTAATTAGCTTGTTAGGGCTATGGCTTGTTCACAGTCATCATTAGGAAAGGCCAGGTGATGCAAATTTCAAAGCTTTATAAATACCCAGATCCCTCAAACCTTGTCCAACAATCAGCAGCCATGGGCTCCTCTAAGCAGCTGCCTAGCACTCTGGAAATTAAAATAAATGATGCTGACAAAGCAGAAGAAGTCTATAAGAAGATAGCAAAGTGCTTTCAGGTAGCCGTTTCCTCAGTTTATAATGTAATTAAGAAATGGCAGTAACAGGAATGGTGGAGGTCAAGTTGAGGTCTGGAAGACCAAGAAAACTTTCTGAGAGAACTGCCGGTAGGATTGCTAGAAAGGTAAATCAAAACCCCCATTTGACTGCAAAAGACCTTCAGGAAGATTTAGCAGACTCTGGAGTGGTGGTGCACTGTTCTACTATGCAGTGACACCTGCACAAATATGACCTTCATGGAAGAGTCATCAGAAGAAAACTTTTCCTGTATCCTCACCACAACATTCAGCGTCAGAAGTTTGCAAAGGAACATCTAAACAAGCCTGATGCATTTTGGAAACAAGTCCTGTGGACTGATGAAGTTAAAATAGAACAATTTGGCCACAATGAGCAAAGGTATATTTGGAGAAAAAAGGGAGAAGAATTTTATGAAAAGAACACCTCTCCAAAAGTTAAGCATGGGGGTGGATCAATCATGCTTTGGGCTTGTGTTGCAGCCAGTGGCATGGAGAACATTTCACTGGTAGAGGGAAGAATGAATTCAATTAAGTACCAGCAAATTCTGGAAGCAAACATCACACTGCCTGTAAAAAAAGCTGAAGATGAAAAGAGGATGGCTTCTACAACAGGATAATGATCCTAAACACACCTCAAAATCTACAATGGACTACCTCAAGAGGCGCAAGCTGAAGGTTGTGCCATGGCCCTCACAGTCCCCTGACCTAAACATCATCAAAAATCTGTGGATAAACCTTAAAAGATGGCCCAAGAATCTCACAGAACTGGAAGCCTTTTGCAAGGAAGAATGGGTGAAAATCCCCCAAACAAGAATTGAAAGACTCTTAGCTGGCTACAGAAAGCATTTATAAGCTGTGATACTTGCCAAAGGGGGTGTTACTAAGTACTGACCAGGCAGGGTGCCTGAACTTTTGCTTCAGACCCTTTCTCTTTTTTGTTATTTCAAAACTGTAAAATATGGAAATAAAAAAGTAAGTTTACTTAAAATATTAAAGAAATGTATCATCTTTAACTTTATGCCTTTTGGAAATCAGGTCATCCTTTACTCGCTTAGCTATTCACAGTAACAGAAATTTTGACCAGGGGTGCCCAAGCATTTGCATGCCACTGTATATTTTGAGCCATGATATATAGGAGCAGAATTAGGCCATTTGGCCCATCAAGTCTACTCCATCATTTCATCATGGCTGTTCCAGTTTTCTTCTCAGCCCCAATTTCCTGCTTTCTCCCCATATCCCTTCATGCCCTGACCAATCAAGAATCCAGCAAGCTCTGCCTTACATATACTTGGTCTCCACAGCTGCCTGTGGCAATGAAATCCACAAATTAACCACTCTCTGGCTAAAGACGTTTTTCCTCATTATATTCACATATGTAAATTCTGAATAAGAGCAAAGTAACTAAATATCATTCACCTTGAAGCATTTTAGAAATCCCTACAGTAGAAAAACTGACTTAATTTAACACTAAAATGTAATTCATCTGGAAATTCCTGGAAAATTATATAAACTGGAAAAAGCAATTTATTGAGGAGTTGTATAAGTTTATATTTACTATTATTAAAAAGAAATTACATTTGATTTTAAATATGATCCTGTCATGTGGACAAGTTTTAAAAAGCAAGCAGGTTACAATTTACAGGCATAAATTTTTGCATCTTTGCATTTAATTATGTTAAATTTAGAAGCAAATAACTGGTTTTGATTACACTGGTGATCATAACCAAGCAGGTAGATATTAAACAAGCTTCAAAATTAGGTTGATGTAATACTAAAAATAAAGTGAAAACAGATGGCTACTTTACCTTGGGCCAAGAAATGGCTGTTTGGGGCCTGTACTGAATCATATGATTTTCTCCACCTCTGCCCGTTTTCATGTCTTGGCTCTGACATCATTGACACAGCTGGGAAACAATGACCTGGTAAATTCATCATGACTATTGTTGCCAATTCTGCAAATTAAGTAGAATGAAAATGCTGGAGAACAGGATGTTCAAAGGAATGGATAAATCAGTAAGGTAGGCAGCAACATCTCCAACATGATTAATTTAGTCTAAACCCTGGTGCTTCAGAAGGTTTAGTCTTCAGCCCCTTACTCTACTCCTTCCACGTTCATGACTGTGTGGACAGATTCTGATTAGTGACATGGTATCATGATAACAACCTTTTCCTCAATATCAGCAAAACAGAAAAGCCCATCGTTGATTTCAGGAAGGTAGGGAGGCGCACACGCTCCTGTTATATCAATGGTGTTGAGATAGTGAGAGAGTTGAGAGCTTCGGATTCCTAGGTTTGAACATCACCAATAACCTCTCCTGGTCCAACCAAGTTGATGTCATGCCCAAGAAAACTCACCATTGTCTCACTTCCTCAGAAGACTAAAGAAATTCGGCAAGTCCCTATCGACCCTTACAAATTTTTATTGATCTGCCATAGACAGCATTCTATCTGGATGCAAATCAGCTTGGAATGACAACTGCTCTGCCTGACTGCAAGAAACAGCAGAGAGTTGTGGTCACAGTTCAGTGCATCACAGATTAGCATGGGCTTGATAGGTAGGGTAGGGAAGGTGTATTAGGGAGAGGATAGAACATAATCAGAGTGGTTAAGGGAAGAGATGGGAGAACAGAATTGACTTTCTATAGTAGGTTTTTCTAGCCATATTTGAAGCATAATATTATTATTTTAACATAAAGACATAGATCATCACAGCAGAGTACATGCCTTTTGGCCCATGGTTTTATGCCAATGATTCATTTCAGGTTCTGTAATCAATTATAGCAATTTCCATCAGTCAACATGATTCTTTATAAAGCACCATTACAATACACAGACTGTGGTTTAAACTGACACTTTATTTGCAAGTCTTTTATTTAACCTGTTTTAACAAAGTGACTTACAATGTATTACATTCCTGCTAGTGATAAAACACTTCAGGAAAAACAATTACAGAGTTTCACCAAAGTTAAGGACCGGGGTAGGATGGAGGGGGGGGGGGGGTGGTGGTGACCCAGCCCTGAGACACCAGGCAAGGTAATTTGATTCCAATTGATCATTCCAGAATATCTCTCTTGGTGCTCTCTGCTCCCTCCCCTCTGCAAATTATGATCCCCACTCTCAGTCCACAATAAAGACCCAGTCAGAAGCAGTTTATCATCTCTCAGATGTATGTCATTTTTTTTGTGTGGCAGTACTGCAGTGCAATACATAAAATTGCTACAGTACTGTGCAAAAGTTTAAAGTAGAGGTTCAAAGACTCTTGATTAGTCAGGGCACAAAAGGATATGAAAAGGCAGGAAACGGGCTGAGGGGGAAAATGGATCAAACACGATGAAATGGCGGCACAGACTGGAGGGGCCATTTGGCCTAATACTGCTCCTATATCTTATTTTCCTAATGGTCTTACCCTAGCTATATAACTATATGTATATGTGTGTATAGTACTGTGGCTTTCTGCCTGAGTGCAGGTGCAGATGCTACTCCAAAAATAAACCTATTATAGCAATAAAGTTCTTTGTGAGAGTTCCTGGTGAGGAACTCTTTGGACTCTTCTTCCATCTCTATCTGAAACAGACCACGGCTAAGTCAACTTTGCTGAAGTGTTTTCCTCCAGAAAGACGTCCTCTATCCTGAGAAGAGATGTTGACCTATCTTCATCACTGGGTTGATGGTGATCCTAACTTTACCACAGATGCCAACAGACTCATTCTCCTTGGCTACTGATCACTAGTGTTGCCCAATGGGCTCCAGTCAACCTTGACAAGCATTCCTTCAGACTCCATTTGATCTAGCTCACTAGCTACTTTATCATGTATGCTATAAGGAATCAGAAGGGTTTGTAAAACTTGGGCTTGGCATTTTCATTTAATGATATTTTGTGTGGCATTATCCAGTATCTTTCTCAATTTGCTTTCAGTTATCACTCTTGCAGGGGATGTAGCATTCAAATGGTGGATAGATCTCGAATCTAGCAGTAGCTAACTCAGCCAATTAAGCCCCCACAATGTTGGCTCTCCTGTTTTTACCACATATAAACCCAAAGTGGCACGTTGATTGTTGTACTTCATTGTTACAAAAGTCATTCCCACAGGAATTATCCTTTCTCCATGATGCACCATCAATAATTCTCGGAGACGTGAGTTAAGGTAGGCTTTTATTAGCTGGAAGAAAGCACAAGCAGCAAGCGATCACCACACAACATCCTGGAGACTGAGGAAGGAGCAATCCCTCAGATCGCCTTTATACAGGGGTCTGTGGGAGGAGCCACAGGAGCAGTCAGCAGAGGGGCGTGTCCAGACAGGTATATGTAGTTCACCACACTCCAGTATAAGTTTTCTGTTGGATATTTGGTGGCTTCAGTTTAGTATCTTTGAAATTCCATTCAGATTCATTTTGTGGAATGACTGAAACAGCCAAGCTGGTGTGTAATTCAATTTTAATTAATTTGCCATTCATTTCTGGTGTAAGCCATATTGCTTGTCTATTGTTAGCTTCACATTGTAAACCTTAAGGCTACTCAGTCCTGAGTCACTTTTATCATTATCAGATTTTTCACCAACAGCATGCAGGTTAGTGTCTTTTTGAAACTGCCACTTGACTTTTTAGCTTTTCTCTTCCCTGTGTAGCCACTTATGTTTATCTGCCTGACATGCTCTTTATGTGTCCTATTTTGTTGCATTTTCTTCAAGTTTCACCTTTAAACCTACATTGGTATAGTGTAAGCAATATCAAAATCCAGCCCTATGTTCCCATTGTGAGAGGTGGAAGCTGGTATGGCCAGCCAACAGGGCTCTGTTGAAGCTGGATAGGCCAATCCACTATACAATGGATTACAGAAATATTGATGAACTCCAACTATACCGTCGACTTTGGATGAAGGAGATGGGAGGTCATCAGTGGCCTATATTCCACTGGGAGCTGAAGGCTCAAGAATAATAAGAGGTGTGATGTATGTGAGCTCTTGCCACAATGGTAACATAAATTTCTATTGGCCAGGCAGGTTTTTGTTCAGAAGTTCCAATTTTGTTCATGCTCACTTTCATCCTGAAGTGCAACTCTGTCTGCCTTTTCTATTGATCAAGCAATTCCAACTGCTCTTTTAAATATGAGTTGTGGTTCAGTTAGCAGATATTTTTGAACACTTTCTTGTAAGATTCCACAAACTAAATTATCTCTTAGTGCATCATTAGGTCATCACTGAACTGACAATGCTCAGACAATCTCCTCAATTCAGCCACATAAGCTGAAATGGACTCTCCTTCCTTTTGATTCTGCTCATGAAGCCTAAAGCGTTCTGCATTAACAATGGTTTTGGTTCTAAATTTTCCTGCATTAGTTTCATGATATCAGCAAAGCTCATTTCAGCTGGTTTGTTTGGAGCAGATAAACTTCTAAGCATGTTGTATGCTCAACTTACTCAGCAAACTGGCACCCACTTTTCATTGGTTATTTCATTTGCTTCAAAATACTGCTCAATTCTCTCAGTACATAATATCCAGTTGTCATTTGTACTATTGAACAATTCTATATTTCCAATGTAACCATCCCCTTCTGCTCTTTTTTTATTAGTGCTTATGATTTTCCAGTCCTTACTGTTTATGAACACACAAATTAATCTGTTTTCAGACTTTTTTAACCAAAACATCTCTGTCCATTCCCAAAGAAGCACGGGCTGTGCTTCTTTTAAACTCAAACGGCTCATTGCATTACTTTTTTAAAACTCAAATGTCTTAGGTAGGTAGTCACCTTGGGTTTTTAAAAAATGTCCTCATCCCCACTGTTATGCTTTGTAACTCCAAAACATAAAACTAATCAAAAGAAATACAAGCGAGCCCAAGAGGTGCATGTAATCTTCAATTTTACATTTAGCGAGGCATGCACTAAAGATATAGTGGCTTAATGGTGTATGCCATTCATGTACTTTTACATATAATCTATAATGAATTACTTATAGAGCATAGAAATCTGCAGCACATTACAGGCCCTTCGGCCCACAATGTTGTGCTGACCATGTAACCTACTCTAGAAATTGCTTAGAATTTCCCAATGGCATAGCTCTTTATTTTTCTCAGCTTATCTAAGAGTCTTTTAAAAGACCCTATTGTATCTGCCTCTACCACCATCACTGGCATACATTCCACACACCCACCACCCTCTGTGTGAAAAACTTACCCCTGACATTCCCTCTGTACCTAGTTCCAAGTACCTTAAAACTATGCCACCTTGATTTAGCCATTTCAGCGTTGGGGAAAAAAGCCTCTGGCTATCCATACAATCAATGTCCCTCATCATCTTATATACCTCTGTCAGGACACCTCTCATCTTCAATTGCTCCAAGGTAAAAAGGCCAGGTTCACTCAACCTATTCTCATGGCATGCTCTCTAATCCAGACAACATCCTCAAAAAACAAAGAATGCTTAGGTTTACAATATTCTCGCCAACATCACTACTGAAGCGTAACGGGAGCCGGAACATTGAAGACAGCAAGATTGGCTGTTAGTGGGCTCTGCACTTAGTAACTGATTTGCCATTTCTTGAGTCGGGGAACTCGAAATAAGTGAGCAATGCTTCAGACTAACTGTAACATCGCAATAGCTACTGATGCCTCCCCTGTCATTGTGGAAGGAACGATATCTGTCTTTCCTTTGTTAGTGAGAGACAGAGCCTATGGGATGTCGAAATGTTGAAGTAAACAATCGGTTGTTGATGGACTTTAGACCATGGTCTCTCCATAGGGGCTTTGCTTTTGTTTGCATGGTAGGAATGTTGATAATTTATGCCAGAATAAGTGGGGGAGTGTTGACGCTTTTGCTGCTGCTTGTGGGAGTGGGACAGGGGGCTTTCGGGTTCTAATGCTTTCTTTTCTGTCGTTCACTCTTTGGAGGTATTTTCTTCTGTTTTGAGGAAATCTGCAAAAGGTAAGAATTTCAGGTTGTATATCTCTGATATTAAATGGAACTATTGATGTTACTCAAATATTACAGAAACATTAAATACACAACAAATAGAATCAATGAAAAACTAAACATAAAGACTTACAAGCAAAAGACAAACTGCAAATACAAAAAAACTAATAATAATAATAAGTAAATAAATGCTACAAAGAAAGTGAGTTGTAGAGTCCTTGAAATTGAATAAATAGGTTGTGGAATCAGTTCAGTGCTAAAGGGATTGAAGTTATTCATGCTGGTTCATGAGTCCAAGCATCAAATACGACTCCTAATGAAATTCATTGCATAGTGTACAAAAATAGTGTTTTGCCCTTCAATTCTAGGTGGTTGCTCCATTATTAAAGGCAATTCTGTAAGTCAGATTTAATCAGATTTTGCTGAACTCAGCACCTTTTTTTTCTGTGAAAGTATCATTTTCTGTACCAAATCAAAAGGTGGTGCTAAATGGATGGAGGAATATGTAAAATAACCTAATGCTTGAATTGCTGCTGTTTTACCTAGATTTTAAAATAACATAAGATCAAGTCCAAAATCAGAAGGAAAGATGTCACAGGAATCTGTAACCCATAGATATTAGCTTTCTTTTTCAGATGCACTTCAAAACATCAGTGAAATGCTTCATGTACATCAATGACCAACAAAGTCCAAGGATGTGCTGGGGGCAGCAACTAAGTGCACGCCCACAAATTACAAACTTTACTAACCCGTATATCTTTGGAATTTGGGAGGAAGCTGGACCACTCAAAGGAAACACACGCGACCAAGGGAAGAAAATATAACTCCTTACAATTAACAGTGGAAAAGGAATACCCAATTGCTGGCACTGTAAGGCGTTACGCTAACGTGTGTGTACCGCTGGTTATCACTCTCTGTGATTTTAGCCACACGTGGATTTAGGAAATCAAAATTCGTACCAAAACCAGATGCTGTGCTCACAAGCAAATGCGTATGAATATCAAATACTGGATTTGAGACCGTAACGACTTCTTTTCCATCTCTAACTGTCAGATACTGGATTTACAACCATAATGGTCTCTTTTCTGTCTCTAACTGTGCTGCTGCCCCTCATTCATAACCTCCCCCCAATAGACAAGACAGGGTAAGTTAATACTGTGATATTTAAAGGAACCAATTTCATACATTTTAAGCAGAGGTAACGGACAAAGGATATGCAACTTCAGAGCATTTTTCAGGATGTCAAAACATTCCAGGGTGCTTTGCAACCAACTTGCATTGTCAATGTTAATAGAGGGAACAACTTCTAACAAGACATTTAACATCTCTATTTTAAAGTGAAAATCCTGACAACTGCTTTTCAATTCTTGTTATGTCTGAATTTCTTCTATTGTTCAGCATTGTCTGTGGCTGCTACTGTTGGTGTTGGTTGGCAGGTTGGATGACATTGACGTCTTGATGTGCTGTATGTTGCTATATTCACTCTTCTCCGAGTTTGCTTCACTTCTGAATCCAGATTAAGCTGTTTGCTTTGTTCCCTAGATGACGCTGCAATAAATGTTTCTATTGTATTTCTTTGTCCTACTGTGAATACCTGAATCTCAGTGTAATATTTGGTGACATATATTTCCTTTGATAATAAAATTACTTTGAACTTTGAACTAGATTCACATCTCCTGTTTCACATTTCCAAGTTAACAGATGTTAACTTGGCTGTGATTAAGCTCAACACCAGCCTGTTCAATCACTTGCAAAGAAAAACACTTTAGTAATTGATTTATTTTTCAGGTTCTGGTTAATATTTATTGCCTGTCACTTCAGAGCAGGGGTTCTCAAAATTTTTTGTGCCATGGACTAAAACCATTAAGCAAGAGGTTCATGGACCACAGGTTGGGAACCCCTGCTTTAAAGGGTGGAGGCAACTGTTTAGATTGCCAGATCATGTTAAAGCTCAGGTCACATTGTCACAAGATATTCTGCAGATGCTGGAAATCGCGAAGAACTCACACCATGGTGGAGGATCTCAACAGATCAGCCAGTATCTATGGAGGCAAACGAATAGTTGACATTTTGGGCCGAGACATTTTGCCAGGTCCCAATAATGATTTTGGCCCTGAACGTCACCCTTTCCCTCCATAAATAACGCCACCTCTTAGAGTCATAGAGTCATAGGACATTACAGCAAAAAAGAGAATCTTTGGCCCATCTTGTCTGTGCCGAATCATAAATCTGCCTAGTCCCATCAATGTGCACCTGGACCATAGCCCTCTGTACACCCCCCACCCCCAACCATGTACTTATCCAAAACTTTTTTAAAATATTGAAATTGTGGCATTGATCGCACGGACAGCCAGATGCTTTTTCCCAGGACTGAAATGGCTAACATGAGGAGGCATAGTTTTATGGTGCTTGAAAGTAGGTACAGATGGGTTGTCAAAGGAAAGTTTTACATACAGAGAGTGGTGGGTGTGTGAAATGCACTGCCAACAAAGGTAATAGAAGCAGATACAATAGTGTCTTTTAAGAGATTCTTAGATGGTACATGGAGCTGAGAGAAATAGAGGGCTAGGCGGTAGGGAATTCTAGGCAATTTCTGGTAAGGTTAAATGGTTGACACAACTTTGTGGGCCGAAGGGCCTGTAATGTGCTGTCGATATCCATGTTCTATGTTATATGAAACTGAACCTGCATCCACTGCGTGCGTTGGCAGTACTTAAGTAAGCTTAAGGAATTTAGGCCTAACAGATCTTAAACCATACATAGTAATTTGGTACTGTTGAGATATGATGGAATTTGCAGTGCTGCTATCAAGTTCAGTAAGATGTTTCTTTTTGCCAGAAGCTGTGAGAGTGTTACTATTTTGCTTTTCACCAAAAAAGGTACCAAAATTCCCGTGGTGTGATTTCCGGCAGGTCAGGCGATCTGGCACTGACTCTGAGGGGATTCCACGAGGCTACGACCAAAGTGTACAGCATGGAGGCCAGGAATCCTGGAGGCAGGGCATGGGCCAATGATGGCTTCACTCTCACCAATCTCACCGATTAAAGTACGGAGGAAGATTGGAACCATCGAGGTGAGCGTAGTGTTCTGTGCCGTCTACCAGCCTCTTGTTCCCTGCTGCTGGAGGAGCAGCCTGTGAGTGACGGTCTCTAATTCTCTCTCACTCACTGCTCCTGAAGGAAGGTCCTTGGACTCGAGTGATCTCTCTCTTCCTTGGCGGGATGGAGCCAGAACAGGGTTTAATTGACATAGGTTGTAGATTTGGACTCTAATTCAGGTTTAAGATCTGTTTTAGTTTCTAGTTCTAGTTTCGGTTGCTCTTTGTGAAGTTACTATAACTAGAGCAAATCTCCTTGGGAAACTGAAAGGTCTGAAGGTAGATAGGCCCCCTGGACCAGTTGGTGTACATGCCAGAAGTCTGAAAGAGGTAACTGAAGAGATGTGGAGGTGTTAGTAATTATCCTTCAAGAATTACTATCTTTTGGAACAGTTCCGGAAGACAGGAAAATCGCAAATGTCACTCCACTCTTCAAGAAGGAAGAGAGGCAGAAGAAAGGAAACATTGGCCAGTTAGTCTGACCTCAGTGGTTGGGAAGATGTTGGAATTGATTATTAAGGATGAGGTCTCAGGGTATTTGGAGGCACATGATAAAATAGGCCATAGTCAGCATGGTTTCCTCAAGGGAAAATCTTGTGTATTGGAATTTATTGAAGAAATACCAAGCAGGGTAGACAAAAAAGAATTGGTTGATGTTGTGCACTTACATTTTCAGAAGGCCTTTGACAAGGTGCTACACATGAGGCTGCTTAACAAGCTATCAGCTCATAGTATAACAGGAAAGATCCTAGCATGGATAAAGCAGTGGCTGATTGACAGGAAGCATAGAGTGGGAATAAAGGGAGCCCTTTCTGGTTGGCTGCTGGTGACTAGTGGTGCTTCACAGGGATCTGTGTTGGGACTGATTCTTTTTATGTTATATATCACTGATTTGGATGAAGGAATTGATGGCTTTGTTGCAAAGTTTGCAGGAGGAGAGGCAGATAATTTTGAGGAAGTAGAGAGGATACAGAAGGACCTGGACAGATTAGGAAATGGGCAAAGAAATGGCAGAATGAATTCAGTGTCAGGAATTGTATGGCCATGCACTTTGATCAGAAGGAATTAGACAGATTAGGAGAATGGGCAAAGAAATGGCAGATGGAATGCAGTGTTGGGAATTGTATGGTTATGCACTTTGAAAATACAAAAAAACTGAGGCATAAAGGAATTTGGGTGTCTTTGTGCAGGATTCCCTAAAGATTAATTTGCAGGTCGTGTGTGGTGATGAAGGCAAATGGAATCTTAGCACTCATTTCAAGAGGACTAGAATATAAAAGCAAGGATGTAATGCTGAGACTTTATAAAGCACTGCCAAGGGCTCATTTGGAATATTGTGATCAGGTTTGGGCCCTTTATCTTAGAAAGGATGTGTTTAAACTGCAGAGGGCTCAATGGAGGTTGATGAAAATGATTCCAGGATTGAATGGCTTGTCATATGAAGAGCATTTGATGGCTCTGAGCCTGTATTCACTAGGATTCAGAAGAATGAGGGGTGTCCTCATTGAAACCTGTTGAATGCTGAAAGGCCTCAATAGAGTTGATGAGGAGAGGAGATTTCTTACAATGGGAGAGCCTAAGACCAGCGAACACAGCGTCAGAATTGAGGGATGTCCTTTTAGAATGGAAATGAGGGGCGATATTTTTTTAGCTGAAGAGTGGTGAATCTGTGGAATTCTTTGCCATAGTCAGCTGTGGAGGCCAAGCCTTTATGTATATTTAAGGCAGAGGTTGATAGATTCTTGATTGGTCAGGGATGAAAAGATATGGGGAGAAGGCAGGATATTGGGACCATATAGGTTCATGTAAAAGGAGGCAGAAATTTGGAACTCTCTCTAAAAACTCTGCCATTGATGAGATATAAAGAGCTTCTAAAACCAAAAGAGATTTTTGTTCAAATAAAGGACATGTGGAGCAAAGGCAGAGAAATGGAGTGAGGTGCAGATCAGGCATGATCTTACAGAATGATAAAGAAGGCCTGAGTAGCTAATGGGTGTGTTCAGGATTCCAGCACAGGCATTTCATTTACAACTGGAAAATCCTCTATGTTTAGAACTTTAATAACATTTTATCAGTCTTCACATTTGCTGGCACTATGCTTGATATCAACAAAACTGTTTGTACAGGGGTAACCTATTTAAAAGTTCAAAGTACACTTGTTATCAAAGATTGTATGTGGTATACAACCCTGAGATTCAGCTTCCCCTCAGACAGTCATGAAACAAAGAAGAAACATGGAACCCATTCAATGAAAAACATCAAATGTCAAAGCCCCTCCTCCCCACGCACAAATAAATTGTGCAAATGGCAACAAAACAAACAAGCAAAATCACAGAATATAAAAACTCAAAAGCATATTTCAGTCCAGTTCAGCTCAGTGTTCATTATCTGCAGGCTGCCCAATTCAAAAATCGCCCAATACTAGTAACAGAATTAGACCATACGATTATAAAATATAGGAGCAGGATTAGGCTATTTGGCCCATGGGTCTGCTCTCTATTCCATCATGGCTGATCTATTATCCCTCTCAACCCCATTCTCCTGCCTTCTCATTGTAACTTTTGACGCCCTGATTAATCAAGAACCTATCAACCTTTGCCTTAAATATACCAAATCAGTTGGCATATCTGGTCTGTGTCAATGAAATCCACAGATTCACCACCCTCTGGCTAAGGAAATATTTCCTCATCTCTGTTCTAAATGGATGTCCCTTTATTCTCAGGTAGTGTCCTCTGGTCCTAGACTCCCCCACCACAGGAAACATCCTTTCCACATCCACGCTATCTAGGCCTTTCAATATTTGATAGGTTTCAATGAGATCCCCCCTCATTCTTCTAAACTCCAGCGGGTACAGATCCAGAGCCATCAAACATATGTTAACCCTTTCATTTCTGGAATTTTTCTCATAAACCTCCTCCGGACCCTCTCCAATGCCAGCTCATCCTTTCTGAGGTAAGGGGCCCAAAATTGCACACAATACTCCAAGTGTGGTCTGACCAATGCCTGATAAGGTCTCAACATTGCATCCTTGCATTTCTAGTCCTCTCAAAATGAATGCTAACAATCCATTTGCTATCCTTACCACCGACTCAACCTGGAATCTTTAGGGAATCCTGCACGAGGACTCCCAAGTCCCTTTGCACCTCTAATTTTTGAATTTTCTCCCCATTTAGAAAATAGTCTACACCTTTTTTTTCTTCTGCCAAAGTGCATCACTATGCACTTCCACACACTATGTTCTATCTACCTCTTCTTTCCCCATTCACCTAATATGTCTGAGTCACACTGCAGACACACTGCTTCCTCAACATTACCTGCCCCTCCATCTATCTTCGTATCATCTGTAAACGTGGAAAAAACCCACCAATTCCTCAAAGAATTTTAAAAGATTTGTCAGTCAAGGTTTTCAATTATGGAAGCCATACTGACTTTGGCCTATTTTGTCATGTGCCTCCAAGTACCTGGAAACCTCATCCTTAATAATCAACTCCAACATCTTTCAAAATACTGAACTCAGCCTAACTGGCCTATAATTTCCTTTCTTCTGCCTCACTTCCTTCTTAAAGAGTAGAGAGACATTTGCAATTTTCCAGTCCTCCGGAACCATTCCAGGATCTAGTGATTCATGGAAGATTATTACTAATGTCTCCACAATCTCTTCAGCTACCTTTTTCAGAATCCTGGGGTGTAGTCCTCATGGTCCAGGTGACTTATTTACCTTCAGACCTTTCAGCTTCCCAAACACCTTCCCTTTAGTCATAGCAACTACACTCACTTCTGTCCCCTGGCTCTCTGACATATCTGGCATTCTGCTTGTGTCTTCCACAGTGAAGACTGATGCAAAATGCTTATTAAGTATGCCCACCATTACTACCTCTCCAGTGACATTTTTCAGTGGTTCCAAATACACACTTGTCTCTCTTTTACTCTTGCATAACTGAAAAAAAATTGACTCATGTCCTGTCCTTGATGCTGATTAACATGGTAAATAAATAACTTGCTAACCAAAGATAAGAATGATAAGCATAGCAAACTGCAGACAATTCAAAATAATTGTTAGACAGCACAAAATAATTGTTGATAATGAAATCATAAGACCATAAGACATAGGAGCAGAATTAGGCCATCTGGCCCATCGAGTCTGCTCTGGCATTCAATCATGGCTGATCTTTTTTCTCTGTCTCTCCTCAACCTCAGTTCCCGGCATTCTTCCCGTAACCTTTGATGCCATGTCCAATCAAGAACTTTTCAATCCCTGCCTTCAATACACCCAACGACCTGCCCTCTAGAGCTGCATGTGGCAACAAATTCCACAAATTCACCAGCCTTTGGCTAAAGAAATTTTTCCACATCTCCGTTTTGAAAGGGCGCCCTTCTATTCAGAGGTTGTGCCTTCTATTCCTATATAATATAACTGCTAAGACATATCCTATTTAATGTGAGTTATAAATCTAGAACAGAATGAATTCTTGGTTTGCCTAATCTGTAATTGCCAATACAGAAATTAATTAAATCTAACATCAAGTTGAAATCTTTTTGACATAAATACAAGCGATTCTGCAAATACAGTAAATCTGTAGCAAAACACGCAAAATGCTGGAGGAATTCAACAGGTAAGGCACCCTCTTGCCATGATATTACTGGACAACAAAGATTTTGCTTCCTGAATACCTTTGGGGTATACTTACTGATTTTAGGGAGCTCATCATGAAAATCAACATGAAATTTCCCTATCATACACCATTTTTTGAAAATCATCTGTATTTGTTATTTCAGTTCACAGTTCAAGCCAATTAAAATATTGTCCACAATCTAAATTGAAAGGCTTTCTTCTTGCCTAGAATGTTTCTACTTTGGCATGGTGGATGTTGCATGGCAGGGCAGGACATGTTTTAGAAAAACAGGACATGGAGCCTAGAGAATGTAGATGTATTAGCCATTATGCATGGGCCAGGAATGAAAACAACACTGATACTGATACAGATTTTAAACCCTTAGGTGAGCCTCACCTAATGACTCAATCTTTGTCAAAGGCAAAAGCAGAATTTCTGGGTACAAGACTGCAAGGATGGAATCTGCTGTCAGCAGGTACAAAAATTTCTGTGATGACATTTTGATACTTGAGACAGATGTTTCCCAGAATAACTGATGCCAAAATTAAGGAAGGCATTTTTGTTGGTCCACAAATCAAACAGACACTCATGACAGGTAACACTTCTAGTAGGCCCGGAGAAAATTGCATGGAAGGCAATTTGTTTTCTTGGCAAGCATAGAACACCAAACTACATGCAGCTGCTTGACAACATGCTTCAAGCATACAAAACAATGAAGTGCAACATGTCATTAAAGATTCATTTTCTGCATTCCCTGCAAATCTTGGCGCTGCCAGTGCTGGGCATGATGAAAGGTTTCACTAGGACATTGTGGTCACGGAGAAATGGTATTGGGGTAACTGGAATCCTTCAATGCTGGCAGATTATTGTTGGACACTTAACTGAGAAGCCTCAGTCACTGAGTACAAATGAAAATTACCAGCTAAACATTTTTAGCTTAGATGAACTACAAGTATTGCAAGGCATCAGCACTGTTATGCAATTAAATGCATTATATTAAATAAAAGTTAATTTCTTGATTCTCCAAATTCCCATGTGATGCAAGTAGTCTGAAGTTATATTTGTGTTCAACTAAAGAACAAAAAGAGTTCTGAGGAAAAGACTCTTTGGAAAAAGATTTGCTGTCCAATGTATTCAGCTGTATGGTGGCAGGTGTTTGAGTATAATAGTTTCTGAATTGGCTTCAAATGACAACCTCCGCACATGTGGACATTGATAGCAATTGTAGTGTTTGGAGAAATGTACAGTGCTAGCATCAACTGGAAAGACATGATATATATCCTGATCATAATGTCAGTCAGTATGCAATATCAATGCTAATGCCACACAAGAAGATCCAAACTCAACTGAACATACATTCAGCAGCAAAAAGATCTGGTATTCCTTGCACCTACCTCTACGCCACAACCATTTTACAACTATAAGATACTGACACTTGAAAAGACACTGGTTCAAGTTCTGCAGCTCAACCAGCTTCAACAGCTTTCTCATATTGTACCATGTTGGACAGATTCGGCTTGTGTCTGAAGGAGTGAAAGGTGACTTGTTGGAATGCCCAAGACAGCCAACAGGGAAAAATTGTCGCCAAGTCCTACATCCACCTGCAATGTTGATGTTGAAATATTCCATGTCTCTTCGTTTTTTCACAAGCTTTCCAACAAGGAAATTAACATTTCTGCTAATGTGCTGGGAATTTTAATTTGTATGCCCATCAGACTAATTCTGGAATTAAATCAGAATGAGAATCAGGTTTACTATCACTGGCATACATTGTGAAATTTGTTAACTGTGCCACAGTGTTACAATGCAATACACAATAATAGATAGAAAAATGAATTATAGTAAAATATATATAGTAATTCACAATAGTTGCAATCCTTATTTAGTTTAACTATTTAATATTTAATAACAGTTAAATAAATAGTGCAAAAATAGGAAATAAAAAAGTAGTGAGGAAGAGTCCATGGGCTCAATGTCCATTCAGAAATTGGATAACAGGGGAAAGAAACTGTTCCTGAATCGTTGAGTATGTGCCTTCAGGCTTCTGTACCTGCTCCCTGATGGTAACATATTATGTTTCATTTTTCCCAGTCTTTAATCTTCATGGTGAAAAACTTTTAAACTTCTGTTAAGAGCTGAGAAGTGACTTTCAGTATGTTCTGATGAAGGGTCGCAGCCTGAAATATTCACTTTTTATTCTTTTCCATAGATGCTGCCTGACCTGTTGAGTTCCTGTAGCATTTTGTGTGTGCTGCTTTGGATAACCAGCATCTGTAGATTTTCTCATGGTTTTAAAATGATTTACCTCTTTGGAGAGGAATAATATGATTAGGAATAGTCAGCATGGCTTTGTCAAGGACAGGTCATGCCTTACAAGCCTGATTGAACTTTTTGAGGATGTGACTAAACACATTGATGGAGTTAGAGTAGTAGATGTAGTGTATATGGATTTCAGCAAGGCAGTTGATAAGGTATCACATGCGAGGCTTATTGAGAAAGTAGGGAGGCATGGGATCCAAGGGGACATTTCTTTGTGGATCCGGAAATGGCTTGCCCACAGAAAGCAAAGAGTGGTTGTAGATGGGTCATATTCTGCATGGAGGTCGGTGACCAGTGGTGTGCCTTAAGGATCTGTTCTGGAACCCTTCATGATTTTTATGAATGACCTGGATAAGGAAGTGGAGGGATGGGTTAGTAAGTTTGCTCATAACACAAAGGTTGGAGGTGTTGTGGATAGTGTGGAGGGCTGTCAGAGGTTACAGCGGGACATTGATAGGATGCAAAACGGGGCTGAGAAGTGGCAGATGGAGTTCAACCCAGATAAGTGTGAATTGGTTCATTTTGGTAGGTCAAATATGATGTCAGAATATAGTATTAACGGTAAGACTCTTGGCAGTGTGGAGGATCAGAGGGATCTTGGGGTCGGAGTCCATAGGAAGCTCAAAGCAGCTGTGCAGGTTGACTCTGTGGTTAAGAAGGCGTACGGTGCATTGGCCTTCATCAATCATAGGACTGAGTTTAAAAGCTGAGAGGTAATGATGCAGCTATATAGGACTGAGGTTAGACCCCACTTGGAGTACTGTGCTCAGTTTTGGTTGCCTCACTACAGGAAGGATGTGAAAACCGTAGAAAGGGTGCAGAGGAGATTTACAAGGATGTTGCCTGGACTGGGGAGCATGACTTATAGGAATAGGTTGAGAGAACTCAGCCTTTTCTCCTTGGAGCAACAAAGGATGAAAGGTGACCTGATAGAGGTGTATAAGATGATGAGAGGCATTGATCGTGTAGATAGTCAGAGGCTTTTTCCCAGGGCTGAAATGGTTGCCACAAGAGGACACAGGTTTAAGGTGCTGGGGAGTAGGTACAGAGGAGATGTCAGGAAGTAAGTTTTTTTATGCAGGGAGTGCTGAGTGCGTGGAATGGGCTGCTGGCAACGGTGGTGGAGGCAGGTACGACAAGATCTTTTAAGAGACTTTTAGATAGGTACATGGAGCTTAGAAAAATAGAGGGCCATGGCTAAGCCTAGTAATTTCTAAGGTAGGGATATGTTTAGTACAACTTTGTGGGCCAAAGGGCCTGTACTGTGCTGTAGGTTTTCTATGTTTCTATGATTTGTCCTTTTTTTAATAAATTGCCAAATAAATGTTGACCTAGAAATACACCAGAATTTTGGATAATTGTTTTATGTCTTTTGAACAATTATCTAATAAATATAATTTGCCTAGATTTCATTTTTTTAGATATTTACAGATTAGGAATTTTTAAAATACTGTACTTCCTACTTTTCCAAATTTTGTGTCTTCAGGTATTTTGGAGAACGTTTGAATTAAACCCCTTTCAGAAAGGGCTTATATCAAAACCTTATAATATAATTATGAAGATATATTCAGAGCCCCTTTATAAGACAAAAAATGATTGGGAAAGAGAGCTTAACCTTATTATTCCTATTGAGAATTGGGATAGAATTCTTCAATTAGTTAATATATCATCTATATGTGCCAAACATTCACTAATACAGTTTAAGGTCGTACATAGGGCCCATATGTCCAAGGATAAATTGGCTCATTTTTATTCCTATATAAATCCTATTTGTGATAGATGTCAATCTGAAATAGCATCTTTAACTCTACAACCCCATCCTATTACCGCAATTTTTGGTTTACCAATGATGGACTCACTTCATTTATCTTCTTCCGCCTGTCGAATGATTGCATTTCTTACACTAATGGCTAGAAGATCTATTTTGTTGAATTGGAAGGA
This sequence comes from Hypanus sabinus, assembly GCF_030144855.1. Lineage (NCBI taxonomy): Eukaryota > Metazoa > Chordata > Chondrichthyes > Myliobatiformes > Dasyatidae > Hypanus > Hypanus sabinus. The sequence goes on from NC_082715.1 coordinate 18,964,707, forward strand.
AATTAATCCTCCTACTGTATTTCATTGGTTTTCTCAAACTATGTTATGTTTAAATTTAGAAAAAATTAGAAGTGGTGTATTTGACACTTCTACTAAATTTGAAAAGATATGGAGACCATTTATTTAATATTTTCATATGATGTAATAGGACCCTGTTCCAGGCCTATTTGATTTTCCAGTTTTGTTTTCATATATGTCAAGAGGATAGGAGTTGACGACACCGATGATTTTGTATTTTTGTGAGATATTATAAACAGCTCTTTTTTTTCTCTCTTTTTTTATTTTCTCTTTTTTTCTTTTTTGTTTTTTTTCTATTAGTTATTAGATTTTTAGATTAGTTTTTGTATAATGATTTTTTTTTCTCTTTTTTCCTTTTTATTTTTTCTTTTTATTCTATATTATGATACACCTAGGTTTGCCTTGTCTATTTGTATATTGTATCTTTTACTATGTGGGAATACTCATTTATACTGTAATCATTGTTTTTGTAATCTTTTATAGTTAGTTGAAATATGTACGTTTGTAATCCCATTATCTATGTACCAATTTTATTTTGTTGTTATTAATAATGATAATAAAAAGATGGAAAAAGAAAGAAAGAAAGAAATACACCAGAATAATGATGCCCAGTATTCCTAAAGGTTTTAACCTGAGAAAGTTAAAATGATTAACAACAACCTGTGTCAAAAATAGTTTACACAGGGATGCAGCACTCTGCATCCAGTAACTCTCAATCAGCTAGCACACATTTAATCAGGGTTATTTTTCAAGCTGTTGTCATATTTCTTTTGTCGCTGAGGATTTGAACTGGGATCTCTTGCCTCAAAGTCTGGTGTTGATTCCTACACCACTGGTCGGCTATTCTATCTAGGATAAGTTCATTAATTCATCAGCAAAATGCAGGTCTAGTTGCACATTCTTGCTAATAATACTTCAATTGCAAAAGAGTTTAAGTAAATGAACTAATTTAGGTAAAATAATTCATATAGTTCTGCATTATTTTCCTGACCTTTCTCTCCATCTGCATTTTAGACTGGAGTTAGTTTCAGCCTTAAAATCCTACATTATAAAGTATTCATAAAAGTTTACTGCTGTTGAGTTTAATGGATAACGGAACAAGTTAAGGCTCTAAGAACAAAATTAAGTTTATTCACAGAACAACATCATCGGTGAGACTTGGGAGATAAAACTTAATTCTCAAAGAATGACAACATGCTCTACTTTCTTCAAGTAATTTGTTTTGAATGCTTTTATTTCACTGAACAAGAAAAATGGTCCCAGAAGTCCAAATTACATTGCTGAACTTTTGAAGCACTCCAGAAATGGTTTCATAAACTTAACAGCAATTAAACTGCATCCATCCAGAGATTTGGAAAACTGCTGCTAATATACACTGGGACATAATTTTGTCCATCCACCTGCCTTGACAGTGAACACCCATCCCAATCGGAGTGTTACTTGAGGATAACATAAATGGGAGGGCATCTATTCTTCAGGGACACTAGAAAATTCAAAGCAGGACCTCGGAATGGGAGGTTGAATGATTCAGACTAACAGAAATGAATCTGAGTGTCTTGTTTTTTAACATGCTGCCAGATTTTTATACATATTGACTTCAGTGACATGTAAAATAATGTGATGATTCATTGTCACCTGTGTTGCACTACTGTTATTCAAAGGGGGACTTTAGCAGTAAAGCTTGAAGATGACTAAGCGTGTATTCACAAGAATTCAGAACAATGAAGGATAAGCTCATTGAAAGTCATCAAATAGTGAAAGGCTTTGATAGAGAGGAGGTGTTGTACAGTGGGAGAGACTAAGACAAGGGGATACAGTCTCCGAATAGAAGGACGTCCTTTTAGAACAGAGATGATGATGAATTTCTTTAGCCAGGGAGTGTTGAATCTGTGGAATTTTTTGCCACAGGCAGCTGTGGAGGCCAAGTCTTTATGTATATTTGAGGCCGAGGTTGTTAGATTCTTGATTGATCAGGACATGAAGGGATTCGGAGAGAAGGCAGGAGATTAGGGCTGAAAGGAAAATTGGATCAGCCATGATTAAGTGGCAGCGCAGACTCAATGGGCCAAATGGCCTAATTCTGCTCCTGTATCTTATGGTCTTGTGTAAAGGGGGGAGGGGGTTCTTTTTCTTTGTTACTGCGTATGTTAATCGAAATGGCTTCTTTGTTTTGTTAAAAATAGGAATTCTTCTTTGTTGCGAGAGAGTGCTGGAAGCTTGTTTGGGTTAAAATTTACCGATAACGAGAATTGTATTCCTTTGTAAACCAATTGGGATTAATGTTGTTCTTTCTTCTGAGTCTGTAAGCTATTGTTGGCAGGCTTTTGGGGAGATCGGCGCGAGGGGGAGAGAGAGAGAGGAAGCGATGCTGTAAACTGGGCGAGGAATGGACCCCAAGCGGGGGTCCGAGGCCAGGAGGTACCCTGAGAAGAGGAGACAAAGATAGACGTGCTTGGTTGACCACTTCGGGTGGTCCTGAGCTGCGAGTCAAGGAGGAGTTCGGAGGGGATTGAATGGTGGCCAGAAGACTTCAGGTAATTGAGCTCCAACGGGTGTGCTCGAAGTGGTTTGGACTTTGATAAGTTTGGCGCCTTTTCTTTGTTTTCTTTTCCTTGTGTATCATTATTAATTACTTAGATATGGTAATCTTTATAAACTGTAATCATTTAATCGCATATGGTGTCCTGTTCGTTCTTTGGCAAGGCGGGGACATCACACAGCATCCACACAAGCTGATTACCCAGTTTGGCGGGGCCGAAGGCTGCTCCCCCTAGACGAGAACGAGTTGAGCGAGCCTGAGGTGACCCAGGGGTTACACTTGTTTCTATTGACTCAGTGAATAAATATATTTAAACTTACTGGGAAAGTGAGTGTGGTGAACTATGTGTGCCTGTCTGGACACGCCCCCTGCTGACTGCTCCTGTGGCTCCTCCCACAGACTCCTGTATAAAGGCGATCGAGGTCTGAGCCCGGCCTCTCAGTCTCCAGGATGTAGTATGGTGGTCACTCACTGCTGGTTCCTTCTTCCAGTCAATAAAAGCCGATATCTCGCCTTTACGTCTCAGAGTGAGTTATTGATGGTGCATCAGCTCACTTATTTTATATAACAAGATCCAAGAGTTTATTTTAATGCATTCCAATGTAGAAAGTCAATTTCTCCGTTTATCTGTGTTTTAAGCATCAAGTTAACTGAAAAAGGAACAATCACTCCATTGAGGGTATTCCATAGGCCCCTCCAGTAGCAACAGGGATACCAAAGAGCCATAACTATGCAGATTTTGGAAAAGTGCAAAGATAATAGAGTTGTTGTCATGGGTGACTTTCAACTATTGATTGACACTTCAATGCAAAATATTTAAATGGAGCAGAATTTGTTATGTGTTCCAGGAAGGATTCCTGACCCGGTATGTGAAAAGGCTGACTAGAAGTTGGAGGTCATACTGGATTTAGTGTTAGATAATGAACCTGTTCAGGTGACAGTCTTTTGGTGGGTGAGAACTTCAGAGACAGTGACGATAAATCTCTGACCATCAATATAGTCAATGGACAATGATAGGACCAGACAGTATTCTATAAACATTTAATTGCGAAGGTTGAACGTAAAGGCAGAATACAAGGTTAACGGCAGAATTCTTAGCAGCATGAAGGAACAGAGGGATCTTGGGGTCTAAGTACATGCATCTCTCAAATTTGATGTGCAAAGCTGGTTAAGAAAGTGTATGATGTGTTGGCCTGCATTGGTTCGGAGACTGAGTTCAAGAGCTACAAAGTAACTTACACCGCAGCTCTATGAAATTCTGGGTAGACCATACGGAATATTACACACTATTCGCCTCATTATAGGAAGGAGGTGGAAGCTTTAGAAAAGGGGCAGAAGAGATTTACCAGGATTCTGCCTGGGTCAAAGAGCATGTCTTATGAGTAAGTTCAGGCTTTTATCTTTGGAACGAGATTGAGAGGTGATTTGACAGAGGTGTGTACGATAATGACAGTCATGGATAGAGTGGATAGCCAGCACTTTTGTCCCAGAACAGCAATAGCTAGTACCAAAGGACATTCTTTTAGAGTGCATAGAAGAAAGGTGAGTGGAGATATCAGAGGTAGGTTGGTTACTGTGATTGACAAGTGCTGGGCATGCACTGCCAGGGGTGGTGGTAGAGGCAAACACATTGAAGAACTTTTAGATAGGGACATGGATATAGGAAAAATAGAGGGTTGTGGGTTATATAGCAGAAAGTGTAAGATTGATTGTGGAGCAAGTTGAAAGACTGGCACAACAAACAAAAGGGCCCTTTCTGCACTGTACTGTTCTATGTTCTAAAAGAAACTCAATATAATGTATAATACTAACTGCTTATGGAGGGAGAATCATGTTGTGGCATGTGTAACCTCCCAAGAGCTTCCATGCAGAGTAAGCATTAATGCTGGGTGGTTGCTGAAGATTTTCTAATTTAGGGCAGCAAAAGTTCTTCTGCAGATCACAAAGAACACAGACCACTTACATGTGTGAATAAGTTAGAAAAGATCTAATGTATCAACCTGAAAAACATCACCCTTATTTGATCTCTCATACCTGATTCCTCCTGTAACTGAGTCCTTTCTACGAATAACTAGCCCGGATAACTATGCAACATGAAGAAAGCACAGCAGCACCTCTGCTTCCTGAGAAGTTTTCAAGGAGAGGCTATGATATAATACTAGTACTTTGACAAACTTCTGTAGTTGTGTGGTGGAAAGAATATTGATTGGCTGCATCACAGTCTGGTAGGAAACAACCAATACCCTTGAATGGGAAGTCTTACAGAAAGCAGTGGATATGGCCCAGTCCATCATTGGTAAAGCTCTCCCCACCAATGAGCACTTCTGCATGGATATTGTCACAGGAAAGCAACATCCATCATCAGGGGCCCCCACCATCCAAGTCCTGCTCTCTTCTTGCTGCTGCCATCAGGTAAAAGACACTGGAGCCTCAGGACTTGCACCAGCAAGTTCAAGAACAGTTATTATTCCTCAATCATCAAGCTGTTGAACCAGAGGGGATAATTTCATAACTTCACTGAACTGGTTCCACAATCTGTGGATTCAGTTTCAAGGACTCTGCATCTCATGTCCTCGATATTTATTTCTTATTTATTACTATTATTATTATTTCTTTTTTAAATTTTGTATTTGCATAGTTTGTTGTCTTTTGCACACTTGTTACCCGTCTTCTAGGGTGTGGTCTTTCACTGGTTCTATTATGGTTATTGGATTTATTGAGTATGCCAACAAGAAAACAAATCTCAAGGTTGTATATGGTGACCTATATATACTCCAATAATAAATTTAGAATCAGAATCAAAATCAAAGGTTCAAAGGTTCAAGGGTCCATTTATTATCAAAGTACACAACTCTGAAATTCTTCTTCTCCAGATAGCCACGAAACTAAAAAAGGAAAGAACAACAGCACGGTCATCAACCCCCAAATCCCTCCACCCTGCACAAAAAAAAGAACAAGTATGGAACACGCACGTCGACCTCCAAATCTCCCTTCGCACTCACAAAAAATGAGAAAGATTGGGCAAGAAACACAGAATACAAAACAACCTTCAGACTGAAAAAAAATCCACAGTCCAAGTCCACATCCAAAACGCAGAAAACCTGGGCAATACTCTCCCTCTCTGTAGCAGAGTGCTCTCACTAGTAATGAAAAACCAGTCTCCCATCTCCAGTAGCAGTGCAATCCCTCTGCGATAAAAAGGCAGCCAGTGTTTCAATTTCCCTCCTTTAGTCGTCGAACAACTGGAACTTTAATCAGCGAAACGGAGTCCAACATCGGCTCGCAGCCCTCTTGCATGCTGCCCTGGCCTCCCAGAATCCCCTCGGAGACGGCAGAGTGCTGAAACACCAAAACGACCTCCAAACTGCAAATCACATTCAAGACAAAAATCAAACGTAAAAGACATAAAAGAAGTGAAATGTATGGTTTCATGATGAATCCAGATATCGACCAAAGGAGTGTTGTACGCAGGTGCCAGTCTTGACCAGAATCAGGCTTCATATGTAATAAAATCTGTTAACTTTATGGCAGCAGTACAATGATATACATGATTAACAAATATAGAGAAAAAAACCCAAATTATATTAAGTATATCTATCTATCTATATATATATATATATATATATATATAGACAATAGACAATAGGTGCAGAAGTAGACCATTCGGCCCCTCGAGTCTGCACCGCCATTCTGAGATCATGGCTGATCATTCACTATCAATACCCAGTCCCTGCCTTGTCCCCATATCCCTTGATTCCACTATCCATCAGATATCTATATAGCTCCTTCTTGAAAGCATCCAGAGAATTGGCCTCCACCGTCTTCCGAGGCAGTGCATTCCACACCTCCACAACTCTCTGGGAGAAGAAGCTCTTCCTCAACTCTGTTTTAAATAACTGACCTCTTATTCTCAATCCATGCCCTCTGGTACTGGACTCTCCCAACATCTGGAACATATTTCCTGCCTCAATCCTATCAAATCCTTTAATTATCTTAAACGTTTCAATCATATATATATATATATGTCTACTAAATAGGTAAGTTAAAATAAGTAGTGCAAACAAAAAACAGAAATACTAAATAACTGGGTAGTGTTCCTGGGTTCAATGCCCATTTAGAAATTGGATGGCAGAGAGGAAAAAGCTATTGCTTATTCCTTCTGGCTTCTGCATCTCCTTCCCTATGGTAACAATGAGAGGAAGCGTGCCCTGGGTGGTGGGGGACCTTAATGATGGATGTTAACTTTCCAAGCCACTGCTCCTTGAAGATGTCCTGGATACTATGGAGGTTAGTACCCATGATAAACTTCTAAATTTATTCTGAACTTTAAAACTATTTCTGTTTAAGTGATTTTGTTACTACTGCATTCAATCAGTTTCTATGCTTGTGTGAGCATAGGCCATCGACTTTTTTTTGCTGTTGATGTTTTTCTGAAGCAGGCAATTTCTTTTTTATGAGGTCGAGTTGCTAGCTCGGCGCTCAACCCAGCACGGATGGAAAGCATGCACGGAAGCCGGCTGGAATCGAACTTGGGATCTTACGCCCCAAAGTCCAGTGCTGATGCCACTACGCCAGCAGCCGGTGAACATTTGTGTACATTGTGTATGCCTGTGTACATTTTGTTATTGGAGTCATGGAGAATAAAGGAGATGATGAAGCTATTTTCCAGATTTGTTGCTGGAAACTCTTACAGCTTTCCTAATTTCTGTTTGAGAGAAATGCTCTCTTAATTGATGCACATATGTGCCCTAATTTGGAAACAATAGAATCAGAATCACTTCATTGCCAGTATATGAAACATACCCAAACTGATTGTGGATCAGCGCCAAGCATAAACCGTAGGACATAAGCCATGGAATTTGAACAACTTGGGAATGTCTCCATTGTACAGAGGACTGGAACTGTAATCAAATGTGAAGCTAATTGAAAATGGCATGGACTGAATGGTACCTTCACATTGTTCTGTATTAGATTGCTGCCAGAACCCAAGTTCACACTAGTAAAACCAGCTGCTTTATCCCATATCAAGACTGTTGCCTGTGTAAAGTATTAAGTGGATCAGTAAGTTAGGAGCCATGATTCAGTATGCATAGTCAGATCATCAAGTTCAGCTTACTCTCTTGGAGAGTATATTACAGCAGCAACAATTTAAATATGGCTTTAGGTAGTCTATCCGCGTAAGGTAATTCATAATTGAACTTGTGGCCCCGGAACCTATTTGAAGAAAAACTTGGAAAGCTAGAGGAGAAACCCATTATTTTAAGATGGTTGAAAAGCCGGAAGTTCAGAGTTCAAAGAAAATTTATGATCAAAGTAAATATTTGTCACCATATATGGCTTTGATTCATCTTCTTGAAGGCATTCACCATAAATACTAAGAAATACAATGAAATCAGTGAAAAACTGCACACGACAAAGATGGACAAACAACCAATGTGCAAAAGACAGCAAACTATGCAAATATAAAAAGAGAAAAAAATATTGTTAATGATGATGATAATAAAAATTAATAAATAAATAAATAAATCGTAAATATCGAGGACATGAGTGTTAGAGTCCTTGAAAGTGAGTCCATAGATTGTGGAATTAGTTTAGTGTTCAGGTGAGTGAAGTTATCATCTCTGGTTCAAGAACCTGATGGTCGAGGAGCAACCACTGCCCCTGAGCCTGATGGTGAGGCACCTGAGGCTCCTGTACTCCTTCCTGCAGCAAAAAGAGAGCATGAGCTGTATGATGGTGGTCCTTGATCATGGATCCTGTGACTCCTTATAGAATTGCAGGGAATTGCAACCAGTTGTTTTGGCTATATATCTAATATTTGGTTATATTTAATATTTGTTATTGTTTGCATCAGTTCTAAATATTCAACTTATGAACAACCCTTACGGCTAGCAAGACAATGCCAATGCTATTTTCTAATCCATTATGTTTGTGGTAGAAAGGCAGACTGTATGGGTATCAGATAATGAGAAGATAATAAGACACAGGAGCAAATTAGGCCATTTGGCCCATCGAGTCTTCTCCACCCTGTCATCATGGCTGATTTATTATCTCTCTCAATACCATTCTCCTGCCTTCTCCCTGATGCCTTCATTAATCAAGGATCTATCAACCTCCGCTTTAAATATACCCAATGACTTAGCTTCCAAAGCAACGCATTACATAGCTATCTGTGGCAATGAATTCCACAGTTTCACTACCCTCTGGCTGGAGAAGTTTCTCCCCATCTCTGTTCTAAAAGGGTTCTAAATCTCTGTTCTAATTCTGAGGCTGTGCCTTCTGGTCCTAGGCTCCTAGGAGACATCCTCTCCACATCCAATCTATCTATAACTTTAGGTTTCACTTAGATCCACTCTCATTCTTCTAAACTCCAGCAAATACATTCAACACTGAGATCTTGAATAGACTACCCAGTTTAAAACGTCTACTCACATATGAATAGAAATTGCTGAAATACTCTTCAGGTAGCATCGGTGGGGAGAGCTAACATTTCCAGAATTCTGCTTCATGTCAGACATCAAGCATCAGATTTAGTGCAAAATGTATAAACCATCACTTCCATCAATTGCTGATCTTGCTGCCAATCTGGAACATGATGGATACATACAGGTAGAGTATCTGAAATATCTTGTTGTGAGTCAATAACGCCAAGCAGTTGTGTCCACAGTGGAAAATGCAAGGGTCTTTTTATTTATTTTGGGCTTCAGATAAGATGGCGGCACACATAGACACAAAGGCTTCTCTGCGTCCAACCAAGGGTGGAATTGTTCGTCCTTCATGTCTTTTTTATGATCACAAGACACTATTTAATTCCAAACCCCATTCACATTCTGACATGCTAGTCCTTGGCTTCCTCTGCTGCCAAAATGAGGCCTCTCTCAGGTTGGAGGAGCAACACTCCATGCTCCATCTGGGCAGCGTCCAACCTGATGGCATGAACATCAGTTTCTCTCATTTCCAGTCATTTCTCCCCCTACCCCTCCCCTCTTAACCCTACTCTTCTCACCTGCCTATCACCTCTCTCTGTTGCCCAGCTGGTCCGTGCTGAAACCATTTAAACTGCCTACTCCCATCAACTTGCACAGGGACCATAGCCCTCCGTATCCCTACTATCCATGTACCTATCTAAATTTCTCTTAATCATTGAAATGAAGCCCACATGCACCACTTGTGCTGGCAGCTCATTCCGCACTCTCACCACCCCCGAGGGGAGAAGTTTCCCCTCATGTTCCCCTTAAACTTCTCACCTTTCACCCTTAACCCATGACCTCCGATTGTAGTCCCAACCAACCTCAGTGGAAAAAGCCTGCTTGCATTTATCATATCTATACCCTTCATAATTTTGTATACCTCTATCAAAGCTCCTCTCAATCTGCTAAGTTCTAAAGAATTTAGAAAGAATTCTAAAGAATTCTAAATTATTCAATCTTTCCTTATAACTCAGGTTCTCCAGACCCAGCAATATCCTGGTAGATTTTCTCTGCACTCGTTCAATCTGTCTGGATGGATTGTGCCTGCATTGTTGGAGTCTGAAAGAATGAGTGGTGACCTCACTACAACACAAGGTCCTCAGTGAGCAGTTATCTAAGAAAAGATGCATTGGTATTGGAGAGGTCCAGGGGACGTTATTGACCTGCGGAGTTCCTCCAGCATTTTGTGTAAGGTTCTTTGGAATTGATAGAAATCATTTTGTAATTCTGTGCAACTAACTCCAGCTAGGCTCATTCACTCACTTTGATTTAGAATTTAACACACGCAAGATGATTAAAATGGTATCATGTTTCTCTAGTGCAGACTTAATTTAACCCAGCTGCATTACAATGCCAATGAGGATTAGCTTGTCTATCAAAGTCTGATTCAGTTGCCCATTGGGGTCATGCAGATTCCATTTTAACTTTATTTCTGATTCAGTATTTTAAACCCGTTTGTGTGATATATGATCTGTAATGTCATCTGGGAACTTCAGACTCTCAATTTCCTTACAGATTTCCATGTCTCCTTTGGCTCGAATTAAATCAAATTGCTCAGGCTCTGGATTTTTATCCATTTTAGAGTTTTGGATAAGTTTCTATTTGCTGAAGTTTAGAAGAATGACAGGGGACTTCAGTGAGCCTGATAATCATGAATGTTGGAATGATGTTCCCACTGAGGTGAGGAGAAGGATTTCAGAATTGGGGCACACTGAATAAAGATGGGCTGTTAGCAATTTAGGATAGAAATTGGGAGAAATCCTGGAATGGGTGAGCCTGTGAAGTTCTCTAGCTGCTGATACCAAATTGTTATACATATTCACAAAGAAGTTAGATATAGTTCTGAAGTGATCAAGCAGGGACAAGATGCTATATTTGGATAATTACTCATGATTATATTGAATGGCAGAGCAGGCATCTATTTTCTATGTTTCTAAACCTGGTTTGAACTTGCTATCGGACACCATATGAACTATAACTCAAGTAGTACCTCAATAATGCCTGTTATCTCTGCTTCTTCTGCTGCTGATGGGGCTTGTGAGCCATGGTTGGCCACTTACCTAGGGGAAGGAAAACTCTAATCTCAAGCTTCCGCTGTTTTGTAGCTATATCCACTCATGGGAAAGGCTTTGGGAATAGACCCCTAGGGAAAATCCGGAGCTGAAGATCCTAAGGCAAACCTACTTTGAGTTCAATGTTGATGGGCAACTCCTGCGATGCTGGTGGTGCCAAACTGTATCGGTCTCTGTTGTTCATCGGATGCGTGGAGAGGGGGAGCTTGCTACATGGGCAACAGCTTGCTCTCCATATTGTGCTGGCCAAGCTTGCATATCTAGACAGCTGGGTTGCAACATCACACAAAAATACAACTGCAGATGCTGTGGATCAAAGAACACGTACACATCCTGATGAAGGGTCTCAGCCCGAAACGTTGGCTACTCTTTTCTCACGGATGCTGCCTGACCTGCTGAGTTCTTCCAGCATCATGTACGTATTCTAGGTTGCAACATCCATGGTTGATCCCGATCGACAGAGGCCTCACTCACTCACTCACTCTGCTGCTGAAGACTGCAATCAAACTTGGGTTACCTCTAGACTTCTGCATTTCAACTGAGAACTGGTTTACCTCATAGACTCCATTCCAATTCAAAAAGTCTGCTGCCTCCCTCCTAACACACTCTGCCCTTAATTTTTATGTTGATGTTTTACCAATCCTAAATTAAAAAAATCCTATTTTGTTTATCCAGTAATACAACCTGCCCCACATCTTTGTGAATGCAATGGAAGAACCATGAAAAACGCCAAGACTCAGATATGAAGGAACAATGCCCTCTGCATTAGTGTCACTGTAACCTCTGTCCCAGATCATCCTTACACAAGGTTAGAGATGGAGTATACTTTATAATTAACTCATTGTGGTGCACAAACATGGTGGTTCTGTCTCAATCCTCCTCACCCAACCTCACAATCAAATGGCATCCATTTTATCCACCAAGGGAGTTTTCTGTCATTGTCCTGGTATCGGTGTACTTTCCACCCCAGGCTAATGTCAGGCAGGCAGTGGAGAAGCTGAGCAATGTATTCAGCACAAACGAAACCCTGCACCCTTCTTTAACATTACAGGATATTTCAATCAGACCTGTTTGAATAAGACTCCAAACTACAACCAACAGATCAGGTTCAAGTTTAATTATCATTCAACCGTACATAAATACAGCGTTCCACAGGGGCCAAGGCGCAAAACACAATACCAATAGTCATACACAGCACAAAGCATGTAAAACATACAGTCATACAAAAATATAGATAGCTCAAGCCCCTGAGTGACATGTCCTATATATTGATGGTGAATGGGTGTTATTGGCAAGAACAAGCAATCCTTTGCAGTTTGCTGATGAATGTACACATGCACGCTCACATTCCAGCTTGTCATTCCCCCGATCGAACACTGGAGGGCAGCACCAACAGGAGAGGCCAGCCGCCAACCAAGCATGAACGCCAAGCCACACAGCCTATGGTGTCTCTTCTCCTGGACTGCAGCAACAGGCAAGCCTGAGACCATGAAACACCCCTGACATGTGTCGCATTAATAAACAAGGGAAATGAACTTGCAGCATTTTACATTATCAATGTTGAACAGCGCCTTTCAATTACAAGAGAAACATCCAAGACAATCACTCGCTGTTGGATTGCACACTGTCTTCACGCACCAACTCCGATGCCTTCGACGCCTCTCTCTTGCAGCAAGTCGAGCTCCTCGCCAACGAGAGCTCACTGATGCGGTAGACATGCAGTGCTTAAAGTTCTTAATCACATTTGCAACCAGAGGAGCCAACACACTTGACCGCTGTTACGCTGCCATCAGAGACACTTACCGTGACACCCCACACCCACACTTTGGAAAGTCTGATCACCTGGTTGTACTTCTACTCCCAGTGTATAGGCAGAGACTAAAGACCACAGCACCAGTGGTGTGGACCAAGAAAGTCAAGGGAGGTGGAGGAGACCTTAAAGGATTGCTTTAGGCAGTGGACTGGACAACATTCAGGGATTCATCTTTGAGTCTGAGTGAGTATGCCACAGTTGTCACCAGCTTCATCAAGACCCGTGTGGATGAGTGCGTGCCTTTGGGAATATACTGGACATGCCCAAACCAAGAGCTGTGGATGAACCAGGAGATTCATACACCACAGAGAGCTAGATTTGTGGCATTCAAGATCAGTAATCCCAAAGAAGTCCAGGTACATCTTATGGAACGCTACCTTAATGGCGAATAAACGCTTCTGATTGAGGTTAGTGACAGAATTGGATGTACATAGCTCTGGCATTGTTGGCAGGCCATCACTTCCTAACATCATGCCTTTCAGTTAGTCCTGACGAAGGGTCTCGGCCCGAACCATCGACAGTGCTTCTCCCTATAGATGCTGCCTGGCCTGCTGTGTCCCACCAGCATTTTGTGTGTGTTGTTTGAATTTCCAGCAATCTGCAGATTTCCTCTTGTTTGCTCCTAACATCATGAATGGCTGTAATGTTTCACTCCCAGATCAGCTCAGTGTCTTTTATGCATGCTTTGAAAGGGAGAATTAAATTACACCCATGCGATTCCCTGCAGCATCTGATGACCCTGTGATCTCTGTCTCAGAGGCTGACATCAGAACACCTTTCAAGATGGTGAACGCTTGCAAGGTGTCAGGTGCTGATGGTGTACCTGGTAGGGTTCTGAAAACCCGGGCCAACTAGCTGGCAGGAGTGTTCAAGGGCATCTTCAGTCTTGCTCATTGCTGAAATCAGAGGTTCCACCTGCTTCAAAAGGGCAACAACCATACCAGTGCCTAAGAGCAGGGGGAGTTGCCTCAACAACTATCATCCAGTTGCACTCACATCTACTGTGGTAAAGTACTTTATGAGGTTGGTCAAGGCTAGGTTCAACTCCTGCCTAAGCAAGGGCCTGGATCTGCTATAATTTGCCTGTCACCACAATAGGTCTACGCTGGATGCAATCTCACTGGCTCTCCACTCAGCTTTGGATCACCTGGACAATAGCAATACTCACATCAGGCTGCTGTTTATTGACTACAGCTCAGTGTTCAACACAATCATACTCTCAGCTCTAATCAAAGAGCTCCAAAACCTGGGCCTCTGTACCTCCCTCTGCAGCTGGATCCTTGACTTCCTCACCGGCAGACCACAGTCCGTGTGGATCGGAAATAACATCTCCTCCTCACCTACAGTCAACACTGGTGTACCTCAAGAATGTGTGCTTAGCTCACGGCTGTACTGTCTCTACACCCACAATTGTGTGTCTAGGCACAGCTCAAATGCCATCTATAAATTTGCTGATGGCACGTCTATTGTTTGGCAGAATTTCAGGTGGTAATGATGAGGTGCAGAGGAGTGAGACAGACCGGCTATCTGAGAGGTGTTGCAGCACCAACCTTGCACTCAGCCTCAGGAAGACTGATTGTGGACTTCAGGAATGGGAAGCCGAGGGAACACACACTACTCCTCCTCGAGACACCAAAAGTGGAATGAGTGAGCAGTTTCAAGCTCCTGGCTGTCAACATCTATTAAGGGCCCAACATATTGATGCAAGAAAGCACAATAGTGAGTATATTTCATTAGGAGTTTGAGGAAAATTGCTATGTCACCAAAGACAATCATAAATTTCAACAGTAAACACAAAGTACACTGCAGATGCTGTGGTCAGATCAACATATACAGACAAGCTGGATGAACTCAGCAGGTCAGGCAGCATCCATTGAAATGAGCAGCCTGACCTGCTGAGTTCATCCAGCTTGTCTGTACGTATAAATTTCAATAGTTGTACCGTGGACAGCATTCTAACTGGCTGCATCACTGTCTGGTGTGGAAGGGCCACTGTAGAGGATTGGAAAAAGGTCTATCATGGGCATTAGCCTTCCTAGCATTCAGGACATCTTCAAAAGGCGATGCCTCAAAATGATCTGTAAGGACTCTCATCACCCAGAACATGCCCTCTTCTCATTGCTACCATCAAAGAGGAGGGACAGGACCTGAAGACACACACTCATAATTTCAAAAACAGCTTCTTCCCCTCCGCCAACAGATTTCAGAATGGAAAACAAACTCATGAACATTACCATAGCATTTTTTCTCTGTTTGCATTTCATATTTAATGTATATAAATATATACTTATTGTAATCATTTTTATTATTATGCATTGCAATGTACAGCTGTCACAAAGCAACAAATTTCACCAAATATGCCAGCGATATTAAACCTGACTCTGATTCTGTTTCTGACCTGGGGCAGACAGAGGAGAGGCTAAGCTTCATATGGACATTTATGATAATAGTTGTTTTGCATCAGCCTGTTGGTTGGATGAACGACTGAAGACGGGCAAGACAGGCAGCCTTACAGCGCCAGCAGTTGGAAGATCGGGGTTCAGCATGTCATCGAAAACCTTGGCAAATCTCTATAGATGTGTGGTGGAGAGTGTGCTGACTGGCTGCATTATGGCCTGGTGTGGGAACACCAATGCCTTTGAGCGTAAAATCCTACAAAAGGTAATGGATTAGGCTCAGTACCTCACAGGTAAAGCCCTCTCAACCTCGGAATACACCTACAAAAAGTTATCTACAAGAAAACACAATAATCGCTCTGTACTTACTCTTTTTATTACTTATTGATTAAGATACAGTGTAGCATAGGACCTTCTGGCCCTTTGAGCCAGACCACCCAGCAATCACCCAATTTAATCCCAGCCTAATCATGGGACAATTCCTAATGACCAATTATCCTACCAACCAAAATGTCTTTTAACTGTGGGAACAAAACTGGAGCACCCAGAGAAAACCCATGCAGTCACAAGGAGAACGTTCAAACTCCTTACAGGCAGTGGTGGGAATTGAAACCAGGTCACCTGTACTATAAAGTGTTGTGCTAACCCTCTTGTCCAATGTGAACTCCTGGCAGCTCCTATCTTTCTCTCTCAGACTGAGGGCAATGAGCCCCATTAATTAGGCACCAGGATATACCATCTTTAGTTATCCACAAAGTTAACTTAAGACTGCATACGATACACCCCACAAAGTAATTACAATCATATTACAAAATAAACATAAATACACTATTTACCTTAAATACAGTATCCAAATAACGTGCATATACACATCCCCATTACTAAAGAAATGGAGTACGCCTCTGTCAACAGTGGGAAAGGCTTCATAAAGCCAACTCGACTTCATCAGCTTGGTTTAGGACCCAATGGACAACATGGGACCTCTGTGAAATGACAACGTGAAACAGCAGGATGCTTAACACAATCGCACACTGACACTTAATGCAAATAAAGAGCACAATTAAACTGAACTCCGGTTTGACTTTCAATGTACGTAGCAATGCAGAGGGAAAGCAATAGGTTAATTATGAGAATGTACAGGGGAAGACACTGAAGTGATTACACTCGCCACAACGACAGCAGAACAACTAGGCAACGTCCGTACGTGAGTGAAACACGTGTGTTAGCAGTGTGCTTAATAAGTGCTCTCTGTCACATAGTTAATCAGTTCTATGATGCTATGATTAAAGCCTTGTAGATCTCTTTATTCCTTTGTATTCAGATCACCTGGCAACAGATCTTCATTATCACCATATTGTATTGCTCCCCTGTGAATTTTGATATTGGAATTGTTTAACCTAAATGAGAAATACAAAGTTGTTTCATTATAGCAGTGATAGACAATTGTTGGCTAAATTATATTTTACTTAAAATTTTATTTAGACCAGGTGCTACTGCTGCATGTGCTCTTTGTATTGTGTTGCTTAAATCCTTGTGTGTCATTTATATTTTTTTATTTTAGACCTTAAGACAGGAGCAGAAGACTTCAAGTCTGTTCCACCATTATATAATGGCTGATCCATTTCCTTCTCAACTCCATTCTTCTGCCTTCTCTCTGTACCTTTTCATGCCCTGACTAATCAAGAACCTATCAACCTCCGCTTTAAATGCACTCAGTGAGCTGGCCTCCACAGACATCTTTGCAAATTAGTTCCACTGATCCGCCACCTTCAGGCAAAGGAAATTCCACCCCATCACCACTCTAAATAGGCTGTTCTGAGGCTGTGCCCTCTAGTCCTAGACTCTCCCACTAAATGAAACATGCACTTCATATCCACTCTATCAAAGGCTTTCAACGTTTGATAGGTTCCAATGAGACCCTCCATCATTTTTCTAAATTCCAGCGATTAAAGGCCAAGCTCCTCATAGAATAAGGCTTTCATTCCCAGAATCACTCTTGTGAACCTCACTTAAGTCGAATGTCAGCACATCCTTTCTTAAATAAGGGGCCCAAAATGCTGTTAACAATTCTCCAAATGGGGCCTCACCAATGCCTGAGCATTACATCCTTCCCTTTATTTTCTAATTCTCCCAAAAAGAATGCTAACATTGCATTTGCCTTCCTCACCAACTCAACCTGTAAATTAAACTTTAGGAATCCTGCACAAGAACTTCCAAGTCCTTTTGCACCTCAAATTTTTTAATTTTCTCTCCATTTAGAAAATAGCCTATGCTTTTATTCCTTTACCAAAGTACGTGACCATATGCTTCCCTACACTGTTTTCCATGAGCACATTCTCCAAATATTTTTATGTCCTTCTGCAGCTGTCCTGCTTCCTCAACACTATCTGTCCCTCCACCTACCTTCATATCATCCATAAATGTGGCCTCAAATCCATTAAGTCTGTATTCAAAATCATTGACATGCCATGTAAAAAGAAGCAGACCCCCGTGGAACATAACACCAAAAGACCATAAGACATTTGAGAAGAATTAGGCCATTCAGCCTATTGAGTTTGCTCCACCATTCCATCATGTCTGAACCCAGATATCACTCAATCCCATACATCTATCTGCCTCTCGCCATATATTTTGATGCCCTGACCAATCAGGAGACAATCAACTTCCGCCTTAAATACATCTACAGTCTTGGCCTCCACCGCAGTCTATGGCAGAGCATTCCATAGATTCACTACTCTGTGGAAAGAAACTTCTTCCTTACCTCTGTTCTAAACAGCTTCCCCTCAATTTTGAGGTTGTGCCCTCTAATTCTGGATGCTCCCACCAAGAGAAGCATCCTCTCCACACGCACTGTATGTAGTCCTTTCAAATTGCAATAGATCTTCATGCATTCTTCTAAGGTCCAGTGGGTACAGGCCCAAAGCTGCCAAATGCTCCTCATATGTTAACTCTTTCATTCCCTGAATCATCTTCATGAAATTCCTCTGGACTCACTCCAATGACAGCATATCCTTTCTGAGATATGGAGCCCAAAACTGTTGACAATAGTCTGAATGCAGACTGATTAGTGTCTTATAAAGCCTCAGCATTACCTCCTTGTTTTTATATTCTATTTCCCTAGAAATAAATGCCAACATTGCATTTGCCTTCTTTACCACAGACTCAACCCATAAATTAAACTTCTGGGAGTCTTGCACGACGACTCCGAGTCCCTCTGCACCTTTGCTGTTTGAACCTTCTCCCCATTTAGATAATAGTCTGCACTATTGTTCCTTTTATGAAAATGCACTATCACACATTTCCCAACACTGTATTCCATCTGCCACTTTTTTGCCCATTCTTCCAATTTGTCTAAGTCCTGCTGTAATCACATTGCTTCCTCAGCACTACCTAACCCTCACCTATCTTCATATCATCTGCAAATATTACCACAAAACCATCGATTCTATTATCCAAATCATTGACAAGCAATGTGAAAAGTGGAGGTCCCAATTCTAACACCTGAGGAAAACCACTAGTCACTGGCAGCTAACCAGAACCTTTATTACCTCTTGCTGCCTCCTGCCTGTCAGCCATTCCTCTATCCATGCCAGCATGGTTTCTGTAATGCCATAGGATTTTATCTTTTTAAGCAGCCTCATGTGTGGCATCTTATCAAATGCCTTCTGAAAATCCAAGTAAATGACATCCACTACCTCTTCTTTGTCCACCCTGCTTGTTTTTTCATTGAAGAATTCTAACAGACTTGTCAGGCAAGATTTCCCTTTACAGAAACCATGGCTGACAAGGGAAGTCAAAGCTAATGCAAAAGCAAAAGAGAGGGCATACAACAAAGCAAAAATTAGCAGGAAGACAGAGAAAAGGGAAGCTTTTAAAAACCTAGAGAGAGCAACTAAAAAAATCATTCAGAGGGAAAAGATGAAGTATGAAAGCAAGCTAGCAAATAATATCAAAGTGGATGGTAAAAGCTTTTTCAAGTATATAAAAATAAAAGAGAGATGAGAGAGGATATAGGACTGCTAGAAATTGAGACTGGAGAAATAATAACAGGGGACAAGGAGATGGCAGATGAACTAAATGAACATCTTGCATCGGCCTTCACCGTGGAAGACTCTAGCAGTGTGCAGATGTTGAAAGGCGTGAGGGAAGAAAAGTGAGTGCAGTTACTATTTCAAGGGAGAAGGTGCTCAAAAAGCTGAAAGACCGCAGAGTACTTAAGTCACCCGGACCAGATGAACTGCACCCTAGGGTTCCTATAATAAGTAGCAGTAACAATTGTGGTGACATTAGAAATGATCTTTCAAAAATCATTGGACTCTGGCATGATGCCAGAGGACTGGAAAATTGCAAATGTTACTCCACTCTTTAAGAAAGGAGGGAGGCAGCAGAAAGGAAATTATAGACCAGTTAGCCTGATCTCAGTGGTTGGAAGATGTTGGAGTCTATTGTTAAGCATGAGGTTATGGAGTACTTGGTGACACAGGACAAGATAGGACAAGATCAGCATGGTTTACTTAAGAGAAAATCTTGCCTGATGAATCTGTTGGAATTTTTTGAGGAGATTAAAAGTAGGATAGATAAAGGGCTGGCTGGTGTTGTAGTGGCATCAGTGCTGGACTTTGGGGCGAGAAGTCCCGAGTTCAAATCCGGCCGGCTCCCTTGCATGCTCTCCATCCGTGCCTGGGTTGAGTGTCGAGCTAGCAATACGACCTCATTTAAAAAAACCTGGAGAGGGATGGGCTCTGCCAGGTTTCAGATGCACAAGACACGCCGTACAATGAGCAATCACTAAAAAAATTGGTGCAAAAAGCTTGTCATGATGGCGCCCCAATGACTCCACCAGGAGTTAAGGGGGCGCGCGCACACACACACACACACACACAATGTTGTATATTTGGACTTCCAGAAGGCCTTTGACAAAGTGCCACACATAACAACACAAACAAAATGCTGGTGGAACACAGCAGGCCAGGCAACATCTTTAGGAAGAAGTATAGTCGACGTTTTGGGCCAAGACCCTTCGTCAGGTCCTGTTGTCAGGTGTGTTGGTTGAATTTCCAGCACCTACAGATTTCCTTGTGTTTGCGTAAGAAAAGATGTGCTGGCATTGGAGAGGGTCCAGAGGAGGTTCACAAGGATGATTCTGGGAATGAAAGGGTTATCATATGAGGAACATTTGATGACTCTGGGTGTGTACTCACTGGAATTCAGAAGGATGAAGGGGATCTCATTGAAAGCTTTCTAATGTTGAAAGGCCCAGACAGAGTTGATGTGGAAAGGATGTTTCTCATGCAGGGGAGTCTAGGACAAGAGGGCACACCCTCAGGATAGAGGGGCATCCATTTAAAACAGGAATGTAGAGAAATTTCTTTAGCCTGAGGGTGGTAAATTTGTGGAATTTGTTACCACAGACAGCTGTAGACTCGATGGGCGAAATGGCCTAATTCTGCTCCTATGTCTAATGGTCTTATGGTCTTGTATTTATCCTGTACCCATCACTAGTCACTGGCAGCCAATCAGAAAAGGCTCCCTTTATTTCCACTCTTTGCCTCCTGCCACTCAGCAATGCTCTATCCAGGCTAGTATCTTTCCTGTAATTCTATGGACTTTGAAAATCCAAGTACACAACTTCATCTGATTCTCCTTTGTCTATCCTGCTTGTTATTTCCTCAGAGAATCCCAACCAATATGTCAGGCAAGATTTTCCCTTAAGGAATCCATGCTGACTACCGTTAATTTTATCTAGCGACTAGTGCTGACTACAACCTATTTTATAATGTGCCTCAAAATACCACAAAACTACATCTTTATCAATTAGGTCCAACATCTTCCCTACCACTGTCAGACAAACCAGTCTATAATTTCCTTTCTTCTGCCTACCTCCCTTCACGAAGAGTGGAGTGACATTTGCAATTCCACGTAAAGAAACAGCACAGTAATAATGCTTTCCAAATACAACAATGTGACCGACGGACCTGTAGGTCTTTGGATTCTGGGTGTCAGCCAGAGGATACCTACACAGACACAAGAAAATCTGCAGGTGCTGGAACTCCAATAAAGCTACGCACACAAAATGCTGGGGAAACTCGACAGGCCAGGTGGCCTCTGTGGAAAAGTGTAAATGGTTGATGTTTTGGGCCAGAATGTCCTGAAGAAGGGTCTTGTCCTGAAACACTGAGTGTTTTCTCTTTTCCACAGATGCTTCCTGGCCTGCTGAGTTCCTCCAGCAACTTGTGTGGAAAACCCACACAGTCACAGGGAGAATGCACAAACTCTCCTTACAGACAGAGGTGGAATTGAATCTGGGGCCATTATAGTGTTTCGCTAACTGCTGTGTTACCATGACACCCCAATATGCTGAACTTTCTCACTGTGCTGCAAGGTAAAAAACTGTCTCAGTCCCATCACTCGTGTGCCATGATTTTCCCCTTTGTGTCTGAGGTCCATCAGTCATCATGTGCTATTAGTCTCCTTTTAGAAGTAATTGAGTTATTGATTGCAGCTGTGGAATCAAAGGTCTTCGACAAAGTGGCAACACAAAATCTATTGTTCCAAAGGGTGACATCAATTATTAGGGTGTATTCAAATTTCAGACTCCAAATGGCAATGCATTTTAGGAACTGATGTGATTACCATCATTGAGAAAGTAGCAGGCAGCTTGCAAGTGAAACACGCTGGTTTCCCCGGCTATATAAGTCTAGAGAAGACTATCTCCAGCCCTGCCAAACTTGTGAGATTGCGGTGCGAGCCCATCCCAAACCCCCATGTTTGTATGGCTCTGTGTGGATGCTGTGTAATTCGCTACCCTGTAACAAATTAACGCCATGAAATAACAGGCAGTACATTGCATACGACTGAAGGAGTTATAATTATGAATCTTCACTTAACTAAAGGATTAGTAAAGAATAACAAAAAGAAAAAGGCCTATTCTAATTAAACAGTCAAAAGTGCACCAATCGGAGCTCATCTTGAACTTCTCTGTCACTCACCCGCTGGGCCCTCAGTGAACGTGGAAGCACACACCACCTTCCGAGCATTACTCACAATCCATCTCGAACAAACAGGTCTCCCACCAGATTGTACGTCTTCTCTCTTCATCTCCTCTCAAACGAAAACCCGGAGCCCAACCTTAGTGTCCCGCACCAGAGAAACCTCCCCTGAATCCAACCATCTTAATCGGATGGCACCTATTTCTCCTCTCTCTTATCTTCAGCAGTAACCCAAAGATAAGTTGAAAACAAGCAGCTCACAGAACAGCACAAAATACAGCATAACTGTAAAAATATGAACCAGGGCATTACACAAGTTAAACACTACAAATGCCATGAAATCATTATTACTAAACTGCTCATTGACATTCCTGGTCTTTATCGGATTCCAAAGAAGCCTTAAGACTAACATATTTTTCTTAATTCAATATTTCTTCACTCAAATCCACATCAATTTCCTCCCTTTCATTATTAACTTCAAATGTACATTATTTGATCTGCATAATTCAATTATTGTTTAAATAAAATTTGTTGTGAGTTGTCAGTCTTTGTATATATATAGAGTTTTGCAGATTTCTATGGTATTTCCTTTTATCCCCTACAAGAAAATGAATCTCAAGGTAGTATTCTATATAAATACCTCAACAGCCAATGTGGTTTAAACTTTTAGATTTGGGCCAGCATGCTGCAGGAAATAAATGACGAAGGTATTTGAGCACGATGAACTTTTAATGTCTAAAGGTTCATGTGAGGGAGACTGGAGTTATATTCCAAGGAGAAATCAGGTCTTATTTTAAAACTGAAAATAAAACATTTAAAGAATCACTGAACATAGTTCACAGTGCATTATGAAATATGTGGAATATAATACTTTGGTAACTTAGGCAAAATATCTGATTAGAGTTCTGATCTAGTCAT
This sequence comes from Hypanus sabinus, assembly GCF_030144855.1. Classification (NCBI taxonomy): domain Eukaryota; kingdom Metazoa; phylum Chordata; class Chondrichthyes; order Myliobatiformes; family Dasyatidae; genus Hypanus; species Hypanus sabinus. The sequence goes on from NC_082715.1 coordinate 18,987,922, forward strand.
CTCAGCACAAATTTACTATCCCTATAGACACCACCTAGACTGATTCTCTACCTTTCCTTGGAGATTTAGTTGTTCAACAAACCAATTCAGAGTCAGAACCACTTTATTGCCAATATGCGAAACATACCAGATTGTGGTTTGATGCCAAACATAAAACACAGGACAATACCATAAAAGTCAACACGGTAGCAACAAACAATTTATAGAACAACGGCACAAACAGCCATGAGCAATCAATCATTAGCAGAACCGTCACATGTGCAAATGTCAATAATCACACTTTAATAAATGGGAACAGGTGAACAGACTCAATAATTATCACAGAACATGGACGGGAAGTTTGCTGATCCTGCTCGGGAGAGTTTGAACTAGTTTTGCAGGGGGCTGGGAACCAGAGCCCCCAGTCAGTAAGGGAAGGATCAGTCAAGCAGGTAGGTGTCAGTGAAAGTATTGAAAGGCAAAATCGAAATAACAGGTGTGATGGGTTCAATAGTTTGAAGTGGGCATAATTTAATGCTAGGAGTATCATGGGTAAAGGTGATGAACTTAGAGCATCGATCAGTACATGGAAATATGATGTTGTAGGCATTACTGAAACTTGGTTGAGAGAGGGGCAAAACTAGGTGATTAATATACCAAGTTTTTGAAGTTTTACAAGAGGAGGAGGTAAAAGGGGGGAGGGTTGCACTACTAATAATGGACAATATCACATCTGCACTCAAGGATCAGGGACTGAGTCCATTTGGGGGTGGAACTCAGGGATAGGAAAGGTACAATCATCCTGATGTAATTGTACAACAGACACCCTAACAGCTACCTGGACGTCGAGGAACAGATATGTAAACAGATTAAGGAAATGTGTAAAAATAATAAGGTTGCTGTAATGGGGGATTCCAACTTCCCTTTTATAAACGGGGACCTTCTTAGTGTAAGGGCTTTAGATGGGGGAGAATTTGTTAAGTGCATCCAGGAAGGTTTCTTAAATCAATATGTGGATGGTCCAATGAGAGGAGGGGCCACATTGGACCTGGTGTTGGGTAATGAGCCTGGCCAGGTTTCTGATCTTTCAGTAGGTGAACAATTAGGGAATAGTGGCAACTCTTTAATTTTCAGGATAGCTATAGATAAGGATAGGTATGGTCCTTATGGGAGAGTTTTAAATTGGAGTCGGGTAAATTACAAGAGCATTAAGCAGGAACTAAAAAGTGTTAATTGGGAACACCTTTTCTCTGGCAAGACCACATCAGACATGTGAAGGGTGTTTAAAGATCAATTGCACAGAGTACAGGAAAGGTATGTTCCTGTTAGAAGGAAGGATGAGGACTTGAATGTCCAGAGAGGTGATTGATTTAGTAAAAGGAAAAGTATGTAAAGCTTAGGAAGTTGGGATCAAACAGAGCAGTATAAAGAAGCCAGAAAAGAAATGAAGAAGGGAATTAGGAGAGCCAGAAGGGGTCATGAGCAGTCCTTGGCAGGTAGGGTAAAGGTGAATCCCAAGCCATTCAACAGATATATCAGAGTAAGAGGATAACTAGGAATAAGATGGGACCACTCAAAGATTAAGGAAGGAAATTTTGCTTGGATGTAGAGAACGTCAGGTACTCATTGAGTACTTTGCTTAAGTATTTACCAACAAAAAGGACTAGGAGATCAGTGCTGAGTGTATTGGTTTGGGCACTTGGAGGTCAAGCAGGAGGAAGCGTTGGGTGTCCTAATGAGTATTAAGGTGGATGAATCCCCAAAAACCTGATAGGATTTACCTCAGGTTATTGAAGGAAGCAAGAAACGATATTGCTGGGCCCTTGACCAGTATCTTTGCGTCCTCTCAAACCTGGTGGGGTCCAGAGGACTGGCGACTGGCCAATGTTGTACCTCTATTTAAGAAGACAATGAGGGAAAATCCTGAGAACTATAGACTGGTAAGTCTCATGTCAGTTGTCCAGAAATTGCTGGAGAAAATTCTTAGGGATAGGATAAATGAGCATTTGGAAACCCTTTGGCCTAGTTAGAGAGAGAGCCAGCATGGCTTTGTACATGGCAGGTCGTGCCTTACCAACTTGATAGAGTTTTCTGACAAGGTGACGAGAGAGATTGATGAGGGTAAGGCTGTGGCTGTTGTCTCTATGGATTTTAGTAAGGCCTTTGATAAAGTCCTTCATGGGAGGCTAATCCAGAAAATTAAGATGTATGGGATCTGCAGTGAATTGGCTGTTTGGATTCAGAACCGGCTTTCGCATAGAAGACAGTTTGAAGGGGCTGGTTGACAGGTACTGATTGACGGGGCTTAGTCGAGCTGGAGATCTGTAATTAGTGGAGTTAGGCAGGGATCTGTGCTGGGACCTTTACTGTTTGCGATGTATATAAATGACCTGGATCAAATGTAGATGGATGGGTGTTCTGCAAATCTAAGATCTAAATAGAATAATTGTAATGCTGCAACTATTTGGTTTCGCTTGAACAAATGGACCCAAACTCGGTAGTTCCTTCAAAACCCACTTTATTGTTAATACAGAGAAAAAATAGAGAGTTGTGAGAAATGTGTTATATTGTACACTACCACTACACTATTGTACCACTAATAGGTAGGGCTAACTTAAGCAACCCCGAGTAGTCTACACCGCCAAGTATACTTAGCAATGTCTGCGTGGTCCCTGAAGCAGGTGATTAGCCATGGACTAGTTAGGGTGGAGGTCCTTGGCGCCGGTTCAGCTGCTCGGCCCGAAGGTGGGACTCAGGCGACTGGTCTTCCCAAGAAGGAACTTGCTCACCTTTATGGAACTGCCGCCACCTCCCAGTCCAGCTGGAAGGGGCTAGGATCCAATCTGATGCTTACATGACCCCAACTTAGCCAATCCAAGTTCGGGTCACATATTAAGTCAACATACATCCTCCACACCTGCAAGTACCAAGGTCGATATTGGCCTCTGCCTCCCCAGGGCCAATGCACCCTATTAAGCTTGCTATCAAACAATGTAAAAAAAACATTTTTAGAGACAAGGTAATTGATGGTTTTTGTGCAAATCAGCACTTTTAGCTTGTTCTCAGGCATGTTATCCGATAGACCAGAGTCAGATATTGTTCTCCCCTTATTTATTATCAAGGGTCAATCTGCCTAACAACATAACAGGCCAACAAATTCCTAATTGTTAACCATTTCTTTACCGTATCCATTATCATACCCACTTACTCCACCCATACACTATACACTTACCTATACAGTGGGTTAGTAAATTTGTGGATGATACCAAGATTGGAGGAGTTGTGGATAGTGTAGAAGACTGGCAAAGAATACAGCGTGATATACAGTGCCTATAGAAAGTATTCACCACCCTTGGAAGTTTTCATGTTTTACAACATTGCATCAGTTTTGTTTTTCTACACACTGAAGAAAAGACTTGTGTCAAAGTAAAAGCAGCTCTCTACAAAGTGATCTAAATTAATTACAAATATAAAACACAATATAATTGATTGCATAAGTATTCGCCCACTTCACATCGGTGTTTAGTAGATGCACCTTTGGCAGCAATTACAGCCTTGAGTCTGTGTGGATAGGTCTCTATCAGCTTTGCACATCTGGACCCTACAATTTTTTCACATTCTTCCTTAAATAAACTGCTCAAGCTCTGTCAGATTGCACGAGGATCATGAGTGAACAGCCCTTTTCAATTCTAGCCTCAAATTCTTAATTGATTTGAGGTCTGGACTCTGACTTGGTCACTCCAGGACATTAACTTTGTTGTTTTTAAGCCATTACTGTGTAGCCTTGGCTTTATGCTTGGGTCTGGGTCATTGTCTTGCTAGAAAACAAATTTCCCAAGTTGCAGTTCTCTTGCAGACTGCATTAGGTTTTCCTCCGAGCTTTCATTGTATTTTACTGCATTCATTTTATCCTCTACCTTCACAAGCCTTCCGGGGCCTGCTGCAGTGAAGCATCCCCACAGCATGTTGTAGCTAACACCACGCATCACAGTAGGGATGGTGTGTTTTTGCTGATGTGCGGTATTTGGCTTATGCCAAACATAGCATTTAGTCTGATGGCAAAAAAGCTCAATTTTGGTTTCATCAGCCCATTGAACCTTCTTCCAGCTGACTTCAGTGTCTTCCAAATGCCTTCTGGCAAACTCTAGCCGAGATTTCATGTCAGTTTTTTTCAACAGTGTCTTTCTCTTTGCCACTTTCCCATAAAGCTGTGACTGGTGAAGCACCCGGGCAACAGTTGTTGTATGCGCAGTCTCTCCCATCTCAGCCACTGAAGCTTGTAACTCCTCCAGAGTTGCCATAGGTCTCCTGTTGACTTCCCACACTAGTCCCTTTCTTCCACGGTCACTCAGTTTTTGTGGATGGCCTGCTCTAAGCAGATTTACAGCTCTGCCATATTCTTTCCATTTCTTGATGGTTGACTTAACTGTACTCCAAGAGGTATTCAGTGACTTGGAAATTTTCTTGTATCCATCTCCTGTCTTTTGCTTTTCAATAACTTTTTCCTGGAACTGTTTGGAGTGTTCTTTTGTCTTCAAGGTGTAGTTTTTGGCAGGATACTGACTCATCAGCAGTTGGACCTTCTAGATATAGATGTATCTTTACTACAATCAACTGAAACACCTGGGCTTCACACAGGTCTCCAAAATCAGATCTCAATTTAACTAATTATGTAATTTCTAAAACAAATTGGCTGCACCAGTGATGATTTGGTGTGTCATATTAAAGGAGGGTGAATCAATTATTTAATGTTTTATATTTGCAATTAATTTAGATCACTTTGTGGAGTTCTGATTTCACTTTGGCATGAAAGAGGTTTTTTCTGTTGATCAGACTCAACAAAGCCGAATTAGGTCCACTAATTTATAAAACATGAAAACTTCCAAGGCGTTGAATACTTTAGTCACTGTAATTAAACTTAAACTTGAAAACTGCACACATTACTCCAAGTGCAAACTGATCAAGGCCTTATAAAGCTTCAGCATTAACATCCTTGCTTTTATATTTTAGTCCTCTCGAAGTTAATGCTAATATTGCATTTGCCTTCCTTACCTGGTCAAGATGGTGCCAGCGTACAAGGCTCCATCGGTCGACATCTACCAGATAGCAAACAAAATTAGCTTTTTTTACTTCTTTGCCATCTGTTTTTCACCTTAAATGTGTCTCTGGGACTGTTAGAGCCTGTGATTTACAACTTGGAGATCATTTGAGCTTTGCTGACTCCCAGAGGATTCTGGGAAGCAAACATGTACTCGGACAACCTTGATGCGAAGAAACTTTGAAATGGGGCACAAGCCGATTTTTGACTCTGTTTCGCCATTCATTGCTGCAGAGGGTTGTAAATCTAGTCAGCTCCATCTTGGTACTAGCCTCCAAAGTACCCAGGATGTCTTCAGGGAGCGGTGTCTCAGAAAGGTAGCGTCCATTTTTAGGGACCTTTAGCACCCAGGGCATGCACTTTTCTCACTGTTACCATCAGGTAGGAGGTACAGAAGCCTGAAGGTATACACTCAGCGATTCAGGAACAGCTTCTTCCCCTCTGCCATCTGATTGCTAAATGGACATTGAATCTTTGGACACTATCTCACTTTTATTAATATACAGTATTTCTGTTTTTGCACATTTTTTAATCTATTCAATGTACATATACTGTAATTGATTTACTTGTTTATTATTATTTTTTATTTAATATTATTTTTTTTCTCTGCTAGATTGAACTGCTGCTGCTAAGTTAACAAATTATAGACTAGTTAGCCTGACATCAGTGGTGGGAAAGATGCTGGAGTCAATTATAAAAGAGGAAATTACGACACATTTGGATAGCAGTAGAAGGATCAGTCCAAGTCAGCATGGATTTATGAAGGGAAAATCATGCTTGACTAATCTTCTGGAGTTTTTTGAGGATGTAACTATGAAAATGGACATGGGAGAGCCAGTGGATGTAGTGTACCTGGACTTCCAGAAAGCTTTTGATAAAGTCCCACGTAGGAGATTAGTGGGCAAAATTAGGGCACATGGTATTGGGGGCGAGTACTGACATGGATTGAAAATCAGCTGGCTGACAGGAAACAAAGAGTAGCGATTAACGGGTCCCTTTTGGAATGGCAGGCTGTGACCAGTGGGGTACCGCAAGGTTTGGTGCTGGGACTGCAGCTGTTTACAATATACATTAATGTTTTAGATGAAGGGATTAAAAGTAACATTAGCAAATTTGCCGATGACACAAAGCTGGGTGGCAGTGTGAAATGTCAGGAGGATGTTATGAGAATGCAGGGTGACTTGGACAGGTTGGGTGAGTGGGCAGATGCATGGCTATTGCAGTTTAATGTGGATAAACGTGAGGTTATCCACTTTGGTGGCGACAACAGGAGGGCAGATTACTATCTGAATGGTGTCAAGTTAGGAAAAGGGGAAGTGCAACGAGATCTAGGTGTTCTTGTACATCAGTCAATGAAAGCAAGCATGCAGGTACAGCAGGCAGTGAAGAAAGCTAATGGCATGTTGGCCTTCATAACAAGTGGAGTTGAATACAGGAGCAATGAGGTCCGTCTGCAGTTGTTCAGGTCCCTGGTGAGACCACACCTGGAGTATCGTGCGCAGTTTTGATCTCCAAATTTGAGTAAGGACATTCTTGCTATTGAGGGAGTGCAGTGTAGGTTCACGAGGTTGATTCCCAGGATGGCGGGACTGTCATATGTTGAAAGATTGGAGTGACTGGGCTTGTATACACTGGAATTTAGAAGGATGAGAGGGGATCTGATTGAAACATAAGATTATTAAGGGATTGGACATGCTAGAGGCAGGAAACATGTTCCTGATGTTGGGGGAGTCAAGAACCAGAGGCCACAGTTTAAGAATAAGGTGTAGGCCATTTAGAACAGAGTTGAGGAAAAAACTTTTTCACCCAGAGAGTTGTGGATCTGTGGAATGCTCTGCCTCAGAAGGCAGTGGAGGCCAATTCTCTGGATGCTTCCAAGAGTTAGATAGAGCTCTTAAAGATAGAGGAGTCAAGGGATATGGGGAGATGGCAGGAACGGGGTACTGATTGTGGATGATTAGCCATGATCACAGTGAATGGCGATGCCTGCTTGTAGGGCCGAATGGCCTACTCCTGCACCTATTGTCCATTGTCAAATTTCACATCACATGCCAGTGATAATGAACCTGATCTTGATTCTGATTCACTGATCACCAATTAAAGCATCAAGGAAGACCGAGACATTGAGACGAATGTGGATGATGAGCGAGAGTTCAGTGTCGACTGCCTGCCCTTTGACTGCCACCGCAGAAGGAGTCTATGAGCGGCCTGATGCAGTGGCAGGTGGGTCAGCCTCTCTGCCTTGTGTGATGTCGGTGACATCAGAGGATGGTATCGTGGTTCTGCATTTCCGGATGAAACATTGCTCTTACGGACTTTGGATTTCATCAGACTTATGGTTTCAATACTCTGTGCAGTTTTACCTGCCGGAGGAAGACGTTGACACATCACAACAGCAGTGGAGGCAGAGGAAAGGTTCCCATTCCATGCCACTGGATCCTGACCTGTCATGGACCTTGTGGTGGCTGCCTGTACATCAGCTTCCCCAATCATGCATATACATTCTCTATTAAGGGAATCCATCATAACATCTCAGATTGGCTTCCACTGCCACCTGTAGACAACCTTTTAGGAGAATCCAGGAGCGCTACTACTAGCATACAAGATTTTATTAGTAGCAGCCAACTCATCTCAAGAGCCAGAGAAATGTTTTACCAGAGTGCAAGTAGGAACATATTGTGTTTCTACGTTGCAGTTTCAAGATCTGCAAGTGCTTTTGAACAACTGTATGTCATCACATTTACTACCACTCCAGATGGAACTCATTCCTGATGTTTATTTAGAGTGCGTTTTGATCCATCATAGATCAAGTACTTTGCTCATGGTTCCATCTTTTACAAAAATCATTCCAATAGTTAAAATTAATGATGCTGCATAAAACCACTTTGAGAGGTTCGTGGAGCTGGGAGAGTGTTGCTGTTTATTGAATACTTAAAATGGCATAAACCATTTCGACCTCAGTTAAGATAAATGGATCGTACTGATACACTGATGCAACCAAATTGCCACTTCACTCCACTCTTCAAGAAGGGAAGGAGGCAGAAGAAAGGAAATGATGGGCCAAGTTAGTCTGACCTCAGTGGTTGGAAAGATGTTGGAGTTGATTGTTCAGGATGTGGTTTAAAGGGTGGTTTGAGGCACATGGCAAAAGTCAGCATGGTTTCCTGTAGGGAAAATCTTGCCTGACAAATCTGTTGGATTTTTTTTGAAGAATAGACAAAGGAGAATTGGATTTTCAGAAGGCCTTTAACAAGGTACCAAATGAGACTGCTTAACAAGTTAAGAGCCCATGATATTACAGATAAGATTCTAGCATGGATAAAGCATCGACTGATTGACAGAAGGCAAAGAGGGGAAATAAAAGGAACTTTTTCTGGTTGGCTACTGGTGACTAGTGGTGTTCCACATCGGTCTGTGTTGGGATCACTTTTTTTAAAAAAAATGTTATATGTCAATGATTTGGATGATGGAATTGATGGCTTTGTTGCGAAGTTTGCAGATGATGTGAAGATAGGTAGAGGGGCGGGTAGAGCTGAGGAGGCAAAGAGGCTACAGAGGACAGATTATGATTATGGGCAAAGAGGTGGCATACGAAATACAGTGTTGGCAAGTGGATGGTTATTCATTTGGTAGCAGAAATCAAAGTTTAGACTATTTTCCAAATCAAGAAAAAAATTCAAGAATCTGAGGTGTTAAAGGAGTCCTCTTGCAGCATTCTCTGGAGGTTAATTTGTAGGTTGAGTCAGTCGTGAGGAAGGCAAATGTGATATTAGCATTCATTTCAAGAGGACTAAAATATAAAAGCACGGATATAATGTTGAGGCTTTATAAAGCACTAGTGAGGCCTCACTTGGAGTACTTTGAGCAGTTTTGGGCTCCTTATCTAAGAAAAAGGTGTGCTGCCATTTGAGAGGGTTCAAAAGAGGCTCATGAAAATGATGCTGGGAATGAAAAGCTTTATCATATGAGGAGCATTTTATGTTCGGTTTTAGGTTCGGGGCCTATACTTGCTGCAATTTAAAAGATTGAGGGTGGCAGGCATTTCATTGAAACCTATTGGATGTTGAAAGTCCTAGTTAGAGTGGATGTAGAGAGGATTTTCCTATAGTAGAGAAGTCTAGTACCAGAGGGCACAAGCTCAGATTAAGGAACATACATTTAGAACAGAGGTGCAGAGAAATTTCTTTAGTGGTGAATCTGTGGAAGTCATTGCCACAGGGGGCTGTGGAGCCCAGACGATTGTGTGTATTTAAGGCAGAAGTCGATAGATTCTTCACAAGGAAGGGCATGAACAGTTACTGGGAGAAGCCAGGAGAATGGGGTTGAGAGGGAAGTGTATCAGCCATGATCAAATGGCGGAGCAGACATGATGAGCTCCTAATTCTTCTCATCAAATTATGTTCACTAATGCCAATGATGACAGTGGCAATGAAACGTTCCTCCAATTACCTCAGGTCTATCCTAAAAACTTCTGAAATGGCAATAGGACTCTTGGATTTTTTAATTTCTAAAACATATTTTGCAAATGATAAAACTTCGGTCATATTTGTCTAGAAGTTCACTGCTGACTGGTGGTGCCAATTGCACTGTACACTCAGTGGCCAGTTTATTAGGTACAGGAGGGGGACCCAGTGTGGCCTGCTGCTGTAGCACTTCCACTTCAAAGTTCAACATGGTGTGCATTCAGAGATGCTCTTCTACACACCACTGTTGTGATACCTGATTGATTGAGTTACTGGCACCTTCCTGTCAGCTTAAACTAGTCTGGGCATTCTCCTCTGACCTCTCTCATTAACAAAGCATTTTCACTCACAGAACTGTTTTTCACACCATTCTCTATAAACTCTAAAGCAGGGGTTCCCGACCTGGGATCCGCAGACCCCTCAGTTAATGGCAGGGGTTCAAGGCATAAAAAAGGTTGGGAACCCCTGCTCTAGCAACTGTTGAGATTGAAAATCCCAGGAGATTAGCAGCTTCTGAGATACTCAAACTGCCCAGTCTAGCACCAACAGTTATTCCATGGTCAAAATCTCTTCGATCACATTTCTGCCCTATTCTAATGTTTGTTCTGAACAACAACTGATCCTTTTGACCTTCTCTGCATGTTTTATGCATTGAGTTGCTGCCATGATTGGCTGATTAGACAGCTGGATTAATGAGCTGGTGTACATGTGTACCTAATAAAGTGGCCACTGAGTTTCTGTCAATAAGCGAATGCAATTATCCCAACATTATCATTTAAAAAGTTTGGTGATATGGATCAAACTTTCAAGAGGACTAGAATATAAAAGCAAGGATGTAATGTTAAGGCAAGAAAAATAAAACTAGATACCGATACCAATTAGCGTCTGTGGAAAGGGAAAGGGTTAATTTTTTCAGGGCTGAAACCCTTTGTTAGAACTGCGAAAGGGAGATTTTTTTTCAAATCACAGAAAGTGGGGAAGGGAATAATAATCTCTGACAGCCTGGGTAATTGCTTAAAGATTGTTCCCAGACCAAATAAAAATTATTATTAATAAAAATATAACTATTAAGTGCTTGATCTGATGATTGAGTGTGCTTTAAATCAGCAAATATCAAAATCGGTATCCATTTATAAATTTATTTTTATTTATTTTTGAGCACGGGAACAGGGCCACTGGCCCGTGGTACCCAATTACACCCAAGTAACCAACTGAACTACTAATCCGCATTGCTTTGGAATGTGGGAGGAAATCAGAGCACCTGGAGGAAACCCACACAGTCAAGGGAGGAATGTACAAACTCCTTACAGGCAGCAGTGGAATTAAACATAGGCTGCTGGTGCTGTGAAGCACTATGTTAACTGCTACACTATCCCATATAATATAAATGCATTTAGAACAGAAGCTCATTTGATGTACACCAAGTGTGACAGGATGATCTGCAGTTAAGCAAAAAGTTTTTAAAATGAAAGAGCACCTTATTATTTGCTACCTTACTGGTCTTTATTAGTAACTCAACCACTGTCAGCAGATTGAAAATTAATCAATTCAGTTCATGTTTTGTCTTTTTATTAAATATAAAGGACATTTTCTTTTAAACGAAAGGTTCACAGCCTGGAGGTACATCTGGAAGCCGTGCAGATGTCTTAACACAATTTTCATTGTGCATTCCTAAGACTAATCCAGCATACTCATTAGTCAAGGACACAGAGTGCTTGCCTTATTAGACTCTCCTGACAGTGGACCAATTTCTTTATGATTGAATCTACTCTTTTTAAAGCCAGCAGCTTACAAAATTATACTTTCACATGGGTTGTGAGACAGCTATTTGTTCACAGTGACGCATTAGATGATCACAAGTACAAACAAAAATGTCTTTTAAAAATATATACAGACCCAAGTTCATCAATTAAATTTTGGGTTTCTTTCTTCCTTCTTCATCCCAGTCAAAATCCAGAACACAATCATCTTCTGTCTCTTCAGAAGAAAAGAGGTACCTACCCATTATAGTGGCAGTAGTGTCAGCAGATGGAAATCCAAAGGTCTTCCTTTTTCTGGACAGCACCGCAGACTTGGCAGCATCATTTTGCACCACACTGCTCTGCTTTGCAACAGATACTTCATTTCCACTTGTGGTCTTCTCAGTTTTCGTGTCAGAAGATGGACTGAAAGAGAAACAAGCAAGCTTTGCTAATGTACTGGAGGCCACCTTTACTTGGCCTGTCACAGCTGAACTCCGGCTGGACTGTTCTCCAGCATTTAACTCTGTGGGAAATGAATGCTTTGATTTATCAGGTGTCACCTTCTGCACCTTTCCCTTGTGTGCATTACCAAGATCCTTCTGCAATTCGAGAGAAGGCTCTGATCCACTGCACTTGGCAACAACTTTACTTGTGTTTTTATGTAAAAGTCGACTTTTAGAATTACAACTATTTAATGTTCGGAGATTTTCTGTGTTATCACTGGCTTGGGATGTCTGCTCAAAATCATATGACAACTCCCTGACTTCGGCAGGGTCAGAGAACAAGATCAAAGGTTTGGAGGAGGAATTACTGGCAGCTGAATGGCTCAGTTTTTGCTTTGGTTTAAATGCAAATGTTTTCAGTTTTATCAGCAGACTGTTCGAATTCCCACTTGTTTCAGACTCTTGTGGAATGGTATCATCATCCTGCAAGGTATGCCTTCTTCCAACTGGTTTCACCGTCTTACGCTGGAGTCCACGTGAAGTACATTGTCCTGAACTATCACCATCAGAACTAGAGTCACCCATGTTTGAAAATGCACTGTAATCACTCGATTCAGATAAATGACTGTTGCTAGAAGTCTTATCATCTTTGAACAACATTCTGCTCTGTGAAATCCGGGAAGCATGCAGCTGTTTTGACACCCGAACAGTTACAGCGTTATTAGGTGTGTTTGAAGACGCATGCTCCTCAACGTCCGTCTGACTTCTGGAGTAATCTGTGCCAACGGCTTGCTTAGCTTGCGAATGTTTATTGGCTAAACCAGCAGACTTCATGTTACTTGGACGACAGGAACCTTTCCACGGTGGAACCTTGTTAGAACTGCTGGCTGCTGCTTCATCCTCTGTGCTTTTTATTGGCTGCAGGCTGGTGGAAAAAGGATGCTGATAAGAAGTCTCTGACACTAGATTAAGTGCGCCGGATTCAGCCGGTACGGTTCCTTCTCTTTCTGGCTCTCTTTCACAATTTTTACTTTGAAAGTCAGCAAACCAGGTCAGACCACTGTCAGAATGATCGATGGAATTCAGTTCCTCAGTGCTTGAATAATGTGCAGCATCAGAAAATGGATCACGTGGGCTTCCTGAGTTCGAACTTCCATTAGATGGCCAGGGTCCTTTTCTATTAATACTTCAAAAAATATGAATTATGAAATATACTTACAGACTGTCATAATCCAAAGAACATTCAATCAAAACCCAGAACTATCCACTATCCACTAGTAAAATCTATATCTATATTTTTGATAACTTCTCAGTTTTTTTTAAAAGCTCTTGTGTTTTATAAGCTGGCAGTAAGAAGCATTTCCTTACATCATATCTTTGAGGAAGAGATTCCCAGCCTGGGTTCAGGCGACCCCTCAGTTAATGGTAAGGCTCCATGGCAACTGAAAAAAAATTGCGAACCCCTGCTACAAGGAGAGTAAGGACTCCACATGAAAGACCCAACACAATCTCCAGTCATGGTTAACAAAAACAGGGCAGATCAGACATGGGTTGGATATAAAAATGAAAAAATAAAAGAATCAGAAGGGATCTTTTATTTGGAGATGCAGTGTGAAACAGGCCGTTCAAGCCATGCTGCCAAGCAATTGCCCGATTTAATCCTAGAACAATCACTTATAATGACCAATTAACCTACCATCCGGTACATCTTTGGACCATGGGAGGCAACTGGAGCACTTGGAGGAAACCCTCGTGGTCATGGGGAGAATGTAGAAACCCCTAGAGGCAGCAATGGAAATTGGATCCGGGTCACCTGTACAGTAAAGCATTATGCTAACCACTCACTACCGTACCGCCCCAATTCCTCAATTTAAAAAGAAAAAAAAATCAAGCTGATTGGTGTGGACTCAGTGGGCTGCGAGCTTTCTGTGGCCATAACAGAGAACCACTGCAAAATGTTTATGCAGAATTTGCAACAGATACCCAATATTTAGGGCACACCTTTCCAAATGGAAAGTTTTACTTAATCTAATCACACGCTGACCTGTAAGACACAGTACAGTATGGCTACAATAACGCATTTGAGTAACTTAAAGAACATCCTCATATAGGTATATTAAAAAAATCCCTGGTGAACAGCAATAACTTCAAAATGCATCTCAAAACTTCATTTCATATTTTCTGTGTCTCAGTGCAGGGCAATTTCTAATATTCCCCCTTGCCAATCTGGACAATCAACAGACCCTTGATAATTGCTTAGATTAGAAAAATAAGCAGACAAGACAAAGCAGCAGCACTAAGTACAGAGCAAAAAGCAAGAAGGGGGTCAAGTGCACATTATGATCGACACAGCTGCTTTTACGGCTGATATACCAAAGATGATGCCTCATCCATCATTAAGGAAACCCATCACTTGGGACATGCTCTCTTCTCATTAAGACCATTAGGGAGGAAGTACAGGACACTCAAGATTTTAAGAACAGCTTCGTCCCATCGGGCATCAGTTTTCTGAGCAGACAATGAACCAACCTATGAACCCTATCACACTTATCCCGCAACTATTTTCACATCTTACTGTTTCATTTTCTAAATTTAAAATATATTGAAGCAGGATTTTTGAGCTGGTCTACAAAACAATGCACATCATGTTTCTTTCAATGCTAGCTGTTGGCGCGTGGCCTAGTGGGCAAGGCATCAGACTAGTAACCTGAAGGTCACTGGTTCGAGCCTCAGCTGAGGCAGCGTGTTTGTGTCCTTGAGCAAGGCACTTAACAACACATTGCTCTGCGACGTCACCGGTGCCAAGCTGCATGGGTCCTAGTGCCCTTCCCTTGGACAACATTGGTGGCGTGGAGAGGGGAAGGCCTACAGCTTGGGCAACTGCCGGTCTCCCATACAACCCTGGCCAGGCCTGCGCCCTGGATACTCCAGGCGCAGATCCATGGTCTCTCGAGACTGACGGATGCCACACACATCTGTCGAAGATAGTGTGCAACAGAGATGATAGAAAGGACAGGCAGGAGATGAGGCTTAAATCAGCCAGTGGCATGAGTTACAGGGCAATAGAGGAGTGGTGCAGTTAAAACAGAAGGCAACAAATACTGGACTGAAAGTGTTATATTTGAATGCTCGCAGCATAAGGAATAAAATGAATGATCTTGAAATTCAGCTACAGATTTGCAAATATGACGATGTGGCCATCTCTGAAACTTGGCTAAAGGATGGCTGCCATTGGGAGCTGAATGTCCAAGGATATACGGTGTATCAGAATGATAGGTTAGTAGGCAGAGGGGTGGTGTGGCTCTGTATATAAGGAATAATATTAAATTATTAGAAAGAGATGACATTGGATTGGAAAGTGTAGAGTGTCTATGGGTTGAGTTAAGAAATGGCAAGGTTAACAGGACACTAACGGCAGTTGTATACAGGCCTCCAAACAGCAGTCGGGATGTAGATTACAAATTACAGCAGGAGATAGAAAAGGTATTTCAGAAAGGCAATGTCATGAGAATCGTTGGGGATTTTAACACAAAAGTAGATTGGGAAAACCAGTCTACTCAAGAGAGAGAATTTGTAGAACGTCTAAGGGATGGCTTTTTAGAACAGCTTGTTGTTGAGCCCACTAAGGGATGGGCTGTGCTGGATTGGGTGTTGTGCAATGATCCGGAGGTGATAAGAGAGCTTAAGGTTAAGGAACCCTTGGAGAGCAGTGATCACAATATGATTGAGTTCACATTTAAATTTGAGAGGGAAAACATAAAATCCAATATGTCAGTATTTCAGTGGAATAAAGGAAATTACAATGGCATGAGAGGGGAACTGGCCAAAGTTGACTGGAAAGGGACATTTGCAGGAAGGACAGAAGAGCAGCAGTGTCTGGAGTTTCTGTGAAAAATGAGGGAAGTGCAAGACAGATATATTCCAAATAAGAAGAAATTTTTAAAGCGAAGAAGGACATTACCGTGGCTGACAAGTGAAGTCAGAGCCAAAGTAAAAGCAAAAGAGAGGGCATAGAAGGAAGCCACAGCTAGTGGGAAGATCGAGGATTGAGAAGCTTTTAAAAGCTTGCAGAAGGAAACTAAGAAGGTCTTTAGGAAGGAAAAGATGAATTATGAAAGGAAGCTGGCGACTAATATCAAAGAAGATACTAAAAGCTTTTTTAAATATATAAAGGGTAAAAGAGATTCGAGGGTAGATAAAGGACTAATGCAAAATGACGCTGGAGACAATGTAATGAGAGATACAGAGATGGCGGAGGAGCTGAATGCATATTTTTCATCAGTCTTCACAGTGGAAGACATCTGCAGTATACCAGACATTCAAGAGTGTCAGGGAAGTAAAGGACATGCAGTGAAAATTACGACTGAGAAGGTGCTCAGAATGCTTAATTGTCTGAGAGTGGATAAATCTTCTGGACCTGATAGAATGCACCCTCCAGTTCTGAAGGAAGTAGCTGGAGAGATTGCGGAGGCATTAACGATGATCTTTCAAGAATCGATAGATTCTGGCATTGTACCGGATGACTGGAGAATTGCAAATGTTACTCCCCTATTTAAGAAGGGTGGAAGGCAGCAGAAAGGAAACTATAGACCTGTTAGCCTGGCATCGGTGATTGGGAAGTTGTTGGAATTGATTGTTAGGGATGAGATTACAGAGAACATGGAGGCACGTGACAAGATAGGCCAAAGCCAGCACGGTTTCCTGAAAGGAAATTCCTGTCTGACAAACCTACTGTAATTCTTTGAGGAAATTACAAGCAGGGTAGACAAAGGGGACACAGTACACATGGTGTACTTTGGATTTTCAGAAGGCCTTTCATAAGGTGCCGCCCATGAGGCTGTTTAGCAAGATAAGAGCCCATGGAATTACAGGGAAGTTAATAGCATAGGTGGAATATCGGTTGGTCGGCAGCAAACAGAGAGTGGGAATAAAGGGATCCTATTCCGGCTGGCTGCTGGTTACCAGTGGGGTCGGTGTTGGGACTGCTGCTTTTTATGCTGTAAGTCAATGATTTGGACTACGACATTAATGGATTTAAACTTGCCAATGATACAAAGGTAGGTGGAGGAATGGGTAGTGTTGAGGAAACAGTGAGCACGCAGGGAGAATTATATAGTTTAGGGGAATGGGCAAAGAAGTGGCAAATGAAACACAATGTTGGAAAGTGTATGGTCATGTACTTTGGTGGAAGAAGTAAACGGGTAGACTATTATTTAGATGGAAAGAGAATTCAAACTGCAGAGATGCAAAGGGACTTGGGAGTCCTTGTCCAAGATACCCTAAAGGTTAACCTCCAGGTTGTGTCGGTTGTGAAGAAGGTGAATGCAATGTTGGGGCTCTATAAGGCACTCGTGAGACCACACTTGGAGTATTGTGTGCCGTTTTGGGCTCCTTATTTGAGAAAGGATATAGTAACATCGGAGAGGGTTCAGAGAAGATTCACAAGAATGATTCGAGGAATTTAAGGGTTACCATGTGACGAATGTCTAGCAGCTCTTGGGCTGTTTTCCCTGAAGTTCAGGAGTGGGGAGGAATCGCATAGAAACATTCCAAATGTTAAAAGGCCTGAACAGATTAGATATGGCAAAGTTATTTCCCATGGTAGGGGATTCTAGGACAAGCGGGCACAACTCCAGGATTGAAGGACATTCTTTTAGAACTGAGGTGTGGAGAAATTACTTTAGTTAGAGGGTGGTAAATCTGTGGAATCTGTTGCCAAAAGCAGCTGTGGAGGCCAGGTCATTGGGTATATTTAAGGCAGAGATAGATAGGTTCTTGATCAGCCAGGGCATCAAAGGGTATGGGGTGAAGGCAGAGGAGTGGGGATGACTGTAAGAACTGGATCAGCCCATGATTGAATGGCAGAGCAGATTCAATGGGCCAAATGGCCTACTTCTGCTCCTAAATCTTATGGTCTTAAAACTTAGTCACTAGAGAAGAATAGCACTTGTGAAAGAGGCTACTGTAACACCAACAATCACTCTGAGCTGCAGAAGCCATGGCTGCAATTGGAGATGAATTTCATGGCTCCACAAATCTGTAAGGCCTTGCGCAAAGAGGGTATTTTTGGAAGAGTGGCCAAGAAGAAGTCCTGTCTAAAAAAGCACACCTCTGCCTGTAAAGACACTGCAAAGCATCACCTATAAGAAACTGTGAAGATGTGGAAGAAGGCCAGATGAGACTAAAGTGGTACACACAAAATGCTGGTGGAATGCAGCAGGCCAGGCAGCATCTATAGGAAGAAGCAATGTCGATGTTTCGGGCCGAGACCCTTCGTCAGGACTAACCGAAAGGAAAGATAGTAAGAGATTTGAAAGTAGGAGGGGGAGGGGGAAATGCGAAATGATAGAAGACCAGAGGGGGTGGGGTGAAGCTATGAGCTGGAAAGGTGATTGGCAATAGTGATACAGAGCTGGAGAAGGGAAAGGATCATGGGACGGGAGGCCTTGGGAGAAAGAAAGGGGGAGGGGAGCACCAGAGAGAGATGGAGAACAGGCAGTGATGGGCTGAGAGAAAGAAAAAAAAGGGAGGGGGGAAAAAACTAAATATATCAGGGATGGGGTAAGACGGGGAACTTTTTGGTCTGAACACTAAGTGTTATGCGTGGTTAAATGTAATACTGTGCATCAGCTTGGTAATATCAACTGTATTGTAAAGTAGGGTGAAGGTAGCATCATCTTTTGGGGATGCTTTTCAGCACCAGGGACTGGAAATCTGGTCAGGATTATTGGGAGATGAATGCTGATAAACACACAGAGATCCTGGATAAAAACCTGCTATCTCTGCCAGAAAGTTTAAACTGGGGAGGAAGTTCATGTTTCAGCTTTAGCAATTCTGTAAGGAATGGGCAAATCTTGCTCCATCACATTGTGCAAAGCAAATAGAGATTAATCCAAAAAGACTACTGGCCCTAAAAGTTGAGGGAGGAGATTCAACCAAGTACTGAACAAAAGGGGTGGGGGGGGGGGGGCAATACTTTTGAACTGCTGACACTTCAGGTTTTGAATTTTTAGTTTTTCATGCTTTGCAATTTTCCGTGTTCTTGGGGTTCTACTGTGGAAAAAAAGGAGCATGTGATTCACAAATAGAAATTCTCAGTTAAATTGTTCGAAATATCTAGTTGTAATACTCGTTTATTTGAACAAAGGTTTGGGGGGCACTGAATTCTTTTTCAAGGCATTATAATTTTTTTAAATATATATTTTCTTTCTTTTCAGTTTTCATTGCAACATTCTTAAAGCATTTAGCATAACAGAAATAAAGCCAATTATCTAAATAATTATTTAATCCAAAAGGTGCAGTATTTTTAATTGTCAAATTAACTTATTCTCAAGTATACTTGTAGTAAACTTTTGTAACATCCCCCAATCTCCAGTGAGCCAGTGTGATGTTTTACCTGTCAAGCCTCTGCAGTTCTTGCTGGAGAAGATCAGTTAGGCCCAGTCTTTCCAGAAGCAGTTCACACTGCATTTTATACTGTTCTCTGGTATCTTCTGGAAAGGACGTGTGCAACGCATTCACACCCCCAAGAAGAGCACCTCCCTGGAAGCAACAAAAATGTAGATTATATAAAGTCACCGAAAATCCAAGATACATGGTCCAATACTGTGTAACACTTTTACACTGAACTCCTGCCTCAGCAAGGACCTGGACCCACTGCAATTTACCTATCACCACAATAGGTCAATGGCAGAAGCAATCTCAATGGCTCTTCACACGGCCTTAGACAATACAAACACCTATGTCAAGATGCTGTTCATCGACTATAGCTCAGCATTTAACACCATCATTCCTACAATCCTGAATGAGAAGTTGCAGAACCTGGGCCTCTGTACCTCCCTCTGCAATTGGACTTCCACACCAGAAGACCACAATCTGCGGATTGGTGATAATATCTCCTCCTCGCTGATGATCAACACTGATGCACCTCAGAGGTGTGTGCTTAGCCCACTGCTCTATTCTCTCTATACCCATGACTGTGTGGCTAGGCATAGCTCAAATACCATCTATAAATTTGCTGATGATACAACTATTGTTGGTAGAATCTCAGATGGAAACAAGATGTAACAACTAGTGGAGGGGTGTCACACCAACAACCTTGCACAATGTCAGTATGACAAAAGAGCTGATTGTGGACTTCAGGAAGGGTAAGACGAAGGAACACATACCAATCCTCTTAGAGGGATCAGAAGTGGAGAGAGTGAGCAGTTTCAAGTTCCTGGGTGTCAAGATCTCTGAGGACTGAACTTGGTCCCAACATATCGATGCAGCTATAAAGAGGGCAAGGCAGCGACTACATGAGGAGTTTGAAGAGATTTGGCATGACAACAAAAACACTCAAAGACTTCTATAGATGTACTATGGAGAGCATTCTGACAGGCTGCATCTCTGTCTGGTATGGGGTGGGGGGTGGGGGCTAGACCGAAAGAAGCCGCATCATGGGTACTAGTCTACAAAGTACCCAGGACATCTTCAAGGAGCGGTGAATTAGAAGTCAGTGTCCATTATTAAGGACCTCCAGCACCCAGGGCATGCCCTTTTCTCACTGTTACCATCAGGTAGGAGGTACAGGAGCCTGAAGGCACACACTCAGCGATTCAGGAACAGCTTCTTCCCCTCTGCCATCCGATTCCTAAATGGACATGGAACCTGTGAACACTACCTCACTACTTTTAAAATATATGTTATTTCTGTTTCTGCACGGTTTTTAATCTATTCTATATACAAATACTGCAATTGATTTAGTTTTCTTCTATATTATGTATTGCATTGAACTGCTGCTGCTAAGCTAATAAATCTCATGACACATGCTGGTGATGATAAACCGGATTCTGATTCTGTAGTATACCTGAACATCACTGAGATAATGTAGCATTCTCTACTTGTTATAGACAGTTTGCTCAACTATAAATTATTAAAGATACAAATGGACAATATTTCCAGAGGACTCAATGGAAATTAACCTCTTTTCTTGTATCCCTGGGTATAACTAAACTTCCAATTTCAATGCCTCACAAAAGATTTGATTCTTATTTCTAGAGCAAATGTTTTTTTTTAAAAAGTACATACCTGCATTGATGACTCCATTACAGAGACCACTGTGACGGCGTCTTCAATAGTTACTACATCTCTAAACATCAATCTGGCGTGGGCTAAACAACAATTTTTTGTTAAATCAGGAAATAAAAATCAGAAAACTACATCTGTATAATTACATTTGCTGCACATTAGTATACAAGCAGACAATTGGAGAATTTCCAATATATTTTGTTTTATTAAAGCAACATTTATCTGGAGGGATAAAAACAATGAAAACCCCTGCACCTCAGTTCCAGCAAGTCTGTGTAAGTTTTGAGAAATATGCAAAAACTTAAGTGAAGTCCTCACTTGATTAACTAACCGGAACTCAATTTAACAGCTTAAATATCCTACATTTCTGCAGGAACAAGTATGCGGCAGTTCTAAATTTCACGCTGGTTCAGCAGATGAGGGCAAATCAGCTTGTCTTGCGCTGGTTTAGCTGTCGCAAATCCAGCTCGTTTTCCTGGGGGGGGGGGACAAACACTGGAGAGAAACACCGATGGGAAGGCCAGCCCCCAACCCAGCACGGATCCCAGCGTACCTACCACACGTGTTCTCTGCCATGCGGCACCTCCACCCCTGCAAGGCATGAGAGCTTGACCTACACAATAACCAAAGCAAGGCAGCTCTCCCTTTGTCAGACTTGCCAATGAACCGGACTCACAGTATTTTATATTACCATTGTCAGCAGGGTCTTGCGATCACAAGAAAAATGTTTAAGATACACACTTGCACCATCTCAAAATATGGTCAATTCCTCTATTTTTAATTATATAAAATAAAATCTATAAGTTCAGTATTGATAATTAAAAGTCCAAAGAAAACTCACCTTCCGCTAAACGAACTAAGCTCTCAAGCATACGTATTGTGGTTCTTGCCGCGTTCCTGTACCCACTTTGACGTTGCACTTGGTAATATTTCAAAAGGATTTTATTTGCTTCTTTGGAAATCTTAGGTTGCAAAGTTTTGATCAGACAGAAGTAGGTTTTCATCTTCTCCATGCTCCACAATTTGTGAGAGACAGTTGGGCAGGCTAAAAATTTTAAGAGAGAATATATTGTTTTTGTATTGACACGAGGGCCACAACCTTGTGGTGGTTGTTGAGCATTGTGTGGCAGAATGACTGAAGAGCTACGTTCGCTGGAGTCAGGGCTTTATGCTTTGGCTCTTCATCAGGTCACTGATGCCAAAGGGTAGAGCCCAGACCAAGAGTGGTCCTTCAGGCTTGGGGGCTCAGCTGAGGGCTAACAACCCTGACTGGTCAAACCGATAGCTGCTACAGAAACAGCAATGAAAAATCCTTCTTTATCGGAGTGTGACGGTATTCCTGAGTCTCCACCCAGTACTTGCATGACTGTCAGTAGTGAAAACCGAGAGGAAGCTACGGACATGATGAAGGAAGTCCTGAACACCACCCGAGATGGAGGACCTTCACTGCTGCTCTAAATGCCAGCATTTCGTGTAATGGGCAGTAAGTAATATTATCTTACAATTAAAACAAACTGGCATGGTATAACATGGTGGTTAGTGTAATTCTAACACTGCGCCACCGACCCGAGTTCCTTTCCGACACTGTCGGTCAGGAGTTTGTACATTCTCCCCATGACCGCCTGGGTTTGCTCTGGGTGCTTCAGTTTCCACATTCCAACCATATACAGGTCAGTAGGTTAATTGGTCACATGGATGTAATTAGGCAAGTTACCATGCTGTATCTCAAACAAAATAAAAAATAAAAAACATTCTTACATGCAGACATTTGATATTATTAAAATATCCTTCTAAGCATACAAAACCAAAAAAAAAAATTCTTGATCTTAAATACCAACCTTTATTTTCCAGAATAAAAGAAGCAATGACTTTGTCCCATTCTTCATTTTTGCTGTCCAGGAGCACCAGAACAAGGTCAAATCTGCTCAGGAGTGGGCTAGCCAGAGCTGTATTGACAGTGATGGATTCATTGGGATCATACTGGCCTTTTGGATTAGTAGCTGCCAATACAGTGGCTCTTGTGTTCAGCTTGCACACGAGACTAAGGATAGAAAGATGATCAGTACCAATGTGTTATAATGATTTACAGTTTTATAATAGTCGTGAATCTCTGCAGATCTGCTGGGGGAGTCGAAGGCCAAAAGCCTGTGAGTCAGAATCCGCTCCAGGCCGAAGCAAGCCTGTCCTGAGGTTGGAGGACTGTCTATCTGCACGGATGGGCAAGTAGATGGGAGGGAGGAACGGGGTTTGTTTTCCTCTTGTTTTGTTGTCTTCTGTTCTGTGTTGTTCTGCCAAGCATTGTGGGCCTGCTACGTTGACACTGGAATGTGTGGTGACACTTGCGGGCTGCTCCCAGAACACCCTTGGGTGTGTTGGTTGTTAACGCAAACAGCATATTTCACTGCATGTTTTGATGTACATGCAATAAGTAAATTTGAATCTCATCTTCAATACTGAATGGGAACAAATAGACTTCAGAATGCATTTCAGCATTGGCCTCCTCTGGACTGGTGTACCAAATGCCTCCAATTTCTCAGCAGGAACTTCAGGTAATATTTAATTAAATTAATTAAATTAACATACAATCGACTACTACACCGAGTGGACTCGTGTTCCTGGAAATCAGACCATACCATGATTTTCCACAATGTAAAGCTGTATCATCTGTACGTGTATCAAGAAACACTAATCAAAAATACATCAATTGTATTAATTAATATTTCTCACATAAGTTCCAAAGTATAAATTTTATGCCCTTTTAATTTGTGCATTCTGCAAGGGTTAATTTCTATTATCCAAATGGCTAATGCAAAGGTCAATCTGTATGCTTGTCTGTCTGTGTTTACAAATAGTATGTCTGGTATCTAATATTCTTCATAGCAAAGCATGACTTTATATTAATGTTCACGATATGGAAGGTGGGCAAAACACTCAGCAGCAAACACCAATGAGGAAATTATCTTAACACCATCTTTTTCTGCAAGTTAATTAAACCATCAGCAGCGAATAAACTGCGTGTAATGATAAATTATTTTACAATTCCCATAATTCTGTACTAGTTCAAACTTTTGAACCAAGTTTATTTAGGATGTTTAAATCAAACATTGATATTACAGTCACTAACAAGAAAAAATCTGCAGATGCTGGAAATCCAAGCAACACACACAAAATGATGGAGGAACTCAGCAGGCCGGGCAGCATCTATGGAAAAGAGTACAGTGAACATTTCATGCTGAGACCCTTCATCGGGACTGGAGAAAAAAAGATGACGATTCAGAGTAGGAAGGTAGGGGGAGAGGGGAGAGAAACACAAGGTGATAGGTGAAACTGGGAGGAGGAAGGGTGAAGTACAGAAATGGGAAGTTGATAGGTGAAAGAAATACAGGGCTGGAGAAGGGGGAGTATGATAGGAGAGGAGCACCAGAGGGAGGTGATGGACAGGTAAGGACATAAGGTGAGAGAGGGAAGTGGGAATGGGGAAGGAGAGGAGGGGGGCATTACCAGAAGTTCAGGCAATCCATGTTCATGCCGTAAGGTTGGAGGCTACTCAGATGGAATATAAGGTGTTGCTCCTCCCACCCGAGTGTGGCCTGACAACAACAGTGGAGGAAGCCATGGATGGCCATATCGGAATGGGAATGGCAAGTAGAAAGAAACTGGGTGGCCACTGACAGATTCTGTTTCTTTCTGGTGGATGGTGTTCGGTGAAGCGGTCTCCCGATCTACGTCGGGTCTTGCTGATATACAGGATGCCACACCAGGAGCAACGGAAACAGGCTCACAGGTGAAGTGTGGCCTCACCTGGGAGGACTGTTTGGGTCCGGTTTGGGAGGAGGTGTAGGGGCAGGTGTAGCACTTGTTCGCTTGCAAGGGTAAGTGCCAAGAGGGATATCAGTGGGGATGGATAAATGGACAAGAGAATCGCATACGGAGTGATCCTTGCAGAGAACAGAAAGGGCGGGGGAAGGAAAGATGTGCTTGCTGGTGGGATACCGTAGGGGATGGTGGAAGTTAAGGAGAAACGTGTGCTAGACGTGGAGGATGGTGGGGTGGTAGGTGAGGACAAGAGGAACCCTATTCCTGGTAGGGTGGTGGGAGGATGGGGTAAGAGGAGATGACCACAAAATGGAAGAGATGCAGATGAGGACAACATTGATGGTGGAGGAAGGGAAGCCCCTTTCTTTGATGAAGGTGAGCATCTCATTAGTTCTGACTTGAAAAGCCTCATCCTGAGAGCAGATGCAGTGGAGACGGAGGAACTGAGATGGCATTTTTACAAGTAACAGGGTGGGAAGAGGTAGCTTCGAGAGTCAGTGGGCTACAGTTGCCACTGGACAGTCTAACTTATATATTACAATTATTTGATTCGTTCTTCTGATAACCACAGGGGCTTTGCAATGAAATATAAATAATAATTTAGTTTGCTGTCATGAAGACTGAATGTTGGGGTCACCGTGGTAATGGAACAGTCAGCACAACACTATTACAGCTTGAGGCGGAGTTTGGAGTTCAATTCCCACACCATCTGTAAGGAGTTCGTACATTCTTCCCGTGACCGCATGGGTTTCCTCCACACGCTCTGGTTTCCTCCCACAGTCGAAAGATGTACCGGTTAGTAGGTCAATCAGTCATTATAAATTGTTCTATGATTAGGCTAAGGTTAAATAGGGTTTCTGTGCAGCGCTCATTGAGCTGAAGGGGCCTGTTCTCGATCTCTAAATAAATAGATAAATAAATTAAATAACCTTTAAAATTAAGGAGACCAAGGAATAACAGTTAGCATAAAGCTACTAGAGCGCCAGCGACCGGGGTTCAATTATGCTGCTCTCTGTCAGGGGCTCATCTGTTCTTCCCCTGACTGAGTGGATTTCTGCCGGGTACTCCGTATTCTGCCCACATTCCTCAGATGTGCATACGGGTTAGTAGGTTATTTAGTCACATGGCTGTAATTAGCCAGTGTAGGCTCACTAGGCCAGAAGAGCCTGTTACTATATGGTATCTCCAAATAAATTTAAACCAGAAACCAAATATCAGTCTTTGTCCTTTGCGAAAAATAACTTTAAAAGAGGAGGAAGTCTTACCCTGCCTTTGCCACGCTGATAGTCTGTTGTTCCATTGCCTCGTGGATGCTACTTTTATCATGCTCTTTAATACTGTTGAACTCATCAATACAGCAAAGGCCTCCGTCAGCCAGAACCAGTGCCCCTGCTTCCAAATTCCACTCACCAGAGTCCTTTACTGCTGTCACAGTCAGACCTACAAGAGGAAGAGAAAACTAATCTTATGGTACACCTCACAGAGAGGAAGAGCTTGCGCTGGTACTATTGGCTCATCCAGCAATCTGGCGTGGAAACACCAATACTCAACAATGGAAAACCTACAGAAGTAGTGGATACAGGCCAGTCCATCACAGGCAAAACCCTCCCCAGCACTGAGCACATTTACAAGGAGCGCCGCCACAAGAAAGCAGCGTCCAACATCAAGGACCCCACCATGCAGGTCAAGCTGCCTCTCACTACCACCATCTAGTAGGAGGTACAAGAGCCTTATGTCTCTCTCCATCGGGTTCAGGGGGATAGTTATTAACCTTCAACTATCAGGCTCCTGAACCAGTGTGGGTAATTTCACTCACCTCAATTCTGGACTGATTCCACAATGTACAGACTTACTTTCAAGGACTTTACAACTCATTTTCTCAGTGTTTATGTATTTATTTATTTATGCAAAATCTGTCTCCTTTTGCACATTGGTATTTTGTCCACCTTTATGTGTAGTTTTTCAGAAATTTTACTATATTTATTTTCCTGTAAATGGCTACAAGAAAATGTATCTCAAGGTAGTATATGGTGACATATATATATTTTGATAATAAATTTACTTTGAAGCATGAAATTTGGTTTGATACACAATCTGCAGCCACTTTATTAGGTACACCTGCTCATTGATGCAAGTATCTTATCAGCCAATCAGGTGGCAGCAACTCATTGCATAAAAGCATACAGACGTGGTGAAGAGATTCAGTTGTTGTCCAGTCTAAACATCAGAACGGGGAAGAAATGTGATCTAAGTGACTTTGATTGTTGGTGCCAGATGGGGTGCTTTAAGTATCTCAGAAACTGCTGATCTCCTGGGATTTTCACACAGAGCAGCGAATGGTGCAAAACACAAAACAACATCCAGTGACTGGCAGTTCTGTGGGTGAGAATGCCCTGTTAATGAGCGAGGTCAGAGGAGAATGACCAGACTGGTTCGAGCTAACAGGCATGTGACAGTATCTTAAATAACCATGAGTTACATCATTATAACATGGCGGGAAGCTATATGGCCCATTAAATTTGTACAATATGTGAATGCGCCACACACAGCATCTGCAGTGTACTTTGTGGTTACGATTCTTTACTCTGCTGCGAAGTCTCTTCAAGAAGTTTAAATCTTCCCTTCGACGGGAGTTCCGTGAGACCCTTTCTCACTGCTCACCCTCTGTGATCTCCGCCTCTCTTTGATCCTTCGATCCTCTTACTGGTTTTTCACCTGGCACCTACCAGCCTTCTCCTTCCCACTCTCCCCCCCACCTTCCTTATAGGGCCCCTGCCCCCTCCTTCTTCAGTCCTGACGAAGGGTCTCGGCCCGAAACGTTGACTGCTCGTTTCCACGGATGCTGCCTGACCCGCTGATTTCCTCCAGCACGTTGTATGTGAATGCAGGAGTTTCTTTACGTTTAGAGTTTAGCCATTTTTCTTTGTTAGCTTACCTTGAAGCTCAGTACTTATCAGCAGGACTGGGACATCACCCCTTCCCAGCTAGCAAATCAAATTGAGAAACTCTAATCAAACACATGTTTCACAACTTGTTCTGAGAAACTCCATGACTCCATTTCTTGTAAGTGCTTACAATATCACAATACATAATGCTAATTTTGACTGTGAAAAATTCAAACATATTTGTAAAGGCCAAAATTATAAATAGAAATATTAGATTCACGATCCAACGATTCAAGGTACATTTATTATCAGAGTGTGTATGCAGTATACAGCCCTGAGATTCATCTTCCGACAGACAGCCATGAAACAAAGAAATACTATAGGAACTGTTCAAAGAAAAATATCAACCCCCCCATGCAAAAAAAAAACAAATCATGTAAACAACAAAAAAAACACACAGAAAAGCAAAATATAAAACACCAACCCATCAAGTTAACAAATAAAACTGGTGAAATTTATCGTGTGCAGTGTCAGTTGTTGATAAGCAGGCAAAGCAAAGGCATCAATAAGAAATAGACAAGGTTACCGTCAAGCATCCAGTTATCTTGGCTGGGAATTCTACAACGTGCCACCAGGTTTTGCTGTGTTGCCCTGATAAAACTAATTAAGAGGGCTATCGATAGGGTAAATGCTCGCAGGCTTTTTCCATGAAGGCTGGGTGAGACTAGAATTAGGAGTCATGGGCTAAGGATGAAAGGTGAAATGTTTAAACGGAACATGAGCGAGTACTTCTTTACTCTCAGAGGATGGTGAGAGTATAGAACAAGTTGCCAGCAGAAGTGGATGATGATGTGAGTTCAAGTTCAACAATTAAGAGAAGTTAGTGTAGGTACATGGTTGGGAGGAGTATGGAGGGCTAAGGTCTGGGTGCAGGTTGCTGGGACTAGATAGAATAATAGTTTCTCACAGATTAGATGGGCCAAAGGGCCTGTTTCTATGCTGCAGTATTCCAAGACAAGTACTTATTATCTAGACTCACAAGCAGAGATAGGTTGCTCGGGCAGGATTAGGAATGGCTGCTGGCATCTCAGGACACGTGTCTCAGTCGTCGGGGAACGCACTGCATTAAAGCACCAGTCAGAACAAACGTACTGAGCTTTGCAAGGAATAAGCTTTCTTTCAGAGTTTGATAATAGTCTGAATTTGTTACACACAGCTGCTGTTTCTTGCAGAATACATGCCATTGATTGGTAGCACAGTGGCCCTGGCAATAATCACAGGCCAATTCTACTCTCTATTAAAGGACATTGCATGGAGATAATATAACTGTTGTTGGAGGGGAAGAGGAGTTTGAAAAGCACCATACCCAGCCTCAGATCAACCTACAGTAGCTGCCAAAGGCTTTCTATCTCCTTTTTATGTATTTCTAGTTAGGGACATTTAAAACTTACTCAACAGATTTATTTATTTATAGTTATTATTATGACTTAGCACAGAACAGAACAGGCTCTTCCAGCCCAACGAACTGCAGTGTCCAGCAACTCACCCGTTTAACCCTGGTCTCATCTCAGGACAATTTACAATGACCAATTAACCTACCAACCTGTAGGTCTTTGGATTATCGAGCACCCAGAGGAAACCAGAACATCAGGAGTAAATCCTCTCAGTTTGCGGGGAGAACGTACGGAACTGAAGTTTGAGCTCTGGAACAACCCAGCTGTAACAGTGTCGCTCTAACTGCTAATTCTAAAAAGTACACATAATCCAAGTCAGGTTATCAGTTTTTGTAAAGGAATAACTGAGGCTTACTACAACTAACATATCCTGACTATTTATTAATTTAGATACAGCGTGGAATAGGCCCTTTGAAACGTGCTGTCCAGCAGTCTCCCGATTTAATCTTAGCCTAATGACGGGACAATTTACCGTGAAACTAGCCTACCAACCAGTATGTCTTTGGACTGTAGGAGGAAACCAGAGCACCTGGAGGAAACCTACGTACTAACTTTTTACTGGCAGGAATCGAACCCATCACAGGTACTGTAAAGCACTGTGCTAATCACTACATTACCATACTACCCCTTACAAAAAGGAAAATAGGTTTTTTTTTAACTTCCCACCTTTTTTAGATAAAATATCTTTATTTGCCACATGTACATTGACACATACAGTGAGGTGCATTGATTGTGTCAAATCAAGTCAATGAGGATTGTGCTAGGCAGCCCATAAGAGTCGGCAGGCTTAAGGCCATGACTTAACTGTACGTCTTTGGAGTGTGGAAGGAAACTGGACCACCCAGAGGAAATCCACACCTCACGGGAAGAGCATACAAGTTCCAGACAGACAGTGGCATGAGTTGAAGCTCAGTCTTATTTCTGGTGATGTATTAGTGCATTACTACAAGACCATGGGAGATAGGAGCAGAATTAGGCCATTTAGCCCATTGAATCTGCTCCGCTATTCCATCATGGCTGATACATTATTCTCAACCCTATTCTCCTGCCTTCTCCCCACAACATTTTTGACACCCTGACTAATCAAGAACCTATCCACCTCCACTTCAAATATATCTAATGACAGCCGTCTGTATGCTAACCGCTGCCCTACAATCCTGATCCAATACTGAAACAAGTCTGTGTAAAAACCGTCTCCAAAAGTGCAGCAAAAATGTAGTAAAATCTGCCTCGAGGGTGTGTCTGAAGCTTGTTTCCACAAAGAAAAGACAGTAATGAAGTTCAAATAACAGAAAATTAAAACAAGCACCAAAACTATATACTCCCCTTTTTAGAAATTGGATTCAGATGGTCACGAAGAAGCTACTCTGTAAATAATAGCTTTAAACTGATCAGTCAATAAACTAAACCTGCGAATATAAAATCAAATCTTTAAAACGTTATCTTTGGTTTATAATTATGACATAAATTGAAACACAAGATGGGTCTGTGGCACTTTGTGCACCAAATAAGATGTCCTAGTGTTACGAAGGATGAACAACTCTGATGGGCAGAAGGGTACAGAGTTGCCCATGTTTCCCCTCCCCCAGGAGAATCACAAACTGTTACTGTTACCACGATGCTAATGAGAGAGAAAGAGATGAAACGAAAACATACTGGGACTGGAACATTTGCTTCTGATAAGAGAGGGGAGAGAGGCTTGTTTATCCACCATATTATGACTCCTGTAAGACCTATGGCTCCGGTGAAGGATTGTTGACTTGGTACTATTCTGTTCATTAAAATTCCTCAGTGGACAGCCGGAGTGGGCTGGTTTGATGGGCTAAGCTATTCAAAACTGATTGACACCTGAGACCCCGTGAGTAGGGATGAAAGTGAGGTCTGGGGAGACACCCCTCAGACACACCAGGAGACGCACCAAGAGACACACTAGTGAGCACTGCATAAGTGTTGGAACCCACGAGAAAAGCGTGGGGCATTGGAGACCGAACTAAGGATCGGTCAGTTTTAACTCACAGTGTTTATAGCGAGTCCGGTGGGGGCTTGTGTGTGTGTCCACCCTTGCCTGGGTGACGAGTCCACCATAGAAGAACGGTCTAGCTGAAGGACGGAGGGGTCATACCTGAATGGCCAGAACAACACATCGACGGATCAAGATCGTAAAGGAAGGTTTGACTGGCTGTCACTGTTTGATCTCTCTCTCTCCAACAATTACAACACATCGACCAACAACTACCTCAGCCTGTATGAACTGAACTGAACTTTATACTCACATATGACAATTCATTATCCCCTAGACAACGATAGAGCTTGTTTATTATTGATTATTATTATACCCACTCTTCTTGGTTTAGTATTGCTAACGTGTATTATCTGTATATTGGCATTGTTGATATTGATTTGTATATTTTTACTAATAAACACTTGTTTTGAAAATAGAACCAGGCTCCAATGGACACTTCTATCTTTGCTGGTAAGACACCCAGTTACGGGATACGTAACACTAGACATGCTACATCACTTCAAGAGGTGAAGCTTTCTTCTGTAATATTGTATACACTGTTGAAGGAGCCGTGTACCTATTCATTGTCAGACTGTATTGTCTTTGAGTTGCATGTTCTCACTCTGGGTTAAGGTAATTCGTCATGTGGGTTTGTCATGTGGGATTGTCATGTGGGACCGGCTGGCGGCATAGAGAGGGTTAAGTACAGAGAGCACATATTTTGCTGACCGCTCATCATTGTTTAAATTTGGTCCATTTATGCTCGCCTCTATTTTACATGAATTATAGAAGAGTTGAATTATTTTATTGATGGTTTGTAAAAAAGGATTAAACATACTTTTTCAATTTGGAATTCAATTAGTTAGAAGCATGTCATACAGTGCAATACTCCTCACTTAACCCGTCAGTGACTTTTAGTTTGTTCTTAAGTAGTCACTACAACTGTAATGCTGTATATATGTTGTAATTTATAGTGTTTTGTTCTTATTATGTATTGCAATGTACTGCTACCGCAAAACAACGAATTTCACGACCTTTGCCAGTGATATTAATCCTGAGGAACAATGTTGGAGGAAGTCAGCTCTCTCATGATATCTCCTCACCTGCTTATCACCTCCCTCTGGTGCCCCTCCTCCTTCCCTTTCTTCCATGGTCTTCTGTACTCTCCTATCAGATTCCCCCTTCTCCAGACCTTTAATTCGTTCATCAATCAACTTCCCAGCTTGTTACTTCACCTCTCCCAGTTTCACCTATCACCTACCACCTTGTACTTCTTCCTCCCCTCTCCCCACCTTCTTACTCTGACTTCCCCTCCTCCTTTCCTGTCCTAATTAAGGGTCTCAGCCCAAAACATCGACTCTTTACTCTTTTCCATACATGCAGCCTGGCCTGCTGAGTTCCTCCATCATTTTGTGTGTGTTGCTTTGGATTTCCAGCATCTGCAGAGCTTCTCATGTTTTCAGTATTAAATCTGATATTGATTTTGGCTTTGCATGCTTAATTTTTATCCCCTCCTGCTTTTTTCTATTTTCCTCTCTGGGAGTACAGGACGTGTGCAGCCTAACCTGCAAGGCATGCCTTCCTGCTCTACATTTCACAACTCCTATAGTATTTTGTCCACATTCTCACTCTCTAACTGCTCCCAGTCTCCCATTGACTAGATAATCTTACTTACAGCTTATCCCAATGGTCAACCCAGTTTTATCTCATCACAGACATCTCCCCTCCCCAACAACCTTCAATTCACCAGCCCAGTTCTGATCCACACCCAGTCTTCAATTTTCTAGTTCCCTGATTAGAGGAAGAATGTGGAAGTTTAAGAGAGGACGGAGAGGAGATTTAACAAGATGCTGCCTGGATTAGAGAGCATGTCCTATGTGGATAGGTTGAGCAAGCTGGGGCTTTTCTCTTTGAAGAGAAGAAGGATCAGAGGAACCATGATAGAAATATATAATTATATAAGAAGCATAGACTTAGTGGATAGCCAGAGGCAATTTCTCAGGATGGAAATGGCTAAAGGGAGAGGGCATAATTTTAAGGTGAATGGAAGAATGTATGGGGGGGGGGGGGATGATGTCAAAGACAGATGCTTTATTTTTAAACAGAGAGTGTTGACTGAGTAGAACCCACTGCCAGGAGAGGTGGTAGAGGCAAATACATCAGGTACATTTAAAGGACTTTTCATATGGATGAAAGTAAAATGGACGACTATGTGGGCAGGGAAAGAAGCACTAGTTTAATCTTGGAGAAAGTTAAAAGTCTAGTTGAGACCACAACAAGAGGCCATGAGTTAAAGGTGAAAGGTGAAATTTGTTTTAGGGGAACATGAGAAGTTTCTTCAATAAGAGAGTATTGAGAGTATGGAATGAGCTGCCAGTGGAAATGGTGGATCCAATGTTTGAGAGAAGTTTGGGTAGTTAGATAGATGGGAGAGGTCTGGAGTCTATGGTCCAGGTGCAGGCAACGGGACTAGATAGTTTAACTGGTCTGACATGGTACAGATGGGCCGAACAGCCTGTTTCTGTGCAGTAGTTTTCTATGACTCTAACTGGTTGGTACAATATCATGGACAAAAGGACCTGTACTGTGCTGTACTGTTCTATGTTCTATGATGGTTTTTGACTTGAAACAATAACTTTTTTTTAAAATCCCACAGCTGCGACCTGACCTGCTGAGTATTTCCAGTATTTTCTATTTGTATTTCCGATGGGGCAGGGTTGACTGCTGGAATAAACAAGAGGTGGCTTTTCATCAGATGTGTTTTTACAGCAGTCCTGTGGTTACTGTTACTGAGACTGATTTATTTTTAAAATACAGATTTCTACTTAATTACTTGAAGTTATGATTTGGATACCAGACTATAAGTGAATATGTAACAAGAATCATATTTTGGTTGTAAATTTCAAATACAGCTCTGTAAAAATAATGGATAATTAAAATCTTAAGAGACTTGCATGATTTACAATCGTATAAATTTTTTTTTATCTTTGTACAACATATCAATATTTCCTTTACCTGCACTGGTGGACCCAATTCCAGCTGTCAGGACCGACCGGGGTACAATTTTTGCTGCGTATTTGAGAAATTGAGATTTCCCAGTTCCGGGATCCCCGACCAGTAAGAGATGAGGTTCACCTTCAAAACAAAGGAATGCTTAAAGGGCACACGCTCTTTCAGTAATTAACTACATGCACTCAGCCTGCAGCAGGAAAATGAGTCTGCACACTTATTGCAGCCTGCCGGCCCATCATTGCCACCCTTACTCCCCACCAGACTGGCCTTTTCCTGGATTCAGAGGACTGGCTCAACCATCAAGGAATCCCTCAAAGCAGAAGAGGTTCTGGAAGGCAAGTGGGCAGCATAACCCGCCTCTGAGTAATCTGATGACCTTTGACTATTAGGCAGCATTTAAAGGCTTTTTAGGTCTTTAAAACTAATCAACAGATACATTTAAAAGTACACGTGATTTAAAAAAAATTAAAATGAATTAAAAACTTACCTGGGTTATAGGGCAAGGTTAAATCCGTTAGGATTATTTTTCTCCAGGAGCGATAAGAGAATGAGGGAAGATTTGATAGAGGAATACAAAATTATGAGGGATCTAGATAAGGTAAGTGCAAGCAGGTTTTTCCACTGAGGTTGGGTGAGACTGGAACTAGAGGTCGTAGTGCAAGGGTGAAAGTTGAAATATTTACAGGGAACTTCTTCACTCAGAGAGTGGTGAGACTGTGGAGTAAGCTGCCGGTGGAAGGAGTGGATGTGGGTTAAGTTAAGTGTGGATAAGTACATGGATGGGAGGAGTATGGAGGGCATTGGTCCAGGTGAGGATCAATGGGACCACACAAGAGAACTATTTGGCATGCATTAGATGGGCTGAAGGGCCTGATTCGGTGTTGAAGTGCTCTGTGAGTATTAGAATACCAACAAATTAAGGGGTAAAATAAAAGCAGATGAGAAGAAGAGTACACTTAAATGTATATAATGTACAAGAGCACCTTCATACATTGCTTCATATGTCTAAAATATTTAGATCTTCTGCCCATTCAACCAACAAAATACCACATGAGACTTAACAGGGGGCCTCATCTTTAAAATGAGACTGGAGGTAATTGTGCAGATGCACGCAATATGAAAGTAAAAAATATAGATTAAGGCAATTAAAATATTTCTACAGACCAGTTAGAAATACACACTAATTTTAAAAAAATACCAGTTTAATAAGATTTCATGCTTATTGCCACAGCACTAACCTCGAACTTTGGTGCCAGCTGCATCAATTCTTTGCACTCCACCTGCTAACGCCATGGCAACCGCCAGCTTAACCACATACATTCCAAATACCTGTGGACAAAGGCTGGCCAGAATCTCATTTCTTCCTTAAAAGTAAAAAAAAAATGAAGTTTTATGATGAAAGAAAAAAATTGCCTCTATTACTTGTCATCAAAAATCCACATAGGCAAATTTATAATCCACTGTAAAACAATTTATCAGAACCAGCACAGGCTCTACTAGCTCCCAGAATCACTCTCCACATGAACTGCTGGCAAGAAATTACAATGTACAGGAGCCTCAGGGTTTACCCCTGCCAGATTTAGGAACAGTTATTACCCCTCAACCATTAGGCTCTTGAACCAAAGGGAATAACATCACTCAACTTCACTTGCCCCATCACTGAAATGGTCCAACAACCTATGGACTCACTTTCAAGGGCTCTTCATACCATAAGACCATAAGATACTTTACTTTATACAGACACTGTATATATCACCATATACATTAATGTCATATATGTCATGCTGAGATTCATTTTCTTGCAGACATACTCAGTAAATCCAAAAACCATATAATCAATTAAAGACACACCCAACAGGACAAACAACCATGGTGGAGGTTGAAGACGATGAAGAAGAAATAACTAAGCAATAAATATTGAGTACATGAGATGAAGAGTCCTAGAAATAAAGTCCATATGTTGTAGAAATAGTTCAGTGATAGGGCAAGTGAAGATAAATTAAGTTATCCTTACTAGTTCAGGAGCCTGATGGATAACTGTTCCTGAACCTGGTAGTGAGTCCTGATGCTTCTGTACCTTCTTCCTAATGGTAGCAGCGAGAAGAGAGCAAGGCCTGGGTGGTAGGGGTCTATGATGATTGATGCTGCTTTCCTGCAACAGCATTCCGTATAGAGGTGCTCAGTGCTGAGGGGGGCTTTACCCATGATGCACTGGGCTGTGGCCACTACTTTGTGTAGGATTTTCCACTTACTGAGAATGAGCGTCAATGAACAAAAAGCTTTAATCAACCGAGATGTATGATGGTTTACTGGGACTGTGCTGCATTAATGCGGTGAAAGTTCAGGCATAAAAATGAATGGCTTTACACTTCCTTTAACAAGCTTTATCCAACCAATGGCCCCACTGCGGAAAAAGCTGATAGGGGTGCAAGTCACTGGCCCACAGGTCCAGCAACCCTAGCGTCCAGCAAGATCTGTAGAGCGTGTTCTCGTTCACTCTGATCCTGAGAGTTGACTTGATGCTGGTGTACAAGATGATAAGAGGCATAGACCGAGAGGAGCCAGAGACTTTTTCCCAGGGCAGAAATGGCTAATACAATGGGGCAGAATTTAAGGTGAATGGAGGAAAATATACGGGGGGGGGGGGGGCGTGATGTCAGAGGCAGGTGTTCTTTCTCCCCACAGAGAGTGGTGGGTGCATGGAATGTCATGTCAGGGTGGTGGTAGAGGAATATACATAAGGAGCATTTATGATACTCTTAGGGACATGCATGACAGAAAAATGGAGGACTATGAGGGAAGGGAGGGTCAGATTGATCTTAACGTAGTTTAAATGTCAATATATTATCATGGGCTGAAGAGCCTGTACTGTGCTGTAATGTTCTTTGTTCTTGTGGTTTTGATAATTGTTCCATTTTCCTCCCTTATCCCAACGATATTCTGGTCGGTAGGCTAATTCACCATAAACATTGGGGCGTGGGCAGGTGGTTAATTGCAAAGTGGGGAGAATAGGTCACAGGGAAAATCAATGAGGAAGAGGATTGCTCTGTGCATCAGCAAATATTCAATACATCAAAACAGCCTCTTTCAACATTGTAAGGAAGTGAAAAATCACCACATACATTTACATGCATTAGGGATTTGATGTGGTGCGTTGGTTGGGACACAGCATGCAGCAAACAACAATATTCAACAATTATGAAGAATGAAGAATAAAGAATTATATAAATTAAGTTGGGGTATGGTTATGAAATTAAATGTCCATAGTTCATAAATACCAGCATGTATTTACAACATAAACGGTGTTATAAGGTAACAAAATATTTGCAGTGCAGTGGGGCAGGTAATAGATAGAGGGGGCTGGGGGGTGTTAACAAGAATGATTGATCAGATTAATTGCCTGGGGAATGAAGCTTTTAAGATGGCATGACATTTTTGTGAGTAGTGTCCACAATGTTTTTCTGGCCCACTTCATATACAAGAACAAGGATGTGATGCTGAGGCTATATAAGGCAACGGTGGTGCCTCACCTTGAGTATTGTGAACAATTTTGGGCCACTCATCTTAGAAAAGATGTGTTGGCATTGGAGAGGATCCAGAGGAGGTTCACAAGGATGGTTCCAGGAATGAAAGGGTTATCATATGAGGAACATTTGATTACTCTGGGTCTGTACTCGCTAGAATTCAGAAGGATCAGGCTGGACCGCATTGAAACCTTTCACATGTTGAGAAGCCTAGACAGAGGAGATGTGGAAAGGATGTTTCCCATGGTGGCAGATTCTAGGACAAGAGGGCACAGCCTCAGGATAGAGGGGCGCCCTTTCAAAACAGAGATGCGGAGAAATTTCTTTAGCCAAAGGTTGGTGAACTTGTGGAATTTGTTGCCACATGTAGAGGCCAGGTCGTAGGGGGTGTTTAAGGCAGCGACTGATAGGTTCTTGATTGGACATGGCTCCAAATGTTACGGGGTGAAGGCCAGGAACTGGGGTTGAGGAGGAGATAGAAAAAAAGTACTAGCCATGACTGAATGGTGGAGCAGGCTTGATGAGCCAGATGGCCTAATTCTGGTCCTATGTCTTATGGTCTTCATTGTCCTGTGCACATGCAAGTTCTGCACTGATGGTAGACTGCAGCAAATG
Source organism: Hypanus sabinus (assembly GCF_030144855.1). NCBI lineage: Eukaryota > Metazoa > Chordata > Chondrichthyes > Myliobatiformes > Dasyatidae > Hypanus > Hypanus sabinus. The sequence continues at coordinate 19,026,024 of NC_082715.1, forward strand.
ACCTTTTCTGCTGACCTGACAGTTCACCGTAGTTTTTGCATATTGTGAAAGGATCCTGCACCAAACCAGACAGTAACGGCTGATGTGAGAATGCTCTGCATGATAGCAATGTAGAATTGTACCAATACATTCCATATGATGCACCTTAGAAAAGTTTAGTTAAAATTCGTCAACAATTCATGTCCGATTATACCACCGCACAATGGAAGACCTCAAGAATCTAACAAAAGGAACTCATTGGCTCTATGCACATCTGCACCTGCTAGGGGATCATCTTTGTAATTCTCCCAGAAGTCTTCAAATTCTTTCTGGACATCATCATCAATAACAACTCCCATCGGCTGTTCATTGTTCACTTCAAGATTATTGGCTTTCAGGACAAGTTCTAGGTCACAGCGGGAGTCTTGAGACAGAGGCCTCCACCTCTGCATAACCACACCATAAATAGTAATATCATCACCTATAATTAAAAAAACACACTTATTACTGCTAAGCATTTAGTTACTGTACAGTAAAGTAAGAAAACCATTTGAGATTGCAGCAAAACTCCAATAATCCACTATCCAATACTTCAGAAATCACATTTGGTCAGTGACTTATGACAGTCTTATCTCCCATGCTTCCGTGAAATTCACCAGGGCACGAGGATCTTTTGAAACTCACCAGATTGATGGGAGAATTGGATTAGACATTACATAGTGGTGTTAAAAAAGTGGATCAATATCATTTTAAAGTATTAATTAGACTAACATCCAAAAGTCCAGCAAATCTGCCAGTCCAACATCGCCAAAGTCCTGAGTGTGCTGGTCTGTTGATGATTAACACGATCTGACAACCGTTAAAACAGAGAAATAAAATTTGTTTAGATTTGTTTAATCTTTTACCATGAAAATTTTAGAACTGATTCTACTGGCCACACAGATTCTAAATGTGACACTAAAGGTTACAAAAGATAGGCAAATGGAATCTCCTGTTTAGCAAAGAAGTCAAGTCAGGTCAAGTCACTTTTATTGTCATTTTGACCATGACTGCTGGTACAGTACATAGTGAAAATGAGACAACGTTTTTCGGGACCATGGTGTTACATGACACAGTACAAAACTAGACTGAACTATGTAAAAAAAAACAACACAGAGACAGCTACACTGACTACAGACCTACCCAGGACTGCATAAAGTGCACAAAAGCAGTGCAGGCATTACAATAAATAATAAACAGGACAATAGGGCAAGGTGCCAGTCTAGGCTTCGGGTATTGAGGAGTCTGATAGCTTGGGGGAAGAAACTGTAACATAGTCTGGTCTTGAGAGCCCGAATGCTTCGGAGCCTTTTCCCAGACGGCAGGAGGGAGAAGAGTTTGTATGAGGGGTGCATGGGGTCCTTCATAATGCTGTTTCCTTTGCGGATGCAGCGTGTAGTGTAAATGTCCGTGATAGCGGGAAAAGAGACCCTGATGATCTTCTCAGCTGACATAGAACATTTATGATATATTTTTCACCACATAACAGTATAACACAGTCCAGGCCCTTTCGCCCATGACATTGTGCTAACATTTAAATCCACTGCAAAACTCAATCTAACCTTTCCCTCCCTCATAGCCCGCCATTTTTCTTTTAGCATGTACATATCTTAAATGTCCCTAAATATCTGCTTAACCGTTGCCCTTGGCAATGTGCTCCATACCTCAATAGTCTCTGAATAACAGATTTATTTCTGACGTCCCTCCTATACATTCCTCCAATCACCTCAAAATATGTCCTTTTGTATTAGCCATTCCAACCCTCAGAAAAAATCACCATCTGTCCATTCTATCTTTGCCCCTTATACATATCATTTACTCCAAAGAGAAATTCCCTAACCTCCTACACAGTGTATTCACAAAAAAGTGTATAAAATTCAGCAACATATTTGCAACCTTATTAATAATGGATGTGCAGTCATGCCTGAGGTCTCAGTCGGTCAGAGGTGACCATGGATATTGTGTCCTAGCTGTCTAGACACACAAGCCGAGGTAGTACAATATGGAGAGAAAGCTGTTGCCCATGTAACAAGCTCTTCCTCTCCATGCATCCAAAGGAACAGCAGAGACCAATACAGTTTGGCACCAGCAGCATCGCAGGAGCTGCCAATCAACATTGAACTCAATGTAGAACTGCCTTAGGGACTCCAGCTCTGTGTTTTTACCCTCGGGATTTACTCTTGAAGCCTGCCCCATGAGTGGGTATAACCACAAGGCAGCAGAGGTTTGAGATCAGTTTTCTTTCTCCTAGATGAGCTGCCGACCTCGGCTGACGAGCCCCATCTGCCTGAAGAGTGTTAGAAAAGCACCCCAAAGGAACAGGCCCTTCATTCCATCTGGTCTGTGCTGAACCACTGAAACTGCCAATTCCATTAACCTGCACAGGGATCATGACCCTCCGTACCTCTCCCATCCACGGACCCAACCAAACTTCTCTTAAACATTGAAATTGACCACTTGCGCTGGCTGCTTGTTCCACACTCCCACAATCTTCTGATTGAAGGGGTTTCTCCTCATGTTCCCCTTAAACTTTTCACCTTTCACCCTTAAACCATGACCTCTAGTCACGGCCCACCCAACCTCAGTGGAAAAAGTCTATTGGCATTTACCCTGTTTATATCCCTCAATGTTGTATAATTCTATCAAATCTCCTCTCAATCTTCTATATAACCATATAACAATTACAGCATGGAAACAGGCCATCTCGGCCCTTCTAGTCCGTGCCGAATGCCTACTCTCACCTAGTCTCACTGGCCCGCACTCAGCCCATAACCCTCCATTCCTTTCCTGTCCATATAACTATCCAATTTTTCTTTAAATGACAATACCGAACCTGCCTCTACCACTTCTACTGGAAGCTCATTCCACACAGCTACCACTCTCTGAGTAAAGAAATTCCCCCCTGTATTACCCTTAAACTTTTGCTCCCTAATTCTCAACTCATGTCCTCTTGTTTGAATCTCCCCTACTCTCAATGGAAAAAGCCTATCCATGTCAACTCTATCTACCCCCCTCATAATTTTAAATACCTCTATCAAGTCACCCCTCAACCTTCTACGCTCCAAAGAATAATGTACCAAGGAATAAAGTCCTAACCTATCCAATCTTTCCCTGTAACTCAAGTCTTCCATTCCTGGCAATATCCTTGTAAATATAATATGTTATTCCAGTATTCACTGCCTTAAACTATTCATATCAATATCTTTCAGTGCACAGTCAATCTTTTAAGTCATTGCAAATTACTGTTGGTTAGTCATCTGGATAGGTGCTACCAGCAGGTTTTACTTCACAAATATTTGTGGAATGAATTAACTAAAGAGCTATAACAGAAACCTGTTTCTCAGATGTTTCTACCCTGCTCTGATTCCTGACTGGTTGGAATCAGTGATTAGATTCAAATGCCTTGTGCTTTTACAAGAATCACACATGTTTGCCCAAGGTACTGGGGAAAATGAATCAGCATGGACTGAAGTTTGTCCTCAATGTGATAACCGGTCAGAATAATATGGTCTTTTCAGGCTGGAGGAATGTAACTAATGGATTGAAGTTGTTTACCCTTTATACTATCTTTGTACCATACTGCTGCATGCACAGCCCGCTACTGTTCACACCGCTGACGTATGACTGTGTTGCGGAATTTATCTCAAACTGTATCATCACGTTTGCAGATTACACAACAGGGGTTGGCCTCATCAACAACGACGATGAGTCCAAGTACAGAGAGGAAGTGGAGTGGCTGGTGGACTGGTGTGAGAACAACAACCCAAGTCTGAATGTGGAGAAGACCAAGGAAATGACTGTGGACTTCAGAATCAGAATCAGGTTTATTATCACCATCATGTGTCGTGAAATTTGTTAACTTAGCAGCAGCAGTTCAATGCAATACATAATAATATAGAAAAAAGAGTTCATTAATTATAGTAAATATATATGCTTCAAGTGGTTGAATTAAAATAGTGCAAAATCAGAAATAATATATTAAAAAAAGTGAGGCCATGTTCATGGGTTCAATGTTCATTTAGGAATTGGATTTCAGAAAAGAAGCTGTTACTGAATCCCTAAGTGTGTGTCTTCAGGCTTCTGAACCTCCTTTCTGACGGTAACAATGAGAAGAAGGGTGAAGGATGATGAGGGTTCCTTAATAATGGACACCGCCCTTCTGAGGCACCATTCCTTGAAGATGTCTTGGTGCAGAGGAACCATCCCACTCTGTGCATACATGGCTCCCTAGGAGTTCACATCACAAAGAACCTCACCCGGTCCCTCAATACTATCTCCCTGAAATAAGAAGACCCAGCAGTGCCTCCACGTCCTGAGAAGACTGAAGCAAGTGAGGTTTCTTCCCCACCACGCTCCCATTTTACCTGAATTTCACAAGAGCACCATTGAGAGCGTCCTGACAAGTTGCATTCCCATCTGATACGGGAGCAGTAGCGGATCGGGCTGGAAGTCCCTACAAGGGCTGTGATAGTGGCCGAGAAGATCGTCAGGGTTTCCCCACTACTCATCGAGGACATTTATCAAAGTACTGCATGCTCAGAACTCTTGATATTATCAAGCATCCCACCCACCCGTCCAGCATCCCCTTTGACATTCTACCACCAGGCAGGAGACAGCGATGTACAAGAAGGGTCAAAATGAGAAACAGTTTCTTCCCTCAGGCCATTAGACTTCTGAACTCCCTGCCACATCACATCCGAATTGTCATTAGATAACCTGTACCGTACCCTACAATATTTAATTTATGCACTTTACATTGTTTATCTATGTGTAATCTATTTGTATTTAATTCCTACTGTCCTAAGTTATTGTGTGTTATGTGTTTTGCACCCTGGCTTGGAGAAACATTGTCTCATTTGGTGGTGTACACATATATAGTTAAATGACAATAAACTTGACTTTATAGCATACAAATCAGTGATCATAAACCAGAGCCAGATTCTAAAGGATCGGGTCTTGGTCTTCTGCTTAAGATTTAAAGCAGAGGGGGCAGAGGGTAAAGTACCAATGATATGAAAATAGCTGAGAGGACATGTTGAGATGAGAAACCTGAATTGAGTCCATGGCACAAATTTGTAAGGCAAATTAAACACATGGAGCTTAATGGGGAATTGCCAATCGGAAAGAGCTGCAGAGGGTTGTAAACACAACCATCTCCATCTTGGGCACAAGCCTCCCCACCATCAAGGACACGTTCACTAGGTGATGCCTCAAGAAGGTATCATTAAGGACCTTCACCTTCCGAACATACCCTCTTCTCATTACTACCATCACAGGAGCCCGAAGACACACACTCACTGTTTAAGGGACAGTTTCTTCTTCCCTTGCTACTTTGACATGTCAAGATATTTCTACTATTCAAATTATCTTAAATGAGAGAAGATGAAGACACAGCCTACACGATAGTTTAAACCGAAGGTACACAGGAATGTCTCTTCAAAGAGGAAGGTGAACTTCTTGAATTCTCTGCACTGGAGGGTGGTATTAGGAGTATTGGGTTCATTGGGAATACTTGAGGAAGATGTAGATAGTCTTTGAAAGATGAAGGAATTTTGAGCTATGGGGGAACAGAAGAGGAGTTGAGGCCTGGTCATTCTGAATGACAGGGCAGGCCTACTCCTGCCCTGTTTTACGTTCGGAAATATTTTAAATGAATCCTACATATTCATCCTACATACTTTTAATGAACCTTACATGGTACGGCCACGTAACAAGATCCAGCGGCCTTGTAAAGACCGTTCTACAAGGAACTGTGGAGGGGAAAAGAAGGAGAGGCAGACAGAGGAAAAGATGGACGGACAACATGAAAGAATGGACAGGGAAAACACTTGCGGTGACCCAGGCCCTGGCACACAACCATGACAGCTGGACCAGACTGGTGCAAAGCTTGTCACGACGGCACCCCGACGACTCCACCAGGAGTTAAGGGCGCAAGAAGAAGAACATACCCTCTAAATAACTTTAATATGTTAATTTGATTACTTCTAAAAAATGTTTATGGATGATGTTGTTTGGTCCTTTTTTGGGTGGCTTGTCAAGGGCTGGTATAATAGCCCACTCAAGAGAGCTGCTACCTTACAGCTCAAAAACAATCTGCTTTCAATCCTGATCTGGATTGAACACCCTCAAGTCTTAGTCTCCATTTTCATCTTCTCCCTCACTCTGCCTGGCTCCATCTACCCCTTTTATTTCCTTGCTCGCTTCCACCCAGCACTCACCTGCCTCTGTCTCCCAACTCCACCTCTTCCACTTTCCCCTCCTGGCTCCTTTTGCCCTACATCCCTCACCCCTCCTCAATCCACCCATCACCTACCAGCCCCATCTCACCTGTCCTCTTTATATCACTCTCTTCCTTCTTCACTAAAGGTCATAGGTTAAGTGTGAAAGGTTCAAAGGTCGAAGTAAAAAGTACATATATGCCACCATACAATAACTAATAGAATCCAATAACTGCAATAACAGTGTATAAGATGATGAGAGGCATTGATCGTGTGGATAGTCAGAGGCTTTTCCCCAGGGCTGAAATGGCTAGCACGAGAGGGCATAGTTTTAAGGTGCTTGCAAGTAGGTACAGAGGAGATGTCAGGGGTAAGTTTTATTTACGCAGACAGTGGTGAGTGTGTGGAATGGGCTGCCGGCAACGGTGGTGAGGGCAGATAAGATAGGGTCTTTTAAGGGACTCCTGGACAGGTACATGGAGCTTAGAAAAATAGAAGGCTACGGGTAACCCTAGATAAGTATAAGTACAAGAACATGTTCAGCACAACATTGTGGGCCTAAGGGCCTGTATTATGCTGTAGGTTTTCTGTCTCTATGTTTTTAGAATCAATGAAAGACCACACCAATATGGCAGACAACAAACTGTGCAAAAACAAAATAAAAAAGAAACAATAATAATAAATAATCATTAAGTTGAGAACATGAGATGAAGAGTACTTGAAAGTGAGTCCATAGGTTGTTGGAACAGTTCAGGGATGGGGTAAGTGAAGTTGAGTGAGTGAAGTTATCCCTTTCGGTTCAAGAGCCCGATGCCGAGTGATAATGACTGTTCCTGAACCTGGTGGTGTGAGTCGAGGCTCCTGTATCTTCTTCTTGATGGCAGCAGTGAGAACAGAGCATGCTCTGAGTGGTGGGGATCCCTGATGATGGATGTGCTCTGTGCACATGGGCTCAGTGGTGGTGCTGGACTGGGCGAAATATTTAATATACTTAAATATTCAAAGGGAAGCTCAGCGGGTGGTGCAAGCATAGAATGAGAAGTGGTGGATGTGTGTTTGATTGAAACACTTAAGGGAAGAGGACAAGTACATGGATGGGAGGGGTATGGATGGATATAATCCAGGTGAGTATTGATGGGGCAAGGCAGAATAACAGTTCAGCACAAACTAGAAGGGTTGAAGGGCCTACTTCTGCACTGTAGAGCTTTATGACTCTATAATACCCATGGCCCTGAAACATTGATAATTCCCCTCTGCCCCCATTGAGGTAAGTTCACCTGCTGAGTTTCTCCAGCAGATTGTCTTTTGTTCTATGATGTAGTCATCAAAGGTCTTGTAAAACATGGTAGTAGTGATAATATACTAAGTGATTAGATCATTGTTGACTAGATTATTTAGGAATTGTAATTCTGGGTGAAATTATAGTGTCACACATTCTGAAGATTAATTGGTAAAGGCTTTAATGGGGACAACGATCACTTCTAGATTGTACACTTGGGTTCTGATCTGTAGACAGATGCTGTTTGTAAGGAGCATTAAAATTTCACACACCAGTTGGTCTTCCAAAGTTGCTGTGAATGTTGATAGGGTGGTTAAAGAGGCATGCGGTGCTTTGGCCTTCATTATGAAGGTAATTTTGCAGTTCTGTAGATGTAGTTATGTGTGGTTTGACCACACATAAAGCGTTGTGTTCAGTTTTGGTCACCTCATGGCAGGAAGGATGTGAAAGCTTTAGAGAGGGTACAGAGGAGAACTACCAGGATACTGCTTGGATTAGGGAGTATGTCTTATGAGGAAAGGTTGAGCAAGCTATTGCTTTTCTCCAGATCAGGGGCCCCCCAACCTTTTCGTGTGATGAACTATTACCATTAAGCAAGGGTCCGTGGACCCCAGATTGGGAAGACCTGCTCTAGAGCAAAGAAGGATGACAGGTGACTTGATAGGGGTGTACAAGATAAGAGGCATAGATAGAGCAGACAACTAGAACATTTTTCCCAGAGTGGAAATGGCTAATATAAGAGGGCATAATTTTAAGGTGAATGGAAGAAAATATGGGGGGGGGGGGGAGAGAAATGTCAGAGTAGGCTTTAACACAGAGAATGGAGGGTGCATGGAATGCATTGCCTGAGGTGTTGGTAGAAGCAGATGCATTAGGGTCATGAAGAGACTTAGTTAGGCTCATGGGTGAAAGAAAAATGAAAGACTATGTGGGAGGGAAGGGTTAGATTGACCTTGAAGCGGGTTAAAAGGTCAGCACAACATCATGGGTCAAAGGGCCTTACTGCGCTGGACAGTTCTTTGATCAGCCTATCTATGCTAGCCATTCTCACAACTTAATTAGGGACTTGTACCTGATTTGCAGGTGTCCACCAAATCATCTTCCAGTACAACCAGCAACGATCGAGGTATACTTCCCACAGACAGCCTCTGGACCTGTTAGTGAAACAGGGTGGACATGTAAGGAATAATGCCGACAACTGTTGAATGCTGGTCTAATCTTGCAAGGTCCACAGTGACATAGGCAGAGGTCAGGATCAAACCCAGATCACTAGAGCTGTGAGCCAACACCTCTAACTACTTCATCGCTGCTTCATTAAACCAATAGCTCAAGGCACTAATGCACGAGGTAGTGGTCTGTTTCTAATGGATACTTTCTGAAATCAGAAAGCATAAAGCATTTGCCATTCAAGATAAAGCGATTTTTTAAAAAATGTGCACCAGGTCTTAATTATAACGAAACAACATCACAATTACCAAAAATGAACCATTACAAGAGTGGAGATCTCTCTGTTCCATTTTAATTATTGTTGGAAATCTCCACAATTAAATGCTCCCCCCTCTGATTCTGATCCTTTTTTTTTAATGCACTTCTTTCTTCTGCAACCTGGTATGGAAATTAAAATGCCCAGGAATGGAAAAACCTACAGAAAGTGCTAGATATAGTCCAGTCCATCAGAGGCAGAGCCTTCATCACCAGTGAACCCCTCTACAAGGAGCCCAGTCACAAGAGGACATCACCCATCATCAAGGACCTCCACATCCAGGCCATGCTCTCTTTCTGCTTCTACCACTGGGACAGGAGCCTAAGATCCACACCACCAGGATCAGGAACAGTTACTACCCTACAACCATCAGACTCCTGAACCAATGTGGATAACTTCATTCACCTCATCTCTGAACTGATTCCACAACCTACTGACTCCCCTTCAAAGATTCAACAACTCATGTTTTCAGTACTATTTAATTTATTTGCACAATTTGTCTTCTTTTGCACTTTGATTATCAGTTTGTGTTTACATATTTTTAATAAATTCCATTGTATTTCGTTATTTTCTTGTAAATGCCTGCAAGAAAATGAATCTGAAAAGTCGTACATGTACTTTGATAATAAACTTACTTTGACTTGACGTCTCAATAGTTTTCACACTTTTGTACTTTTGGCATAGGATTAAATAATCTACCTTTAGTTCCTGGTTTAGGTTCTGCATGGCTCAGTGAGGATTATTCACTCTGAGGGGATAACAAGATACACATTGCTTGCAGATTGAAACGACTGTTGGCAGACACTGTTCTGCTTTCACCAGGGCAACTGCTGTCAGCACTTATATCTAAGATAATGCAATTCGCTGTGGCCAATTTCAAAAGGCCAAGTGACGTAGCCGTTGTCACCCTCTTTGCTTTTTCTCCATACTTCCACTTTTCTCAAAACTCAACATAGCCCCAGGAATTGAGTGCAGGAATTTTGTTGATTGTTGTGAATACTGAAAAATGGCAGTTTTGACAGTGAACTTCTGTCCATTGAAACATGTAGATGGAATTTCACGTGCACATGTGCCAATGGTATGCAAAATCGCGCAACAAAGACAAATAACTAGGTAGTGGTCATGGGTTCACAGACTGTTCAGTAATCCAACTGTGCAGGGAAGAAGCTGTTCTCCAAAGATTGAACGTGTGTCTTCAGGCTCTTGTACCTCCCCTTAGATGAGGCAACACTTCATGCTTGCAGGTTACATTCCTAACATTAACTATGCTCCAAAAATCAACACACAGGCAGCAGATGGGTAAATACTGTGCCTTGGAAAAAAAACATTCAGCCCTCACAACTATTTTCACATTTTACTCTCTCATTTTCGAAATTCAAAACATATTGAAGCAGGATTTTTTGAGCTAATCTACAACACATTGTGCATCATGTCAAATCAAAAGAAATATTCCTAAAGCCTGTCAACAATTTACTAAAATTAAAATCCAAAATTGTGGGGCTGAAAAGGTATTCATATCCTTTGTAACTACTATGCTAACTTTCCTCAGGTGCAATACCTTAGCAACACACACCAACTTAACAAGGTCGAGAACTGGAGGATCACCTGTGTTCATAAGAATGAATACCCCCTCTCTGCAAGATCCAACAGTATGGTAGATTTTCAACAGACCAGAACAAAATGAAGGCAAACAAGCATTCAAGACATGCTGGAGAAATGATTATAAGGAAGCACAAATCTGGGGGAGGGTAAAAGACAATGTCAAAAGCAATGAGCGTACCTTAAAATCCATCATGAAAAAATGTTAAAAAAAAAATGAAACCACACTGCCTAAATCAGGCTGCCCTCCAAGCCCAGCCACTGGAGAAGAATGGCACTTGACATCTAAAACTTTGACAAAATTCTATAGACGCACAGTGGAGAGAATATTGACTGGTTGCATCACAGCTTGATATAGAAACAACAATGCCCTTGAAAAGAAAATCCTAGAAAAAGTAGTGGATACAGCCCAGTCCACCCCAACTACTGAGTACATTTACATGAAAAGCTATCGTAGGAAAGCAGCATCCATCATCGGGGACCCCCATCACCCAGAACATGCTCTCCTCTCCCTGCTGATATCAGGAAGGTGGTGCAGGAACCTCAGACCTCGCACCACCAAGTTCAGGAACAGTTATTATCCATCAAGCATTAGGTTCTTGAACCAAAGCGGATATCGTCACTCAACTTCATCTGTTCCATCATTGAAATGTTTCCACAACCTACGGGCTTACTTTCAAGGCCTCTTCATTTCATGCTCTCAATATTTATTGCTTATTTATTTATTTATTTGTTTGTTTGTTTATTTATTGATTGATTGATTGTTATTATTTCTTTCTTTTTGTATTTTCACAGTTTGTTGAATGCCTCAGTTGATGCTGTCTTTCATTGATACTGTTATGGTTATTATCATTATTCTATGGATTTATTGAATATGTCCACAAGACAATGAATCTTGGGGTTGCAGAAGCTGACCCACATGTACTTTGGTAATAAATTTACTTTGAACTTTGTAAGAGAGGCTACTGTGATGCCAACAGTCGCTCTGAATCAGCTGAAGAAGTCAGTAGCTGCAACTGAAGAAGTTCATGGTTCCACAATCTCTAAAGCCTCACACAACAAGGGCATTTATGGAAGAGTGGACTGGCAAGGAAGAAGCCCTGGCTGAAAGATAAAACAAATCCTTGCCTGTAAAGACTTTGCAAAGCATCTCTTAGAAGATACTGTAAAGATGCTGAAGCAGGTCTTGTGGTCAGATGAGACAAGAGGTGAACTTTCTGGCCTCAGCATTAAGTGGTACATGATACTCCGCAGCCATACTGGTGGAGGTAGCTCCATGCTCCAGAGATGCTGTTCAGTCGCAGAGAATGGCAATCTGGTCAGGACTGACGGGAAGATGAATGCTGCTAAATACAGAGGGATCCTGCATAAAAACCTGCTCACCTCTGCCGACTGGGGAGGAAGTTCATCCTTCAGCAGGACAAACACTCGAAGCACAATGTCAGAGCAGTCAGGGAGTGGCTCAAATGAAGAAAATCGATGTCCTTGAGTGGCCCAGTCAGAGTCCTGGCCTTAATCCCATCAAACATCCCTGGCAAGATCTCAAAACTGTGTTCCACCACCACTTCCCAACCTTAAGCATGGAAGAACGGGCAAATCTTACTTCATCATGTTGTGCAAAGCTAATAGAGACTTCACCAATAAGACTACTGGCTGTGATAGCTGTGAGAGGTGTTTCAACTAAGTACTTAGCAAAAGGGGAACGAATATTTTTGAACTGCTGACCATTGCAGTTTTGAATTTTTAGGTTTTCATGCTTTACAATTTTCCCTATTTTTGGGGCTCAAATTTTGAAGTAAAGTTTATTATCAGAGTACATATGTGTCACTATGCACAACCCTGAGATTCTTTTTCTGAGGGCATGCTTAGCAAATCTATAGATCAGTAACTGTAAACATCAGGAACTGTAAACTAAACAAACTGTGCAAAATGCAGATATAAATACACAATGAGCATGAAATAGCAATATAACAAGAGTCCTTAAAAGAGTGCAGCTATCTCCTTTTGTTCAGGACCCTGATAGTTGAGGGGCAATAACTATTTTTGAATCTGGTGGCTCTACTGTGAACAAAGGAGCGCGTAATTCACAAATAAAAAAATCTCAGTTAAATTGATTAAAAATCTCTGGTTGTAATACTCATTTATGTGAGCAAAGGATTGGGGATTAAAAACTTTTACAAGGCACTGGACAAGGGAACCTTGAAATTGTCTCCTGTATGGTTAAAATAAATGTAACACAGAAAATATAACATTAGCAAAAAAAAAAAATCACCCAGATTCTGTTTCAGAAGTGTCTTACTGCCAGGAAGCTCCCAATATCACATTCCCAAAGGACTGTAATGTTGAGTTGTGGCAGGAAACAGTTGAACTGAAAATCTGCCAGCCCATCGAAGATGTTTTATGTGGGATAACTTAAATAGGTTTGTATACAGAGAGAAACGAACTCTCTCCGAGTCAGTGTATAATTATTTTATAAACCTGAGGCTTGTGTCAAGTGGTAATGCCAGGTTTTCAAGCAAACTGCTCATCTGAGCGTCAGATTTTGTCTTCTCTCAGGCTAAGACACTAGTCTTCCTCCTATCATTAAGCAAGCTTGAATGTCTATTTCTAGACATGAACCATATCAACTCAAAACTTGTCTAGCTTTTACAATTCAGGTTCACATCATTCTTGCTCAGAATCAGAACCAGGTTTATTACCACTGAGATATGCCGTGAAATTTGTTGTTTTAAGGCACCAGTACAGTTCAAGACTTAAAAGTTACTACAAGTTACAAAATCAAATTCAAAGGTTCATTGGCCATTCACAAATCCGATGGTGGAGGGGAATAAGCTGTTCTTAAAATATTAAGTGTGGGTCGTCTGGTTCCTGTACCTCCTCCCTAATAACAAAAGATCACTAATCCTGGTTGGTGAGGGTCCGTAATGATGAATGCTACCTTCCTAAGGCACTGCCTCTTGAAGATTTTCTTGATGGCCAGGAAGGTTGTGCTTCTACTTAATTACATCATTGTTTTTTCCCCTAATCTACCCCTGATGTCTTCTTGACAGATCTGTAATTGTCCACTGCCACCATGTGGTCATGTAGCTGGAAAAGGATGTACTCTGGTCTATTGTTCCCTATATAAGATGTGCATTAAAGTTGAGCTGGGAATAAATGCGTCACTTACCAAAATCTGGGGAACTAGCACTTAAATTTCATGAAAACTCAATCAAGAAAATGCTAGTGTAAAAAGTTGGTAGTGCAGTGGTTAGCACAGCAGTTTTCAGTACAGGCAACCAAGGTTCAATTCACGTCGTTCCTATAAGGAGTTTGTACATTGTTCTGTGATCGCATGGGTTTCTTTTGGGTGCTCCGGTTTCCTCCCACAATCCAAAGACGTACTGGTTAGTAGGTTAACCAGTCATTGTAAATTGCCCCATGATCAGACTAAGTTTAAATCAAGGGTAGCTGCCAGCATGGCTTGAAGGGCCAGAATGGTTGTTCCACACTGTTTTTCAATAAATAAATTATATCTCAGCCTAAGCTACATGTAACCTGTTCCAGTTTCAGAACTTAAAGGATATTTAAGCTGACAAAGTGTTCCGATGTAAGATCATCATTCTGAAATAGCTGGCCTGCTCTCCTCTCCACAGATACTATCTGGCCTGCAGTGTCTATCCCAATCCTTTTGCTTTGTTAAATGCTTGTTACATAAAAGTGAAAAGGACTTCCAAAGTTACCATAAATTCTAAAGTAGAGTGTTTATATTACCTGTTCCTGAATTTTGATTTCTTGGTAGTCCTTACATCTTGAAGGAGAAGATGAGGAGCCAGAAAGACATGCAAATTTCATTGAGTTACAACCTTCTGGATTAGGGCAGGATTTTGGGCGGCAGAATGTATAATACTGTTCAAAGTCTGCAGTTGCAGTGAAGATGTGTCTGCACTTGTTACACATGTACTCGTGCTCAAATTCCAACACTTTCACCATTCCAGTGCGGATGACTGTGCCAACAATCGAAAGAAAATGGCCCACGTCCCTGGTCTTTGGGATACGATCCCTTGTCAATTCAGGACAAAGTGGCAGTCCTATTAGAAATAGCAACATGCATACACAAGTTAGTTAATACATACCCAAATATAAAAACATAGTTTTCTGACTGTAGGATAAATATCAGCCGGTGCAATACAACAAACCATGTGGTGTTTTATTCTTGAACACTGAAAGAATTTTTATGCCCACAAGAGAAAATAGCCCAAAGGGATTAATGAAGTTTTCTACAAAGGTCTTTATAATTGCCTGTGCCAGTATAGCAGACAACAGTTTTATTTTTAATTAATTATTTATTAGCTTGCTTGTTTAGACCTAACCTAGTCATGGGATCACCCAGAAAACCCCCCAAACATTCCACGGGAAGGACATACAGAGACGCCTTACAGAAAGGTGCCAGAATTGAATTCCAAACTTCTGGGTCAGAACTTACACAGGTGGAACAAAATACCTGTTTCACAATGACAATGGACTTCTAAGTATTAATATCTATTCAGATACACTCTTTCTAATTGGGGCCAATTTTTGATAGCACAACAGAATATACTTTAAAAAACTTACAAACACAAGAGATTCTGCAGATGATGAAAATCCTGGGCAGTGAATGCTGCAGTAATTCAGCGGGTCAGGCAGCATCGAAGGAGAGGAATAATCAGTTGACGTGTTGGGGTGAGACTATTCATCAGAATTGGAAAGAAGGGGGAAGAAGCCAGATAAGATGGAGGAGGGGAAAGTGATAGGCGAAACCAAGTGAGGGGGAAGAAGGATGACTGGGGGAAGGGGGATGAAACAAGAAGCTGGGAGATGATAGGTAGAAGAGGTAAAAGGCTGAAGGAGGAGGAATCTGATAGGAGAGGTGAGTGGACCATGGGAGAAAGGGAAGGAGGAGCATCAGAGGAAGGCGATAGACAGGTGAGGAGATGAGAAGGGATAAGAGGGGAGTCAGTACGTGGAATGGTAAAAGAGAGAGCAGGAGGGGAGAGAAATTACTGGAAGTTAGAGAACTCAATGTTAACGCCATTAGGTTGGAAGCTAGAACACAAGCTATTGCTCCTCCAAGCTGAGATTAGAAAATTTAAAATGCATGAAGGTGACCCTTGTGTTTCCCAAGCATCTTCCCTGTAGCCTGTCCTACAGTAACACTGACAATACAAGTGAAGAAGAGTTGGACTGATTTCTGGATTCCTTCAATCATGTAACATGAGAAATAGAAAATGAGATTCTGTATTTGTGATTAGCCGCCAGTTTCGTACAGAGTAATCATTGTTTAAAGTCCCTGACAGTAGTTGCCACACACCTTTGCTGAAGTTAGCTATGCCACCTTACGTGTATCAGAACCTGGATACGAGAATGACCAAAGCTGCTTTGTGTAGATGAGTTTTTATGAGGTGCCCCAATTTCCTCCCGAGATGTGCTGATGGCTACTCAAAGGAGTAATTTATTCTCTCGTTATGTGCTGTGTCATATGATGTAGCTGATCATCACCATGATTGTTCTAGGCAATTTTTTTTCTACATAAGTGTTTGCCATTGCCTTCTTCTGGGCAGTGTCTTTACAAGACTGGTGACCCAGTCATTATCAATACTCTTCAGAGATTGTCTGCCTTGCATCAGTGGTCACATAAACAGGAATTGTGATCTGCACCAGCTACTCATACGACCATCCACCACCTGCTCCCATGAGTTAATGACAAGTGACCCTGATCGGGGATGGGAGGGGCTAAGCAGATGCTACACCTTGCTGATGACCTGCAGGTTAGCAAAGGGAAGGAATGACTTACACCTCTTTTGCTGGAGATGCATCCCCACCCCACCACTACCCAGAGGAGTAATTAACCACTGTAATTTACTCACTGGAGTAGGCAAAAGAACTGCACTGAGATTCGATGAGCACAAACAGGAGAATTGACTTAAGGAATACAGGGAAATAACAATTAAGAGTTAACAGGACTATATAACAATATAACAATTACAGCACGTGAACAGGCCATCTTGGCCCTTCTAGTCCGTGCTGAATGCTTACTCTCACCAAGTCCCACTGACCCGCACTCAGCCCATAACCCTCCTTTCCTTTCCTGTCCATATACCTATCCAATTTTATTTTAACTGACAATATCAAACTTGCCTCTACCACTTCTACTGGAAGCTCGTTCCACACAGATACCACTCTCTGAGTAAAGAAGTTCCCCCTCGTGTTACCCCTAAACTTTGGCCCCCTAACTCTCAACTCAGTTCCTCGTGCTTGAATCTCCCCTACTCTCAATGGAAAAAGCCTATCCACGTCAACTCTATCTATCCCCCTCATAATTTTAAATACCTCTATAAAGTGCCCCCTCAACCTTCTACACTTCAAAGAATAAAGACATAATTTGTTCAACCTTTCTCTGTAACTTAGGAGCTAAAACCCAGGTAACACTCTAGTAAATCTCCTCTGTACTCTCTCTATTTTATTGACATCTTTCCTATAATTCAGTGACCAGAACTGTACACAATACTCCAAATTTAGCCTCACCAATGCCTTATACAATTTTAACATTACATCCCAACTCCTATACTCAATGCTTTGATTTATAAAGGCCAGCATACCAAAAGCTTTCTTCACCACCCTATCCCCATGAGATTCTTCAGGGAACTATGCACCATTATTCCTAGATCACTCTGTTCTACTGCATTCCCTCAAGGCCCTACCATTTACCATATATGTCCTATTTTGATTAGTCCTACCAAAATGTAGCACCTCACACTTGTCAGCATTAAACTCCATTTGCCATCGTTAAGCCCACTCTTCTAACTGGACTAAATCTCTCTGCAAGCTTTGAAAACCTACTTCATTATCCACAACGCCACCTATCATAGTATCATCTGCATACTTACTAATCCAATTTACCACCCCATCATCCAGATCATTTATGTATATGACAAACAACACTAGACACAGTACAGATCCCTGAGGAACACGACTAGTCACCATCCTCCAACCTGACAAACAGTTATCCACTCTCTCTGGCATCTTCCATCCAGCCACTGTTGAATCCATTTTACTACTTCTAATGAGATCTTAGAGTGCTAGTATGGATTCAGTGGACTGAATGGCATTTTTGTGTCAAAACTGTTGTTCGATATTGAGGGATAGTGCAGAGCACACCAGCGTGGCATCATGCAGGCTGTTCAACTGAACTTTACTAATAACTCTGCTTGTACAGTACGTGAACTCCTCCGATGTGGGAGTGGCTGAGTGACGTAGGAATAACATCATTAACTGCCACAACAATAAGTAAGCACGATTCCGTAATTCAACATTTCACCTACTAACCTGAAATTCTCACGTGAAGATTTTGTTTCATGACCAATCCATGTGGCTCCGCATGAGACTGCAAAACGGTCATGGCGGCTCTGTGTAGCGCATTGTCAAATACTGGAAACAACTCATTCGGAAACGCACTTAAATATTCCCCAATCTCCATGCTGATTTCGAACAGCGAAAGTGCATTCACGGTAATCGGATAATGAGCACCTTGATCTGGCTTTTCCAGAACATGGATGATATCAATTTTGTGGAATTCCACAACATATGATTCAAATACTTGTCCAATTAAGGCAACTTGTTCTGAATTCAGATGCATACTTTCTGTTTGGAAAACAAAAACAAATATTAAATTTTGTTTACGCAGTTATAAGCAGCAATTGTTACTCAACAGATTGAATCAATGCCAATGGCAACAATGTAGATCCTATTAAAAGAAACTCCAATATAGGTACTAATTTTGACAATTGTCTTAAGTTAATCGACATTAACAGTTAGAACTCCTTACCATTGAAATTCAGAATGCTGGTGATCCTTCACCATGAAAACTTTAATACTTCAGAAGGGCATCTCATCGCTAACTTTCCTAATGGAAATTAGGAATAGAAAATAAATTCTAGTCTGTCCAATGATGGTTTCACCTTGAAAATAAAATTAAAAGTATACTTTTCAGTCCAGGTATCCATATTCATGTCAAATTGAAGAAAACTTGGTATGAACTTTACAAATATGCTTGAAAATTATATTTCCCTCATACTTGATACGGCCATCTCACACACTCACTGCTACCATTGGGCAGGAGGTACAGAAGCCTTAAGTCCCACACCACCTGGTTTAGGAAGTTATTACCCTTGTGGTGAACTACGTATACCTGTCTGGACACGCTCCCCCCCCCCTCCCCCGCTGACAGCTCCTGTGGCTCCTCCCACAGACCCCTGTATAAAGGCGGTTGGAGGCACTGCTCCCCCCTCAGTCTCCAGGATGTTGTGTGGTGGTTTCTTGCAGCTAAAAAAAGCCTCCCATCTCCGAGAGTTATTGATGGTGCATCAACTCTATAACCATCAGTCTCCTGAACAGCATAGATATATTCATTCACTGCTACTCTGAGCTGATTCTACGACCTACTGACTCACCTTCAAGTCACTTTACAATTCATGTACTCAGAATTAATTTTTTTATTTGCACAGCTGGTCTTCTTTTACACATAGCTGAATGGCCTAATTTGCAGGATTCGGTGCAGTTTTGGTCACCTACCTACAGGAAAGATAATAAGGTTGAAAGAGTACAGAGAAAATTTACAAGAATGTTGCCAGGTCTGGAAGACCCGAGTTGTAAGGAAAGATAAAGTAAGCTAGAACCTTATTCCTTGGAAGTTACAAGATTGAAGGGAGATTGAAAGAGGTATTCAAAACGATGAGGGGTATAGATAGGGTTAATGAAAGCAGGCTTTTTCCACTGAGGTTGAGTAGGACTACAACCAGAGATCATGGGTTAAGGGTGAAAGGGGAAAAGTTAAAGGGGAAGATGAGGGGCAACTTCACTCAGAGGGTCATGAGAGTGTTGAACAATCTTTTTGATGCCATGGCCAGTGCAATTAAGCAAGGGGTGCATGGACTCCAGGTTGAGAACCCCTGGTCTAGACTAACCTTCAACAAAACTGATCAAAGGTCTATCAGATTGACCCACTAAGTAAGTTTCTTTCTCCACAGATCTGCCCAAACTGTTCAGTTATCTCCAAAAACGTTAGGCACTGCTTTTTGCTGAGCAGATAGCAGAAACACTTTTCACATGCTGATCCATTAAAGGATATTTGTTAATGCAATTTATCTAGGACTGGAAAATAAGCTGTCAGAGATGTCAGAACTGCTGGAAAAGGGAAGACAGGCACGTAGGTCTCACTGAAAAGAGCCAGGCTAGTCGGACACTGTGACTCTGTATAATCCTAAGGCCCATACAAACAGTAGCAGCTTCAAGTTCACACATCACAGCACGCACTGAAGGCTTTCCCAGCTGGTCAGCAGAGCTTTGTGTCTTTAAGTTAAGTGCATAACCCTCACAAGAAGTGGTACAAACACAGTATTGTAACCCAGTGTCTCCATTTCCCCAATAAATCACAGTTGACAGAAGTTCAACTGGACTAAAATCTTTCATAAGTACCATTATGACCATCATCTTACCATGCTGCCATCCTGGATAGCACGCCCACTGGAAACTGAATTAAAATTTCCCCAAGTGATTTCATTTGAACCTCTGCAGCAAGGAGACCGATCAGACTTATCTCAGTTGTTCTGGGTTCCACTCCATCAGAGAGGTTTTCCATTGGTCGGAGTTGACCACGACTGTTGTGCCTCAGCTATCTACGTGATACACAAGCCAGTGCAATACAATATGGAGCGCAACCTGTTGCCCACGCACGTAACAGACTCCCCCTTCTCCATGCAGCTGATAAATCCAAAGGAACAGCAGTGACTGATACAGTTCGACACCAGCAGCATCACAGGAGTTGCCTGTCAATGTTGAGCTCAATATTGGTCTGTCTTAGCTCTGGATTTTTCCTTGGGATATACTCCTGAAGCCTTCCCCATGAGTGAGTACAGCTGCCCGGCAGCAGAGGTTTGAGATCAAAGTTTTCCTTCTCCGAGATGAGCTGTCACCCACAGGTGATGGGCCCCATCAGCACAAACCACTCCATCACCCGACCTCCAGGAATGGCTCGTGTCAACACGTGCCAATCCTTTCAAACAAAGATGTTAATCTCTGGAAATGCCAGCAGCAAGCACAGTACTGTGCCAAATCTATTTTCAGTCAGTTTTTTTGTGAACTTTCTAAACTTATTGGAGTAATATTATTAAAGTCT
Source organism: Hypanus sabinus (assembly GCF_030144855.1). Taxonomy (NCBI): domain Eukaryota; kingdom Metazoa; phylum Chordata; class Chondrichthyes; order Myliobatiformes; family Dasyatidae; genus Hypanus; species Hypanus sabinus. Next base: position 19,046,813 of record NC_082715.1, read on the forward strand.
ATTAAATCGCCTTCCAGGATGGCGCTTATACATCAGCCGTGTTGTTACTCTGAATTGCGATTGTGATATTCTGCTCATTTCTCTAAATTCACATGTCTCTACAATGCAACGGAGTCATAATGCAAAGACTTTTACCCCCTCACATTGTTGGTTGGATGTAAGATTTAAGTAAGTTCTAATCTTTGTCAATTCCCCAATTCGAAAAGTTATACATCCCAGATTTGAACTACACTAAGTTCAGGAGGTTTTTTTTTTATTTATTCATTTACCAAATGTGGGCATCACCAGCTCGGCCAGCATTTATTACCCATCCCTAGTTGCCCATAAGAAGGTGGTGATGAGCAGCCTTTAAGTTGAAAGGCCATGTCCAACAGGTGCTGCTGAAGGATGATAAACCAAAAAGTGTGAACTTAAAATCGATTCATAAATTAAATGTTACATATTCATGTATACTTTGATGCTTACAGGTTGCTGTCAAGCCTCGCTGAGTGTGACGTACTGAACGTAACGTGAAAGGGCATTCCAGGCAGATTGCTTTACAAGCAAAATAAATTTGCACGTTTACCATCACTTCTTTGTCTCACGTCTCTGTGGGTCATTCATGACCACCCAGCTTCCCATTACCAGAAACAAAACTGGTGATGAGGTGACAAATCCTGACACGACTTTCACTGATGCCCAGTCAAATTTGTGCCCCTCTTGATCTTCATGGGCAGAGATTGGTCAGGCCACCGTCAGCATTCTCCTCGCTTGGTGACGAAATGTTTGCAAGTAAGTTGCCAAGATCAGAGAACAACTCAACGCAAGCATCAAACACCCAAGCTACATATCTTCCGAATTATTTCCAATGGATAAGACGAGTTAACTTTCTGGAACATGTCTGTGTTTGGGAATCGGAACGATGCTTGGAAGAGCGATGACACGACAAAGCAATAGCGTTCACATACTGAAAAATTTGAAGATTTTGCACTGGCAAACCAAATTCCAGATGATATTCGCGTTTCAAATTTTCTGACTGTGATAAATGGAAAAATGTTTCCCTCTAGTCACTAGTGCAAACTGCTAAGCCTGGCAATAAGTCTTCAAGGACCACTATTCAACTAAACTTTTGATTATTACTGGTAAGTTTACATTTCATAAAAGGAATCAAGGGGAATACGAGTCTATTTCAGAGTTTGTGGCGGTACTGAAGCAATTGCTTGAACACCGATTCTCACACATCATGCCATTGAATGAAGAGCATCCAATCACATTCGCATTGAAGACATAAAGCAAGGCAGAAAGCCACTATGCCCAGATTGAGCAGGAAGCATTCACAATTGTCTTTGGAGTTAAGAGATTCCACCAATTCCTTTTTAGTCGACAATTTACATTACTGATGGATCATTATCTCTTTATGTCAATTTTTGATCCACATGCTGATATTCCTTCCCTGGCTGCCAGTCGAATGCAACTCTGGGCTCCGTTACTATCTACACATCAGTACCATATAAAGTTCAGGAGATCTGAGCACCAAGCTGAAGGACTGCCCAGACCTCCCACAGCTGTTGAAGCTTCAGGACCATCCTGAACAAGATATTTTACTGCAAGGAATTGCTGATAGCTCCGCTAACCATGGCACAAGTCCAGACGCACTGACATTCTGACTCTGTCTGTCTGGTGGCCATGGTAACTCATGAATGGAAAGCAGAGCCCACCATAGAAATGAAACCTTCCAAAGGATCTGGTGAACTGAGGCCCAAGGTCAGATTATCATAAAACCCCCAAGTCCTTATCCAAACACTTAGTCACAACTCCAATTTAGCAGCCTTGATGATTTTGATCAGTTGTGAAAACATGTGCTGGAGGTGCTGGTGGTTCAAGAAGGTGGTGTCCACTCTTAAGGACCTTCACTACCCAGGTAGTGACCTTCTCAATACAACCACTGGGGAGGAGATAGGAGCCTGAAGACCCACGCTCATCATTTTAGGAAAAGTCTCTTGCCTCCACCATGCTCCTTCCTCCCCTTCTCCCCACCCAGCCTCCAACCTTATTCTGGCTTCTGCCCCACACACTCGTACATTCCAGCGCTGCAGAAGGGTCTCGGCTACAATATGAACCATTTATACTCTCCCCGCCCCCATGGATGCTGCCTGACCTGCTGAGTTCCTCCAGCATTTTCTGTGTGCTGCATCAGAGCTCTGAACTGTCTATGAACTCATTACTCCTCTTTCTCACTATTCATTTTCATAACTTACCCTTTCTTGCTCTATGTCAGTGAAAATAAGCCTGATTCTAAGGAAGATCAAGCAATAAATACACCCTCATAGTACAGATTTAACTTCAAGAACAAACCTATGCAAATTTTCCATCAAACTCACCATTTCAAGTTCTGAAACCAATCTCCCTTTTAAATATTCAACTGGGAAGCAACATTAAAGAAAAGTCTACGCCATATTTCCTCTAACTGGATTTATTTTACCAAATTCCAAGTTCTTCCATAAAGATTCACAGAGCAGTACTAAGTGTAAATTATGTTCTGTATACAGTACTGTGCAAGTCTTAGCTAGGGTGTCTTTGGCGCTGTACTATAGTAATTTTATGTATTGCACTGTATTGATGCTGCAAAAAAACAACTAATTTAACAAGCGATGATAAACCTGATTCTGATGTGGGTCTCTATTGTGGACTGAGAGTGGGAAAGGGGCAGGGAGGGGTGAATCATGGTTGGGAAAAGGGGGCAGGGAGGGGTGAATCATGGTTTGGAAAAGAGGGAGAGGGGAGCACCAGAGAGACATTCTGTAACGATCAATAAAACGGTCGTTTGGAATCAAATTATTTTGCCTGGTGTCTCAGGGCTGGGTGGTCTGCACCCGTATCTGTCACTCCCTCTCTACCACCCCTCCCAGCGCTCTCCCCTCGCCATTCCCAACGTCCTTTGCTCTCACCGAATTTACAAGCTGGCTTTCCACTCCACGCTGACAAATACAGGGCTGTGCACAGGTATTAGGCACGACATATGTCTAACACTTTCGCACTGTATTCACCCTTCATTACTTCTCAACTAGTATTAGCCGTTTGCCACACTGCAGCCCCTGCAAATGAGCAATGCCGACGTTACCACACGCTGGCGTTCCTACAAAATAACGCGCAGCCCCGACAGGGCAAACTGCGCTCGTGCGGGATCCCAGTGTTTCCCAATGACGTAACCGTAGGAAGAGCGCGTAGACGAACATCGCAATGACACAACGCGGGGATCCCCGTGACGTCACCAAGTGTAGCGGGCAGTGTCGAGGCGGAATCCCCAGACGCTGTTCACTCCCGTTCCACCTACCCTTCCCAGCTTCTCCCATTATTCCTCCCCCCATCACCTCCCCATCTCTCCTCTCACCTGCATTGTTCAACCCAGAGTAAATTTATTATCGAAGTTCGTATTTTCACCTTGAGATACATACCTACAACTAAGTGACTCAGGTAGTATGTGGTGACATACACGCAATTTCATAATAAATTAATTTTGATAATTGTTTCCTCTACCCGTCATATCCCAGCTTCTCACATAATTTCCTCACCACCACCCCCCCCCCACCCCGGTTCCCGCTATCTGCCGTCTCTCCCCTGGATTGTTCGGCAGTTCATCCCTTTCCTTCTTATTCCAATCTACTCTATACCCTACACCCCCTCCCTCTTCCCCTGGATTCTCCCAACACCCGCCAGCTCGTGTTCCTCCCCCTTCCCCCACCCAGCTTCTCCGATCTTCGTTTCCAGTCCCGATGGAGTGTAAAGCCCTAGTACGACGATCGTTCATTTCGCTGCATAAATGCTGCCTGATGGTCAAACCTTTTGTGTGTGTTGCTCCAATTTTCCGGCATCCCGAGTATTTCTTGTGTTTGAATAATTGATTCTGTTCACAATTCCCGCCAACCGCGCCATCTCTGACAGAAGCAGGGGCCGCAGGAAAACGCTATTTCGACTGTTTTCACCTCTCCTTCAATACCTGAGCTATTTCAGTGAAATTATAATAATTTCTTTTATTATTATTTCATTCGGAATTGGCGGATATTGTGTATTAATAATACATTAAAGAGTGAAGTTTATATTTCCTCCTCCCCCCCCCCTCACAGTGACAATGGTCGTTCCCGGCTTTGCTACTTCAGCGCAGACTCAGTTTTTAAAAAATGAAATCGAAAGAGAAACTGGGCAGAAACTGGAGAAAAGTTAACAGATGCTGGAAATCCAAAGCAACACACACAAACTGCCGGAGCAACTCAGCAGGCCAGGCAGCATCCATGGAAGAGTATACCTGCTGAAGGGTCTCGGCCCGAAACGTCGACTAGAGTCTTGTCCGTAGACGCTGCCTGGCCTGGCATTTTGTGCAGAGAAACGGGTTAGTGAATTTAGGGCAGGAATCTTAATTCTGTAATTAATAAGGTCCAGGCTGCCATGCAGAAAGCAGGTGGAGAAATGGGGTGAGCAGAGGGGATTTAAGTTTTCCGCAGCAAAAAATTCATATTATTAGTATCAGGAGGCTCTTTTTGACTTTAGTGTTGGACTGCACGGACAGACATTGGAACAGGGGTCAGTGATCAGGATTCCTCGGTGTATGGATGGTTGTGAAATTTACACTGAAGCTTCATGTCAGTAAAATACTTGGAAGATGTAATGTCCTTTCTGTGCTTGGGTGGGGGGTGGGGAGCTAATAGGGTATCTATGACTACATTGTAATATGCATTGATTAGAGCTGTCTTAGATTATGGTGTGTTGTATGCGGGTCTGCTGCTCCCTCACTTTTAAAATAGCTCAATGTTATTTTCAAGCCCAGGCTTTACGCCCGTGTTGTGATGCTTTTAGGCCTTTTTCTGACTGTGGCCTGCAGGTGGGAATAGGTCAAACACCATTGTATTTGTGAAGCTTGCAGATGGTTGTGAATTTTTGGGTACAGTACACCTCAGTGGCCGTGAGGGTGATCATCCATCTCAGAATATCCGGATTGTTGGAAACATCAAGATCACAAGATCTGCAGTGTTGGGTGGGAAGATAATGATCATGTTTAATATAACTTAGGATTCAAGTGTGGCTTTATCCATTATTCCTCCCTGGCTCTGTCCTTTACCTGGGGTAGATTTGACCCTTTGGGAGAGACTGTCAGAATGTGCCACATGTGTCTCTGAAGAGGTAGTTATGGAATGGTTCCAGTGTTTACAGATGGCTCTAGAGACCTAGAGCCAGTGCAGTGGTCTATGTCCCAGAATTTCAGGTGTCAATTTAAAAAAAAGTTATTTCAAAATGTTATCCCATTTAAAGAGCTTTGACCAGTGGCCTAGTCAGGACATCAGAAGTTTTGAGAGGAGGGGTCTTCAATCACGTCCACTGCCAGAGTACAAAGGGTGGCAGCAGGACACTACTGCAAAGATGAGCTTTGACCAGAGGCCAGTCAGTAGTTGGGAGTGATTAGCAAAAGAGCAAGTTAAAGGAAGGCAGGAGCAAGGGCAGCGGCCATCGTCCCAGCGACTGTCGTCTGAGTGGTGATCTTGAGGCTTCATCGAAGAGAGGCTCCAGTCAGAGAAAGCAAAGGAAAGTAGATTTCAAGGTTAAGTTTTTCCACTTCCTTTCTTTATATACATTCAGCTAGGACGGTCGAGATACCAGGCAGGATAGAGGATGTGGGAATGCAGGGAGACCTCCAGTGTCCCCGATGTCTACAACTGCGAGAAGTGCGTCCAGCTGCAGCTTCGAAAAAACCACATTAAGGAGTTGGAGCTGGAACGGGATGAATTCCAGATCATCCGGGATGATTAAGGGGTGATAAACAGGCAATACAGAGGGGTAGTTATAACTGACAAGGTTATGCACAGGGAGTTCATTGAGTTAGGTGCTAAGTTAAAGGGTATGAGCTGAGCATTGCTACTGGTGCCACATGCTAGTGAGGCCAGAACTAAGAAGATTACACAGTTTGCTACGAGTCTAAGGAATTGGCGTGGGAGGGAGGGCATAAGATTTTTGGAATTCTATGGAGAAGTAAAAAGCATGATAGACAATGGAGAATCAGCTAATGTATACTTTCAGAAGGCTTTTGACAAGGTGCCACACATGAGGCTGCTTAACAAGCTACAAGCCCATGGTATTACAGGAAAGAATCCAGCATGGATAAAGCAGTTGCTGATTGGCAGGAGGCAAATAATGGGAATAAAGTGAGCCTTTCTAATTGGCTGTTGATGATTAGTGTTGTTCCACAAGGGTCTGTATTGGGACCATTTTATTTATGTTATATATCAATGATTTAGATGTGGAATTGATGGTTTTGTCGCAAAGTTTGCAGATGATACGGAGATGGGTGGACAGGCAGGTAGTTTTGAGGAATTACAGAAGGACTTAGACAGACTAGGAGACTGGGCAAAGAAAAGGCGGATGGAATGCCGTGTCAGGAAGTGAATGGTCATGTAGTTTGGTAGGATATGTGAAAGGGTTGAATATTTTCTAAATGGAGAGAAAATACAAAAAAACTGAGGCGCAAGGGGACTTGGGGTCCTTGTGCAGGATTCCCTAAAGGGTAATATGTTGGTTGAGTCTGTTACGAATGTGCCACAACTCTGAGGGGCCGAAGGGTACAAAGTAGCCCCCTCTTTTTTGAGAATCGCAAGATTGCTATTAATTCGGGTCTGGGACCCAGGAAATGAGAGAGAGGGACATGCAGGAATCCTCAAGGTTTTGAATGTGTCCTGGGCATCTGAAAGACAAAGCCACGGATAACGGCCATTGTCTCTGAGAGACGGAATTGTGTATTGAGTACTGTACTATTAATTGAAGCCCTCAGGGGACGACCAGAGTGGGCTGGTTGAGGGATTGCACCATCCCAACCTGATTGACATCTGAGACCCCATGAGTAAGGATAAAAGAGGGTCTGGGGAACAACCCCTTTAGACGCACCAGGAGAAACACTAGAAATCCCATGACAGCGTTTAATAGCGACAGCCGGTGGGGCCCACGTGCGTCCTTTCCCATCGCCTGGGATTGGCGGGACTGACCACGGAAGAACGGCTCAGCTAAAAGGAAAAGGACACCAACGACATTTCAAAGGATCGACATCATAAAAAAGGAAACTCTGGCAAGTTCCAAAATCTCTCTCTCTTGACTCCAACCAAAGGCTGCAGCCTGAATGAACTAAAGTGACTTTTATATTTCCATCGGACAATACATTATCCCCTAGACAACGACAGAGCTATTTCTTACTGATTATTATTATACCCGCACCTTTTGATCTAGTATTGACGACGTATAGTATCTATATGTTTGCATTGATATTATTTTTGTGTATTTTTATCAATAAATACTGTTAAAATAGTACCATCAGACTTCAACGGATCCCTCTATCTTTGCTGGTAAGTGACCCAGTTACGGGGCACGTAACAAGTCTGTGATGACGAAGGCAAAGGAAATCTCAGCATTCATTTCAACAGGACTAGAATAATAATCAAGGATGATAGAGGATTTATAAAGCACTGTTGAGGCCTCACTTGATCGTGAGCTGTTTTGGGACTCTAGTCTCAGAAAGGGTGCACTGGCACTGGGCAGGATTCAAAGGTAATTCCAGGATTGAACTGCTTGTCACATAAAGAGCATTTTTTTGGCTGCGGCCCTGTATTCACTAGAAATCAGAAAGTTAAGGGGTGACCTCATTGAAACCCATCAAATGGTGAAAGGCCTTGATAGAGTGGATGTGGAGAGGATGTTTCCTGTGGTGGGAGGCCCTAAGATCTGAGGACACAGCGTCAGAATAGAGGGGCTTCCTTTTAGACAGATATGGGGAAGCAATACTTTGGCCAGAGAGTGGTGAATCTGTGCAACCCTTTGCCACAGGCAGCTGTGGAGGCCAAATATTTATGTATATTTAAGGCAGAGTTTGACAGATTGTTGATTGGTCAGGGCACGAAGGAATACCAGTGGAAGGCAGGAGACTGGGGCTGAGAGGAAAACTGGATCAGCCATGATGAAATGGTGGAGTTGACTTGATGGGCTGAATGGCCTAATTCTGCTCTTACATCTTATGGTATAATAAATTTTTAGTTTACTCTTGAAATGGTGGTAATCCTTGCATTGCAGTGGTTAGAGGCTGTATAGCCTTGCATTTGGTTAGAATTAAGACAAACATTACTACAGTTACAGTATTTAGGAGTGTATGTCTGCTTTCCGTGGGTCCCAGCTCGTGTAGGCATGGAAAGAAATGAAATAGTTGATAGGCTGACTAAACAATCTACGAAGATCAGTGCTGTTAATATTGATATTCCACTAAGTAAAGGGAAACAAAGGGTAATTAGGGATCATGTTCTCTCAGTCTGGTAGGTGGGACACAATTGAAGTGGAGACAGATATATAACCATATAGCAATTACAGCTCGGAAACAGGCCATCTTGCCCTTCTAGTCCATACCGAATGCTTACTCTCATCTAGTCCCACCAACCTGCACTCAGCCCATAACCCTCCATTCCTTTTCTATCCATAAACCTATCCAATTCTTTTTTAAATGACAAAATCGAACCTGCCTCTACCACTTCTACTGGAAGCTCGTTCCACACAGCTACCACTCTCTGACTAAAGAAGTTCCCCCTCGTGTCACCCCTAAACTTCTGCCCCTTAACTCTCAACTCATGTCCTCTTGTTTGGATCTCCCCTACTCTCAATGGAAAAAGCCTATCCATGTCAACTCTATCTATCCCCCTCATAATTTTAAATACCTCTATCAAGTCCCCCCTCAACCTTCTACGCTCCAAAGAATAATGACCTAAATTGTCCAACCTTTCTCTGTAACTTAGGTGCTGAAACCCAGGTAACATTCTAGTAATTCTCTTCTGTACTCTCTCTAATTTGTTGACATCTTTCCTATAATTTGGTGACCAGAACTGTACACAATACTCCAAATTTAGCCTCACCAATGCCTTGTACAATTTTAACATTACATCCCAACTCCTATACTCAATGCTCTGATTTATAAAGGCCAGCATACCAAAAGTTTTCTTCACCACCCTATCCACATGAGATTCCACCTTCAGAGAACTATGCACCATTATTCCTAGATCACTCTTTTCTACTGCATTCTGTCACATAAATTACAGGAAGTAATGCGATTGCAGGACAGACATTGGAAGAAAGGGCAAAAAAGTGGCGGATGAAATACAGTGTTGGAAAATGTATGATGCATTGTGTTAAAAAGAAACAAAACACTTATCTAAAAAAGGAGAAAATTCAAACATCAGAGGTACAAAGGGACTTGGGAGTACTCGTGCAAGACTCCCAGAAGGTTAATTTACAGGTTGAGTCTGTGGTAAAGAAGGCAAATGCAATGTTGGTATTCACTTGAAGGAGAATATAATATAAAAGCAAGGATGCCTTGTTGAGAAGAGGACATGGACAGATATATCAGTGTGGGAATGGGAAGTGGAATTAAAATGGCTGGCCACAGGGAGATCCTGGCCAGTATGACAGATGGAGTTAGTGCTTAATGAAGCAATTTTCTGGAATCTGCAACATGTCTCACCGATGTAGAGCAGGCTGAAGGGAAGGATAAGCAGACAACAGAGTCGAGAGACCAATGCCAGCATGGAGAGTAGAGGGGGAAATGTGCCTGATTGTGGGACGGCAGAAGCTGCAGAGAATGGTATATTGAATTCATGGGCTGGTAGGTGAGGACAAGGGAAATTCTAACCCTGTTATGTCCTAGGTGAAGGCTAACATAATGGGAAATTGAAGAGTTTAATGCACAGCAGTGGAAGGACAATCCTGTTTTCTGAAAGAAGTGGATTACTCATACAGTGATGCCAGGAAGTTTGGTGAACCCTGTAGAATTTTCTCTGTTTCTGCATAAATAACCTAAAATGGGATCAGATCTTTGTGTTAGTCCTAACTACATAAACAGAACACTATTAAATAAATAACACAAAAACATTATACTTGTTCATTTATTTATTGAGAAAAATGATCCAATATCACATGTATTTGTGGGGGAAAAATTAGGGTTTTGATCCCATCAAGTCTGTTCCGCCATTTCATCATGGCTGATCCATTTCCTTCTCAAACCCATTCTCCTACTTTCTCCCCATAACCTTTCATGCCCTGACTAATCAAGAAGCTATCAGCCTCTGTCTTAAATGCACCCAGTGACCTGCCCTCCACAGCCACCTGTAGCAACTAATCACACAGATTCACTGCCCTCTGGCTAAAGAAATACCTCCTTTCCTCTGTTATAAAAAGAAAGCCCCCTATTTTGAGGCTCCATCCTCTGGACCCAGTCTCCCCTCCACCAAAGGAAACACTGTCTTCATATCCACTCTATCTCAGCCTTTCAACATTCAATAGGTTTCAATGAGATTCCCCCCTCCCCATTCTTCTAAATTCAGTAATTTCATTTAATATCAGAGAATGTATATAATATACAACCTGAAATTCTTACTCCTCACAGACATGCTTGAAACAGAAGAGGAAAAAAATTCCTAAGAATGAATGGCAGAATAACAAACATAAGAACCTCAAAGCCCGCTACACCCCTCCCACGCATAAGCAACAGCAGGCAGCATCAATCCTCCCCGCCCACTTATTCTTGCATAAAGCATCAGCATTCCACCCCGCCTCCCAGCATGCAAGCAACAGCAAAGTCCCCAGTGAGTCACCATGGTCTACAGTCCATCAATAACTAACTGTTCATTCCAACATTTTGATGTCCCACAGGCTCACTCTCTCACTAACAAAGGAGAGACAGATATGGCTTCCACAGCGAGAGGAGGGACTAACAGTCGCTGCTTTGATGTTACAGTCAATCCATTCCAGTGAGTACAGTCTCCAAACTCCAGTATATGGTGTTTGAACTCATGACATTCGAAAACATTTGGCAGCCAATGACTTGTCTCTGCTGGGCTGCATTTGGAAGTGTACCAGTTAACTTTTCCTGACAATACCCATAGAAAAAAATGTGGTGCAAGATGAGCTCATCATCTTTAGTAATGCTGGTTGAGGGATAAATACTGTGCAATAACGAAGATGTAGCAATTTAGCAGCTTGCCATGTGATGACAAAAGGAGACTGCAGTTAATGTACATTGTCATAGATCTCATGCCAGCTTCAGCCTGCCACAGATTCCCCGGCAGAGGTTCTGAAGGACCGAGCTCATATGTGCTATATTCCCAGTGGTGGGGCACAGCCAGGAAATTGCTGGCAGGCATCAAGTTCAGGATTTGAATTCCAAATGTTAGCAATAACAGAAGTCAAGACACAGTGTACCACAGAACTGCCAGAATTCCCTAGCAAGTTATGGCTCTTCATAAATGCAAGAGATTCTGCTGATGCTGGAAATCTTGAGGAAGACAGACAAAATGCTGCAGGAACTCAGCAGGTCCGGCAGCATCTATGAAAGCTAATGTTGAAGGTCTCGGCTGAAATATCAACTGTTTATTACTCCTTCCCCTTCTTCCTATTTATTCCGGCTTCCAGTCCCTTCCCTTCCAGTCCTGATGAAGGGTCTCAGCCCAACACGTTGACTGTTTATTCCCTCTCCATAGATGCTGCCTGACTTGCTGAGTTCCTCCAGCATTTTGTCAGTATTGCTCGAATTTTGTTGCTGGATACTGGCACTTTATTTGAATTTAGCATCTCATTAGAAGGTCAGCTCAAAGTTCAAAGGTCCCGCAGTAGCTTAAGATGGACTCATAACCTCACAATGTACTTGGTCAAGGCTTTGCTGCCTACACTGCGTCTTGTCAGCAAGACCAAGGAGCTGAATATTGACTCAGGAGGAGGAAACCAGAGGGCCATGAGCAGGTCCTCATCGGAGGATCAGAGTTGGAGAGGGTCAGCAACTTGAAATCCCTTGCTGTTATTATTTCAGAGGACCTGCCTGGGCCCAGCACATAAGTACAATTTCTAAGAAAGCACAGCAGTGTCCCTACTTCCCTAGAGAGAGTGCAGAGGAGATTTACAAGGATGTTGCCTGGATTGCAGGGTGCACCATATGAGAATAGGTTGAGTGAACTTGGCCTTTTCCCCTTGGAGCAACAGAGGTTTAGAGGCGAACAGAGGGAGGGGTTTAAGATGATGAGGGGTATTGATCGTGTGGGTAGTCAGAGGCTTTTTCCCAGGGCTGAACTAGCTAACATGAGGGGGCATAGTTTTAAGGTGCTTGGAAATAGGTACTGAGGGGATGTCAGGGGTAAGTTTTTCACACAGAGAGTGGTGGGAGCATGCATGCACTGCCATCAATGGTTTTGTAAACGGATACAATAGGGTCCTTTAAGAGCCTCTTAGATAGGTACATAGAGCTTAGAAAAAAAGAGGGCTATGTGCTAGGAAAATTCTAGGCAGTTTCTAGAGTAGGTTACATCCTCGCCACAACACTGTGGGCTGAAGGGCCTGTAATGTGCTGTAGATTTCTTTGTTCTCTGTTCCTTAGGAGTTTATGAAGATTCAGCATGATAGCTAAAGTTTTGACAATCTTCTAAAGGTGTGTAGTGGGGAATATATTGACTGGCTGCATCACAGTCTAATATGGGAACACCCTTGCCCTTGAATGGAAAATCCTACAAAAAATAGTGGATATAGCCCAGTCTATCATAGGTAAAACCCTCCCCACCATTGAGCATCTCTACATGAAACATGTTGTGTTCTTATACATACCGTGGGTTACTAAGAACAAACCATATTCTGGAAGAATTAAAATTAAAACTTTTACCTAACAGCAATCAGCAACCATGTTTTCACTATACAAGCTTCACTATACAAAGTAAGATCATTCTTACTTTGTTTTTTTACCACAAAGATCAATAAAAAACTCCTCAAGTTCATTTTCAAGCACTGCATTTACGTTTTTCATTTCTTTTCTATCCCACTCCTGACACGGTTGCTGTTTGCTGTTAGATATAAGTTCCAGTTTTAATTCTTCCAGAATATGGTTTGTTCTTAGTAACCCACGGTACATATAAAGAACACAGCATGGTGTCAGAAGTCGGACTGGAAGAATAATACGTTTGCTAAACACGGGAGAAGCGAAGATAATCCAAAAAAAGAGTGCAAACTTTTTTTGTGTTTGCTAACAGCTTTACAAATGGAAGGGTTGCAACCTCCAAAAACACTTCAACTGAAACAGCTGAAAATTGGAGAAGATTTAAACAGCGATTTGAAATTTATAGGTGATCAGAGCAGGAAAAAAAATCAGAAAAAAATTAAAGCAGCGATCCTACTCCACGTAATAGGGGACGATGCAATTGAGGCATATAACTATTTTACTTTTGAAAATGGAGATAATTTGAATCTAAAAGCGATAATCGATAAGTTTGAAGTATTTTGTATACTGAAGCACAATGTGATGTATGAACAGTATAAATTCATTACATACAAGCAGAAAGCTAGTCGAACGATTGATCAATTTGTCATGGAGGAGGGCTAAGGCACCGGTGACGCCTGTTTCCATCCAAGGGGTCAGTGTGGACATGGTGGAGGATTACAAATACCTGGGGATACAAATTGACAATAAACTGGACTGGTCAAAGATCACTGAGGCTGTCTACAAGAAGGGTCAGAGCCTTCTCTATTTCCTGAGGAGACTGAGGTCCTTTAACATCTGCTAGATGACACTGAGGATGTTCTACAAGTCTGTGGTGGCCAGTGCTATCATGTTTGCTGTTGTGTGCTGGGGTAGCAGGCTGAGGGTAGCAGACACCAACAGAATCAACAAACTCATTCGTAAGGCCAGTGATGTTGTGGGGGAGGAACTGGACTCTCTGACGGTGGTGTCTGAAAAGAGGATGCTGTCCAAGTTGCATGCCATCTTGGACAATGACTCCCATCCAATCCATAATGTACTGGTTAGGCACAGGAGTACATTCAGCCAGAGACTCATTCCACCGAGATGCAACACTGAGCGTCATAGGAAGTCATTCCTGCCTGCGGCCGTCAAACTTTACAACTCCTCCCTCAGAGTGTCAGACACCCTGAGCCAATAGGCTGGTCCTGGACTTATTTCCACTTGGCGTGATTAACTTATTATTATTTAATTATTTATGGTTTTATATTGCTATATTTCTTCACTATTCTTGGTTGGTGCAACTGTAACGAAACCCAGTTTCCCTCGGGATCAATAAAGTATGTCTGTCTGACTGGAACTGAGAAACAACAGTAAAACGTGCGAGTTTGCAGAGCTGACGGACTCTCTCATTAAAGACAGAATTGTTTGCCGCATTCTGGATAACGCTCTGAGAGAAAGACTTAAGAGAACCAGATGTAAATTTGGAAAAAGCTTTGAAAAAGCTTTGAAAATTGTAAAGTCGCAGGTTAAAGAGCTTTTTATTGAGAAATGCAGCATACACACTGTGAATAACCGCAAACATATTAGAAAAAATAATGAAACAGCAATGAAACCAACAGAGACCAAGACGTCATCTGAAGGAAAATACTTTGTGATCGCTGTGTGTGGCAGCACCAACCAAAAAAATGTCCAGTGTATGGGAAAATGTGCAGCCGCTGTGGTAAGGTCAATCATTTTTCACGCTGTTGCAGAAGTAGAAAAGAAATAAAATACGTAAATGCAGTGCTTGAAAATGAACTTGAGGAGTTTTATATTGATGCGGTTTGTGAAAACAAAGTAAGAATGATCTAGAAGCGTGGCAGTGTTAAACGTGCTTGCTGTTAGATGTTAAAAGTTCTAGCTTTAATTCTTCCAGAATATGGTTTGTTCTTAGTAACCCACGGTATGTATGAAGAACTCAATAAAACAATATCACAGGAAAGCATCATTCATCATCAGTGACCCAACCACCACTGCCCCCCCCACCACTACCCAGGACATGCTCTCTTCTCACTGCTGCCATCAGGAAGAAGGTATAAGAGCCTCAAGATTCACACAGCCAGGTACAGGAACAGTTATTACTCCTCAGCCATCAGGCTCTTGAACCAAATAGGGTAACTTCACTTGCCCCATCATTGAAATGTCCTCACAACTAATGGACTCACTTTCAAGGACTCTTCATCTCATGTTCTCAATATTGCCTATTTATAATTATTTCTTTCTGTTTGTATTTGCACAGTTTGTTATCTTTTGCACACTGATCAAACACGCACATTAGTGTCGTCTTTCATTGATTATATTATGGTTATTATTCTATGGATTTATTGAGTATACCCACAAGAAAAAACATACGGTGACATTTATGTATTTTAATAATAAATTTACTTTGAACCTTGCTCACATTCTCAATGAGTAGACTTGCAGGTGCCGCGTTACACTGGAAGTTAACATTAATTTCACTGTTTGAATAATTCAGAATTTATTATAACAAATCTTCCGCAGCGTGCTTCATAAGTTAATTTTTTTTTGCACCATAGATTGCTGGAGGTGCAAGTTCATATGATCACCTGGGAGGTAATGAAACACACTTTGGAATTGGAATCTGAGGACAATGCACAATTAATGATGAAGATGAATTTCTCTGATTTCTGCTGCACTTTGCCTCCTTGCTTCCCTCTGCTCTCAATTGCAGTTCTTCACAGTCACACCTTTTTATATTAAAGGTTATATTCATGCTTTTAATGTGAAAGTAAGCAATCACGGGAAAATTTAATTGGATTCAATTAACATGGCTATTCACAATGGTCGCATGGCAGGGTGGAGATACGTCTCTACCAAAGGAAATGTAAGGAATTTCTCCTTTTTGCTAGCCTGCAGGTCACCCTTGGGTAAGGTATAGCATCTGCTCAGCACCTCCCTCCCGGATTAGAGTCTTATAAGCAGTTAGAGTAAGTGGTGGATGGTCATATGAGCAGTTGGGGCATATCACAAGCCCTGGTTTTGTGACCACTGATGCCAGGCAGACAATCTCTGAATGGTAATGATAATGGCTGGGGTCACCTGCCTTGTAAAGACACTGCCCAGAAGAAGGCAACGGCAAACCACCTTGGTAGAAATATTGGCCAAGAGCAATTGTGGTCAAAAGACTGTGATCTCCCATGTCATTTGACACGGCACATGATGATTCATAGTGGTATATATGCAAACCCTCCGCAAAACAATTTATTGGGACAAGGCACTGCTCTCATCTCTTTACAGTCATCACTGTGTGGCTCAGTACGGCTCAAACACTATCTCCGGATTCACTGATGAACTGTGATAGTGTGAAAAGACGGCATGGTCCAGGAGGCAGGGACCTTTGATGATAAATATTACTCAGCATTACTATCAATGCATGCTTGAAAAGTTACTACAAATAGTTTCACTAACTTTATAGTTAGAAATGGGCAAAATAGGTAATAGAAACTCTACACGAAGCCAAATCCATCCAGAAACGAACGATAAACAATGCAAATTCATCAATATATTCAAAAAGCACCTAAATACTAGAATTTCATGAAAACACAATCAGGAAAATGCTAGAGCAAAAAGCTGGAATTCAGATCTTATGGTAGCGTAGTGATTAGCACAACACTTTACAGTGCAGGCAATTAGGGTCAATTCCTGCTGCTGCCTAATGGGAGTTTGTAGGTTGTCCCCGTGAGCATGTGTGTTTCTTTTCAATGCTCCAGTTTCCTCCCACAGTCCAAAGATATACTAGTGGTAGGTTAATTAGTGATTATAAAATTGTCTCATGATTAAGCTAGAGTTAAATCAAGGGATTGCTGGGCTGCGCAGTTTGAAGGGCGCAGTATCTCAATAAATAAATAAACAAACTTTCTCTTGAGTGTTGCTCAAGATTTCCAGCATCTGCAGAACCACTTGTGTCTCTGGCTACTTTGAGGAGTTCTTCCTTTAATCTTTAACACTAAAGGTCCTAATTTAACCCTCCCTGTTTCACACTATCTATCCAAGCATTTTAGGTGAAAATTATAGTTACATGCTTACTGCTAATGAGGACTTATCTATCACCACTTCAATCTTGCCCTTTTGAGAGATGGTAAATGCACCAATTCCAGATGGGTAGGTTTCTAGACATAATTGAATAGGGCCATATTCAAAGATTTAGACTCCAATGCAAATGATACCAGTAACAATGCTGCCTGAAAAACAGCAAACAGATCCTGTTCCATAAAAGTCAGCAAATATTAATTTTTTTTGTCATTTTTGGGAGCTGTCCATCTTCAAGGATCAACGTCACTCACCATTTACAAGTATCAGGAATTTGCTGTAGTGTGTTGGTCAGGGCACAACATGCAACAAAAAACAGCATTCAACAACTATAAAGAATTATATAAAGTACTGGAAAGTTGAGGTTGGAGTATGGATATGGAATGAGATGTCCTTTAGTACGTAAATACCAGCATGGAAACAGTATTATAAAAATTGATTTAAAGTGTTTACAGCACAGTGCAGTGACGGGGGCAATAGATAGAGGGAGGTGGGGGCTAACTGGAGTGACTGATCAGAATAACTGATTGGGGGAAGAAACTTCTAAGATGGCATGAAGTTTATACCTTAATAGCCCCATAGTGTTTTACCAAAGGAAGCTTTTATAAAAGCTTTTATTTTGCAGGAGGGTAGGTCCTGCAATGATTTCTCCTGCCTCCTTCTTGGTCCTGGACACATACAATTCCTGCAGCGAGGGCAGACTACAGCCAATGACCTTCTCTGCTGACCTGAAATAAAGCTCTAGTTTCAATGACTGGACCAGTCAAATGTCTCTTCTTTATTTCTCCCATCACCGATGGAAAGCCCACAGAGTTGAAGTAAATCATAGGCACAAGAAATTCTGCAGATGTTGGAAATACAAAGCAACACACGTTAAATACTAGAGGAACTCAGCAGGTCGGGCAGCACTTACATTGCTCTTTGAAGTAAATGTACAAGACATAGTAGAAAACACTGGAGAACTGTGCTCTTTGAGTTCTGTAACTGAGAGCCAACAATAAATAATCTTTATACAGCTATGGTGGATGTTATCTAACAGGACAGGATTTGAAGTCACACCCTTGATGCGATCTTTATTGTTTCAAAATTGATCTGCTGGAACATTGCCTTCTCAAATGATTGCATCCTCTGAGTGATGTAATAGCCTGCATGGAAGAAGTGTCAGTAGAAATTATGAATGAATTGGTTCAAGTTTTATTAAAAGTACTGATACCCTTTTTTTTTACAACTTTGCTTCATTATCATTTTAGAAGATTTTGTATCTTCTACAAACATAAAGCAAGGCAGTATTCAGATCCACTCAGTGCAGGCATTTTTCTTTCTGTATTTCTAAGTAATTTTTCTCTGCAAATACTACATGATGATGTATTTTGCTTCTTAGACATTAAGTTCTTGCTACTTTTCAAAATAACTTTTTCTCCCTCTTTGTAATTAAATCACACTGTTTTTATGTCATCTCGTGCTGGTGTCTGACATGAACCCCTAGCCAATTTCACTGTGTTGCTGCAGTCTGGATGTTTAAAATTATACATGCTTTTGCACTGCACGTAATTCACAAGTCCAATAGGATTATATTTCTTTTTCTTTATGCTTTGAATGTCTATCACCGTAGAATAGATATCTTGCATGTGAATTACCTTTGTTTTCTTGTCTCTGCTCTCATGAAGAACTGCATTGGCACAAATAAAGAGAAATATGCCAGTTCCCATAACCATTGGTCCTAAAATCTTCAGCTTGTCAGAGTGTATGTAACTGGCTACAAATCCAGAAATAATCTCCAAGGAAGTAGTCTTTGCTGTCATATTGCTGGTGGTGTTATATGATATGGTTTCAGAAATCTTATAGGCTAAAGGCCAATAGCCCATCACCACCATTACAATTCCTCCCAACACTACCAAGATGCCAAAGGCAGTAATCACTCCTGGAACTGAACACAGTTTTAATTTGGCCTTCAATATGACCACGTTATTTTTAGATTTTTTGGATCCTTTCTTTTGGCATTTATTTGTACGGGGACAAGATTGAATGGATTTATTTGTCCTGGCTGTAATACGAAGAACACCTCCTGTTGCTATCATGATCGATCACCTTCAGAGCTATACCTGGAAGAAAAAAAATAGTGAATAAGTTTCAATAGGTACAGTTTATGTCAGAGAAATGTATACAATATACATCCTGAAATTCTTTTTCTTCACAAACATCCAGGAAAACAGAGGAGTGCCCCAAAGGATGAATGACAGTTAAAATGTTAGAATCCTGAAGCCTTCCCCAGCTCCCCCCTCCTACTCATTAGCAATAGTAAAGCAATGACCCCCCCACCAGCAAAAAAGCATTGGCACCCTCCACTGAACACTCAAGTGTGCAACAAAGCATCAATAAGCTCACAGCTTGCAGTGCCCCAATGACTACTTGTTCACCTGGTAATTCAACCTACTACAGTCTCTCTCTCTCTCTCTCTCTCTCTCTCTCTCTCTCTCTCTCTCTCTCTCTCTCTCTCTCTCTCTCTCTCTCTCCTCTCCCTCTCCCTCTCCCTCTCCCTCTCCCTCTCCCTCTCCCTCTCCCTCTCCCTCTCCCTCCCCCCCCTCTCTCCCTCTCCCTCTCCCTAATAAGGGAAAAAGAGATGGTCCCGTTTGAATAAAAAACAGCTCACTTAACACAATGAGAAGCCTCTGCTTTTCTAATGATTGAAGATTTAATATAAAACTTTGTTCTAAAATTATACTGTCTTATATATACACATATGTATATAAATTAAATAATTATATATATGAATAACTGAAGTCTTTAGATTCAAAGTTCAAAGTTCATTTATTATCAAGGTACATTGATTATACAAACTTGAGATTCATCTTCTTACACGCAGCCACAAAACAAAGAAACCCAAAAGAACTGATAATAACAAGAAGACCATCAAACACCCGAGAGAGAGAGAGGAAAAAGAGCATGCAAACAATTAAATAGACAATAGACAATAGGTGCAGAAGTAGACCATTCGGCCCCTCGAGTCTGCACCGCCATTCTGAGATCATGGCTGAAAATAAGCAAATAGTACTCAGAGCAAAAGTGAGTTCATAGAGCAGCCAGAAAGGGCCACAGCCCGAGCCTCATTTCAGCACAGAGCTGAGCAAACATCACAAAGCCCACAGACATGGACCCCAGAGCAGCTGAAGCAGGCCTGGGGAAATTAATAATGGGAAATAGAGAAATGGCCTGGACTTTAAAGAAGTATTTCTCTGTCTTCGTGGTAAGAAAAACTGAAAGCTTCCAGATCAAAGTCAAAATCTGGTTTGTACAAACACTCATATTCATCACAGACAAATACATTACTGATTAATAGGACTAAAGGCAGATAAGTTCCTTGGACCTGACAGCTTGCATTTTCTTGTAAAAGTATTATCTACAGAAATGATAGTTGCATAAGTTGTGATCTTCCAAAATTCCCTATTTCTGGAAATGTCCCTGTAGATTTTAAAACTGCAATTATAATTCAAGTTGCATAGGGTGTCCAAGGAGGGGTTGCACCCCTGATGGAGGGGCTTGCTGTATCCATTCCAGGGCAGCTCACTCATAAGAACTGTTCTCAACTACTTACTATAAAAAAAAACTTGGGCAAAGGAACCAAGTATATTGCCATTTCAGTATGAAAACTCATTTCTGAGGATGATGCCAGTGCATTGAAATTGACTTTCATTCCTTAAATGGATTTTGCACTGACACCCAGTTTATCTCATAGGTGAAATTTCCATATAAGAAAAGATTTGTCCACTTCTTTGTTGTGTTAAGACACAGACTATGCATCTCCACTGACAAACATCTATAGATGTGTGATGGAGAGAATATTATCCGAATATTATTACAGTCACAGACAGAATTACCAATCCACTTGAATGGAAAACCCTACAAAAAGTAGTGGATATGGCCCAGCCCATCAAAGGTAAAACTCTCCCCACCGTTGAGCACATGTAGATGCAGTGTTATTTCAGGAAAACAGCATCCATCATCGGGGACCCCAGACACCCAGGACATGCTCTCTTCTCACTGCTGCCATCTGGAAGGAGGTACAGGAACCTCAGGACTCACACCACCAGGTTCAGAAACAGTTATTACCCCTCAACCACCAGGCTTTCGAACCAGAGAGGATAACTTCACTCGCCCCCATCTCTGAACTGTTTCCACAACATCCAAGGACTCTTCATCCTATGTTCTTGATATTTATTGCTTATTTATTTTTACTTTTTGTACTTGCACAGTTCGCTGTCTTTTGCACATGGTTTTTTGCCTGTCCTGTCTTTTATGGATTTACTGTGTATGCCCACAGTAAAATGGATCTCCAAAAGCTCATGAGATATAGGAGCAGAATTAGGCTGTTTGGTCCATTGAGTCTGTTCTGTCATTTCATCATGGCTGATCCTTTTGCCTCTCAGAGAAGACCAGAAGATATAGGAGCAGAGGTTGTATTTGTTGACATATACGTACTTCGAAAATAAATTTACTTTGAACTTTGAACTCTATTTTCTTGCAAATGCCTGGAAGAAAATGAATCTGTAATATATATGTGCTTTGATAATAAATTTACTATGAACTTTGATTTTATATTCTCCCCACACTCTCATTATCCCCTTCCAATTTCTACTGCTCACGGACACACCGGCAGTCATTTACAGTACCCGGTTATCCTGCCATCTTTGGAATGTGGGAGGGAATAAATGTAACCATTTAAAAACCACTCCGTCACAGGGAGAATGTGCAAACATCACAGAGACAGCATCGAAGGTCAAGAGAGAACTTTGGCCTCAGGCTGTAAGGCTGCAGCTCGGCCAATTGCACCACCATACAGTCCATAGAACTGCTGAAAGGTGGTGAAGTTCATATGGATCTGGGTGTGTTTGGACATGAATCACTGAACGTTAATGTGCAGGTACAAAAAAAGCAATTAAAAAGTCAAACAGGATCTTGGCCTTTATTTCAAGAGAATTCTTAATATAAAAGGAAGGATGCCTTCCAGCAATTAATTATGGCCCTGCTGAAACTAATTGATACAGTTAGGGTGCCTAAGACTTTTGCAAAGTACTATAGTATTCTCATGTACGTATGGCACTGTAGTGCTGCCACAAAAATAAACATATTTCATTAGATATGAGTGTTGATCAACCTAATTCTGATATGGGTCTCTATCGAGGACTGAGAGTGGGAAGGAGGACTGAGAGTGGGAAGGAGGCAGGGAGAGGTGAATCATGGTTGAGAAAAGGAGAAGGGAGAGGGGAGGGAGCAGTAAGCACCAAAGAGACGTCCTGTAATGATCAAAAAACGAATTGTTTGGGATCAAATGACCCTGGGCTGGTATCAGGGCTGGGTATGTCTGCACCCACCCCTGCCTTCCTCTGCTACCCCTCCCACACCCCTCCTGCAGCACTCCAGCCTCACCATTCCCAACATCCTTTGCTCCCTGTTTACAAACAGGCTCACTGTTCCACATTGACAAATACAGTACTGTGCAAAAGTCTGAGGCATTCTAGCAATATACATGTGCCTAAGACTTTTGCACAATACTGTATATTGTGTATAATATGCCCTCCACAGAAGGGTGTACAGTATTAGTGATAGTCGGAACGTAACAAAGGTTTATCAGATTGATTCCTGGGACTGTAGATTTGACGTACTAGGAGCATTGTCATGGTCCAGTCCGTGAAATCCAGATTCCGGTTCACGGTCTGGTCCGTGAACCCTGGACTCTGGGTCTTCCGGCTGTCCCTTGTTTCAGTTGGGCTTAAGCAAAGGCACCTGATGCTCGTCTTGGGGGCTGGGAATATAAGTGGCTCTGGGGTCGAGTGTGGGGGCTGGTTCGTCTTGTCAGTATCCCTTTGGACCAATCTGCTGGTGGAAGTCTAGAGCAGCCATTCGTGATCTCTAGGCCTTGTTGGAGGACCACCGCTTCATGGAGCTTTGTTGTCTCTAGACAGAGCAGTCATCGGGGTATGGATTCGGCCGTTTTTGGGACCAGCCAAGTGGCTGTCTGCCACTCCGAGCTAGATATGGGTTTGGCTGTTTCCGTAGTCTGCTAAGGTTGCTGTCCGCCCCGAGACTCGGAGCCACCCTGGATTGAGCTCCCTTCCTGTCCTTGCGTCCATGGGCCATCCTGCTGTTACCCTGCAATTGCATCTGTCCCTTCTGGTCGGTAAGCCAAGCCGTCATTGCCGTTACCCTGAGGCAGGACTGTTCCCTTCCCCTCCCCATCTGAATCTCTGAGTTTCCTTGGCGATTTACCTCGGCAGCCATCCTGGCCTGGCATCCAAGGAAGGGGCCCAGCCCTGTGCTCTAAGAAGGAGTACCTCATCCTGCCCAGGAAAGCCTTGAAGATCCCAAGCCTCATCCAGTCCTGTAGCCACATTATGTCTTCGCCTTGTTCCGGGGTCTGAGCCTGAGTCAAGACCCAGATTCTGGGTCCTTGTCCAGTCTCTGGTTCGGAGTCCAAGCCCAGGCTCCTAGCTCCCAGTTCCTTGTCCTGGTCCCACTTTCCGAGCCAAAGTCTTAGCCCAAGTATTTGTTCCTGTCCCAGCTCCTGGTCTGTGTCCAGTCCCCTCCTTAACTCTAGTCCAGTCCAGTTCCCAGTACTTCAGTGTCTGTATCTTGCATTTGGGTCTGTTCCCAATGCCTTCCGTATGACAAGTATAAGTATGCTGGGAGCTCAGCAGACTAAGTGGTGACTTTATTGAATAATACAAAATCCTACAGGGCTTGAAAGGGTAAATGCAGGAATGGTATTTCCATTAACTGAGATGTCTATAACCAGTCATCAGTATCTGATAGTAAGAGTTTAGCTTTCAGGACTGAAATGAGAAGATTCTATCACTAAGTTTAACCCATAATAAGTTTATTCAGATCATTTAGCTAGGGAAAATTAGAAAAACAGAGATTTGAACTTTGAAGTTTAAGAATTGAAGTACCATGGGGAGTATTCTAACTAGCTGCATCACTGTCTGGTATGGGGGGGTAGGAGGTTTCCTACACAGGATCAAAATAAGCTGCCGAAAGTTGTGAATTCAGTCAACTGCATCATGTGAACTAGCTACCATTGTAATGTCTGGATCGATTTCTTTTAGAGCAATGACCACCCACCCCTGAGCACGTGATCTGTTGTTTGCATGTGTACTGTGTACGCATGCTCATTGTTCTCTTGCTCTTTCACTGCAATGTGAAAACACCAGTTAAAGCCATCTCCTGCGTGCATGCTTTTATTTAATTGACGTGTAGTCGTGCATAGTCACAACGAATCGGGAACAAGGATGGGATCTGAATGTCAGAGAATATCCCCAACTGCACCAAATTACAGGGAAAAGCAGCGTGAGTTAAACAGCACGAGAAAGCCATCATGGGCGCTAACAAGCGCGGGGGTACATTGCACAGTAACAGTGAAAAATGCACTGGATTTAAAGTGAAAATAATGTGGCAATGGCTTCAGTCAGGAGAGCTATCGAGAAGTCGAACTGATTGTAAAGCAAACATGCGGAAGAGCAAAAGAAAAGCCCTACATTTCCTAGCTTAATGGGTGCAAGAACATACAGTCTCTTATGCAACTTACTAACCCCTGCAAAGCCAGCAAGCAAGATGATTGATGAAATTGTAACAATTTTACAAATTATTCAAGCCCTAAACCACTGGTAATAACTGAGAGATTTAGATTTTACAAAATGAACCAGTCAAAAGATGAAAGCCTTTTGGAATACATTGTAGAAATTTCCCAATATTGTGACTTCTGAGGCGAATTTTCTGATGCACTAAGGGACAGTGTTGTATGTGGCATGTATAGTCAAAACTCTGTTCAAAAGAGACAGGCTTAGAACAGACATTGACATTGGTAATATCATTAGAGACTGCAGTAAAGGATACAGCAGAACTACAGAAAGTGAGGTTAGAATGAGAAATGAAAAAAAAAATGTCTCTGAAAGGAGCAAAAGGCCGAAAATGTTATCGATGTGGCAAATACTCTAAATGATGCAGATGACTGTTGGTTAGCATTGAATTGAATTGAAAATACACATGGACTAAGATGTTAACTGTCCTGTGCTATCATCAGTTGATCTGCCACCTGTCCTCAGGAGTTTCGGCCCGCTTATGATCAAGACTCCCTCGAGGTGGTGGGCCAGCAGTGCTAAAGCACCACCTCCTACTGATGAGCTTAACAACTTGGCATCTGCCTCTATCAGAGTTGTTGGTTGCTTCCATCCAACAGATAGTCTACTCTTCAAGTATCTATGCAGCTACTGTAGAGTTTACAAAAGATGGATACACTGTCTGACTATCTGCCCCTCTGGATGTACTTAGTTAAAAAGATGTCTGCAAAAAGTATCAGAGACAAGGTCACATAGAGACAGTGTGCAAAGCAGACAAAAAGCACAACTGAGTGAAACGTCTCAAACACAAAAGTAAGCAACTTGCATAAAGTTACTGAATGTAAAACAGAATCAGACAACATAGAGTCTGACAAAGGTGAAATGACATGCCTAGAACTGCACAGTAGAACTGAAACAGATCGCAAAGTTAACTGAATCACAATAGATGTGTCCAGTGTAAAACTCAAAATGGAGCTGCATACAGGATCAGCTTTGTCCATAATTCCAGAGGTTGACTACAACCGACTGTTTTCTAAGATACCATTAGAGAAGAGCTCAGTGATGCAAAAGAGTGTCCCCCAAAGGCAAACTAAAATGAAATGTGATGTATGGAGTCCAAACACAACAGTTGGAGCTTTAAGTATTGAAAAATGGATGGCCAGCATTTTCCAGACTTGAACAGTTGAGAAAAATCCAACTAGACTGGCACTCAAACAAAGCTCTCAATGTGTCATCAACAGGCAACAGCAGCCCAAATGGTAGCACTAACCAGAGACTGGCACAGCAGCTTAATGCTAATGAGAAGGTGTTAGAAAAGGAGTTCAGTACACTCAAAGGCCAGAATTAAATAGAATGAAGCAGCAACACCAAGATTCCACAAAGCCTGTCCAATGCTATACACACTACGTCCTAAAGTGGATTCTGTACTGCAGAGCTTGGAGGCATCTGCAATTCTCTCCATGGCTGAGAGACCTTGGAGACAATGCCCATTCTCCCGGTAATCAAGACAGTGAAGGCTGAAGCTGTTTGCATATATAAGGATTTCAAGTGAGCATCAACCCAGTGCTGTGTACTGTGCAGTACATCCTGCCACAAATAGAAGACATTTTTGCATCTCTGACAGGTGGGGAGAGCTTTTCAAAGATTGACTTTTCACAAGGCTATCTGTAAATGGAGATTAAGGAGTCAAGCAGTCCTCACAATCAACTCTCACAAGGGACTGTTCCAGAATAATCGAACCATCTTTGATGCTGTATCAGCTCCAACAATTTGCAAAGAGCTCCAAGATATTCCACAAACATAATGTTACCTTGAAGACATCATTGTGACTGTTAAAAATGATGAACAGAACCTCCAGAACCTTGCTAAAGTGCTTATCTGGCTGAGTGAGCACGGTCTGCACACAGTGAGAAAGTGTGAGCTCCTCATGAATGAAATCTCATGTTGTGAACACGTCACTGACAAGCATGGCTTACCTAAGTCACAAGAGAAGACTGAAGCAGTGCTATAGGCACCCAAACTGGAAAATATGTCACAGCTCAGGTCATACTTAGGTCTTGTAAACTACTACCACTGGTTTCTCCCAAATGGTGCTGCATTCTTTGAATGCCTTGTTACAGACAGCAGCAAAGTGGGAATGGTCAGAGGGATGTGAAAAAGCATTCAAGGAAACAGAGACTAATAACATTCGATGAACTGCTGACCCATTATGACCCACTCCTGTCCATCAGACTGGTGTGCAATGCATCGCCTTATGACATTAGAGCCGTTTTGTCACACGTTTTGAAGGATGGATCTGAACGCCCGATTGTATTTGCTTCAAGATCACAAACGAGCACGAACGCAACTACGCATAGCTCGACTGAGAGGCCTTTAGTCTAGTATGAAGAATAGAGAAGTATCACCATTTCCTCTATGGACAATAAGTTTACGCTAGAAACAGATCATTGGCCCCTGTGTCCATTTTCAATCCCAGGAAGGGAATTCCAGTGATGACTGCTACCCAGTTACAACACTGGGCACTATTCCTAGGAGTCTATTGAACAGTTATTGTGAAAGCATGTTTATTTAGAATGTGGGTTTATGAAAGGGAAAATTAAATGTTTGATACATATACATTTTAGGTTGCATTAATCTAAAGGGAGAGGAAGTGTGATGTATGGATCTATCTCTTTTAGAACAATGACCCCACCCTTAGCACCATGTATTGATCTGTTGACTGTGCATGCACATTGTTTTCTCTGTCTCTCATGCTGCAATGTGACTGCACCAGTTAATGCCATCTACTACATATGTGCTTATATTTAATTAATATGTAGTTGTGCACAGACACAACAACCATAGCATCCATGACACCTTCAAGGAGCGATGCCTCAAAAAGGCAGCATCCAACGTTAAGGACCCTCATCACCCAGGACATGCCCTCTTCTCATTGCTACCGTCAGAGAGGAGGTCCATCCTGACTGGCTGTACACTGTCTGGTATGGGAACTGTACTTCCCTCAGTTACAGGACTCTGCAGAGAGTGGTGTGGACAGTGCAGTGCATCTGTAGAAGTGAACTTCCCGCTGTTGAGGATATTGAGGACATTTACAAAGAAATTAAGAAGGATTTACGAAGGATCATTGGGGACCCGAGTCACCCCAACCACAAACTGTTCCAGCTGCTACCAACTGAGAAACGGTGCTGCAGCATAAAAGCCAGGACCAACAGGCTCCAGGACAACTTCTTCCACCAGGCCATCAGACTGAATAATTCATGCTGACACAACTGTATTTCTACGTTATGTTGACTGTCCTGCTGTACATACTATTTATTATAAATTACCATAAATTACAATTTGCAGATTTAGGCAGAGATATAACATAAAGATTTTTAGTCCTCATATATATCAAGGATGTAATGAATAAAGTCAATTCAATTCAATTCAGGAGCCTGAAGGCACACACTCAATGATTCTGGAACAACTTCTTCCCCAATGCCATCAAATTTCTGAATGGACTCAGAACCCGTGAACACTACCTCACTACTTTTTACCCACTACTTATTTAATGTAATTATTTTATACATACGCTTACTGTAATTCACAGTTTTTACTGTATATTGCACTGCTGCTACAGGAACAAAAAAAATCAAGACATATGTAGGTGATATTCAATCTGATTCCGATGCAAAAACATTCACTCAGCAGTACAGAAGTTGTGTATAAAAAATGTTGCATCAGAGGTTGATTGAACTCAGCAGATTTTAATTTTTTAAATAAATAATTCTGTGCACTTGCCAAAATTTGCATGTCGGGAGCCACTGCTGACTCTGTGGGATCTCCTCACCAAGGGGTCTGTGGGGGGTTAATTTCTAAATTCAAGGCAGGGACTAATTGATTTTTGTATATTAAGGGAATCAAGGGATATGGGGTTCATACAGTAAAGCAGCATTGAAATGAGTCATTATCTTAACAAATAGTTGCATAGGCATGATAGGCAGAATGGCCTCCCTGCTTTTCGCTTTTACGTTGTTATCCCCTTGTTAAAATACATAACAATTTATAGACAGTCCCATTAATCACTAATGTATTATGAATGAAAAATCAGAGAAGCAGACTTTAATGACTACCATCTATAATAGTACTAAGAAACACTCTTTGCTTTAAAAACAATGGCTACTCATACTGTGCCTTCTACCATAAAGTTTAATCCATGGTACATTTAACCAAGACACTTAGCTAGGGAAAATTTCAAAAATCAGATCATTGAAGTTTGAAGAGATCGTACTCAATCAACACTGCAGAGGTTGTTGATAAAAATAGAAACATTTCTACTTACCCTGAAAAGGCTTGGCTGATATTGGGCCTCTAAGACCAATAATTAAAGATACAGGGAGAAAATGTCTGTCAAGATGATAACCTTTCCAGCATTGTCAGTGTATGTCAGAGTCAAATGTAATAGAACAGTGGCAGACATCGATCAGTTTCAGCAGATTTCCAATTTTTTAAGTAAGTAATTCAAAGTCCACCTGCCAAAAATCATAAATCAGGAGGTTTTAGTCTGTTGCCTGGAAGAGTAGAGCACATCTTGTTATTTTGGAATTGCTTCGTAGTGATTTTGTTGACTTAGATTGCTGAATGCTGTTGGCATCTTGATGTAGCTAACATTATCCTGATTCTCCTGTTGCTATGATACCAATCAGTGACATACAGAATGCAAGTAATTCCTTCCTTTACTTGTCCTTCCCCTCACAGTCTCCACAAAGCTAAATTTCATTTCCTACTTTCTAATTCAAAGCTTTCTAAAGGATAATTTAGGAATGAAGTATACCAAAATGTATCAAGCAATTTCAAACATAAATATCACAAGTATATTTGTAAACAAAGAGTAACCATATTACACAAGACAACATAATGTAAAATCATGGATTGGGAATTATATAAAACTAAGGAGAGTTGCAATTAAATTAATTATATCACTGATAAGAGAAATTTCTTTCACAAATAAGAGCATTAAATATACATACTACTCGAAAGCACATATATCTAAAAAATTATGTCAAAACTTTCCTTATGTGGAGATTTACACATAATACTGTTTATTAGTGAAACAAAATATGTAATAAACAAATAATTCAAATTTATTCAGAACTCTTCAAATAAAGATAGCTGCATCATAGCTTTTATGATCTGTCATGCTGTGTCCACTGGACAACCAAGATTTTGCTTTGTGAATACTTCTGAGTGTATCTGTTGGGATTTTGGGCCACTGACCATGAAAATCACCATGAAATGTCTCCATCATGCTCTATTTATTTTTGAATTTACTTATATTTGTTATTTCAATTCATAATTCAAGTCAGAATAACTTACCAAGATTAAGGAAGGCATTTTTGTTGGTCACAAATCAAACAGGTCATCAATGTCAGGCAATTCGTAGAAATTCTAGTGGGACCAGAGAAAATCACATGGAAGGCTTTCAAGGCTGTTGTTGGAAATTCTCCTGGCAACTACAGAGCACCAAATTATGTGCAGTTGGATGATAACATACTTTAAGCATACAAAACTATGAAGTTCAACATGTCACAAAAGATTAATTTTCTGGAAAAAAATTTCTCTGCTGAAAATCTTGGCACTGTTAGTGATGAGCATGGTGAAATGATTCCCAAGGACATTGTGGTCATGGAGAAATGGTATCAGGGTAAATGGAATCCATCAATGTTGGCTGATTATTAGAACATAACACATAGAAATCTATAGCACCATACAGGCCCTTCAGCCCACAATGTTGTGCCGAGCCTGTAACCTACTCCTAGCTGCCTAGAATTTCCCTACCGTTATAGTCCTCTATTTTTCTAAGCTCCATGTACCTATCTAAGAGTCTCTTTTGTTGGAAACTTAAGTCAGAAACCTCCAAAGCCTCAGACACTGAGTGCAAATGGAAATCATCAACAAAACATTTCTAGCTCAGTTGAATTATTGCAAAGCATCAGCACCGTTATGCAATTAAATGCATTATATTGAATAAACGCTTACTTTTGTTTCTCCAAATACCTACATGATTCAAGTAGTCTGAAATTATATTTGTGTTCAGCTTCAAATGGTCTATCACAAACAAAAATGTTTCTGAGGAAGCAACACTATTGGAAAAAATTGTTGGCCAGTGTAATTATTTCAGTGAGTTGAGTTCAATGTTCAATCATTGTAAAACACAATTGCTCCAAATTAACTTACAATATAATTATCCGAGCAATATTCATCTACTTTATTTTTGTACTGTTCTATTAAGTGACAGAAGTAAACTTATTACTACAGGAACAGAAAATTGCAACTGAACTATTTTGGATCAATCCGACAACAGATTTCCACATTACCAGCCAAATACCCAACAAATTCACAAATCGGCAGGTGCACCATGTGCAAAGGGATCTTACTGTTACCTATAAACTAATTACTGTACTCATGAAATTGTTCATCATGTCGTTGACCAAGTATCTATTAGCTTTAGAGAATATTGTTTTCTCACTGGGGTAAGTTATTTCATCTTGCTGTTCAGTCTTTTTCAAACTGCCAATGCTCTGTCTGGTGTGTAGACTAAACTTCGAGTTTTATATATCTCACTTCATGGAAGACTTAATTGCTTAAGAGCAAAAATAAGCCTTTCAGCCCTAAATCCAATTCATCCATTACACAGGCCATAGCTGATCTATCACCATCTGCCTGACTAGGCTCCAAATACCTGAAAAACAGCAGGAAAATCTCAAAAGCTGGCTTCAATTATTGGCAACTCTTTGTGTGCGATTACAAAAGGAATCATCAAATATTCCTGTTCAGGACATTTACAGCAGAAATCCACAGATACCGTATGGTTATTTCTGTAAACGACATTGTTTTAAGACATTTAAAAAATATCTGTTGATTCTCTAAATCAGCGCATCCGAGATGGCAAGCTCAGGTCACGAGTGCGGTTCCCAATTTTAAAAAAAGGAAGCAAGGAAAGCGAACCTGTATGCAAGTACAATTGTAACACAGAGGCCTTAGTCCTTCTGGCAAATGTAGAGTCTCTGGAAAACAAAACTGAAGACCTTAGAGCAATATTGCAAAACCAGAGGGACTTCAGAGACTGCTGTGCCCTTTGCTTCATGGAACCATAGCTCACCCCTACCAATTCAGATACAACAGCTTCACCATCTGCCACAAACTGAATCTTTCAAAGGTGGAGGAAGCGGAGTACATTTAATGATCAATTCTTCATAGCGCACAAACATGGCAGTTCTGTCTCAATCCTGCTCACCCAACCTGGAACATTTAGCAGTCAAGTGTCGTCCATTTTATCTGGGGAGGGAGATTTCCATCATTATCCTGGCAGTGGCGTACACTCCACCTCTAGCTAATATCAGGCAGGCACTAGAGGAGCTGAGCATCATGATTGACAGTCATGAAACAGCACACCTTGATGCTTTCACTATCATTACGGGAGATTTCAACCAGGCCAGCTTGAAGAAGTCCCTGAACAACTACCACCAACATATCACCTGTGAAACCAGAGGAGGCAATTCACTTGACCACTGTTATACAACCAACAAGAATGCTGACTGTTCCATCCCACTCCTGTACTTTGGAAACTCCTACTTCTACTTCCAGCATGCAAGCAGAGACTAAAGACTGCAGCAGCAAAATGGTATGATCAAGGGAGGTGGAGGAGCACTTACAGGACTGCTTTGAGTTGGATTCATTTTTGAATCTGAATGTATACAGTATGCCTCCATTGTCACTGACTTCATCAAGACCTGTGTAGATGAGTGTGTGCCTTGGAGAACATAACAGATATACCAAAGCCAAAAGCTGCAGATGAACCACGAGATTGGTAGTCTGCTGAGGGATAGACTGGTGGCATTCAAGATCAGTGATCCAGTACAATACAAAAAGTCCAATTTCAACCTATAGAAGGCTATCTTAAGAGTGAATAAATAGTTCCGATTGAATTTAGAGATGGAATTGGGTGAACGTCAGCTCTGACAGTTTTTGCAGGCCATAACTTCCTATAAGACAAAACCCAACATTATGATTTACTGTGATGCCTCACTCCCAGATGAACTCAATGCCTTTTATGCACACTTTGAAACTACACTGGAGTGAATTCCTGCAGCAACAGGTGACCTAGTGATCTCTGCCTCAGAGGCATACCTCATCACGCCTTTCACGAAGGAGAACCCTCACAAGGCGTCAGGCCATAATGGTGTACCTGGTAGGACACTGTAGACCTGTGCCAACCATCTGGCGGGACTGTTGAAGGACATCTTCAATCTCTCACTGCTGCAGTCAGAGGCTCCCAACTGCTTCAAAAGGGTGACAACCATCCCAGTGCCGCAACAACTATCACACCGTTGCACTCACATATACTGTGATGAAGTACTTTAGGAGGTTGGTCAAGGCTAGAATCAACTTCTGTCTAAACAAGGATCTGAATCCATTGCAATTTGCCAGTCACCACAACAGGCCTATGGTGAGTGCAATCCCACTGGCTCTCAACTTGGCCGTGGATCACCTAGGCAACAGTAATACCTACGTCAGTCTGATGTTTAGTGATTACAACTCAGCATTCAACACCATTACACCCTCAGTACTAACCAACAAACTACAAAATCTGGACCTCTGTGTCTCCCTCTACAACTGGATCCTTGACTTCCTTATTGGATGACCACAGATAGCATGGATCGGAAATAATATCTCCTCCTCACTGACTAGCAACACTAGTGCACCTCAAGGATGCACACTTAGCTCTACTCTCTCTACCCGCACAATTGTGTGGCTAAGCACAGCTCAGAACGCTGTCCATAAATTTACTGATAACTCAGCCATTGTTGGCAGAATTTCAGACGATGATGAGGAGTTGTACAGGAGTGACATAAATCATCTGATTGAGTAAGATCACAAGAACAACCTTGCACTCAGCCTCAATAGGTCCAAGGACTTGATTGTGGACTTCAGGAAGGGGAAGTCGAGGGAGCACCCACCAGTCCCCATCGAGGGATCAGCAGTGGAAAGGGTGAGCACTTTCAATTTCCTGGGAATTAACATTTCTGAAGATCGATCCTGGGCCCAACATATTGATGCAGTTACAAAGAAGGCACAACAGTGGCTGTATTTCATTTGGAGTTTGAGGAGACTTGGTATGTCACAAATCTCTACGTGTAGAGAGAATTCTAACTGGTTGCACCACCGTATGGTATGGTGGGGCCACTGCATAAGATAGGAAAAAGCCGCAGAAAACTGCAAACTCAGTCAGTTCCATCTTGCGCACTAGCCTCCCCGACCATGTGGACATCTACAAAAGGTGATGCCTCAAAAAGGCAGCACCCATCATTAAGGGCCCCCATCAATGTACAGGGGCCTGAAGACACAAACTGAATATTTTAGGAGCAGCTTCTTCCCCTCTGCCATCAGTTTTCGGAATAGACAATGAACCCATGACAGTACCTCACTATTTTTTTTTTTTGGCTTTCTTTTTGCACTAATATAAAAACATTAAATTAAATTAAGTATTTCTTAATTTAATTATTTTTTATTATAATGCTGTGGCGACTCATTTCCTGGCACATCCGAACCGGCTCACAATTAGCCAGCTTTCCAGCTAAGGGAGATAGCCTGCGGGGATTTGCGAGCACAGAGCTTTGGAGCCTCTGCGCCATGGGGGGCAGGTTGAGGGAGGCTTAAAAGTGAGGCTGAGGATTTCGAATAAAGCTTTTCCTTCGACTGCAGTTACCGACTCCGTGTTGTAATTTTAGCGCTGCATGTAGCACACCGCTACAATTGGTGACCCCGACGGTCCAAACGATTTTTGGACCAGAAATGACTGACGCTGCCTCTGTTCATGCGGTTTCATTGAAACTGCCGTTTTTCTGGACACAGCGACTGAACCTATGGTTCCAGCAAGCCGAAGCCCAATTCCACGTTCGCCAGATCACCTCCGAAGAAACCCGCTACTATTATGTGGTGAGCTCCCCCGACCAGGACACAGCGGCCCAGGTCGCGGAGTTCGTACAGTCGCCCCCGGCAGACGGCAAGTACACGGAATTCAAAGCCCTGCTCCTCAGGACTTTCGGACTCTCATGGCGCGAGCGGGCTGCCCGTTTACTGCACCTGGATGGCTTGGGAGACAGACCTCCATCGGCTTTAATGAATGAGATGTTGTCTCTGGCCGGAGGACACAAGCCCTCCCTCATGTTTGAGCAGGCATTCCTGGAGCAGCTGCCCGAGGACATACACCTGCTGCTGTGACCTCCGGAAGGTGGCAGCCCAGGCGGACTTGCTGTGGAACGCCAAAAAGGTGAGCGGGGCGTCCATCGCACAGATCTCCCAGCCACGCTCCCAGCAGCAAACCAGTCCAGGCCCGGCCGCAGAGCCTGCCAACCCCCGGCCCAATGAACAGTGGTGCTTCTTCCACCAGCGGTGGGGCACAGAAGCCCGCCGTTATCGCCCGCCCTGCAAGTTCCCGGGAAACGCCAGGGCCAGCCGCCGCTGATGGCTACGGCGGCTGGCCATCGGGATAGCCTCCTGTATGTGTGGGATAGAAGGTTGGGACGCTGGTTTTTGGTCGATACTGGTGCCGAGATCAGCGTTTTACCTCCGACGAGTTACGACACCTGCAGCAGGGCACCGGGTCCCCCCCGAGGGCCGTGAACGGCAGCACAGTAAGGACCTATGGCACCCGTCAGGTGCAGCTACAGTTCGGTTCCAGCCAGTTCACGTGGGACTTTACACTGGCCGCCGTAGCCCAACCGCTTCTGGGTGCGGATTTTTTGCAGGCCCACAGCCTACTGGTCGACCTGCCCAGGAAGAGACTGGTACATGCCGAGACCTTTCAGACGTTCTCCCTGGGTGCAGCCCAGTTGCCAGCCCCTCACCTCGGCTCCATCACGCTGTCCGACAACGACTTCACCAGGGTCCTGGCGGATTTCCCATCGGTTCTAGCACCGCAGTTCACAGTGGCCATGCCCCGACACGGCGTACAGCACTACATCCCGACCCAGGAACCACCCCTCCACGCCCGCGCTGGGCGGCTTCCCCCGGACAAGCTCCGACTGGCGAAGGAGGAGTTCCAGAGGATGGAGGA
Source organism: Hypanus sabinus (assembly GCF_030144855.1). Classification (NCBI taxonomy): domain Eukaryota; kingdom Metazoa; phylum Chordata; class Chondrichthyes; order Myliobatiformes; family Dasyatidae; genus Hypanus; species Hypanus sabinus. The sequence goes on from NC_082715.1 coordinate 19,082,373, forward strand.
ATTGGGGATCATCCGGCGGTCCGACAGCCCATGGGCCTCCCCCCTGCACATGGTGCCCAAAGCGACGGGAGGCTGGAGACCGCGCGGCGACTACCGTAGGCTGAATGAGGCTACCACACCGGACCGCTACCCTGTGCCGCACATTCAGGACTTTGCAGCAAACCTGAACGGCGCACAGATCTTCTCCAAGGTAGACCTCGTCCGAGGGTACCATCAAATCCCGATGCATCCTGATGACGTCCCCAAAACGGCTCTCATCACCCCGTTTGGCCTTTTCGAGTTCCTCGGCATGCCGTTCGGCCTGAAGAATGCCGCACAGATGTTCCAGTGGTTAATGGACGCGGTGGGACGGGACCTGGACTTCGCGTTCATCTATTTGGACGACATCCTCATAGCCAGCAGCAGTCGTCAGGAGCATCTGTCCCACCTCCGTCAACTCTGCGCCCGACTGAGTGAGTACGGTCTTACAATCAACCCCGCCAAATGCCAGTTCGGACTCGATACCATTGACTTCCTGGGCCACAGGATTACTAAAGACGGGGCAACCCCTCTGCCCGCTAAGGTAGATGCGGTCCGCCACTTCCCCTGACCCACCACGATCAAAGGCCTTCAGGAATTCGTAGGTATGGTCAATTTCTACCACTGCTTCCTCCCTTCAGCTGCCCGGATCATGCGCCCCCTGTTCTCCCTGATGTCGGGTCCGTGCAAGGACATTACCTGGGACGAGGAGTCCACCGCCGCTTTCGTTTAAATGAAGGAAGCTTTGGTGAATGCAACAATGCTAGTACATCCCAGAATGGACGCCCCTACCGCCCTCACAGTGGACGCATCTAACACGGCAGTCGGTGGGGTGCTGGAGCAACTCATCGCAGGTCGCTGGCAACCCCTGGCGTTTTTCAGCAAACACCTGCGGCCACCCGAGCTCAAGTACAGTGCTTTCGACTGGGAACTGTTGGCGCTCTACCTGGCAGTCCGGCATTTCAGGTACTTCCTAGAAGGTCGGCCCTTCACCGCATTCACGGACCACAAACTGCTTACCTTTGCGTTTACGAAAGCGTCTGACCCCTGGTCCTCCTGCCAGCAACGCCACCTGTCCTACATCTCTGAATACACGATGGATGTCCGGCACATCTCGGGTAAGGACAATGTCGTGGCGGATGCGCTCTCTCGCCCTACCGTTCATGCCCTTTCCCAAGGGGTAGACTTTGAGGCACAGGCAGATGAGGAGATTCCAGTTACAGAACCGCAGTCTCCGGTTTGCAGCTCCAGGACCTCCCCGTAGGCCCGGGTGAGAGGACCCTACTCTGTGACGTCGCCACCGGCCAGCCCCGTCCCGTCGTCCCGACAGCCTGACGGCGCTGTGTTTTCGACTCCATTCATAAATTGGCGCATCCCTCCATCCGGATGACTGTCCGGATGGTTTCCAGCAGGTTCGTTTGGCACGGACTCCGCAAACAGGTCAGTGAATGGGCCAAAACGTGCATGCACTGCCAGACGGCCAAGGTGCAGCGGCACACCAAAGCCCCACCGCAGCAGTTCCATCCCGCCCACCGGCGTTTCGACCACATTCATGTGGATATCGTGGGCCCTCTGTCAGTGTCACGTGGAGCGCGGCACCTCCTGACTATTGTGGACCGGTTCACAAGATGGCCAGAGGCGGTCCCGTTCACTGACACCACCTCCGAATCTTGCGCCCGAGCCCTGATCACCACCTGGATATCTCGCTTTGGTGTACCAGCCCACATTACCTCCGACAGAGGCGCCCAGTTCACCTCCAGCCTGTGGTCAGCTATGGCCAGCCTTTTGGGGACTCAGCTGCACCACACAACTGCCTACCACCCACAGTCGAACGGGCTAGTGGAACGTTTCCACCGTCACCTGAAGTCGGCCCTCATGGCCCGCCTGCGAGGAGCCAACTGGGCGGATGAGCTTCCCTGGGTCCTACTCGGCATCCGCACAGCACCCAAAGATGACCTGCATGCCTCGTCGGCCGAGTTGGTATATGGCGCGCCCCTGGTCGTCCCCGGGGAGTTTCTACCAGCCCCACGGGGGCAAAAGGAAGATCCCGCAGCAGTCCTGGGCAGACTACGCGAGAAGCTCGGTAACCTGGCCCCCATACCCACTTCACAGCACGGGCGGAACCCGACCTGCGTACCCAAAGACCTGCAGAACTGTAAGTTTGTGTTTGTACGAAGGGGCGGGCATCGGCCACCGCTGCAGCGGCCATATGAGGGGCCGTTTATGGTGCTCCGGAACAACGGGTCCATGTTCGTGCTGGACGTTGGGGGGAAAGAGGAGGTTTTCACGGTGGACCGACTCAAACCGGCCCATGTGGACCTGGCACAACCGGTCGAGTTTCCGGCACCGCGGCGCAGAGGCCGACCTCCCAAGCAGGTTCCGGCCCAGGCTGTGGACATTGGGGGGTGTATCACCGGTTCTGGGGGGGGGGGGGTTATGTGGCGACCCATTTCCTGGCACATCTGAACTGGCTCACAATTAGCCAGCTTTCCGGCTAAGGGAGATAGCCTACGGGGGTTTGCGAGCACAGAGCTTTAGAGTCTCTGCGCCACAGGGGGCAGGTTGAGGGAGGCTTAAAAGTGAGGCTGAGGATTTCGAATAAAGCTTTTCCTTCGACTGCAGTTACCGACTCCATGTCGTAAATTTAGCGCTGCATGTAGCACACCGCTACAATGCTTTGCAATGTGCTGCTGCCACTGCAAAACAACAAATTTCAAAACATGCCACATCTAATCTATTCAGGCCTTTTAACATTTGAAAGTTTCTATGAGATTGCTCCTCATTCTCCTGAACTCCAGGGAATACAGCCCAGGAGCTGTCAGATGTTCCTCATATGGTAACCCTTTCATTCCTGGAATCATTCTCCTGAATCTTTGAACCCTCTCCAACATCAGCATATCCTTTCTAAAATAAGGAGCCCAAAAACTGCACACGATCGTCTACGTATGGTCTCACGAGTGCCTTATAGAGCCTAAACATCACATCCCTGCTCTTATATTGTATACCTCTAGAAATGAATGCCAACATTGCATTCACCTTCTTCACTACCAACTCAGCCTGGAGGTTAACCTTTAGGGTATCCTGCATGAGGACTCCCAAGTACCTTTGCACCTCTGCATTTTGGATTCTCTCCCCATCTAAATAATAGACTGCCTGTTTATTTCTTCCACCAAAGTGCATGATCATACACTTTCCAATGCATTTTACAGACATTTATAATGTATATAACCATATAACCACGTATGCAGTATGTGGGAGGTCAGGGTCAACACAGTTGTCCCTGATGACCACACCTGCAAAAGGTGCGTCCAGCTGCAGCTCCTATCAGACTGAGTTAGGGAGTTGGAGCAGGAGCTGGATGAACTATGGATCATTCGGGAGGTGGAGGCAGAGATAGATAGGAGTTATCAGGAGGTAGTCACACCAAAAAACCAAGAAGTAGGCAGATGGGTGACGGTCCAGAGAGGCAGGGGGAGCAGGCAGAGAGAGCAGAGCACCCCTGCGGCCATTCCCATTAACAATAAGTATACCGTACTGGATACTGTTGATGGGGATGACCTACCAGGAATGAGTTGTAGTGGTCCTGCCTCTGGCACAGAGGTTAAACCCTCAACTAGAAAGGGGAGGAGGGAAGAGAAGAGAGCGATAGTTTTAGGGGACTCTATAGTTAGGGGGGCAGATAGGAGGTTTGGTGGGGCAGATCGGGAGTCTCGGATGGTATGTTGCCTCCCTGGTGCCAGGATCCGGGACATCTCAGATCGGGTGCAGGCTATTCTTGAGAGTGAGGGCATGAACCCAGATGTAGTGGTCCATGTAGGGACCAATGATGTAGGTAAGGTGAGTGAGGGGGTCCTGCTTAGAGAGTTCAGGGAGTTAGGAGTGAAGCTGAAAGGCAGGACCTCCAGGGTGACAATCTCGGGATTGCTACCTGTGCCACGTGCGAGTGAGGCGAAGAATAGAATGATTATGCACATTAATACGAGGCTGAGAGCATGGTGCAGGAAGGAAGGGTTCAGGTTTTTGGATAATTGGTCTTTGTTCCAGGGACATTGGGATCTGTTTCAAAGGGATGGTCTACATCTGAACCGGAGGGGTACTAACATTCTTGCAGGAGTATTTGCCAGTGCTGCTCGATGGGGGTTTAAACTAGATGTGCAGGGGGCAGGGATCCAGATCCAGAGGGTTGGTCAGAAGGTGCATGGGTTTAAATGTGTAGAAGGTTTGGGTGATCTTGAGAAGGTCATCAAAATTCAGGGTGCAATTTGCCTGATGGAAGTTCAAGGAGCTGGGTTAGGTACAGTAGACAGTGTTTTAAGCAAAGAGAGGAGGAATGGGCTAAGAATTCTATACTTGAATGCGCGTAGTGTCAGAAATAAGAGTGATGAGCTTGAAGCTCAGATGAAAATGGGGAACTACGATATTGTTGGGATAACGGAGACATTGGCTGCAAGGGAATCAGGCCTGGGAATTGAGTGTACCAGGGTATACGTGCTATCGTAGAGACAGAAATATGGGAAGAGGGGGTGGGGTGGCTCTGTTGGTGAGGAATGAGATTCAGTCCTTAGCAAGAGGTGACTTGGGAACAGGGGAAGTAGAATCTGTGTGGATTGAGCTGAGGAACAGTAAGGGTAAAAAGACCCTAATGGGTGTTGTGTACAGGCCCCCAAACAGTAGCGTGGATATTGGGTACAAGTTGATTAGGGAGTTAACATTGGCATGTGCTAAAGGTAATGCAGTCGTTATGGGAGATTTCAACATGCAGGTGGACTGGGAGAATCAGGTAGGTGCTGGACCCTAGGATAGGGAGTTTGTGGAGTGTCTAAGGGATGTATTTTTGGAACAGCTTGTGCTTGAGCCAACCAGGAACGAGGCTATTTTGGACTTGGTGATGTGTAATGAACAGGAATTGATAAGTGATCTTGAAGTAAAGGAGCCATTAGGAAGTAGTGATCATAACATGATAAGTTTTTATCTACAATTTGAGAGGGATAGGGGCAGATCAGAGGTGTCAGTGTTGCAATTAAATAAAGGAGACTACGGAGCCATGAGGGATGAGCTGGCCAAAGTTAAATGGGCGGATGCCCTGGCAGGAAAGACAGTGGATCAGCAGTGGCAGATATTCTTGGGCATAATACAAAAGATGCAAATGCAGTTCATTCCAATGAGAAGGAAGGATTCAAAGAGGGGGAAGGGGCCACAGTGGTTGACAAAGGAAGTCAGAGATTGTATAGCATTAAAGAAAAAGAAGTATGACAGGGCTAAGATGAGTGGGAATACAGATGATTGGGAAAGTTTTAAAGAACAGCAGATCTTAACTAAAAAAGCAATACGGAGAGAAAAAATCAGGTATGAGCTCAGTCTAGCCAGGAATATAAAAGGGGATAGCAAAAGCTTTTTTAGCTATGTGAAGAGAAAGAAGATAGTTAAGAACAATGTTGGCCCCTTGAAGAATGAATTGGGAGAAATTGTTATGGGAAACAGGGAAATGGCAACAGAATTTAATGCATACTTTAGATCTGTCTTCACCAGGGAGGACACAAGCAATCTCCCAGATGTATGGATGGGCCAGGGTCATAAGACATCAGAGGAATTGAGACAGATTGACATTAGGAAAGAAACTGTGATGAGTAGACTGGTAGGACTGAAGGCTAATAAATCCCCGGGTCCAGATGGTCTGCATCCGAGGGTTCTAAAAGAGGTGGCTCAGGAAATTGCGGATGCATTGGTAATCATTTTCCAATGTTCCTTAGATTCAGGATCGGTTCCTGAAGATTGGAGAGTGGCTAATGTTGTCCCACTTTTCAAGAAGGGAGGGAAGGAGAAAACGGAGAACTATCGCCCTGTTAGCCTAACGTCAGTCGTGGGGAAGATGCTTGAGTCCATTATTAAGGACGAAATAGTGGCACATCTAGATGGCAGAAATAGGATTAGGCCGAGCCAGCATGGATTTACCAAGGGCAAATCATGCTTGACTAATCTGTTGGAGTTTTTTGAGGGTGTAACAAGGATGTTAGATGAGGGTAAGCCAGTAGATGTTGTGTACCTAGATTTTCAGAAGGCATTCGATAAGGTGCCACATAGGAGATTGGTGAGTAAAATCAGAGCTCATGGCATTGGGGGCAGGGTTTCAACATGGATAGAAAACTGGTTGGCAGATAGAAAGCAAAGGGTAGCAGTGAATGGGTGTTTCTCAGACTGGCTGGAGGTGACTAGTGGGGTACCACAGGGCTCTGTATTGGGACCACAGCTCTTTACGATTTATGTCAATGATTTAGATGAGGGCATTGAAAACTATATCAGCAAGTTTGCTGACGATACTAAACTGGGTGGCAGTGTGACATGCAAAGAGGACGTTAGGAGAATACAGGGAGACTTGGATAGGCTGAGTGAGTGGGCAGATACTTGGCAGATGTCATTCAATGTGAATAAATGTGAAGTTATCCACTTTGGAAGCTGGAACAAGAGGGCAGAGTATTGTCTGAACGGTGTCGAGTTAGGTAAGGGAGAAATGCAAAGAGACCTAGGAGTCCTAGTTCACCAGTCAATGAAGGTGAATGAGCAGGTGCAATAGGCAGTGAAGAGGGCAAATGGAATGTTGGCCTTTGTTACAAGGGGAATTGAATACAAGAGCAAGGATGTTCTTTTGCATTTGTACAGGGCCCTGGTGAGACCACACCTGGAATATTGTGTACAGTTTTGGTCTCCAGGTTTAAGGAAGGACATTCTGGCAATTGAGGAAGTGCAGCGTAGATTCACTAGGTTGATTCCTGGGATGGCAGGGCTGTCTTACGCAGAGAGATTGGAGAGATTGGGCTTGTACACGCTGGAATTGAGGAGATTGAGAGGGGATCTGATTGAAACGTTTAAGATAATTAAAGGATTTGATAGGATTGAGGCAGGAAATATGTTCCAGATGTTGGGAGAGTCCAGTACCAGAGGGCATGGATTGAGAATAAGAGGTCAGTTATTTAAAACAGAGTTGAGGAAGAGCGTCTTCTCCCAGAGAGTTGTGGAGGTGTGGAATGCACTGCCTCGGAAGACGGTGGAGGCCAATTCTTTGGATGCTTTCAAGAAGGAGCTGGATAGATATCTGATGGATAGGAGAATCAAGGGATATGGGGACAAGGCAGGGACTGGGTATTGATAGTGAATGATCAGCCATGATCTCAGAATGGCGGTGCAGACTCGAGGGGCCGAATGGTCTACTTCTGCACCTATTGTCTATTGTCTATAATGTATATAGAAATGAGACAACGTTTTTCTGAACCAGAGTGTAAAGCTCAGTAGCACACATAACACATGATAACTTATGAATGTAGGGATGAATCATGCATAAATAACAAACTAAATTGCATTAATTTGTAAGGCACGGAACGGATTAACTAGTGACACTTTGAATACGATGCAGCGGGGAGTTCAGAAGCCTAATGGCCTGGGGGAAGAAACTGTTTTGCATCCTGACTGTTCCTGCTTTAATACATCATAGTCTTCTGCCGAATTGTAGGAAGTCAACGAGGATGCTGGATGGATGGGTGGGATCCTTAATAATGCCATGCGTATGCAGTGCTTCTGATAAAGGTCCCCAATGAATGATAGGGAGACCCCTATGACCCTCCCAGCTGTTCTCACAGTCCTTTGTATGGACTTCTGGCCTGATGATTTGCTGCTCCCATACCAGATGGAGAGGCAATTTATCAGGACACTGTCAATGGTGCTCCTGTAAAACGTAGTTAGGATGGGGGAGGGCAGCTTTGCTTTATCAATCTTCTCAGGAAGTGGAGGTGCTGCTGTGCATTCTTCTTCAGGGAGGCAATATTAAGTGACCAGATGAGGAGAAGATTTAAGCCTCCTAAGGTTAGGCATACCATATTCAAAGTGTCATTGGTTAATTTCTTCTGTACCCTACAATATTTAGCTTGTTAATTATGTGTGATTCATCTGTAGATTTTGCCCTTACCTTCATAAGTTATCATGTGTAATGAGTGCTAACTGTGTTACAGTGCTTCACGCCCTGGTTTGGAGAAACATCTCATTTCTCTATACATTATATGGTTATATGCAGTACCTGCATGTATATAGTTAAATGACAATAAACTTGACTTGAATAGACTTCAGAGTGGAGCAGCAAATCATAAACACAAGAGATTCTCACTCAGACTTGCTACCATGGGGAAATGTCCCTCCTTGAAACTTGTACCAGCCCCCTCACCAACCCACCCATCTTTCCCCTCACCTGGTCTCACCTATCACCTGGCCACTTGGACTCCTTCCCCTTGCCACCACCTTCTTACTTTGGCTTCTTCTCCTTTGACTTTGCAATCCTGATGCAGGGTCTCGGCCTGAAACATTGACTCTTTACTCCCCATAGATACTGCTTGACTGGCTGAGTTCCTCCAGCATTCTGAGCATTTTGCTGGTATCTCAGGTATTGTCTGTTTTTATTTCAGCTCTGGGCTCAGATGTTTTCAAATATCCATCATACCACTAGGGGGCCTCCGTTAACTTCAATCAACGCTCAGGTTGTGATGTTTCTCAAGGGAATGACAACAGCTTTCTTCAGGGCAGCACCAGCACTTGCAGCTTTGACAATCTGCTTTTTTCCGAGGTTCATTCTATTCCATTCTTCTCCCAGGCAATGATCTGAGGCTGAGCATAACTCTCTGTGTCCTCAATGTTAAATTGGACCCTGAACTGAGCTTCCACGACCACCTCCAGAAAAATAACCACCAACATCCCTGTCTCTGTTCTCCTGTTGCTAAAACGTTCACCCATGCCTTTGGTGCCTCTAGATTTGATTACTTCAATGAATACCCACCATCTTCCCATTGTCAACACTTTGAGCTCATTCAAAGCTGAAGTAAAGAGTTTATTTCACCTAAAGAATACAATCTTGAACTTCGTAAAATTCAACTGAGCATGAACAAAATATTTGCATTTACATAGCAACATTGTTAACTCAAGGACACCCCAGAGTTCTTTATCATCTTTATAGTCTGATTCTAATTCTATAAATGTTCTGAAATGCTTCTGGCTTTAAATATAGACCATAGGACATAGGAGCATAATTGGACCCCTTAGCCCATCGAGTCTGCTCTGCCATGCACTCTTGCCTGATTTATTATCATTCTCATTCCCATTCTCCTGCCTTCTCCACAAAACCATTGATGCCTTATTATTCAGGGCTCTCTCAACCTCTGCTTTAATTCTATTCAATGACGGCCTCCACAGCCATCTGTGGCAATGAATTCCATTTAAGGATGAAGGAGTACGAGCAGGTAGGTGATGGGTGAGGGGCAAGGTGGGTGGTTGGGGGGGGGGGGTTGCTGGTACAAGTTTCAAGGAAGGGCATGTACCCATCTAAAATTTCAAGTAAATTACAAAACTGGGGCAGGCTTATTTAAAAGCATCGGTGCAAATCGCATACATTGAGGGATAATTCAACTCACTTTGAACATCTTATTCATTCACTTGGGCTGCCTTGTATTTTAGGAGAATGGAGAGAGAAGTGGACAATGAGAAAAGTTTGGAAGTAGTGGGAGTGCAGGAAACAGGGGAAGGGGTGTTAGTTGCCAGGAAATGAAAGGGAGAAGGCTTAAAAATGTCTAGGCCCCTGCGTGAAGGGCAAATGCAGTGACCAAGCTGGGGGCAAGTTAGCTAATCACACACAATGCTAAGGTGGCAGGTAACTCTACTTAAAATAAAAGTCAAAGAAAGTTGTACATGTTTATTAAAAGTAAAGAAAGTCCATCTCCCACCCCCCATCCTCATCACATTCTACAGGGGATGTATTCAGAGCATCCTGAGCAGCTGCATTACTGCCTGGTTCGGAAATTGCACCATCTCGGATCGCAAGACCCTGTAGCGGATAGTGAGGTCAGCTGAGAAGATCATTGGGGTCTCTCTTCCCGCCATCACAGACATTTACACTACGCGCTGCATCCACAAAGGAAACAGCATTATGAAGGACTCCATGCACCTTTCATACAATCTCTTAACCCTCCTGCCGTCTGGGAAAAGGCTCTGAAGCATTCAGGCTCTCACAGCCAGACTATGTAACAGTTTGATCCCCCAAGCTATCAGACTCCTCAATACCCGAAGCCTGGACTGACACCTTGCCCTATTGTCCCTTTTATTATTTATTGTAATGCCTGCACTGTTTTTGTGCACTTGATGCAGTCCTGTATAGGTCTGTAGTCTAGTGTAGCTTTCTCTGTGTTGTTTTTTTTATGTAGTTCAGTCTAGGTTTTGTACTGTGTCATGTAACACCACGGTCCTGAAAAACGTTGTCTCATTTTTACTATGTACTGTACCAGCAGTTATGGTCGAAATGACAATAAAAGTGACTTGACCTGACTATGTGTAACATCCGGTCTAATTTCCCAATGCCCAGAATCATGAGTTATATGCTACAGGTGTGGAGAAAAAAAACATCGATGGATTTTCTCCAATCTAATTTCTGGATATGTCTGACATGAGTTCATTAGTGACTTGATGTCTTCAGAACTATGTTCTTATATTGAGATTTATGTATATAGACCCATTGATGGATAAGTCTTCAAGTATCTGGATCAACTTTATTCAGCATTTACACTTAGACCTTAAGACCATAAGATACAGGAGCAGAATTAGGCCATCTGGCCCATCAAGTCTGCTCCATCATTTCATCATGGCTGATCCATTTTCCTCTCAGCCCAAATTTACTGCCTTCTCTCCATATTACTTCATGCCCTGACTAATCAATAATCTATCAACCTCTGCATTAAATATACCCAATGACTTGGCCTCCACAGCTGTTGTGCCAATTATTCACCACTCTCCGGCTAAGGAAATTCCTCCTCATCTCCCTCTATTCCAAGGCTGTGCCTTCTGATCCTAGACTCCCCACCAAAAAAAATCCTCTCCACATCCATTCTATCGAGGACTTTCAACATTCAATATGTTTCAATGAGATTCCCCCCTCATTCTTCTGAATTCCAGGGTGTACAGGCCTAGAGCCAGCATTCTTTCATTCTGCGAATCATTCTCATGATAATGTATATTAGGAATTTACATATATTGGAAATTTGCTGTGGTGTGTCGGTGCAACATAAGACAAAAGACAACAACATTCAATGATTATAAACAATTATATATAAATAAAGATAAGCATCAGAGGACATTCAAATCTGGTGCTCAGACATCAAATATTTTTCTCCTATATATCAACTCTGGTGAAAGAATCTTCAATTCAACTGTAAATGACTGACAAAAAATATTTTTTGCTGTCCTCCTCAAAGGCTAGAAATGTTTTAGTTGTTATTCTACTGCTGTTGCAAGTGCTGTGTTAAAATTTTCCATTGAGTTTTGATAGAACCATTAGCTGTTTGAAATAAATATTAAAAAGAAAAAAACAGTATTGTCATGTACCTTCTATGATCTTAGAAAGTTCTAAAAGTATGTAATAAGCAGAAAAATAAGTCAATGCACAGTTAATATTGTATTAAAATAAAATGAACAAGAGAAATATGATATGAGCATAGCTCCTCCCAAAGACTGTGTAGTGTTACATATGAATTTATTTAGTCATAACACTGATCACCTCCTACCTGCCTCATCTAATTTGGAGCTTACCTGGGGAATTGTTGGACATGCAATCCACAATTGCAATACTCATTTTGTTTTGCTGGCTTCCAGAGGAACGTTCAGCCAGATTCTGTAACAACACTGGAGTAATCAGAGCCCCAGGAGATATCATCATTGGAGGGATCTTTCCAATCCATAGAATATTGGACATAGTAAACAGAACAGTACCTGGACCATTAAAATGCTCAGGGTAAGTTTGTCCCTGTATTTAATTTGCAATTAATTTAAAGGTATTTGAAAGGAGCTAAGTAAGAAAGATATTTTTATCAGAATCAAATCATAATCAGGTTTATTATCACTACCATGTTCTATGATTTTTTTTGTGGCAGTAGTACATTGCAAGACATAAAAATTACTCCAAGTTACAATAGAAAAATAAATAAATAGTGCAAAAGAGGAGAGATAGTGTTCATGAGTTCATGGATGTTCAGAAATATGATGATGGAGGGAAGACACTGTTCCTAAAATATTATGTGTGGGTCTTCATTTTCTTGTGCTTCCTCTCTGATGGAATTAATGAGAAGAGGGCATGTCCCAGATGGTGAGGATCCTTAATAACGGATGCCATTTTCCTGAGACCCCAACCTTTGAAGACAATCTCAATGGTGGGGAGGCTTGTGCTCATGGTGGAGCTGACAGCGTCTACAAGCCTCAGCTGCCCTTTCCAATCCTGTGCAATGGAGCCTCAATACCAGTCAGTGATGCAAACAGTCAGAACGTTCTCCACATACATCTGTTTTTATGCTGTGTTTCAGAGCTTTGCAATGATCCAGAATATTGAACAGTCAGTGAGGTCTGTTAGCTCCACACTGACGTACTCACCCGCAAGCTCTCCCACTCCATGGACATATTGGGTCCGTGTTTACTACAAGGGAGTCAGAAACCCAACGCGTTGCTTTCCCTAGCAAGCTACTTAAGGCAACTACTCTACTAACTTATATTTTCTTACATTTATCTGGAAACAATAAGAACTTACATATATTATTTTAAATATAAAACTTGCTAATATTCTTTGCCAGAACAAGATCATATGAAATTAAACACAGAGCAATGTAGGGATGTATTGGATCAGATCATGGGCAGCATAGATAAGGAGAGAGATTCTCAGCAGTGTCTTAAAGGAGGAGGAAGAGGTAATGAAGCAGGAACATGACCTTTGAACGTGGACAGCAGAAGAGCAAGAAACCGAAATTGAAGAAACTTAAGGATATCAATAATTTTCAAGTGCGGTGTAGTTTACACAGCTTTCATATAAAACCCCTGGGTCTAAAATCCCAGCAGGGAAAGAACTCAAGGCATGACTGGAAATTAAAGACTGCTCAAAGATGATGCCTTAAAGTGCCAAACAGAGCAGTTATCTTAATGAGTCAGAAGATTTCTGAATTCAGAAAACAAGGACAGGACATTGATAAGGAACAGGGAAGTAGAATGAGGAAGTAATTAAGAAAGAAACATAAAAATTGTTTGTAAGAACATATGCAGGTGAATAAAAAGTAGAAAGTAATCAGTTAATTTCAAGACCATAAGATATAAGAACAGAATTAAGCTATTCGGCCCATCGAGTCTGCTATGCCATTTTATCATGGCCGATCCATTTCCCTCTCAACCCCATTCTCCTGCCTTCTCCCCATAACCTTTCACGCTCTGACTTATCAAGAACCCATCAACTACATCCTTAAATACACCCAAAAATATCTGTCTACATGAGCCCTCCATGTGGTCCTAGACATCCTCACCAAAGGAAACACCCTCTTCCCATCCACTCCATTTGGGCCTTTCAACATTCAGTAGATTTCAATGAGATCACCCCTTAAGGTGGACCCATTACAAAATTAGTCAGAGGAAATTATATTGAGAAACAAGAAAATGACAGATCAATTATACAGATTACTTTGTGTCATTCTATATATATGTATACATTTATGTGTCTTGTTTTTAAGACTTAGGTGAATAAGGAACTGAAGGAAGATCGCAATGCAGCACTTTTGAAATAATAATAAAATTCAGCAGGATTTATGAAAGGGAAATCAGATATAGCAAAATATTTTCATTTTTTTGAGGTTGTAAACCTTGGGCAAGTTGTAGCACCTGCTTAGAATCCCTCCCCCTCCCCCCAATCAGGGTCACATGAAGACATGGGAACAGGTAGTGGATGGTATTATGAGCAGCAGGTGCATATCACAACCCCTGGTTATGTGACCATTGATGCCAGGCAGATAACCGCTGAGGAGTTTTGATAATGGCTGGGGTCACCTGAATAGTAAAGACACTGCCCAGAAGAAGACCATAAGACATAGGAACGGAATTAGGCCATCTGGACAACAAGTCTGCTCCGCCATTCAATCATGGCTGACCCTTTTCTCCCCCTCCTCAGCCCCATTCCCTGGCCTTCTTCCCTTAAGGTTTGATGCCATGGCCAATGAAGAACCTGTCAACCTCTACCTTAAATACACACAATAACCTGGCCCCTCCACAGCTGCCTGTGGTAACAAATACCACAAATTCACCACCATCTGGCTAAAGAAATTTCTCCACATCTCAGTTTTAAATGGATAACCCTCTATCATGAAGCTGTGCTCTCCTGTCCTAGACTCTCCCGCCATGGGAGGCACCCTTTCCACATCTACTCTGTCTAGGCCTTTTAACATTCGAAAGGTTTCAATGCAATTTTCCCAGCAAGTACAGACCGAGAGCTATCAACTATTCCTCATATGTCTTTCATTCCCAGAATTATCCTTGTGACCTTCTTTACAATGCTCAAGGTGATGCCTCACCAGTGCCTTATAAAGTCTCAGCATCACATCCCTTCTCTGATATTCTAGACCTCTTGAAATGAATGTTAACATTGCCTTTGCCTTCCTCACCACTGACTCAACCTGTAAGTCAACCTTTAGGGAGTTGTGCACAAGGACTAAGTCCCTTTGTATCTCAGATTTTTGGATTTTCTGCCCATTTAGAAAATAACCTGTACATTTATTTCTTTTCCCAAAGTGCATTACCATGCATTTTCCAACATAGTATTTGATTTACCACTCTTGCCATTCTCCTAATCTGGCTAAGTCCTTCTGCAGTCCTCCTGTTTCCTCAACACTACCTGCCCCTCAACTGATCTTCATATCATCTGCAAACTTGGAAACAAAGCCATCTATTCCATCATCTAAATCATTTACGTACAGCATAAAAAGAAATGGTTCCAACACTGACCCCTGCACCTCACCACTAGTCACTGGTATCCAACCAGAAAAGGACCTTTTATTCCCACTCACTGCCGCCTATCAATCAGCCAATACACTAGCCTACTAGTAACTTTCCTGTAATGCCAGGGGTTTTAGACCATAAGACCTTAAGACATAGGAGCAGGATTAGGCCATTCAGCCCATTGAGTCTGCTCCGCCATTTAATCATGGCTGATCCCTGATCCCACTCAACCCCATACACCTGCCTGACACCATATCCTTTGATGCCCTGACCAATTAAGGAACAATCACCTTCCACCTTAAATATACCCACGGACTTGGCCTTCATCACGGTTTGTGGCAGAGCATTCCACAAACTCACAACTCCTTGACTAAAAAAATCCCCCTTACCTCTGTTCTAAAAGGTCATCCCTCAATTTTGAGGCTGTGCCTCTAGTTCTGGATACCCTCACCATAGGAAACATCCTCTCCATATCCACCTTATCAAGTCCTTTCAACATTTGGTAGCTATCAATGAGTTACCCCAGCATTCTTCTAAATTCCAGTGCATAGAACCCAAAGCTGCCAAATACTCCTCATTGAATGAATTGAATTGAACTGAATTGAATGAACTTCATTGTCATTATACATAGGCACAATGAAACTTTGGCTTCCCCTCAGGCAATCAGACAAAGCGGTAGATAAAAACAAGACAGTAATAGAAAAGTGGTATTAAATAGTTAAGTAGCATAAAATAAAATAAGTTACAGCAACACCAGAATGTCACGGTAATGCAGAAAATGCCATTAGTGCAAATGTTAACCGCTTCATTCCTGGAATCATCCTTGTGAACCTCCTCTGGGCTCTCTCCAATGACAACACATCCTTTTGGAGATTAGGGATCCAAAACTGTTGAGAATACTCCAAGTGCGGCCTGACTAATGTCTTATAAAGGCTCAGCACTATCTGCTTGCTTTTATAATCTATTCCCCTTGAAATAAACGCCAACATTGTATTTGCCTTCTTTACCACAGACTCAACTTGGAAATTAACCTTCTGGGAGTCTTTCACAAGGACACCTAAATCTCTCTCACACTTGTCAATGAACCTTGTCCCCAGTTTGATAATAGTCCACACTATTGTTCCTTTTACCAAAATGTATTATTGTACATTTCCCAACACTGTATTCCATCTGCCACTTTTTTGTCCATTCTTCCAATTTGTCTAAGTCCTGCTGCAGTCGCATTGCTTCCTCAGCACTATCTACCCCTCCACCTATCTTTGTATCATCCACACACTTTGCCACAAAACCATTAATTCCATTATCCAAATCACTGACAAACAATGTGAAACGTAGTGGTTCAAACACTGACTACTGACCTCTGAGGAACAGCACTAATCACTACAGCCAACCTTTTATCCCCACTCACTGCCTCCATACTGTCAGCCATTCCGCTATCCATTCCAGTACCTTTCCTGAAACACCATTGGATTTTATCTTGTTAAGCAGCCTCAAATTTGGCACTTTATCAAACGAATTCTGAAAACCAAGTAAAAGACCATTCACTGCCACTTCTTGTCCATCCTGCTTGTTACTTCCTCAAAGGACTCTAACAAATTTGTCAGACAAGATTCCCCTTCACAGAAACCATGCTGACTTAGACTTATTTTATCATTAGCTTCCAATTTCTCTCCCATTACTAGCTCACCAGCATCATTTTCCAGTGGTCCAATATCAACTCTCACCTCCCTTTTACTCTTTATATAACTGAAAACAACTTTTAGTATCCTGCTTTATATTATTGGCTAGTTTGATCTTTTCCTTCTTATAGCTTTTTCAATAGCCTTTTGTTGGATTTTAAAAGGTTCCCAATCATCCAATTTTCCACTCACTTTCGCAACCTTATCTGCCCTTTGCTTGTCTTTTATGCAATCCTTATCTTCCCTTGTCAGCCATGGTTGCCTATTCATGCCATTTGAGAACTTCTTCTGTGAGACATATCTATCCTGTGTCTTTTGAACTACTCTCAGAGACTTCAGCCATCTCTGCTCTGCCATCATCCCCACCAGTATCCTTTTCCAATTCACCTGGGCAAGCTCCTCTCTCATGCCTCTGTAATTTCCTTTATTCCATTGTGATACTGATACATGTGACTTCTGCTTCTCCCTCTCAAATTGCAGTACTAATTCAATCATGTTATGATCACAGCCTCTTAAGGGTTCTTTTACATTAAGCTCCCTGATAAGACCTGGGTTATTACATAGCACCCAATCTAAGATAGCCTTTCCCTCAGTAATTTCAAACACAAACTGCTCTAAAAAGCAATCTCATAGGCATTCAACAAATTCCCTCTCCTGCGATCTGACACCAACATGATTTTCCCAATCCCTTTGCATTATGAAGCCGCTCCCCATTTCCCAATCAATGCCTAAGGAACCCGGAGCAGAAATAGGTCACACTGCCCTTCATTTTAATAATAAATATGATCACAGCTGATATACCAAAGCCTCTGTTCCTCTTCTGCGCCAGTTCTCCATAGCCCAGAATTACCTGATCCTTCAAAAAATAAAAAGAAAGATTGAAAGATTAGCTTTATTTGTCAAATTCTCATCAAAACATACAGTGAAGTGCATCATTTGCAATGAGCTGGGGGCAGCCTACAAATGTTGCCACACTTGCAGTACCCACAACTCAGTAACCTTAATCGTACAACTTTAGAATGTGAGAGGGAACCAGAGGACCCGGGAAACACCCTTGAACTCATGGGGAGAACATACCAGCTCCTAATATTAGTGGGAATTGACCCCAGTCGGTGATTGCTGCTGCTGTTAATCCATAAACTAACTGTTACTCTTCAAAAAATATCTGCTTTTGTTTTAAATACCCCCGATGATCTTGCATCCACAACCTACCAGGACAGGAAACTGCAGAGATTCACCACTTGTGCAAGGAGAAGTTCCTAAACAGAACTTAATAGCAACAATTAAGTCCTTCCTTTGTTACTTCAAGATTAAGCTGTATCTAAATAACACAAGATGGAATATGAAGACTGCTAAACCTTTATATCTTTCTAGATTTGAAATTTCCACATTCCTCTTGGTCCAAGCTATGGTGCATTCTATTGAGCAGGTGAATAATTCTACCTTGCTACCGGGTGTCAAATTAGGATATGAAATTTATGACAGCTGCGCTGATGTTGCCCCTGCAGTAGAAGCCACCATGAAATTTATTTCCAAGTTTAATTCCTTGGACAAGAGTATCGAAATTCACTGCAATTACACAGATTATGTACCAGCTGCAAAAGCAATTGTAGGTGATTTGTTTTCAGAAATTTCGATCGTGATTGCAAGAATATTGAACTTCTACCTCATCCCACAGGTACGTACATCTATTTTTCAATTTATTTTATTTTATTGAGATACAGTGCAGAATCTGCCCTTCTGGCTCTTTGAGCTGCGCCACTCAGCAATCCCCCAATTTAATCCTTGCCAAATCACAATTTAAAATGGCCAATTAACCTCCTAACTGGTACGACTTTGGAATGTAGTAGGAAACTGGAGTGCCTGGATGAAACCCACATGTTTACGAGGAGAACAGTCAGTGGTGGGAATTGAAACCAGGTAAAGCATTGTGGTTAGCAGAACGTTTTGCAGTACCAGAAACCCAGGGTTCAACTCCTACCACTACCTATAAGGCATTTGTACATCCTTCTCGTGACCATGTGGGTTTCCTCTAGGTGCTCTGATCTCCTCCCACACTCCAAAGACGTACTGGCTAGTAGGTTATTTAGTCATTGTAGTCTGAGTTGGCTCAGATTAAATTGTTGGACAGCCTGGCTCAAGAACTGGAAGACCCTATTCTGCGATGTATCTCAATAAATAAATAAACTCTGTTACATGAGATGTGGCTATTTTTATTTCAACACACGAGCTTTTGTAATTCATTTTTGAAATGTGGTCATCTGCTCCGGAAAGCTTCAGTGATTTATTGTCCATCAAGACATGTAGAGAGTCACCATTGACCAATGTGTTCACCATTCATCAAGCTGTTGACTTGTGGTTTTTACATATGGGGGAGACTTTAGAGAGATAAGCAGTGAGATAGTCACAGTAATAACTTTTGATTTGGTCACCTAGCTGTAACAACTATGTGAATATTCCAATTCAGATTTTAGTCACTAGTGACTCTGGGAAGTTTAATATATTAAAATAAATCTCATATTGAAAGTCTAAATTAGAGAAAGGCTAATTTTAGTGGTATCTGGAATGATCTGAGCAGTGTTGATTGGGACAGTTTTTTTTCTGGCAAAAGCGTACTTGTTAATTGGGAGGCCCTCAAAAGTGAAATTTAGAGAGTACAGAGTTCTTATGTTCCTATCAGAATAAAAAGCTAGAATAACATGATTAGCAAAATTTGGTTTTCAAGAGCTTGAAGAGTATAAGAAATGCCTGAAAACACTTATGAAGGAAATCAGGAGGGTTAAAAGAAGGAATGAGATTGCTCTGGCAGACGAGGTGAAGGAGATACGAAGGACTTCTACAGATATATTAGGTGCAAAAGGATAGCAAGGAACAAAATTGGTCCTCTGAAAGATCAGAGTGGCCATCTATGCAAGGAGCTAAAAGACATGGGGGAAATCTTAAATGGATTTTTGTGTCTGTATTTACTCAGGAAATGGACATAGAATCTACAGAAGTGAGGCAAAGCATCAGTGAAGTTATGGATTGCATACAGATTATAGACGGGGAGGCATTTGCTACATTGAAGAAAATTGGAGTGGATAAATCCCCAAGACCTGATGAGGTGTTCCCTCAGACCTTATGAGAGGATGGTGCAGAAATTGCAGGGGCCCTAGCAGAGATAGTTAAATCATCCTTTGTGACAAATGAAGTACCAGAGGGCTAGAGGATAGCCAATGTTGTTCCATTATCTAAGAAAGGCACTAAGAATAAGCCAGGAAATTATAGGCTGGTGAGCCTGACATCAGTAGCAGGCAAGTTATTGGAAGGTATTCTAAAGGACCAGATATATAATTAGAAAGATAGAGACTGATTAGAGATAGAAAACATGGCTTTGTGCATTGTAGGTCATGTCCAACCAACCTTTTCAAGAAGGTTACTAGGAAAGTTGATGAAGACAAGGCAATGGATATTGTCTACATGGACTTCACCAAGGCCTTTAACAAAGACCTGTAGAGGAGTTTAGTCAAGAAGGTTCAGTCACTCAAGATGAGGTATTAAATTGGTTTAGGCATTGGCTTTGCGGGATAAGCCACAGAGTTGGAGTAGATGGTTGCTTCTGCAAATTGTGGTGAGCCATAGAGATCAATGCTGCGTTCATTGTTGCTTGTCATCTATATCAATTTGGAATTGATTGATAATGTAGTAAACTGGATCAACAAATTTGCTGATGACAGCAAGGTCAGAGGTACAGTGGACAGAAAGGAAGGCTGACAAAACTTGCAGCGAGGTGTTGACCGGATGGAAAAATGGACTGAAAAATGGCAGATAGATATAATCCAGACAAGTGTCGGGAGGACCAACCAGGGTAAGACTTACATGGTGAGCAGTAGGGCTCTGAGGAATGCGGTGAATCAGAGGGATCTGGGATTACAGATCCATAACTCCTTGAAGTTTGTGTGACAGGTAGATAGGGTTTATGGAGTTATGCATGCATAAGGAGTTATGCAGAAAGATTTTTGCACATTGGTCTTCATAAATCAAAGTATTGAATACAGGAGTTGGAACGTTATGTTGAAGTTGTAAGAAACCGGTGAACCCTGATTTGGATTATTGTGTGCTGCTTTGGTCATCTAAAGAGGTCAATAAGATTGAAAGAGTGGTGAAAAAATTTACAAGGATGTTGCCAGGACTTGAGGAGCTGAGTTATAAGGAAAGATTGGATAGGCTAGGACTTCATTCCCCAGCGTAAAGGGATGAGGGGAAATTTGATAGAGGTATACAAAATTATGAGAGGTTTAGATAGGTTAAGAGCAAGTGGGCTTTTCCACTAAGGTTTGGTGAGACTCGAACTAGAGGTCATGAGTTAAAGGTGAAAGGTGAAATATTTAAGTGGAACATGAGAGGGAACTTCTTCATTCAGAGCATGGTGAGAGTGTGAAATGAGCTGCTAGCACAAGTGTTGGATGGGGGGGGATTGATTTCAATATTTAACAGAAACATGGATAGGTACGTAGATAGGAGGAATATAAGAAAATGAAGGGTTATGGTCCGAGTGTAGGTCAATGGGACTTGTCAGATTAATAGTTCAGCATAGACTGGATGGGTCGAAAGGCCTCTTACTGTGTTGTAGTGTTCTATGGTTCTATCTTCATTTCAGAGCATATAATACGATTAAGTGTATGAATGGGTAAGGTCATGGCTGAGAAAGATAAATATAAAGTTATTCACTTTGAAAGACAGGAAGATTTTATTTAAATGATGAGTTTTTAAGCCAAAGCTTTTAGTCTTCAGAGTGACCTGGGTGTTCTTATATGCAAATCACATGCAAGTACAGGCAGAAATTCAGAAGGCAAATGGCAAGCCATCACTTATTGCAAGAGCATGTGTTTATTCCAATTATACGTAATGGTGGTGAAATACTATTTTGGAAATATGTGCGTAGGTCTGAAGTCCCCATCCTTGATGGCACAGTTTAAGGAAATTGAGTGTGTGAGACAGCAAGGCAAAGGATCAGCTATGGTCTTATTGAATTGTTTATAAGGCCTACACTTACTCCTATTTCATTGTTCCAGGGTACATGAATAGACTTTCTACATCTCATGAACTGGTGCTGTTGTCAATGGAGGTTTTTCTTCATTTCATTTTAAAATCTTTTTTATTTATTATTGAAGATCAACAAAAAATACATAATGTCACTATGTCATTATGTACAATGAAGAATTAAATTAGCAAATAACCAATTAACAAAGCTAAGCAATATATTCATAATAAGAAGAAAAAATAAGGTGTTAAAGAATTTTTTATAAAAGGAAAAGGAAGGGAAAAAAAGAACCCCTACTAATAAAGAGAAAACCCCTACTAACTGAAAAAAAAATGGAAGAAATCCATTGGGAGCACAACCCCGGAGCGATACATCATACAAGCTTCCATAAAAGAAAAACATCAATCCGCCACTCCAATCCATTTAAAGAAAAATCGGAAGGAAACCATATTAATTAACTCAAATCAGATGATAGTAGCGGGCCAATGAACCCCACCTTTTCTCAAAATCAAATCAAGGATCAAAAGTTCGACTTCTGATTTTCTCCAAACTAAGACATAGCATCACCTGAGAAAACCATTGTATCAAAGCAGGAGCAGAAGCATCTTTCCATTTCAACAAAATAGCCCTTCTGGCCAATAATGTAACGAATGCAATTACATGTTGGTTGATGGAGAAATACCATGAATATATTGAGGGATTATACCAAATAAAATTGTCAATTTATTAGCTTGTAGATTAATTTTTAAAACTTTAGAAATTGTAGAGAAAATAGACTTCCAAAAATGTTTCAATCCAGAACACAACCAAAACATATGTGTCAATGTGGCTGTCTCAGTTTTACATCTGTCACACTGACTTTCAACATTAGGAAACATTTCAGACAGTCTCTCCTTTGTCAAAAGGTAACGATATACAATTTTAAATTGAATTAAAGAGTGACCGGCACAGATCGAAGAAGAGTTGACCATCTTCAAAATCCGCTAACAATCTTCTGTTATCAAGGTCATGTTAAGCTCTCGCTCCCAATCTTGCTTAATCTTAAGTGAAGGGTAATTGTTCTGTTGTAACAATAAATTATAAATTTTCCCAATAAAACCCTTCACTGAAGGATTCATTTAAAAAATAATATTCATTTAAAAAATAATATCTAACAGGTCAGAATCCTGTATATATGGAAAATTACTTAAATATTCTTGTAAGAAGTGTTTGACCTGAAGATATTGCAAGAAATGTGAATACGAGAGAGTATTTAGTTACTAATTTCTCGAAAGACATCAATTGGCCATCTTGGAACAGATCCATGAAGGAATAAGCTCCTTTATTCCTCCAAAGAAGAAAGGTAGAATCACTTCATGAAAGTTTAAATAAATAATTTTGATAAATTAGACTAAAAAGTTAAAATTCTTTGAGATTAAAAAAATCGCAAAACTGGAAACAAATTTGTAATGACTGCTTAATCACAGGGTATAAATTTAAATTTGTAATTTTGGCCCATCGTACAGGTAGAGAAGCTCCTAATAATGAGGTTAAGTGAAACTGTTAAACAGCATGAGGTTTTTTTTTAATTATTAGGAGGGAGATGTGGTAGGACAATAATGTAATTCGGAAAAAAAAAGAAAGACAGAAAAAATGGGATATGTGTTCAGGATTTGAAGGCTTGTAAACTACTAATGGTTCATGAAAATGTATGGCCTGATGTAATATGAAATGATATTAGCAAGATTTGACAGATACTGAACATGATAATGCAACAAATCAACAACATAACAGAATGTTTTGGATATTGTGTTAATTTAGTGAGGATATAATTCCAGAAACCCTAGAAATAGCTGTTTCTGTTCAATGCAATAAAATGTTTTGTATCTATTGAGTTAGATCATGAGACGATAAGACCATAAGGCACAAGGGCAGAATTAGGCCATTTGGCCCATGAAGTCTCTGCAATTCCATCACAACTGACTTATTTTCCTGCCTCATCCCTGTAACCTTTGACACCCTTACAAATTAAGAACCCATCAACCTCTGCTTCAAATATTCCCAATAAATATAATCTTTTTCTATTTAATTTGAAGGACTAGACTTCAAATTTTATAAGGCAGGAAGTTTTGAGGTTGAGGATTGTCCATATCATTAGTACTTGTCGTAACTACTTACATCAGACTTAATGTCCTTATGATTGATGTGTTTGAGGCATGCTAGATGAGTAGTTTCATATAGTTCTGGGCCATTTTTGCTTTGGACTGGAAGTCTCTGAAATAGTACAAATTTATTTCTCCTTCATATATTTCCTTCTTTACTATTTGTAAGAAGATATAAATTACTTCCAACACTTTTGACATTTGCTGAAAAGAAGCTGTGTTTGCATTTAATTACATTTTCAGGTAGTGCGAGATGCTTTCATGTTAAAATTTTGTTCTTTCCTGAAATCTCAACAGATGAGTTACGTGTCATCAGCAGAAGATCTCAGCGACAAAACAAAGTTTGCATCATTTTTTCGAGCTGTTCCCAGTGACAAGCATCAAATATCCGCCATTATCAAACTTCTTCAACATCTGAAGTGGAACTGGATCGGAATCCTGGCAACTGATGATGATTATGGACGATCAGCAATGAACAGTTTGATTTCACAAGCAGAGGAACAGAGAATATGCATTGATTTTCATTTCCGAATCCCTGTTCAGAACAAGAAAGACCAGAACAATTTCATCAAAAGTGCTGCACATAAAATTATGAAGTCAAGTGCAGAAGTAATGGTTGCATTTATTAGATCATCAGATATCCAGACACTGTTTGAAATATTGATTAATTATCAAGTAAATAAAACTTGGATCGCTAGTGATGCCTGGTCCAATTCTAAGAAAGTTGCCAGCAATATTCAAGCTGAACAAGTTGGAACTATTTTGGGCTTTACATTCAAAAATGGAACCATCCCAAATTTTAATGAGTACCTGAAGAAATTGGTGACACATACCACAAAAAGTGATGATTTTACCGAGGAATTTTTTAGACATCTAAAAAATGATGTTCCAAGTTCACAGTCAAATAAATCTTATCAATATTCCAAAATAACAGAAAATATTAATGATGCGTACAACTATTGTGTATATTTAACTATCAAAGCCATTACTCATGCTCTTCAGAAGGTACTCAATTGTGATCACCAAAAATGTAATGGAAATTTTGATTTTGCACCATGGCAGGTAAGGATATCAAGGTTGCTTTTGTACTAGACTAGCATCTCTTAAACACTGAGAGCCTTTTCCTCTTCCTTGCTGCTAGTCTTTCATCTTACAGCATTGATTGTCCCAGCACTTTACTATTAGCCATTTTTCTTCCACACATCACTTCATTCAGATATCTGCTGCTGATTTCCTATCCTAAAAAAATGCTCTTGCCTTTATCTTCAAATTTCTTCATCACCTCAATCAATCCTGTCTTTCGCATTCTACCCATAACATGTGCACGTTCTATTCTTCCACTCATAGGTTCATAGAAAATGTATTATTTTAAGTCATTCAGCCCATCTGGTCTCTCCTGGTCAAAGTAGAGCTATCCAACAATAATGCACATTTTATCATTATGCTTGTAATCAGTTCATAGTGCTTTTAAGCACATACACAGAAAATGTAAGTGCAGAGAGGGTATTTTCATTCACCATCCTTTCAGGGCATGAGTTTGAAAGCCCTTCTAGTTAAATCTTCTAATTGCACTCCTCAAAGGGTTGGCTTCAGTTTTTAAACTACACCATCTAATTCTGGGCACCCTAATTAGCAGAAAAGGTTTTTTTTTCATTATCTGGGAAGTTTATTCAAATCAACCATCAAGCTGCTAATTCAATGGTATAAGCCCCTAAGTTATATAACCTCGGGTAAATCTACATTGTATTCCAATTATGGCCAATATACCTTTCTCAGAACTTTTCACCTTACTCTCGAGGTTTGTTTAATAATGGCACAACTTCTCCCTCCAGGTGCCACGTCGTCCAGATTTGAAGGCAAGCATTCCCTCAAGCTTTATGATCATTTTACTTATTAATGTCCATTGTATCAAATCATCACCTTTTAGAAAATTCTTTGTTTTGTTCCTTGTGGATCAAAAGACCCTTCCATTTATCATCTCTGAATTTGATTTTTTTTCTCTCTTTTCGCATTTGCATGGTTTGTTATCTTCTGCACGTTGGTTGTTTGTCCGTCTTTGTTGTGGGTAGCTTTTCATTGATTCTGCTGTATATATACTTCATGTTGTTATCCTGCCCTGATTTATAGGCTAGAAATTTCCCCACAACAGAAGTTAGTGTAACTTTAATTATCTGTAATTCCCTGGTTTTTAGATTGCAAAATTACACTATTTTCCAAAGAAATGGAATACCCAAATTAATATAACCTTGGATGTTTGAAAGTGATAGTCTCACTAATTTCCCATCACTTTTACCTTTCATCATATTATTTCTTACCCTTCAAGACCAGACATCAGTAAACATTAGGAATAAAAGCTGGTACTGTTAGAAATACAATATCATGATGCTTGCATGATGGGGGTTGTGGGGTGGAAGTCGGTGTTTTTGCTGTGCAGGTGGGGGGAGAGAGAGTGGAGGGTGGATGTTTGCATGATGGGGGTTGTGGGGTGGGGGTCGGTGTTTTTGCTGTGCAGGTGGGGGGAGAGAGAGGTGGAGGGTGGATGTTTGCAAGATGGGGGTTGTGGGGTGGGGGTCAGTGTTTCTGCTGTGCAGGTGGGGGGAGAGAGAGTGGAGGGTGGATGCTTGCATGATGGGGGTTGTGGGGTGGAAGTCGGTGTTTTTGCTGTGCAGGTGGGGGGAGAGAGAGGTGGAGGGTGGATGTTTGCATGATGGGGGTTGTGGGGTGGGGGTCGGTGTTTTTGCTGTGCAGGTGGGGGGAGAGAGAGGTGGAGGGTGGATGTTTGCATGATGGGGGTTGTGGGGTGGGGGTCGGTGTTTTTGCTGTGCAGGTGGGGGGAGAGAGAGGTGGAGGGTGGATGTTTGCATGATGGGGGTTGTGGGGTGGGGGTCAGTGTTTTTGCTGTGCAGGTGGGGGGAGAGAGAGTGGAGGGTGGATGCTTGCATGATGGGGGTTGTGGGGTGGGGGTCGGTGTTTTTGCTGTGCAGGTGGGGGGAGAGAGAGGTGGAGGGTTGATGCTTCTTCTGCAGCTTGTGCACTGGGAGTGAAGGAGGGCTTTGGGATTCTGCCATTTCTGTCATTCATTCTTAGGGGTTTCATGGAAGTTAGCGAAGAGTAAGAATTTCAGGTTGTATACTGTAAACATTCTTTGATCTTAAGTTAAACCATTTGAATTTGGATAAGGAAGTGGAGGGATGAGTTAGTAAATTTTCTGATGACACAAAGGTTGAAGGTGTTGTGGACAGTGTGGAGGGCTGTCAGAGGTTACAGAGGGACATCGATACGATGCAAAACTGGGCTGAGAAGTGGCAGATGGAGTTCAACACAGATAACTGTGAGGTGGTTCATTTTGGTAGGACAAATATGATGGCAGAATATAGTATTAATAGTAAGACTCTTGGCAGTGTGGTGGATCAGAGGGATCTTAGGGTCCAAGTCCATAGGACGCTCAAAGCAGCTGTGCAGGTTGACTCTTTACAGGCCATTTCTCTTTACAAAACTGTTTCAACTCTGGCATGGTGGTGGACTTCCTTGCATGAACTGTTTGATTCAGGTCCTTCCACAATGTTCCTGTAGGATTGTCAGGACCTTGAGTTGGCCATTCCAAAACATGAATATTCTTTTTAAACCATTTTGTTGTTGATTTACTCTTGTCTTTTGGACCATTGTCTTGTATTATTCAACTTCTATTAAGCTTCAGGTGACAGACTGCTACCCTGATATTCTCCTGTAAAATGTCTGGATACAATTCTGATTTCATTGTTCCCTCAATGATTGCAAGCTGATCAATCCCTGAGGCAGCAAAGCAGCCCCAAACCATGATGCTCCTTCCACCATGCTTCACAGTTGGGATGAGGTTTTGGTGTTGAAGGACAGTGTCCTTTTTTCTCCAAATAGAGCAATGCGAATTTCTGCCAACAAGTTCAACTTTTGTCTCATCTATCCACAGAACACTGTCCCAGAGGCATTGTAGAACATCCAGGTGGTCTTTCGCAAACTTAAGATGTGCAGCAATGTTTTTTTATTGGAGAGCTGGGGCTGCCTCTGAGGTGCCATTCCATGAACACCATTCTTGCTGGGTGTTTTTCTTACAGTGGACACATGAACAGAGACTTCATAGCAAGTTTCACAGACTTCTGCATATCTATTTGCTGTTACCCTTGGGTTCTTTTACACCTCCTTCAGGACTGCATGTTATGCTCTTGGTATGATCTTTGCAGGATGCCCATTCCTAGGAAGAATAGCAACTGTACTGAGTTTTCTCCAGCTGTATTTGTCTTACTGCGTTATAAATTTAAAATAATTGACGATTGCTTTATTTCCAGTTGCTCAGTGAAATGAAAAAAGTTCGGTTTCCGACAGAAGATGGATTCTTTCATTTTGACAGCTCAGGAGATTATTCAAGTGGCTATGACTTAATACACTGGGAAACTGTGAACAATTCTACAGAATTTATCACAGTTGGTAACTACAGTGCAGAAACACAATCGATTACCCTCCATCCTTATTTTAATAAAACTGCAAAGGTATTTACTTTCAATTTATGTTTTTTCTTTGCGCAATTTCTTTTACATACCTTCTATGGAATAATTTCAAAATTCTACTTCTGTATTGTGTTTCTTAATGGTCTTAAACTTAATTTGGCAAAATCATATTCCAAGTAACAAATAAAGAATGATGTTGAATGTGATTTGTTTAAAATGTTCTATACACATTACAACAAACTACATCAAATATACTATATTTTAACAGTACATTAAAAAAGGTACATTAACATTTTTGTTAAGAGTTAAACACAAGAAATTCTGTTATGCTGGAAATCCAGAGTAACAAACGCAAAATGCTGGAGGAACTCGGCAGGACAGGGAGCATCTGTAGAGAGGAATACACAGTGGGTGATTTGGGCTGACACCCAAATGATGAAAGGTCTCAGATCAAAACGTAGACTGTTTATTCCTTTCCAATCATGCTGCCCGACCTATTGACTTCCTCCAGCATCTTGTGTGAGTTACTGTTAAATTTTATGTTACTCCCTGCAAATGATATGTAACAAAGTATGGAACATTTTAACAGCAAGGAGGAAAACAAAACTGAAACAAACAAGACTAATTAAAAAAAAAACACAGAAATATGGTAGTTTGGATTAAGTGATAGAGGCTGCCAGTCCCCAATAAGAAAGATTTATTACACAAGGCAATTAAGCAAATTAACCAACAGGAATTACTGGAGTATGGTCTAATGTATTAATCTTACTTGTACCTTGGCATGTTAAGTGATTTGGGTGAATACATTTTCCAGTTAAAGTAAGTAATGCATATTCCCTCTTCCTCTCTTTTTGTAAGTTCCACCAGCAAGATATGTCAGATTAGATTCTTTACCAGAGGTTTGGCTGATGCAGTTTTCAAATATGTTGTCCTAGTCTTTAGAAACTCTCCAGCCAATTGTAACTCTGATCGTATCTTCAGGAACTGTCTTAATGCAATAATGGACTTTAATATTATTTTCCTTTCAGAATAGAACATAGAAAAGTACAGCACATTACAGGCCCTTCGGCCCACAATGTTGTGCCAACCATGAGTAACCTACTCTAGAAACTGCCTAGAATTACCCTACTGCATAGCCCTCTATTTTTTTAGGATCCATGTACCTATCTAAGAGTCTCTTAAAAGACCCTATTGTATCTGCCTCTACCACCATCGCCGGAAGTGCATTCCATACGCCCACCACTGTCTGTGTGAAAAACAGACAGACATACTTTATTGATCCCGAGGGAAATTGAGGGAAACTTACCCCTGACATCCCCTCTGTAACTTCCAAGCACCTTGAAACTGTGCCCCCTCATGTTATCCATTTCAGCCCTTGGAAAAGACCTCTGGCTATCCACGCAATCAATGCCTCTTATCATCTTAAACACCTCTATCAGGTCACCTCTTATCCTCTGTCACTCCAACGAGAAAAGACCAGGTTCACTCAAACTATTCTCATAAGGCACACTTTCCAATACTGGCAACATCCTTGTAAATCTCCTCCACACTCTTTCTATAGTATCCACATTCTTCCCGTAGTGAGGTGATCAGAAATGAACACAGTTCTCCAAATGGGGTCTAACTAAGGTCTTGTATAGCTTTAATATTACCTCACAGCTCCTGAACTCAATCCCACGGTTGATGAATGCCAACACACCATAAGCCTTGTTAACAACACTGTCAATCTGTGCAGCAGCTTTGAGTGTCCTATGGACTCGGACCTCAAGATCTCTCTGATCCTCCACACTGCCAAGAGCCTTACCATTAATACTAGTAATACTAATATTCTGTCTAATATTCATAATTTTCACCAGATGTGTTGTGAACAGGCCTGACAACATTTCCTTCAAATGGTTATCTGATGAATGTTGAAGTCCAAAGTTCAAAGTAAATTTATTATCAAAGTACATATATGTCACCATATACAACCCTGAGATTCATTTTCTTGTAGGCATACTCTAAGAACAATAACAGAATAAATGAAAGACCCCACTCAACAGGGCAGACAAACAACCAATGTTCAAAAGACAACAAACTGTGCAAGTACTTAAGAAAATAATAACAAATAAGCAATAAATATAAAGAATGTTAGATGAAGAGTCCTTGAAAATGAGTCCAAAAATTGTAGGAACAGTTCAGTAAATAGGCCAGTGAAGTTGAGTGAAGTTATACCCTCTGGTCCAAGAGCCTAACAGCCAAGGGTTAATAACTGGTACTGAACCTGGTGGTGTGAGTTCTGAGGCTCCTGTACCTTCCTCCTGATGGCAGCAGCAAAAAGAGAGCATGTCCTGGGCAGTGGGTGAAGAGAGCATGATCTGGGCAGTGGGTGAAGGAAAGAAGCTTGAATAATATTTGTTTGAGAGTGATTTAAATCCAGGGTGAGAAATTGAAACCAAGTTTTCATATAAAATTATTTATAGTATTCAACCTTCACCCTCCCATTATCACTTTACTTTTTGATATTCTTTTTTTTGGGGGTGGGGGCTAATCTTTGAAGATGCCTTCAGGCAATAGTTTGAGAAGAACACTGTTACAGGCTGAATATTCACTAACTCAGGCAATTTCATTTTATGCCTCTCGTAGATTGGAGTATTTCGTTGCTCTGACACCTGTAAACCTGGAGAAAGAAAGACTGTTTCACCTGAAAACAATTGTTGTTACAGTTGTAGTAAGTGCACTGAGGGAACTTACTCAGACAAAAATGGTAGGTATCAGGATGGTAGGAAGATGTACCAGATATGAGATTGGACATCCTTGTAGTAAAGTGGCTAATTATATTTAAAACCATGTGCCTTTTACTAATCTGCTACCTAAAGAAGTCTCCAAATGGGGCTCTAGAGTCATAGAACACTAAAGCAAAGAAACAAGCCCTTTAGCCCATCTAGTCCAAGTTGATCTATTAACCTGCCTAGTCCCATCAAACTGCACTCATACCATAGTCCTCTCATTCATGTACCCAATCAAATTTCTTTTAAATGTTGAAATTGAACCCCCATTCACCACTGCCACTGGCAACTCATTCCACAGTCTCATCACCCTCTGAGTGAAGCAGTTTCCCCTCAAGTTCCCATTAAATATTTCACTTTTTACCCTAAATCTATGACTGCTAGTTTTAATCTCATCCTATCTCAGTGGAAAAAGCCTGCTTGCATTTAACCTATCTATACTCCTCATAATTTTATAACTTTTTTCTTTACGTAGTTATAAATCAGAAATAAATCTTTTCTATTTCAATTTGGGCTCCAAAGTTCAATAACAATCTAGAAATCATATTGTTATATTTATTTCTTCTATAGCATACATACATTTAAATCTTTCTTTTCCAATGAACAGAAGGTTATCAAGCTACAGTGCCACTAAAAAATATTCACCTCCCCTGTTTTCATGCTTTATTGTTTTACAACATGAATTACAGGGGATTTAACTTGGCTTTTTTTGACACTGATCAAGAGAAAAAGACTCTTTCATGTCAAAGTGAAAACATGTCTCTACAAAGTGATCAAAATTAATTACAAATATAAAACACAAAATAATTGATTGTATAAGTTGAGATGCATTCTATATTGAGTTGGAGTTTATAGCTCAGCAGGGAGCAGTATTGTGTATTTAATAATTCTGTAGGATTTGGATAATATTGTAAGTATATTGTTTCATTAAGCATCCTTTGTTGTTTACAAATGCATTGTGAGTTATATGTAAAAGTACATAAATGCCATACGTCATTATGCCGCCATGTCATCACCTAAAGTAAAAACAAATGTATGCAAGTTACCTTTTAGCTCTCTTGTTTTCCTTTCAATTAGTTTTATGTTTTGGCATAACAAAAGATAATAATAGCCCTCCATGCCCAATCTATCCATATACTTACCCAAAACTTCTCTTAAGTGTTGAAAACAAAGTGACATCCATTACTTCCACCGGCAGCTCGTTCCACACTTGCACCACCCTGAGCGGAAGTTCCTGCTCATTCCCCTTTAAGTCTTGTATTTTTTCACCCTTATGTTGATTTTTTATAAATTTATAATACTACAAATTTACTTCCAACATGATGGATGTCACTTCAGCATCAGTGTAGGAAGACGGTGGGAAATGTTTTCAAAAAACCTTTAAGATATTTTAATCAATGTGCCTTCTATGCCCTACTCAGTCACTACCTATTATAAATTTCATGTGAGCATAAATAATTAGTAGTTCTTTGTCAACTCTACGTTCAAATGTTTTTTCTCAGTAGTTCTGTTTAACAAATATGAAATTGAAGTCATTATTTGTGCAAATAACAGAAAAATAGTGTGTCTGGTGTAGTATTAATTAGAAATATTTCAATCGGTTGAGCAAATGGCAATTGGGAGGTTAATTGCTGTACAGTCCATGCCTCTGATACATACTAATATTGGAAAAGTGATTAATGGCTGTTAATCATGATCTCAGATTTAGCAGCCTAATGACTCATCCTGAAGAATAGGGTCAGAAAATATGCATAAGTGTGTTGTACTCTTTCATACTATTCCAACTTTTTTTTAATGACCACTTCCTCCTGGAGTTCAAAGCTGTAATTTGCTCCAGTATTATTCATTATGTTGTGAGTAGTTTCAGATTCCTTAAGGTTGTTATAGCCAAGTGTGGTAATGGGGACAAGCTGCCACTCCCTAATACGTGCTCCCAATGGCGTGTGCCTGAGGTAGCCTCTGATAACCAAAGTCAGCTCCTGGTCTTCATGTGTGGCTTTGCTACTAAGCTCAGTGAAGGAGTTTCTACTGAAAGAAGAAGGGGCAAAGCCAGGCTACTGGCACCTTAAAACCAGACCCTTTGGTTAGATGGGGCTGTTCAGCCGTGGTTGGCAGCTCATCTAGGAGAAGGGAAACTGTGATCTCAAACTTTTGCTGCCTTGCAGCTATACTCACTCGGGGTAAGGCTTTGGAAGTAAGTCCCGAGGGAAAAATCTGGAGCTGGTGTCAGACGCTGACTGGCAATTCCTGAGACTCTGCTGGTGCCAAACTGTAACGGTCTCTGACATTCCTTTAGGTTCATCAGCTGTGTGGAGAGGGGGAGCAAGCTACATGGGCAACAGCTCACTCTCCATATTGTACCGGCCAGGCCTGTGTTCCTAGATAGCTAGGACACAACATCCATGGTCAACACGAACCGACAGAGGCCTCAGTGAATAGCTTCACAAACCTTTACTCCCTGTGTAGAAGCCTTGCGTGAAAGGAATATAGTTCGGGGATTTTGTGGTGTGCCCAAATTTCAATGATACATACAGTGGATAATTGGTAGCCAGGCTCATATAACTACCATTAATATCTCAAATCACGTAGATTCACAATTTCAGTGCAGTGCCTCCATAATGTTTCTTCATTGCCGCAGATTCCAGTGACTGTAAGACCTGTCAAGAAGATGAATGGTCCAATAAAGGTAGTTCAAGATGCCAGAAAAGAACAGTGGATTTTCTGAAATGGAGTGAAGGTTTATCTATTGTGCTGATCATATTTGCCATCTTAGGAGTACTTATAATATGTGTGGTAAGCATAATGTTTACGAGATATTTGAGTACACCGGCTGTAAAGGCTGCTGGAGGTTGGATGTGTTACATTATGCTGCTCTCACTGGTGATTTGCTTAGTCAGCTCTATATTCTTTATTGGAAAGCCCACTGACCTCATCTGTAAAATTCGCCAACCGCTCTTCAGCATCTGCTTTACGCTTTCTGTTTCTTGTATTTTGGTTAAGTCCTTCAGGATCATTCTGGCTTTCAGTTTTAATCCAATTGTCCGTAAGAATCTGAGGCTTCTTTATAAGCCATTTCCTGTTATAATTACTGCCACAGGAGTTCAAGTGATCATTTGTTCATTATGGTTATCTTTGGTCCCTCCTAAAACAATTAAAAATAGATCTGATCCCAAAACAATTCTGTTCCAATGCAGTGAAGGCTCCCGTACAGCTTTCGGAATAATGTTAGGATACATTGCTTTCCTTGCCTGTATCTGTTTCATTCTTGCTTTCAAAGGAAGGAAGGCTCCCAAAATGTATAACGAGGCAAGATTCATCACCTTTAGCATGCTTGTTTACCTAATTCTGTGGATTTCTTTTGGAGTCATTTATCTCAACTTGGGAGAAAGCAAATACATAGGAATAATTGAATCAATTGCAATATTAGCATCAGTCTACAGTTTTTTATGCTGTCATTTCTTCCCAACCTGCTATGTAGTTCTTTTCAAGAAGGAAAGCAATGTTGAGTCAAATTATTTGACGCAGGCACGGGAACATTTCAAACAGAAAGGGCAGTTTGTGTGTCCGGTCGCAAAAATGCGAAGGATCTCTCAGATTTCTAATGAAGAACAGACTTGTAACCCTACAGTAGTCAAAGCAAGTATTGAAAGAGAATGCCTCAGTAATCAGAAAACTGGTCACAATTACCTTAACACTAATTTTCAGAATCATAGAGTTTCGCATTGCTTGAGAAAACGGCATAAGAGTTGTTAATTTTTTTTAGCTCATATGTAGAAATAAGTACATGATAAATTATTAGATTAGATTAGATTAGATTACCTTTATTTGTCAGATGTACGCTGAAACATTGGAACATACAGTGAAACGCATCAACATCCAACACAGTCTGAGAATGTGCTGAGGGGCAGCCTGCAAGTGTTGCTACTCTTCCAGCACCAACGTAACATGCTCACATCTCACTCACCCTGGTGCGTAGGTCTTTGCAATGTGGGAGCACTCAGAGGAAACCCACGTGGTCAGAGAACGTGAAAACTCCCTACAGACAATGGTAGGAATTGAACACCCCAATCCCTGGAATTGTAAACTGTACTGGGCCTGTACTCACCAAATTTTTGAAGAATGTTTGAGGGGGGGAGGTGACATCATTGAAACTTACTGAGTATTAAAAGTCTTAGACAGAATGGAGGTGGAGAGGCGTTCCAACAGTTGGAGAGTGTAGGACCGGAAGGCACAGCCTCAGAATAGAAGGGTGTCCTTTTAGAACAGAGATAGGAGGGCATTTCTTCAGCCAGAGGGTGTTGGATCAGTGGAATTCATTGCCACAGGCGGCTGTGGAAGTCAAGTCATTGGGTATATTTAAAGCAAAGGCTAATCGGTTTTTGATGAGCAAGGGCATCAAAGATTATGGGAAGAAGGCAGGAGAATGGAGCTGAGAGGGGAAATCAATCAAAAGACAGAGCAGACTCAATGGGCCAAATGGCCTAATTCTGCTCCTATGTCTGATGGCCTGGCGATCATTGATAATAGGCATCATAGGGAGTAGTTTAGTGGTGCTCCACAAGGATCTGCACTGGGAGTTCTGCTGTTTGTGATGTATATAAATGACAATGACACTCTCTCCCTCTCCCTCTTCTCTCTCCTCTCTCTTTTACATAACTGGGCTATTACACAATAGGTTGGGAGAATGACTAAATGAGGTCTCTTGGGTGATGAGCTTGGCATATATTCAATTGCTCCACATCCACTGTTCCCAGGGTCAGCTGAGAGTAAAAGCTATTGCTTTTCAGAACCCTTGAGTTTTGATTCATCTGCCAAACATTTATTATAACAGCATTGTTAGAGAAGTTTCTTCCAACTTCAAAGCTGTATATTAAAATACTGGCCAAATATATTAATGCTAATTTGAAATCTGTGTTTAAGTGACAGGTTTAATTTGCTCAAGAATATTTGAAAATGTGTTCAATAACTTTTACATTTGAATGTATGGATAATTAATTTAAACTGTATATATTCACAGTTTTTAGAATAAATGTTAATTTGTTCATTATAGATACTCAACTAAAATAGGGTAAATTGTTAAGTGAAAAGAAACTTAGAAATAATAGTTTAAAGCTTTGTACAGTATGAATGATTCTGCTTTGCAACTGTTGAGCATTTCTGCTCTACACTTCGTATGTATATGACAGCTATAACATTTGGGAATAAAAAAACAATTCTGAACTCTTGAACAAATAAATCTTATTTCATAGAATGCCGGTGGCATTCCGATGTATGATGCAATGAAGCTTTTCTTGGAGAAATTAAATGTGACAGTCCACTTACAAACAATTTTCCACTGTTTGAACTTAACCCAGCTATAACGGAGAGAAACTGCAAGTCAATTGAGCAGTCCTGCTGCATATTGAGAGAGTTTTGTTGTATAGGCAGATATCCAAGAGGAACCTAAAGTACCTACAGTGCTGCAGTAAAACTTCAAAGATAATCAGACACTGTTCAAAGTCAATGTTCAAACTTCAAAGTATATTTTGTTATCATAGCTTGTCACCATATACTACCCTGAGATTCGTTTTCATGCAGGCATTTACAGCAGAACAAAAAAGTACAACAAAATCAATGAAAAACTACAAAGACTGACAAATTTGCAAATACAAAAAAAAAATAATAAATACATAAATAAAGCGACACACACACACACAAAATGCTGGAGGAACTCAGCAGGCGAGGCAGCATCTATGGAAAAGAGCAAGCAGTCAACATTTTGACAAGACCCTTCATCAGGACTGGAAAGGAAGAGAAGTAATCTTTTCTCTGTGTGTTGCTTTGGATTTCCAGCACCTGCAGATTTTCTCGTGTTTGTGAAACAGATAAATAAATAGAAAGAACTAGAGCTGTAGAGTCATTGAAAGAGAGATCTTTAGGTAGACATGTGCCTTTTACATTAGGCATCATTCAATATTTAAGAGCATTTAGATCCTACTAAAGATACATGTGACCTTCAAGACTTATCATGAACATAGAAACTCATGTGACACGATGAGGTGAAGGCCTCTGTTGGTCAGGGTCAACCATAGGTATTGCTTCCTAGCTGTCTAAATATGCAAGCCTGGGCAGCATGATAAGGACAGCTAGCTGCTGTCCATGTAGCAAGCTCCCCCTCTCCACTTATCTGATGAACCCAAAGGAACGGCAGAAACCTGTATAGTTTTGTACGAGCAGCATTGCAGGAGTTGCCAGTCAGCATTGAACTCATGCCTTAGGGATTCCAGTTCCAGATTTTTCCCTTGGAATTTGTTCCCAAAGCCTTCCCGATGAGTGGGCTAAGCGGCAAGGCAGTGGAGGCTTGGGATCGGAGTTTTCCTTCTCCTAGGTAAGCTGCCAACCGCAGCTGATGAGGCCCATCTGCCTGAAACGCCTGTCAGTAGAAACAATCTCTCCGGACTTAGTAGCTAAGCCACATGTGAAGGCCAGAAGCTGGACATAGCTGTCAGAGGCTATTTGAGGCACACACTATTGGGAGCATTTAATAGGCAGTGGGAGATTGACTTTATTGCGTACACTTTCCAGAAGTGGCTGCATGACCTTGGCTTTACTAGAAGAGAGATCAAGTCAACCAGCAGGGCTGTAGCTGAGGCAGCAGAGGCAGGATCATCATGGGTGTGGACTAAGTACGCCCAGAGGGGCAGATAGTCGGACAATGTATCCATCTTTTGTAAACTCTTCAGTAGCTGCATAGACACCTGAAGAGTAGACTATCTGTTGGATGTAAGCGACCAACAACTCTGATAGAGGCAGACGCCAAGTTGTTAAGCTCATCAGTGGGAGGTGGTGCTTTAGCACTGCTGGCCCACAACCTCGAGGGAGTCTTGATCATAAGCGGGCCGAAACTCCTGAGGACAGGTGGCAGATCAACTGATGATACCACTGATGATGGCACAGGACAGTTAACATCTTAGTCCACGTGTATTTTCAATTCCTGTCCACATTACCACCCCTAACTACAACAACCTTAAGGAACCTGTGACCTAGTGCAGAGAAAATCAATCTAGTAATGAAATTCAACAGCATGCCAGAAATAAATTATTTGAAAGGTGGATGTATGAAATTTAAGAGGCAACATGTAAAGTTATATGCAAAGTCTAACTCCAGGAAGTGACAACACCAATGCCTGTACTGTAAGTAAAAGCTGCTATAAATCAGAATCAAATTTAATGGTGAGACTCATTTACATACTGTACATTTCACATGGAAATAACAATGAATCATAATTAGTAAAGACATACAAAAAGTTTCTGTGGAATCAGACATTGAGTAACGAAACCAAGATGAGCTTAAACAGAGAAATTAGTTTAGCAAAGAAAGGACCTTCAGACTTTAGGAAGTATCTGATTTCTGGTTGGTTATTGAAAGAGAATAAAGAGATAAATCTTTATAAAGCATCGGTCAGACTGCGCAAGGAGTATTGTGAGCAGTTTAGTGCCCGATATGTAAGAAAATGTGCTGGTATTGCAGAGGATCCAGTGGAGGTTATGAAAATGATCCAGGCAGCGAAAGGGTTAACACATGAGGAGCGTTTGATGGCTCTGGGCTCGTACTCTCTGGAGTTAGAAGAGTTGTTGGGGGGGGGGGGGGTGGTGGGGGTTGGTCACATTGAAACCTACCAAGTTTTGAAAGCTCTAGGTAGAATGGACATGGAGAGGATGTTTCTAATCGGACAGTCTAGGATCACAGGGCACAACCTCAGAATACAAAGACTTCTCTGTAGAACAGAACTGAGGAGGAGTTTCTATACCCAAAGGGTGGTGAATCTG
This sequence comes from Hypanus sabinus, assembly GCF_030144855.1. NCBI lineage: Eukaryota > Metazoa > Chordata > Chondrichthyes > Myliobatiformes > Dasyatidae > Hypanus > Hypanus sabinus. The sequence continues at coordinate 19,121,111 of NC_082715.1, forward strand.
TGGAACTCATTACAACAGATGGCTGTAGAAGCCATGTCATTCAATGTATTTGAAGTGGCAACTGATAGTTTCTTGATTAATACAGACATCAAAAGCTATGAGGAGAAGGCAGGAGAATGGGGTTATGAAGGAAAATAAATGAGCATGATATAATACCAGATCAAACTTGATGGACCAAATGGCCTAATTCTTCTCTTTCGTCTTCCGATCTTATGGTCATTGATGATGGGCTTCCTAGGTAGTGGACGACTGTAAAAGCAGTAATTAGCAGCAATGAGAATAGCTGAAGCAGATTTTCAATTTTCTCCACTTAAGTTAGAAGATGCTATCTGGGTGACATGATGTTAGGCAAAGGCCCATGAGCAGAGAGAGAGACTCAGAAGAGGAATAAACAGTTCCCTGAAGTGTACAGAAGAAAAGGAAAATAATAAACGCTAGGCCAACAGGACCGATAACCAAAGCTCTCAGATTAAAAGTTAACGCCCTCACTGCTACTCGGAAGCAATAACTAAATTAACGATTAATACCGCTCCGTTACTGCGTCAATCTAAATAGTCTTTTTCGCGGAACGTGAACTAAGGTGAATAGAGAGTGTTGCAACCACTGTGCTACGTTCAAGACATGACAAGACTGAAACGAAAGGAAATTAGTTAAATACAAGCACAAAGGAACCCCAATTGGCTGGAATAAGCATACTCATGACTGTGATTGCTGACCCTGTTCAGCTGCCATCCTGCGAGGGTGGGCCAGACTCCATGGTCGTGACCCTGGATTTCCCATGATAACTTTACCTCAACAGACACTGGCTGGCTTGGACATGACTTGAAATTCCAATGAAAATTGATGTTGAAATATTTTTTAATGCAATTTCTTTTATCAGTGCACACAGTACAGTTCCAAAACATGAATGGGCCCAGACCTCATCAAGGATATTTTGCCCCGTTTTATTATGAACTCAAATCACACCACATGCAATTAAAGTAATTATTTTCAGCAAAAGAATAAATGAATGTGATTTAACAAAAAAGTCTAAGTGTGCCATATGGTGCTAGGTTGCTCCATAAGTTCAAATTCAAGTCCAGGTTTAATTGTTCAAGTCTAAGTTTAGCTGTTTTTCAACCGTACACATGTATATAGCAAAATGAAACAGCATTCCTCTGGGGCCAACCAAGGTGCACAAGTCAGTATATACATGTAGTTGCTATAGCACGTACTGTCACAAGATAATTTTCGCACAAGTCCCTGAGCGGTACGGCCTGAAGATGAATGCTGCATCAGATTTTGTCCTGGAGTCATACAATGGTTCATAGCTAATAACATTTAACTTTTTTACCAAATCTAACCTATTTCAGTGAACGTAGGAATGTATAGATTAGGAACAGGAATTATAATGTATGACCCTAGCTAAAGGGGATTTTACCCTTGATCCAAACATAACAACACAGTATAGGCCAATTGCCTTCTCATTCCAGATCTTCAATAAAATTTAAGAAACTCATTTCCATTTTACCAAGGCTCCTTGATAACACACTCATTTAAGGACTTCCTTGATATCAAAGGCAATCACTCTCATCTCACCTCTGGGTTTTAGCTCTTTGACCTGTGTAAAAAGTGTATTGAGAGGTGCAGTCAAGTTGTCCTGGCTAAAACTAATAGGATTAGGTATAGAACTAATAAGTTCTATTATTATTATTATTAGTTTTATTAACTAATTAGTTAATAGAATTAAGAGCCAATGAGCACAATTTAGAGAATATATATCTCTTGATAACATTGATCTTGATATCTTCCATTACTCTGCAGATGACTGACAGAGTGCTGATAGGGTCAAAACTAGCAATTTGTTGGGGTCATATACACCCGGTGTGGCATCCTGTATATTACTGAGGCCCAAATAGATTGGGAGACAGCTTCGCCAAGCACTTATGCTCTTTCCCCCAGAAGAATCGGGATCTCCCTGTGCCACCCATTTTAATTCCACTTTCTATTTCCATTCTGATATATCCATCCATGGCCCCCTCTACTGTTGCAATGAGGCCACACTCAGGTTGGAGGAAGCACACCTTGTATTCCATCTGAGTAGCCTCCAACCTGATGTCATGAACATCAATTTCTCAAACATCTGATAATAACCCCCTCCGTCACCATCCTCCTTTTCCCTCTCTCACCTTATCTCATTACCAGCCCATCGCCTCCCTCTGGTGCTGCCCCCCCCACTTTTCTTTCTTTTATGACCATCTGTCCTCTCCTATTAGATTCCCCCTTCTCCAGCCCTGTATCTCTTTCACCAATCAACTTTCCAGTTCTTTACTTCATCCTTCCCTCTCCTTGTCTCACCTATCATCTTGTTTTTCTCCCTCCCCTCCCCCAACATTTTAAATCTACTCATCTTTTTTTTCTCCAGTCCTGCCAAAGGGTCTCTGCCCTAAACGTTGACTGTACTTTTTTCCACAAATGTTTGCCTGGCTTGCTGCATTCCTCCAGCATTTTGTGCGTGCTGAGCAGACATCTTTCTTTTTGTGTGATTATGGCAATTTTCCACTTTAGAACAGAAAATTAACACAAAGTAACAAAAAATGGGCCATTGAGCACTTTTTAAAATAGTTGTTGGTGATCTTGCACATTTCTCTGAATAAAAATATCAGAAGTATTGAAACGGAGATAAAATGTAAAGAAACACACACAAAATACTGAAGGAATGCAACAGGTCCGTCAGCATCCATGGAAGTGACCAAACAGTCGATCGACCTTTTTCAATCCACCTCACTCTTCTTCTATGCCTTACTGCTGTAAGTGTGTGTGCGAGGTGGGCAGACAACTGCAAACTAAACGAATCTCTAAAAAACAAACAACACATGCTAAAGAACACAAAAGAGAATGGGCTTGCAAGAATCTAGAACAAAAGTAAACAGAATGCTGGAAGAACTCACCAGAATAAACAGCATCTCTGGTGGCGAAAGGAGTACACTGATACATCGGGTCTTCGCTTTTGGTTATTGTCACTGACTTACATGATGTGCAATGCGTTATTTTGCAGTAATACTACAAATTACTATAAATTAAAATAAATTCATAAGGAGTGTAATTGAAGGAATAACAGAGGAGTCTTCATGGTTTCAAGGACGGTTCAGGTCTGTTGACGGAGGGTAAGAAGCTCCGCCTGAATCACTGTATGAGGTCTTCACACTCCTTTACGTCCTCCCCAGTGGTAGCAATGAGAAGAGGGCATGCTCCTGGTGGTGAGATTGATTAGTGATGGATGCTGCTTTCTTGAGACTGGCTCTTACAGGTGTCCTTGATGGTGGAGAGGAATGTGCCAATGATGGAGCTGATTAAATCTATAACCCTACACGGTCTCTTGTGTTATTCCTGGACTGTATCGTTAACTTGGGAGTCTAATGTTTTCTATTCTGTGTTCCTGTGCTTGCTTTTTTTTTGATGCTTACACAACGTGTTCTCTTTTTTTGTGTGTTGGGGGTTTGATGTTTTCCCATGGTTTTCTGGTTGTCTTTGGGAAGATGAATTTCAGAGCTGTATACTGACTGCATACTATGATAATAAATGCCCTTTGAATTTTTGATCCTGTACATTGTTTACTCCAAACAAAGCATCAAATCAGAACTGTACATCTAGAGAAATTTGTAAGAGTGGTTGGTGCATGGAATGCACTGCCTGAGCCAGTGGCAGAGGCAGATACACTAGTGAAATTTAAGAGACTACTAGACAGGTATATGGAGGAATTTAAGTTGGAGGGTTATATGGGGGGGGGCAGTATTTAAGGGTCAGCACAACATTGTGGGCCGAATGGCCTGTAGTATGCTGTATTGTTCTTTGTTCTTTGTCTTTGGTGGCGTACCAGAACTCCCTAAACTCCTAATGAATTAGAGACATTGGCTTACCTTTTTTGTGATTACATCAGTATGCTGGGGCCAGGATAGATCTTCTGAGATCACACCCAGGAACTTGAAGCTACTCACCCTTCCTACATCTCAATAAGGACTAGAATTGGCCCCCTTTCTTCCAATTTTTTTCGCTCCTGCCAATCAGTCAATCTTCTATCCATACCAGTATCTTTCCAGTAACACCATGGGCTCTTATCTTGTTAATCAGCCTCACATGTGGGAACTTGTCAAAGGCCTTCTCAAAATCCAAGAACACAACACAATTCTTCTTTGTCCATCCTGCTTGCTACTTCCTCAAGGAATTCCAAAAGATTTGACAAGCAAGATTTTCCCTTAAGGAAATGATGCTGACTTCAGTCAATTTTATCATGTGCCTCCAAGTACCTTGAACCCACATCCATAGCAATCGACTCCAACATCTTCCCAGCCACTGAGGTCAGGCTAACTGGCCTATAATTTCCTTTCTTCTACCACCCTCCCTTCTTAAAGTGTGGAGCGACATTTGCTATTCTCCAGTCATCTGGAACAATTCCAGAATCTAGTCATTCTTGAAAGATGCCTCCACAATCTCTTCAGTGACCTCTTTCAGAACCCTGGAGTGTAGCCTATGTGGTCCAGGTGACCTAACTATCATCCCAAGCACCTTCTCCTTAGTAATAGCAGTTATACTCACTTCTGCCCCTGACACACCCGAATTTCTGGCGCACTGCTATTGTCCTCCACTAGACTGATGCAAAATATTTATTAGGCTTGCTTTCCACTTCTTTGACCCCCGTTACTAGATCTCCAGCATCACTTTTCAGTGCCTCTTTACATATCTGAAAAAAACCTTTTGTATCCTCTCCATATTTTGGCTAATTTACCTTCATATTTTATCTTTTCACTCCTTATAGTTTTTGTAGTTGCTTTCTGTTGGTTTTTAAAAGCTTCCCAATACTTTAATTTCCCAATATTTCTGTGAGATTATTGCCCTTTCTTGTTCTTTTATTGTGTCTTTGACTTCCTTTGTCACCCATGGTTTCCTCATCCTCCCTTTAGTGTTCTTCTTCGTCTTTGGGATGGATCTGTTCTGTGCCTTCCGAATTCCCCCCAGAAACTCCAGCCATTCCTGCTCTGCTGTTAACCCTGCTTGTGCTCCTTTCCAATCAACTTTGGTCAGCTTCTCTCTCATGCCTCTACAATTCCCTTTACTCCACTGTAATATTGATACATCTGATTTTAGCTTTTCCCTCTCAAACTACAGGGTGAATTCTTTCATATTATGATCACTGCTTCCTGTGGGTTCCTTTACCATAAGTTCCCTATTCAAATCTGGTTCATTACACAACACCCAATCCAGAATTGCTTTCCCCTACAAGATACTCTAAAAAGCCATCTTGTAGGCATTCTAGATATTTCCTCTCTTTTTCCCAATCTACGAGCATATTGAATGAAAACCCCCATGATTACTAGGCCATTTGGCCATTCGTGTCTGCTCCACCATTTCATCATGGCTGATCCAATTTTCCTCTCAGCCCCAATCTCCTGCCTTCTCCCCATATCCCTTCATGCCCTGAGCAATCAAAATTCTAGCAAACTCTGCATTAAGTATACTTGAAGACTTAGCCTACACAGCTCCCTGTGGCCTTTCATCATTCAATAGGTTTCAATGAGGCCACCCCTCATTCTTCTGAATTCCAGTGAATACAGGCTCAGAGCCATCAAACGCTCTTCATATGACAAGCCATTCAATCCTGGAATCATTTTTGTGAACTTACTTTGAACCCTCTGCAGTTTCAGCAAATCCTTTCCAACACAAGGAGACTAAACCTGTTCACAATACTCCAAGTGAGGCCTCACCAGAGCTTTATAAAATTTCAACATTACATCCTTGCTTTTATATTCTTGCCCTCTTGAAGTTGGTCCTAACATTTGCATTTGCCTGCCTCGCTTCAGTCTCAACATGCAAATTAAACTTTAGGGAATCCTGCACAAGGACTCTCAAGTCCTTTTGCACCTCAATTTTTTCAACTTTCTTTCCATTTACAAAAGAGTCAACCCTTTCATTTCTTGTACCAAAGTGCATGACCATACACTTCCCAACATTGTACTCCATCTGCCATTTCTTTGCCCATTCTCCTAATCTGTCTAAGACGTTTTGTAGCCCCGCTACTTCCTCAAAATTACCTGCCCCTCCACCTATCTTCATATCACCTGCAAACTTTGCAAAAAAGCCATCAATTCCAACATCCAAATCATTGACATATAATGTAAAAAGAAATGGTCCCAACACAGATTCCTGTGGAAGACCACCAGCAGCCAACCAGATAAGACTCCCTTTATTCCCACTCTTTGCTTCCTGCCAATCAGTCACTGCTTTATCCATGCTAGAATCTTTCCTCTAATACCATGGGCTGGTAGTTGTTTAAGCAGCCTCAAGTGTGTGTCCTTAGTACACTACATCAACCAATTCTTTGTCTATCCTGCTTGTTATTTCGTCAAAGAATTCCAACAGATTTGCCAAGCAAAACTTCCCCTTATAGAAACTATGCCGACTATGGCCTATTTTATTAAGAACCTCCAAATATCCTGAGACCTCATCCTTAATAACTACCTCCAACATTTTTCCAACTACTGAGGTCAGACTAACTAGCCTATTGTTTCATTTCTTCTGCCTCTCTCCCTTCTTGAAAAGTAGAGAGACATTTGCAGTTTACCAGTCTTTCAGAACCACTCCAGAATCTCGTGATTCTAGAAAGGTTATTTCTAATGCCTCCACAATCTCATCAGCCACCTCTCATGTATACCACCTGGTCCAGGTGACTTATCTACCTTCAGACTTTTTAGATTCCCAAGAACTGTCTCTCTAGTTGATAAATCCCCAGGGCTTGATGGTCTACATCCCAGGGTACTTAAGGAGGTGGCTGTAGAAATTATGGACACACTGGTAATCATTTTCTAATGTTCTATAGATTCAGGATCAGTTCCTGAGGATTGGAGGGTAGCTAATGTTATCCCACTTTTTAAGAAAGGAGGGAGAGAGAAAACAGGGAATTATAGACCAGTTAGTCTGACATAAGTGGAGGGGAAGATGCTGGAGCATAAAAGATGAAATAGCAGCACATATGGATAGCAGTAACAGGATCAGTCCGAACCAGCATGGATTTATGAAGGGCAAATCATGCTTGACTAATTTTCTGGAATTTTTTGAGGATGTAACTATGAAAATGGACAAGGGAAAGCCAATGGATGTAGTGTACCTGGACTTTTGGAAAGCCTTTGATAAGGTCTCATATAGGAGATTAGTGGGCAAAATTAGAGCTCATGGTATTGGGGGTAGGGTACTGACATGGATAGAAAATTGGTTGGCAGACAGGAAACAAAGAGTATGGATTAACGGGTCCTTTTCAGAATGGCAGGCAGTGATTAGTGGGGTACTGCAAGGCTCAGTGCTGGGACCGCAGCTATTTACAATATACATTAATGATTTAGATAAAGGGATTAAAAGTAACATTAGCAAATTTGCAGATAACACAAAGCTGGGTAGTAGTGTGAAATATGAGGAAGATGTTAGGAGAATGCAGGGTGACTTGGACAGGTTGGGTGAGTGGGCAGATGCATTTTAAAGTAGATAAATGTGAGGTTATCCACTTTGGATGTAAGAACAGGAAGGCAGATTACTATCTGAATGATGTCAAGGTAGGAAAAGGGGAAGTACAACGAGATCTAGGTGTCCTTGTTCATCAGTCACTGTAAGTAAGCATGCAGGTACAGCAGGCAATGAAGAAAGCTAATGGCATGTTGGCCTTCGTAACAAGGGGAGTTGAGTATAGGAGCAAAGAGGTCCTTCCCTGGTGAGACCACACCTGGAGTATTGTGTTCAGTTTTGGTCTCCAAATTTGAGGAAGGATATTCTTAGTATTGAGGAAGTGCAGTGTACGTTCACTCGGTTAATTCCTGGAATGGCGGGACTGTCATATGTTGAAAGATTGGAGCGACTGGGCTTGTATACACTGGAATTTAGAAGGATGAGAGGGGATCTGATTGAAACATATAAGATTATTAAGGGATTGGACATGCTAGAGACAGGAAACATGTTCCCGATGTTGGGGGAGTCTAGAACTAGAGGCCACAGTTTAAGAATAAGGGGTAGGCCATTTAGAATGGAGTTGAGGAAGAACTTTTTCACCCAGAGAGTTGTGGATCTATGGAATGCTTTGCCTCAGGAGGCAGTGTCAGCCAATTCTCTGGATGCTTTCAAGAAAGAGTTAGATAGAGCTCTTAAAGATAGCAGAGTCTAGGGATATGGGGAGAAGTCAGGAACGGTGTATTGATTGTGGATGATCAGCCATGATCACATTGAATGGCAGTGCTGGCTTGAGGGGCCAAATGGCCTACTCCTACACCTATTGTCTATTGACTAGTTATGGTAACTTCACATACTTCATGACCCCAGACAGCTGGAACTTTCACCGTGCTGCCTATGTCTTCCACAGTGAAGACTGATGCAACATACTTATTTAGTTCATCTGCCATTTGCTTATTCCCTTTTTTTTACCTGTTCAGCATTGTTTTCCAGTTATTCGATATCCACTCTCGCCTCTCTTTTACATTTTACATATCTGAAGAAACTTTTGGTATCCTCTATATTATATGCCCTCTCTTTGGCTTTTTTGTTGGCTTTGACTTCTCTTGTTCATCACGGTTGTGTCATCTTTCCTTTATATCCTTGGAAGTTAAGCACCCAACTATGATCTTCTTACTGTCATGTCTCCATGATGCCTGCAGTCATACCTGCCAATCTCTAACTGCACTACAAGATCATTTACCTTACTCCATATACTATGTGTATTCAAATATGACACCTTCTGTCCCTTTTCAATTTTGCTCCCATGTTACACTTCACCTCATCCCACTGACTGCAATTTTGTGCTATCATCTGTCTGTCCAGCCCACAGTCTCATGACACACTACATCAACTTGCATACCAGCTGCCCCATCCTTAGCCCTATCAGCCCAGTTCCCATTTCCCTGTCAACTTAGTTTAAGCCCTTCCCAACAGCTCTAGAAAAAGGCTTAACTTGGAGGAGACATGATATCAGCACACCAATGTGGCTCAGCGAAGCTCAACTTATGTGGCTAAGAGGAGCTCACAATTTCACTTTTTTTCACCCATTAACGTCTCCTTATTGAGAAAGTGCACCAGAGTGGGATAGATCAGCAGGTTGAGTTGTGGAGCAACAACAGCTTTGCAATCAGTATCAGTAAGAATAAGGAATTAGTTATGGACTTCAGGAAGGGGAAGTCAGGAGAATGTGCCCTGGTCTTCATCGATGTCAGCAGTGGAAATGGTGAACAGCTTCAAATTGTTGTGTCAACATCTCTGAAGTTATATCCTAGGCCAACATGTTAATGCAATTCTAAATAAGGCATAACAGCTGCTATATTTCATTAGGAGTTTGATGAGGTTTGGTATGCCATCAAAGACTGGTAGAGTTCTACAGATGTACCGTGGATAACATTGTAACTGATCGCATCACCATCTGGTATGGTACCAGAGCGCAGGATTGGGAAAAAATACAGAAGGGGGTTGTAAACTCAACCATTTCCATCATGGGGACAAGCCTCCCCTGCAAGAAGGACATCTTCAAAGGGCAACACTTCAGAAAGGGTGCATCCATCATTAAGGACCCCCATGACATACCCTTTTCACATTTCTACTACTATCAAGGAAGTACAGGACAATTATCATTTTAGAACAATTTCTTCTCCTCAGCTGTCAGATTTCTAAATGGCCCATAAACACATGAAATCCATATTACTATATTGATTGTTTCTTAAAATTATTTATTCATTTTTTATTTATTCCTTTTTGTAACTTAGATTTTTATCTATTGCAGTGAAACAGCCTCTTTTATGACATAGGTCGGTAATAATAAAACATGATTCTAATTCTGACTCATTAGTTCAATACTTCCATTTAATATCAGAGAAATTTATGCAACGTACATTCTGAAATTCTTCTTCACAGACATCCAGAAATACAGAAGAGTTCCCCAAAAGAATGAGTGACAGTTAAAATGTTAGAACCCCAAACCCCTCTACTCCCCCCTCCCACATACAAGCAGCAGCAAAGTAATGACTCCCACCCAGTTCTGTAAACAAAGTATCAGCAACCACTACCCACCAAGTAAGCAATAGCAAGACCCCCAATAAAGATGATGATCTGCAGTGCAACAAAAACCAGTCATTCACCTGACAATTCGACATACCACAGGCTCTCTCTCCCTAACAAAGGGCAGAAGAGGTGTCACCGTTCATAGCGAGAGGGGAGACATAACTTGCTGATTTACAATGTTAGAAGTCTGCCACACTGCTTTTTTTCAGACTTCTGTGCCCCAAGAATCACCAGTCTCTCACCCACCAACAAAAAAGAGAGCGAGAGCACAACTCGCCAGGTACACAGCCTCCAACGGCTGATAAGCAGTTCCCGATGTTCTGTTCTCTCCTGTGACGCTTCATTCAGTGGCACCGAGAGTCAGCCTCTCTGCGGGGCCTTGAAACCTCAGAACCCCGAAGATATACTTGTCTTCTAGTTATGTCCTTGGGATATTGAAAAGCGATTGGCCGTGAGCACCCAGGAGTGGGTTCCACCACCACAAAGAATCAAAATCTGAGTGTACTCCAGGTCAGGGTGTCACCAGAACCCCATCCACACACAAAGGGAAAAGTAGAGACATCGAGATAGAAAGTAAGCTGTTTTTGTAGATGAACACAAAGGAGTTGCAATTTAGTGCCTCTGCCTCTGTCCTCGTCATGACTGGCATGATTTTTAATATGTTTCATCACTTATTAGTGCACCTCATCTGCTAACCCATAATCTATTTCAATGAAGAACAAGATTCATGTGATCTTATATTCTTATATAACCCTTAATCAGCCATCTGCTTCTGCTGTATCTCCAAAAGAGGACTAGCCATACAAACCACACTGTGAACAACCTCCCAAATCCATGACTTTACCACCAATAAGGGCAACAGGTACAGGAACACTGCATCATGCATGCTCCTCCCTAAGTGACACCAAAATATACCACCGGCTGCCCATTTTAGCACACCACATTACCCATTCGATAGCATGGCAGGAGTACTTCCACTAGTTGAAGAGTAATAGCAATAGCCTGTAAGGATGAGTGCCAGGAGGGAGATCAGTGAGGAGGGCCAAATGGACAAGGGAGTCACCATTTCCCATTCCCCTCCCCTTTTCCCTCTCTCACCTCATCTCCTTGCCCGCCCATTGCTTCCCTCTGGTGCTCCTTCCCCCTTTTCCTTTCCTCCTTGGCCTTCTGTCTCTTTCAGCAATCTATTTCTGGTGGCTTTTCAACTCCTCCCCCCGCTTTTTAAATCTACCCCTCAGCTATTTTTTCTCCAGTCCTGCAGAACGGTTTTGGCCCGAAACGTTGACTGTACTTTTTTTTCCATAAATGCTGCGTGGCCTGCTGAGTCCCTTCAGGATTGTTTGTGTGTTGCTCATACCAGTATTCATTTCCCTAATAAGACAAACAACATTGTCTTTTGGATGAGCGATATATTTGCATACAGAATACGAGTGGCATGCAATCTATCACAAAGCTACATCACAAAGGAGGTATTCAGATGCACCATAAATTGTGGAAGCAAGCTGGAGCAGCTGATAAACTTCTTCCCTTCTCTCCCAAAAAAACCTTGCACTGTCATACAGTGTATTTTTTTGTTAAATATCATGTTACAGTAATATGGATCTCTGCATATTTTGCAGGAATATTTTTCAGATGCCAACCCTTGTTTATTTTAATATCTACACTCAGTGGCCTCTTTATCAGGTTCCTTCTGTACTTAATAATGTGGCCACTGAGTGTATGTTCATGGTCTTCTGCTGCTGAGGCCCATCCACTTCAAGGTCTGGAGTGGCGTGCATTCAGAGATGCTCTTCTGCACACCACTGTTGTAGCCGGCCAGCGGTGTAGTGGCATCAGCAAGGGGAATGGTCACAAGTTCAAATCTAGCTGCCCCCCAGCATGCTTTCCATCCATGCCAAGTTAAGCACCAAGTTAGCAACTTAGCACCAGATGTGCCACAAGGCACAAAAAGGAACAGCAGCAACAACACCACTGTTGTATCATGTGGTTATTTGAGATACTCCCACCTTCCTGTCGGACAGAACCAGTCTGGACAGTCCCACTAACAAGGCTTTTTTACCATAACAACTCAACGGATTTTTTCTTATTGTTTTTTTTGCACCATTCTCTGTATGTTTTAAAGAATGGCATGCCTGAAAGCTGCGGGAAGTCAACTGTTTCCAAAATACGCAAAACTAGCCAGTCTGGCATCAACGATAATTCCACAGTCAAAGCCACTTAGATCAGTGGTCCCCAACCATTGATTTAGATCACATTTCTTACCCCATTCCAATCTTTGGGCTGAACAACACTCTTGATGATGTCTGCATGCTTTTATGCATTGAATTGCTGCTACATGATTGGGTATTTGCATTAATTAGCCCATGTGTCTAATAAAGTGGCCACTGAGTGTATATGATGGTCAATACATGAACTGTGAACTGTTATCTGACGAGGAAAGCAAGAGCGCACCTGCAAGCTGTTCTGACAGAGGTGCTATTGTTTAAACGTTGCCACCTGTGTGATTCTTTTAAAATCAATGGCAAGGATTACATAGCAGACTGTTTAATAGTTGGCTCATTCCCAATAGCATATTTAAATCAAGCTTTTTAACTGAGAGCTCCAAATCAAAGCAAACAACATATGATGTTGGCACAACAAAGCAATTTTCCTGTGAATTTTGTTGAGTCTCATTACTGCAAATCTGTAATGTAGCATTGAAACGAATATTTCACATGGACATTGCTTGCTGAGAGCATATTGAGTTAAAAGTTGTGTGACTTGCAGCCACTCAAATCTAGCAAAATATCATAAATTTGTACTGTCATTTCAAAATTTCAAATATATATGAGGAAAAAAAACCTTGATCAATATAATCTACTTACATGAGGATGTCCTGCTTATGAAGATAGGTCACCAAGATTACTCAGAGCTGAGTCATTGTTCTCTGCGAGCTCTTCCCCCACTTCCTGACCAGGCTTCAGCACGTAGCCAAAAGAAGGACAAGCTTGTGACCCCTCTACCTGATGCTCCAGTGTCCTTACACTCAGTCTCACCACGTGCAAAGGCTCAAATTCACAGCTTGCTTGAACGCTACATTTCTTTCCTCAGGCCAGAATGAATGTAAGAATAATAATGTTGTATGTCATTAAAGAAGCGGCGGGGGTGGAATGTGGTGGAGAGGGTTTAAGCTAGTGAGAAGCAGAGTGCCAAAACAGTTAGTGGAGAGCTCGTGGAGACAGATGCCAGTAAGACCTCAGACAGAAGTCAGGATGTGCCTGTTCCATTTTTGTTCATTTTTTTTGTGTGGGGAGGGGTGATGTGGGGTTGATAGTCATACTGCCTTTCTTTTCTTTCTTGGTTTCATGACTACCCAGGGAAGAAGAATTTCATAGTTGTATGCTTTGATAATAAATGAACCTTTGAATCAAAAGGTTGATGTGACTAATGTCCTGAGTTGCGCATATTTCAATGTGAGTTGTAGAGATGGCAGATGAGCTCAGGGCATGGAGTAATGATATTGTAGCCATTAGTGAGACATGGTTACGAGAGGAGCAGGAATGGCAGCTCAGTATTCCAGGTTCCATTGTTTTAGACGCAACAGAGTGGGAGGGAATAAAGGAGGAGGGGTGGCAAAACTAGGCAAGGAACATGTCTTGGGAAAGTTAGGGCACTGAGGAGTGTGGTAGAACAAAGGGTTCTGGGAATACAGGTCCATAATTCATTGAACGTGGCATCGCAGGTTGATGGGGATGTAAGTAAAGCTATTGACATATTGGCCTTCATAAATCAATGTGCTGAGTACAGGGGAGGGGATGTTATGTTAAGGTTATATAAGATATTGGTGAGGCCTAATTTGTTTTGTGTCCTGTTTTAGTCAACTACCTACAGGAAAGATGTAAATAAGTTTGAAAAAGTACAGAGAAAATTTATGTTGCCAGGTCAGGAGGCACCAAGTTATATGGAAAGATTGAATAAATTAGGATTTTATTCTTTGGAATATAGAGGATTGAGTAGACTTGAATTTAGTTTCCAAATAGTATTCTTTGGTTGTAGGTCAAAATCAGCAGGTAAATATATAGGTGCATGGTCACTTAGATCTATTGTCCCAATTCCACAGGTATTTATTTTGTCTTTGTCTTTTCCAAATGTTATGAAATAGTCTATTCTTGTATCCTTTTATGATAGTAACCTCCCTGTTTGCTGGAGAAATTGTGTAAATCAAAATGCAAACTATTATCATATTTTCTGGGAATACCCCATTATCAAAGACTATTGGAAGGGGATACACAATGCCCTACAAGACATTTTTAAATGTGAAATACCCTTAGAAAGTAAGACCATATATTTTGGGTATATACCTCAAGTAAGGTTGAAAAGAGATAAATATTTAATGAATATACTGTTGGTGGCTAGTAAAAAGACTCTTAGACTCTTACTAGGAAATGGTTATCACAGGAGAGCCCAACTTTAAATACATGGATAGAAATTACAATGGACATTTACAAAATGGAGAAGATAACAGCATCTGTTAATCATAAGTTGGAACAATTTGATTCATACTGGGTAAGATGGTTTAACTACATAACACCTCATAGGCCTGATTTTATTCTTGCAAATCAATAAATATGTGTAAAAAATCACTCCCTACTTGTACATTGTTTTCTCCTTTCGCTTGTTCTTTCTTTCCCCTCTTTTCTATAAATATTATGATAAATATTATGTGGAGATTTGTGGCATATATGACTATATGATCTATACATACAATATCTGAAATACATCTTATGGAAGTGTTTGTTTGATGATGAACTTCAATAAAAAATAAATTACAAAATAAAGGAATATAGAAGATTGAGGGGAGATTTGCTAGAGGTATACAATATTATGAGAGGTATAGAGAGGGTAACTGCAAACAGGCTTTTCCACTGAGGTTACATGGGACTACAACTAGAAATCCCCCAGAAATCAGACAAGGTCTTTCCAAACCAGAAATCCTGGATCAACAGTTCCATGCGAGCAGCACTTACCATGTGAGACAAAGCCTACACTGCTGGTAATCAGCAAGAGCTCAAGAAATGTAGATAATACCTGCGCAAAGTCATCAAGGAAGTGAAACAACAATACAGGGACAGGATTCAGACTCAACTTTCCTCCAACGTCACACGCAGCTTATGACAAGGTCTGCAATCCATCGCAGACTTCAAAGCTAAATGCAGTGGAATTTCCTACACTCGAGTGGATGTCTCCAATACTGAGCCCCTGAGGAAGCCTGCAGATGATGCGACCGGCAGCCTGGTCATCTCTGAGGCAGAAGTACGCAGGTGTTTTCAACGACTGGACAGTTGCAAGGCCGCGAGACTGGACGGCATCCCAGGGCAGGTACTCAGGATGTGCTCAGCACAACTGGCAGCTGTGTTTACAGATATCTTTAATCTCTTCCTCTCCCAGTGTAGAGTGCCCTCCTGCTTCAAAACATCCACCATTGTCCCTGTACCTAAAAAGACCAAGGTAACACGCCTAAATGACTGGTGTCTTGTCGCTCTCACCTCAATAATAAGCAAATGCTTTGAGAGGCTGGTCAAGGACTACATCTGCAGCTTGCTGCCACTCACACTGACCACTCTACAATTCTCCTAAAATAATATAAATTATGTATAAAGTAAAAAATGGACAGCTACCACTAAGCATCCAGAAGTTGTTTGAAATGAGAGCAAGTCAACGTGATTTGAGAGGAACATGTATATTTCAAAATCAAAGGATAAGAACAAATGTAAAAAAATCATTGTATTTCAGTCAGAGGAGTGAATCTATGGAACAGTTGTAGTGAGAATTTAAAGACATGCACGACACTAAATAAGTTTAAAAAATTATTTTAAAATTATCTAATGAACAAATATAAAACACATTATTTAAAAAGAATGGGAGTAATGTAAATAAATGATATTTGAAATTGGATTTTGTATTAAAAGATTATGAAATTTTTTGTTTTTGATGTAATGATTGATGTCAAATATGTTGTATAAATAAGAGGGGTGGGCATAATAAGCTGTAGCTTCAGCCTACACCCTTTTGATCTGTTTTAAAGAATATCTATGTTATTTGTTGTAATTTTGTCCTATGAAATCATCATTAGATTATTGTTGGAAATGATGCATTTGTTATGTTTGTACAGAAATAAGTTAATCTCATTCATTTCATTTCATTCATTCAACTTCATTTTATTCCTACCAACACAACCGATCGACGGATGACGCAATAGCCACTGCTCTACGCACCATCCTTACACACCTCAAGAAGAGGGATGCTTATGGGAGAATGCTGTTACTGGACTACAGTTCAGCATTCAACACCATTATTCCCTCCAGGCTCTACAGAAGCTTAGAGACCTCAGCCTTCACTTTGCCTTGTATAGCTGGGTCCAGGATTTCCTGTCAGATCGCTGGCATATGGTAAGAGTGGGCTCCCACACCTCTTCCCCTCTGACCCTCAACACGGGTGCCCCTCGGGGCTGTGTGCTAAACACCCTCCTTTACTCTCTGTATACCCATGACTGTGTCATTACCCACAACTCCAATCTGTTAATTAAATTTGCTGACGACACCACACTGATTGGCCTGATCTCAAATAATAATGAGGCAGCCTAAAGAGAAGAAGTCATCACCCTGACACAGTGGTGTCAAGAAAACAACCTCTCCCTCAAAGTTGCGGAAACAAAGGAGCTGGTTGTGGACTACAGGAGGAATGGAGACAGGCTGCCCCCAATAGACATCAATGGATGTGGGGTTGAGAGGGTGAACAGCTTTAAATTCCTCGGCATAAACATCACCGAGGATCTCACGTGGTCTGTACACACTAGCTGTGTGGTGAAAAAGGCACAACGGTGCTTCTTTCACCTCAGACTGTTGAAGAAGTTTGGTATGGCCCCCACAAATTCTAAGAACTTTCTACAGGGTTTCATTGAGAGCACCCTGACTGGCTGCAAAACTGCTTGGTATGGGAACGGTATTTTCCTCAACTGAAGGACTCTGCAGAGTGGTGTGGACAGCCCAGCACTTCTGTAGATGTGAACTTCCCACAATTCAGGACATTGATAAAGACAGGTGTGTAATAAGGGCCCGAAGGATCATTGGAGACCCAAGCCACCCCAACCATAGCTTGTTCCAGCTGCTACCATCAGAGAAATAGTACTACAGCATAAAAGCCAGGACCAACAGGCTCCAGGACAATTTCTTCCACCAGGCCATCAGACTGCTTAATTCATGGTGATGCAATGTATTTCTATATAATTATGGCTATTCTGTTGTACATAATAATTATTATAAATTACTATAATTGCACATTTAGATGGAGGCATAATTAAAGATCCTTAATCCTCATGTATGTGAAGGGTGCAAGTAATAAAGTCAATTCAATTCAAATTACGGGTTAAGGTAAAAGGTGAACAAGAGGGGAAACCTCTTCACTCAGAGGGTTATAACAGTGTGGAATGAGCTGCCATTGCAAGTGGTACATGTAACCTTGATTTCAAAGCTTAAGAGAAGCTTGGATACATACATGGGTGGGAGGGTATGAAGGGTTTTGGTCCCATTGCAGGTCAATGGGAGTAGGCAGCTTAAATAATTCAGTACAGACTAGATGGGCCAAAAGGCCTGTTTTTTATGCTGTACCTTTCAGACAGACAGACATACTTTATTGATCCCCAGGGTAATTGGGTTTTGTTACAGCCGCACCAACCAAGAATCGTGCAATATATTGTATAGCAATATAAAACCATAAATAATTAAATAATCATAAGTTAATTATGCCAAGTGGAAATAAGTCCAGGACCAGCCTATTGGCTCAGGGTGTCTGACACTCCGAGGGAGGAGTTGTAAAGTTTGATGGCCACAGGCAGGAATGACTTCCTATGGCGCTCAGTGTTACATCTCGGTGGAATGAGTCTCTGGCTGAATGTACTCCTGTGCCTAACCAGTACATTACCAAGTGGATGGGAGACATTGTCCAAGATGGCATGCAACTTGGACAGTATCCTCTTTTCAGACACCACCGTCAGAGAGTTCTACGACTTTTTGACTCCAGTCATATCCCACTCCACAAGACTTTGTGTGTTCTTATCAAAAAGAGTTTGAAAGCTTTTGGACTTCCTGCCAGTGATTTTCATATGTTATCTATGTGCACCCAGAGGAGGAAAGCATGGCTGTGTAAAGGCCAACAATTTCATTGTCATTGTAATGGCCAAGACTGGCTATCATTTCTGCCTGTGTTCTTCTGATCTCCGAAGTACAGTAACTTTGGTGCATAGAGTTGCCAATGGACTCACAGGCATAAATGACCTTTCTCTTATAGCACTCCTGCTGACCTTATATAACGTCTGTGACAGTTCAGCAGGGAGCCACACTGGAAACACATTTCAATATTTCAAATATTTCTCATCTACCTCAGTATTTTAAACAGGAATTTGTTTGAATTAAACTGAAACCCTTTAAAGATTTCAAAAATACAATTCTGTAAATATTGTTTCCCATTACTGCCTAAACCCATTCCCCTCATTCGTTGCTTTTAATGTATAACGACAGCTACTTGATGCTTACCTGAACACTAATTTATATATCAATACTCCTCATCAAATAAACATTGGTTTATTGTGATAGACTTTAATTTGACATGTATTGATTGAAATATTGCTGAGTAATGTATACTGATCCAGAAAACTAATAATTTCCAACAAAAAGGGTGGTATGATCTGGTCATTTACACCTACAACTATGACATCCTGTACCAGCCTGGCAGACTCAATGAGCCCCCTGATGTCCTATCCCGGGGAGCGTGTGCCAGCGTGCAGCTCGACCAGCTATACACCCTTCATGCACATCTTTGCCAACCAGGAGTCACCCGATTTTACCATTTTGTGAAAGCCCAGAACCTGCCGTACTCCCTTGAGGACATCAGGACGATGACCAGGGACTGAGTCCAAACCGCACTTATATCGTCCTGAAACGGCGCAACTTGTCAAGGCCACCTGCCCTTTTGAGCAACTGAGTGTTGACTTAAGGGCCCCCTTCCCTCCTCCGACCGCAATGTCTATTTTCTCAATATTATCGACGAGTACTCGCGGTTCCCCTTTACCATTCCCTGCCCCGACACCACTACCACGTCCGTCATAAAAGCCCTGCGCCAGCTCTTCACTCTGTTCGGATATCCCTTCTATATCCACAGTGATAGAGTGTCCTCCTTTATGAGTGATGAGCTGCGCCGGTACCTGTTAGCTAGGGGCATTGTTACTAGTCGGACCACGAGTTTTAATCCCTGGGGAAATGGACAGGTGGAGAGGGAGAATTTCCACAGTGTGGAAGGCCACACTTTTAGCCCTTAAGTCAAAAGGGTTGGCGGTCTCTCGATGGCAGGAGGTCCTCCCTGAGGCACTCCACTCTATCCGCTCCCTGTTATGTACGTCCACCAATGCCACCCCTCACGAACGCCTATTCTCTTTTCCCAGGAAGTCTGTCACTGGGACCACCCTACCAGTTTGGCTGGCGTCCCCAGGGCCAGTGCTGCTCCGGAAACATGTGAGGAGTAATAAATACTCCCTGCTGGTCGAGAGGGTTCACCTTCTACATGCGAACCCCCCAGTATGCTTAGGTGTCTTACCTGATGGTTGGGAGGACACGGTCTCCGTCCGCGACCTGGTGTCCGCAGGAGCAGCAGACCACTACCCCGAACACTCCCCGGTAACTATGAACCCTGTACCCGAGGTGACACTGCGCACACCAGGCCCTACACAGACTCTTCACGACACTCATATACCGGGTGTTTTGTACGCGTGTGTTCCAGGCGCCTCACACATGCGTGAGGGATCACTGACGCCTACTGGGCTGACACCTCCGGTTAGGCCGGAACCAGCACAACCACCGTCTCCGGTGCAATCACCACCACCAGCATCTGTGCAATCACAGCCGGTGCTACGTAGATCACAGCGACAGATTCAACCACCTGATAGATTTAACCTGTAAGAAACTTCGCCACATGGGGACTCTTTTTAAAACCAAGGGGGGGGGGGGGTGAATGTGGTGAACTACATATACCTGTCTGGACATGCCCCCTGCTGACTGCTCCTGTGGCTCCTCCCACAGACCCCAGTATAAAGGCGATTGAGGCCTGAGCCCGGCCTCTCTGTCTCCTGGATGTAGTATGGTGTTCAACCACTGCTTGTTCCTTCTTCCCGTCAATAAAAGCCGATATCTCGCCTTTACGTCTCAGAGTGAGTTATTGATGGTGCATCAACATCCCAAAGAGGAAGAAATATTCTAAAGGCAACATGACACAACCGTGGTTAACAAGAGAACTCAAAGCCAACATAGAAGCCAAAAAGAGGGCATATGGTAGAGCAAAAATTAATGGAAAGTTAGAAGAATGGGAAGTTTTTAAAAACCAACAGAGGCAACTAAACAAAATCATTAAGAAGGTAAAGATGGAATATGAAAGGAAGATAGCCAGTAATATCAAAAAGGATACAGAGTTCTTGGTTTCTAAGGTTGTCATAGCCGGGGGTGGTAGTGGGGTTAAGCTCCCACTACCTATAGAGTGCCCCGAATGAAATGTGTCTCTCACAGCCTCTGACAAGAAAGACCAACTCTTGGCTTTCACGTGTGGCTTAGCTACTAGGCCCAGTGGAACTGTTTCTCCTGACAAGAGAAGGGGCAAAGGCGGACCACTGGTGCCTCAAAACCAGCTGCTTCAGGCAGGTGGGGCTTGTCAGCCTTGGACAACAGCCCATCCCGGAAAAAGAAAATTCTTATTTTAAACCTCCACTGACTTGCGGCCATACCCACCCACAGGAGAGGCTTTGGGAGTAAACCCCGAGGAAAACAACCTGGAATCAGGGTCCCTAAGACAGTGTGATGTTGTTTGCAACTTCTCTCTGGCAACCTCTGCAACGACACTGGTGCCAATCTGTATCGGCGCTTGGACAGATCAGTGACATGGAAAGAGGGAACCCGCTGCATGGGCAACAGCCGGTTCTTCAAATCTTCCCACCCAGGCTTGCACCCTGGAGAGGACACAGTCCACCAGAGACACAAACCCATGATCCCCTGGGATCAATGGCTGCCTACTACTAAAAGTTTCTTTAGATACATAGAGTGTAAAAGAGAAGCGAGAGTGGATTTCAGACTGCTGGTAAACAATGTCAGAGATGTATAATAGGGGACAAGGAAATGGCAGACATACTGCATCAGACTTCACTGTGAAGACACTAACAGTATGGTGGTAGCTCCAGTTGTCAGGGGCATGAAGTGTATCAAGTTGTCATTACTAAAGAGAATGTTCTTGGGAAACTGAAAGGACTGAAGGTAAATAAGTTTCCTAGAGTATTTGTGTACACCTCAGGGTTCTGAAAGAGGTGGCTGAGGAGATGAGTCGAGAAAATTACAAATGTCACTCCACTCTTCAGGAAGGGAGAGAGAGGCAGATGAAAGGAAACTATAGACCAGTTAGTCTGATCTCAGTAGTTGGGAAGATATTGGACTCGATTATAAAGGATGATATCTCTGGGTACTTGTAGGCACATGATAAAATAGGGCATAGTCAGCACAGTTTCCTGAAGGGAAAATTTCACCTGACATATCTGTTGGGATCCTTTGAAGAAATAACAAGTAGGATAGACAAAGAAGAATCAGTTGATCTTGTGTACTTAGATTTTCACAAGGCCTTTAACAAGATGCCATGCATGAGGCTGCTTAACAAGCTACCAGTCTATGGTATTACAGGGAATATTCTAGCATGAATAAAGCAGTGGCTGTTTGGCGGGAGCCAAAGAGTGGGAATGAAGGAAACCACTTCCGGTTGGCTGCCTGTGACTAGTGTTGCTCCACAGGGGGTCTGTGCTGGTACCAATTCTTTTTACATTGTATGTCAATGATTTGGATGATGGAATTGATGGCTTTGTTCCAAAGTTTGCAGATGAAATGAAGATAGGTAGAGGGACAGGTAGTTTTGAGGAAGTAGAGAGCTTAAATAGACTTAGCTCTACAACTGATTTCACTAGAATTCAAAAGAATGAGGGGTGACATCGAAACCTATTGAATGGTGAAAGGCATTGACAGAGTGGATGTGGGACCCAGCCCCAGAATAGAGGAACATCCCTTTAGAATTGAGACGAGGAGGAACTTCTTTAGCCAGAGAGTGGTGCATCTGTGGAATTCTTTGCCACAAGGAGCTGTGGAGGCCAAAACTTTATGTATATTTAAGGCAGAGGTGGATAGTTTCTTGATCGGTCAGGGCATGAAGGGAAAAGGAGAGAAGGCAGGAAATTGGGGCTGAGAGTAAAATTGGATCAGCCATGATGAAATGACAAAGAGGACTTGACAAGCCAAATGGCCGAATTGTGCTCCTGTATCTTATGGTCTAATGTTAAGAGTCTTTTTAAAATAGTGGAACAATATAGGCTATTCTCCAATCTTTTGATACCTCCACTACACCTGAAGATGATTTTGATATCTCTGCTAGGGCCCTGGCAATTTATACACTTGCCTCCTGTGGGGTCCAAAGGAACACTTTGTCGGGCCCTGAGGATTTATCTGCCCTGACTTGCCTCAGGGTTTCAAACGCTTCCTTCTCTGTAATAACTGCGGGGTCAATGAAATTGATGCCACTTTGCCTCACCTCTAAAGACTCTGTGTCCATCTCCTGAGTAAATACAGATGCAAAGAATTCACGTAAGATCTCCCCCTTCTGATTTGGCCTTCCGGATTACCTTTCTGGTAAATTCTACCAGATTTCTACCATTCTACCAGGTTTCTTTAAGTGTTCTTTTGCAATTCTTATCTCCACGAGCTCCTTATTTGTTCCTATCTGTTTATACCTGCTATGCACTTACTCTTTTTTCTTAACTAGGGCCTCAATATCTCTTGAAGACCTAGGTTCCCTACACTTGTTATCTTTGCTTTTTATTCTGACAAATGCCTCCAAACTTTGTACTCTCAAAATTTAGTTTTTGAAGACCCCTCCCTTACCAAACACATCTTTGCCAGAAAACAGCCTGATAATTTCTGATACCATCAAATTTGGCCTTTGTCCAATTTAGAATTTCAATCCATGGACCAAACTTACCTTTTTGCATATTTACTGTGAAATTAATGTCATTGTGGTCACTGGATGCAAAGTGTTCACCCACACAAACTTCTGCCCTGCCTCATTCTCGAATAGCAAATACAGCATCGCATGCTCTCTTGTTGGGACTTCTACACAGTTGACAACTCTATCCCATCTAGTCCTTTTACAGTAAGGAATTCCCAGTCAATTGTGAACAAAAAGCATTCCAGGATGTACATTGCCTACATTACATTAAATGCACCTTTGAAACCTTTGAATATGTGTGACAAGTTAAAATCACCTACTTTCTGTTTCTTGCGACCGCTTTACAAATTTGACCTCTAACTCCCTAGGGTTGTTAGGTGGTCTGGTAATATAGCCCCATAGAAGTCACTCCATCTGGTACATAACAGCAGCTAAGGATTAACTGATAACTGATTTCGGCACACAGCCACAGGATAATGCAGAGAGTTGTGACCACAACTCAGAACATACTTGGTCTGTCAATACTTGGCACTGCCTCAGAAAAGCAGCCAGCATAATCAAAGATTCCGCTTACCCCTCACATTATTTCTTCTCCGCTCTCCCACCGGACAGAAGATACCAAAGTCTGAAAGTAAGCTCAAGGTGAGATTCTATCTCCCTGCTATCAGAGTCTTAACAGACCTCTTGTGCATTACGAAGGACTCACAATCTACCTCGTTATTCCAGCACCATACTTTTATTGGCAGCTATCATATTTCATTCTGCATTGTTATTGTTTTACCTTATCCAAACATTGTGCAGTGATTTGATCTGTACAAACCAGACAAACTTTTCACTGAATCTTGGTACAGGTGACAGTAATAATCCATTAATATTTTACAGGTCTGTGGAGCCTCCTCAAAGGTTTTCTGTGATTTTGAATTCTGTGCAGGATTCAAACTGTTGTGAGTTAGGCAGATTACCTCAAGAATGAAATAACGACATGAAGAACCGGAATTAGGTTGTAAAGAGAATAAAATAACTTCTGACTACAATACATTGAACATAGTGGCAACTGAACAAGGAAGGTTTCAGAAAGGGTTGCCACAGGAGTACATGTAACCCACGCAAATGAAATAAATTCTTCACTCACCTCCACATTGAACTATTCCACAACCTATGCACTCACTTTCAAGTGCTCTACAACTCATGTTCTCAATAATATTTATTGCTTGCAGTACACACAAAATGCTGGAGGAACTCAACAGGCCAGGCAGCACCGATGGAAATGAATAAATTTCAGACTTAAGTGTATCGACCCAAAATGTTGACTGCTTATTAATTTCCAGAGATGCTACCTGACCTGTTAAGTTCCTCCAGCATATTGTGTGTGTTTCTCTGGATTTCCGGCATCTAAAGAAAATCTTGTGTTTATTATTTATTTATTTATTGTTTTTGTAATTACAGAGATCATCTTCTTATGCCGATTGGTGTTTGTCCATTTTTGTGTGTAGTTTTTCATTGTGTTTCTGTGTATGTACTGTGAATGCCCACACAAAAATGAATCTCAGGGTAGTATAAGTTGTACACTTATACACTCTGGCAAATGATTGCTGCAAGTAGCTTCCCTTTGGACTTAAAGGCAATTTGATGTGGCAGAGCTGAGGCCAGGCGAGGCTGTGGGCCCGTCACTGAGAGCAGGGAAGACCCAATGTTTGATCATTTTAAGTACTGTGCCGTACCGGAAAGGTTGGGTACAAGCCAAATCGAGGCGGTGAGGTCCGGGCACTGAAGCCTACCGATTAGACTGAACCTTATGTTTGGAAGGAGATTTAAGTGCAAGATGGAATCAGAAAGGTTGGATACAGGCCAAATCGAGGCAGTGAGGTCCTGGTCCCAGAGCATGTTGGGATAATTGAACTTGAAGTTTGGACGTCGATTTAGGTACCAAGGCAGATTGAAAGTATCAGGGCGTCGAGCTGCAAAGCAATGGATAGGTTGGTTTAGATCGTGGCTCCGTGACTTGGCTCTACGCTGAACTATGAGACTCGCTTTGCGGACTTCAGTTCCGAGTCTTGACGAAGGGTCTCAGCCCGAAACGTCGACTGCACTTCTTCCTATGAACGCAGCCTGGCCTGCTGCGTTCCGCCAGCATTTTGTGCATGTTGCTGGAATTCCCAGCATTTGCGGATTTCCTCGTGTTTGAGTTCAGAGTGCCATTTGTTCGCAGTTATTGTTTGCACAGTGTTTTTATATCTCTCACATTGGGTGTTTGACAGTCTTCTTTTTCATGTTGTTTCTTCTGCGACTGCCCGTTAGGTGACAAATCCCAAGCTGCGTAATGTATACATTCGATAATAAATTTACTTTGAACTGTGAACTTCGGCCTGTTTACTTTCTCGATGAAATCCCGGGGTTGCAGCAGTATTTCAAGAACTAAAGAGATTTCCTTGTTCTCATTCCACGTAAAATGGGCACACGCTGCTAAAATTTGAATTGGTCACAGATTAGCAGAGCATGTTATTGGCACATAATCGCTGTCTCGTGCAGAATGTTGATTAGAGTGGAGGAGCATTCACAACCCCTTTTTCTCACTGCTTTAAAGAGAAAGGAGATTTCAAAATCACATTCTCTCTCAATTAAGTGAAGTGCACCCCAGGTGAGTCTGGAGAGAAGAGGCAGCTCAGCAGAATTGAGTCGCAATGCCAACTGTTTTAATTTAACCCAAGCTGTGCATACAGATATTGTCATACTGACAGGCATGAGGGCAAAATTGGATAACTTCAAGGTAATTTTTGCTTCTTATTTATGACTACATCGTCCACTTTCTTGCCACCTCTGATCATATAACTTATAACCATATAACAATTACAGCACAGAAACAGACCATCTCGGTCCTTCGAATCCGTGCTGAACGCTTACTCTCACCTAGTCCCACTGACCTGCACTCAGCCCATAACCCTCCATTCCTTTCCTGTCCATATACCTATCCAATTTTACTTTAAGTTACAAAATTGAACCTGGCTCTACCGCTTCTACTGGAAGCTCATTCCACACAGCTACCACTCTCTGAGTAAAGAAGTTCCCCTCGTGTTACCCCTAAACTTTTGCCCCCTAACTCTCAGCTCATGTCCTCTTGTTTGAATCTCCCCTACTCTCAATGGAAAAAGCTTATCCACGTCAACTCTATCAATCTCCCTCATAATTTTAAATACCTCTATCAAGTCCCCCCTCAACCTTTTATGCTCCAAAGAATAAAGACCTAACTTGTTCAACCTTTCTTAGTAACTTCAGTGCTGAAACCCAGGTAACATTCTAGTAAATCTTCTCTGTACTCTCTCTATTTTATTGACATCTTTTTTATAATTCGGTGACCAGAACTGCACACAATTGACCAGAACTGTACACATTAACACCGATCAACACTGCATTAAACCCTTGCTCAGAGGAAAACAAGTTGCGGGCCTGTTAAAATTGAATAGGGTACTTTCATCACACACAAAATTCTGGAGGAATTCCGGTCCTGAGGGAGGGTCCGGGCACGAAATATTGACTGTTTACTTTTTTCCAATGATGCTGTCTAGCCTGCTGAGTTCCTCCAGCATTTTGTGTGTGTTGCTTTGGGTTTCCAGCATCTGCAGATTTTCTCACCTTTGAGTTACTTTCATATTGTATTAAAGTAGTTTAATTGTTATCTTGCTGATATATCTGTCCATTACCAGTGAGAGGTGCACTTGCAACAAGCTCTACAAGAACCGGTGTGACCTAAATACATCAGGCCAAGATGAAAGGTCTCATCAGGGGAGCATTCAGGATTCATTCCTGCTGAAGCACAGCAGAAGCCTGGCCTGAAATCACCCTACAGTGCCCAGAACCTCCAAGAACCAGAGATTCCCACTCCAGGCAGTGGGTTCAGGGGCATCCAGCAAACCACTGAAGTGAGTGGCTGCACGTTGAGGAGAAGGTAGTCCGATAGAGGTATAGCTGGCTGATCGTTCTGCAGAACCTACTCTCCCCTCGGCATAATGGGGGCTGCAAAGAAAAGAGCCGCCAGGACTGTCACATAGGCTGCTGAGCGAGCCTTCAGATGCAGCTACAAAGGAGGCATGACAGCAGCTTAATTTCAATGGGAGTCTGAGGAGATTGGGTATGTCAACAAAAACACTCGCAGATTTCTACAGAGGTACCGTGGAGAGCATTGTAACTGGCTGCATCACCGTCTGGTACGGGGTGGTGGGGGGAGGCTACTACACAGGATCAAAGTACGCTGCAGAGAGTTGTAAAATTAATCAGCTCCGTCGTGGGCACCAGCCTCGTAGTATCCAGGATGTCTACCAGGAGCAATTCCTCAACAGGCAACGCTCATCACTAAGAACCTCCAGCACCCAGGACGTGCCCTTTTCTCATTGTTACGATCAGGTAGAAGGTACAGGAGCCTGAAGGCACACACTCAGCGATTCAGGAACAGCTTCTTCCCCTCTGCGTCCAATTCCTAAATGGACATTGAACCCGTGAACACCATCTCTCTTTTGAAATACATATTATTTCTGAAATTTTTGCACGATTTTAATCTTTTCAATATACATATACTGTAATGGATTTAATTATTTTTTTCTTTTTTCTTCCATATTACGTATTACATTGAACAAATTTAACAAAGTTAACAAATTTCATGACATATGCTGGTGATAATGTAGCGGTGTGCTACATGCAGCGCTAAAATTACGACACGGAGTCGGTAACTGCAGTCGAAGGAAAAACTTTATTCAAAATCCTCAGCCTCACTTTGAAGCCTCCTTCAACCTGCCCCCCGTGGCGCAGAGGCTCCAAAGCTCTGTGCTCGCAAACCCCCGTAAGCTATCTAATTGTGAGCTGGTTCGGATGTGCCAGGAAATGGGTTGCCACAATAATAAACCTGATTCTGATCACCCAGGAAATGCTTTCTAAGGAGGTACAGAAGCCAGAAGGCACTTGCTCAACAATTCTGGAACAGCTTCTTTCCATCTCTCTCTCTCTCTCTCTCTATATATATATATATACACACACACTTACCATAATTTAATTTTTTCCTCTATTATTATGTATTGTACTGCTGCCGCAAAGTTAACAAATTTGTTTGCGGAAGGTTATGAAAGTGACGTTGGAAAGCAAAACAGTGCAGGTACTGGAAGTCTGAAATGCCAGAAGCACTCTGGGTCAGTCAGTGGGTCTGGAGAGGGAAACAAAATGAAAGCTTCTGGTCGATGACCCGTCTTCGGTATTGGAATACATTTATATTTGCCAATGGAGGAAGGGAGGAAAGAATGTCTGTGACAAGGTGGAGATGAGGAGAAATGGATGTCATAGTCTGATTGGCCAATAGCAACCACTAACATGTCTGGAGGTGGTGTAAATAGGGGAAGGCAATTGAGCAAGAGAGCAAAACTAATAGAACTTCGGTATCTTGTCGGTGGAATCCCCAAATCAAATAGAAAGCTGAAAATGCTCAGAAGTCCAGCAACCTCTAAAAAGAGAGAAACAGAGCCGATTCTCCTTCACCCTGGGAGGCCATGGAGCTTGATTCATCCCACCATTTCCACCACAGGTACCACTCAACCCACTTATCAGCCGTGGCATTCCAAGGAAGGGTGTTAACTGGAGCCTTGAACTCAGAATGAAAATGCTACCATCAAAGCAATCTTGAACACCAAATGATCCTGTCACCTGATGACTCTGCACACTCATGGTAGCACTACTATACATGTTCAACTGTATGTTGTCTGGGACAGCAGACCCTAAACTTCAGCACTTTCATGTTCTATGCCAAATTGGAATCTATTCTGCACCAAAATTGGCAGTGTGGAACTAAATTTTGTGTTTATATTTTTGACTTATTCTGATGTGATGCTCACAAATTGTGGGCAAAAAGCACTCATTTAGATGGGCAAGATACTAGACATGGATATGGTCGCCCAAGGGGTTTGATACTGTGTTCTTTAACACTAGAAAAGTAACAACATTGTGTGATTCCTTTAAGTCTGAAAAACAACATATGTTGAGCAGATGTGTGGGGAGACCAAAAGACCATAAGATATAGGAGCAGAATTAAGCCATTCAGCCCATCAAGTCCGCTCCACTATTCCATCATGGCTGATCCCAAATCCCACTCAACCCTATAAACCTGCCTTTGATGCCCTGACCAATTAGGAAACGATCATCCTTAAGATCAGTGAACTGAATAGTTAGAGTTAATTGTATTAATGAATATGCAATAAATGCAGAAAGCTGGTCAGGCTGCATCTAATCTAATGGAGTTGTCGTGACAACATGGGAATAAGAGACCTGCACATTTCTCATCTGACACAAGATTTTCAGCACTTTTTGGCTGTTTTCATATATCTGAAGCTAAATACATGAAATTGCAATCGGGGCTATGTGTTAATCAAGATGTGCAGGATCTTTTTTGTGCTTTTCATTAAGTTTGTTTTTAACCCTGCTGCAAACCCAAGAGATTCTCAGAAAAAAAAGTTGGTCTAGTAAGAAAAATTCAAAGTACAGAAGATCCCATGAATTAGGAGGCTTGTGGCCCCTTGAGTCTGTTCGGCCAATTATCAAGATCTTCTACCTTAGTTCAATTTTCCTCACGTCCCTTATTATCCAGAAATTTATTGACCTCTGCTGTCAGAGAGCTTAATAGCCAAGTCCCCGAGTCATGCTGGATTTACAATGGTTATCTCTGCATGCAGAAATTTCTCCGTACCTTGGTCCTAAGTAGCCGACTGCATAGTGCCAGAATAGGATTATGGTAATTTTCTCATTACAGTTGACTCCAAGAACTTTGTGGGTATTATATTTATTGTCAATTAAGGTTTTTACTTCTTTGCTATTTTTAAAGCAATTCACAAAACTTAAAAACTCAGCTTCATTGAAACTCTTAGTCACTTAGAGTCAGAATCAAGGTTATTATCACTGACATACAGTGTCATAAAATTTGATACTTGGTGGCAGCAGTGACAAAATTTACTACATAGAGTCATAGAAAAGTACAGCACAAAAACAGGCCCTTCGCTCTACCTAGTCTATACCAAAACCAATGAGACTGCCTACTCCCAATGACCTTCACCAGGGGTCATCAACCTACATAACTTTACTATCTACATACATATCCAGGCTTTGCTTAAACACTGAAATCGAGCTTGCATGCATCACTTCTGCTGGCAACTCATTCCACACTCTCACAACCCTCTGAGTGAAGAAACTCCCCCCCCCCCCCAATGTTCCACTTAAACTTTAATGTTACAATAAATCAAAGTTCAAAGTAAATGTATTATCAAAGTACATATCTGTCACCGTATACAACCATAAGATTCATTTTCTTGCAGGCATACACAATAAATCTTTAGAATAATAACCTTAACAGAATCAATGAAAGATCACCCAACTTCGACATTCAACCAGTGTGCAGGACACAGTAAATCCAAAAAGAAACAATAATAAATAACTAATCAATAAATAAATATCAAAAACATGAAACATAGAGTCCAAAAAACAGTGCCAAAAAGGAACATCAAGCTAATGTCCATGGGTTCATGGACTGTTCAGAAATCTGATGGTGGTGAGGCAGAAGCTGTTCCTAAAACATTGAGTGTGGATCATCAGATTCTTGTCCTCCACCTCGCTGGCAGCAATGAGAAGAGGGCATTTCCCAGATGGTGAGGGTTCTTAATGACGGATGCCACCTTCTTGCAGCACTGCCTTTTGAAGATGTCTTTGGTGGGGAGGTTTGTGCCTTTGATGGAGCTGGTTGAGTTTCTAAATCTCTGCGGCTTGTAATCCTGTGCATTGGAGGCTCCAAACTAGGCGGCGATGGAACCTGTCGAAAGGCGCTCCACCATACATCTGCTGAAATTTGTTCAAGTCTTTGCAGACTAACCAAGATATTTTCCTACTACAGTGTAGCTAGCAATTCACGCATGCTTACAATAATTACTGCTAATTTATATTACATACAAATTAACACATTTGCTAAATTGATAATTGAAGAAATGGAAATGAATTTAAATAATTCTTTCATTAGTCATGTTTGCTCCACACATTTCAAAGAACCATATATCTCAATAACACTTGTTTTGACTTTCATTAATTGAAAGCCTGTTCAATAAATTCACTTATCCTAATTTATTAAATTTGCATTAGACTAGAAAAACTCTGTTATGATAATGAAATTACCACCTCCTGCAGATTAAATTCTGAGCATTAATCCTTCATTCTTCCTGCAGATCAATGGAAACTGCTCCTGCAGACGATAAGCACCAGGATATTTTATTGTGGATTTATTGTCCAAGGGATTTAACGGAACTACTGGCTGTAAATATCAGCTGTAATCATTACAATTGAAAAGCTTAATGATACGTTGGTTAAACAGATGTATTTAACTACCTGAAATTTGTTAATGAGCCGAAATGGGCTTTCAGCCCAGGAAAATTTGCTCAGTATAAATACTGAGATATTCTTCTGTATCTTTCTCATCTGAGTGCTAATATGTATTCATTTCCAGAGATGCTGCCTGACCTGCCGAGTTCTTCCAGCATTTTGTAGGGGAGAATCATGATTGTTTTAGCTACAAAGGGGTCTCCACAGAGACAGTCGTCGGCAGGATTCTTTCTCTTTTACACGTTTTCTCTCTGCTGTGAGATCTTGTGTAAATGAAAGGTACTGAACACATCTTCCCCACTCTCACTCTGACCTCTTTGTTACTCCCATGATGCCCACTAAAAGCCTGAGAACCAGCACCTCCCCTTTTGACAAGGCACTTTGCAATCCTTGGATCTTAATACTGATAAGATAAGATTGGCTTTACTTGTCACATGTACATTGAAACACACAGTGAAAGGCGTCATTTGCGTCAATGACCAACACAGTCCAAGGGTGGGCTGGGGGCAGCCTGCAAATGTCACCATGCTTCTGGCAGCAACATAGCATGCCCGCAACTTACTAACCCTAACCCATACGTCTTTGGAAACTGGGAGGAAACGAAAGCTCGTGTAGGAAACGCAGGCAGTCATGGGGTGAATATACAAACTTTAGAGACAGCAGTAGAATTGAACCAGGTGGCTTTGCTGTAATAGCTTGTTGCTAACTGGTACTTTATGATGCTGTCCTCTATGTTTATTGATTTCAGGCAACAAGCGTTGTTTTCTCAAACAGAAACAGAAATTGCTGGAAACACTCGGCAGGCCAGGCTGCATCTGAAGAAGGACCACTCATTAGCTGTAAGGTGACCAAATGTCATCATTTATTTTACTGCAATTTTGGGCAAATATAATTAGATTATTTGTGGAGTCACGTAAACTGAAGTTGATTACTCAGAATACAATCTTTCAATCTAGCTGACTGAAAGATCTGTCAATGTATTTTTGAATTCAGTCATTGCTTTCTACAGTCCCATAGTTCCATCAGGGAGAATTAATGCTGAGTTTGAATTGTTAGTGAATGTATAGTGTCATAGTTTTTCCAATTTAGTTTAGTTTAGATGTGTACTTGTTTGACTTAGGTGCTTATTTGAGTGTTTCACTGTTTGTCCTGTAAATAACTGGTTCACATGCTTACTCATGATCAATGTCTTCAATCCCACTTACTGAATCTGCCAATCTGTTTCCCTGTTACAGGAGTGTAAGCATAATGTTTAACCTTTGATGCAACATTATCCATTACAAGTCACTAAAGACCTTCCTTTTCACAGACACATAGAATGACACTTAATTTCCAGCTGTGAAATAGACTGTTCAACCCAATCGATCAAGAGAAATGTTTGTGCTTTCAACCCTTCTCCCCGTTGTTTGAAATGAAGGAAACAAGTTGGAGAATTCCGGGAGACTGGTAATAGATCGGCTATCTAGGGCAGATCAATATCAATAAGATTGAAAGAGTACAGAGAAAGTTTACAAGAATGTTGTCTGGACTTGAGGATCAGAGTTGTAGGGGAAAGGTGACTATGTTACAACTTTATTCTCTGGAGCATAGAAAAATGAGGAGGGGCTTGATAGAATTATACAAATTATGAGGGGTGTCAATGGGATAAATGCAAGCAGATTTTTCCCACTGACTAGAGCTAGAGTTCATAGGTTAAGGGTGAAAGGCAAAATGTTTAAGGGGAAACTGAGGGGGAACTTCTTCCCTCAGGTGGGGTGAGAGTATGAAATGAGCTGCCTGTGGAAGTGCTGGATGTAGGCTTGATTGTGACGTTTAAGAGAAGTTTGACTAGGTACACGTTTCAGAGAAATATAGAGGGCTATGGTCTGGGTGTGGGCTGTCCGGCAGAATAGCAGTTGGTGTGGACTGGATTGGCCAAAGGGCTTGGTTCTGTAAAATAGTCCTCTATGGCGTTATTAATCCATAACTGAGAGATATAAAAGAAGGAATGATGAGAGAGCACCTTTAAATGGGGCAATTAACTGGAACATCAGTAAGCAGTGATGTGGGGACAGCATGTGGAATGAGACGATGGCACCATAAAAGGCAGAAATGGGGATGTGCAGCTGTAAATGCTAACTTTAGTACCCCAGGGCTGACGAGAACATTAGTGTAATGCAAAGTTATCACAGCCTTTTCAATCACTACACGAAGCAGTAACAGCAACCTTGCTCCAAGCTGAAAGCCTGCCTGCAGAGTGTGACAAGAACCCCACAAGTCAGCTTCCAATAAAACTGCCAGTAGTTAATATCTCGTGAAGTTGCCTTGATGTCAATTTGTTTCCTGGTGTTCAGACATGATTTCCTTCATTGCTTATTAGATGCATTTATGCAGCCCAGTGTGACGGTGTGAAATGAGCTTTGCACAAAGGTGCCATCCTCGTGTATATAGATGTCATCCTTACGCACTCTATACTCAAAACAATTACAGTGTGTGAGAGAGGCCTCTCTCATTCAGTGTCAACAATGGATGTCACATCCTAGCTGTTTAGATATGCAAACCTGGGCATTACGATATGGAGAGAAAGCTGTTGCCAATGTAGCACGTTCCCCCTCTCCACGCATCTGATGAACCCAAAGGAACGGCCCAGACTGATACAGTTTGGTACCAGCAGCGCTGCATGAGTCGCCAGTCAGCATTGAACTCAACGTAGGACCACCTTAGGGCCCCCAGCTCCAGAGTTTTCACTCAGGATTTACTGCAGAAGTCTTCTCCATGAGTGGGTATAGCCACAAGGCAGCAGAGGTTTGAGATCAGAGTTTTCCTTCTCCTAGATGAGATGCCAACCACGGCTGATGAGCCCCATCTGCCCGAATAGACTGGCTTTAAGATGCCGGTCACCCACCTTTGCCCCTTCTCCTGTCAGTAGAACAGTTCTGCCAGGCTTAGTAGCTATACCACACATGAAGTCCAGGAGCTGGACATGGTTGGCAGAGGCTATTTGAGGCGCACACCATTGGGAGCATTTAATAGGTAGTGGGAGCTTGTCCCTGTTACCATCATCGGCCATAACAACCAAAACAATTAGAAATTATACGTGTATTCAGACAGTTCAAGCTTGTAATTTAATGAACAGTAATTTGTTCACTGATGCTGCCAAAAGTTTCCTGATAATCCCAAATATAACCTCAGTAACACTTCGGCTGACTCCCAGGCCTGTAGATAAAAGTATTCCCAGACTAACATTTATTTACACAGCCTCCTACTAGTCATCTGGTGGGATGTGTCAGCAGCTGCACTGGCATTTACTTATCAAATAAAATTCAAAGTTCAAAGTAGATTTATTGTCAAAGTGTGTATATGTCAGTATATGCTACCCTGAGATTCATTCTTACAAGAATTCACAGAACAAAGAAACAGAAAGGAATCACTGAGAAACTTCACATGAGTAAGCAACCAACGTGCAAAAGGAGAGAAACTTTGCAAGTACAAATAAGTAAATAATAGTGAGAACATGAAAACCTTGAAAGTAAGTCCATAGGTTGAGGAATCAGTTTAGAGTTGAGGTGAGTGAAGTGATCCACGTAAGTTCAGGGGCCTGATGGTTGAAGGGTTATAACTGTTCCTGAACCTGAAGGTGTGGGCCTAAAGCTCCTGTATCTCTTTCCTGATGGAGGCAGTGAGAAGAGAAGTGGCCTGTTCCATCATGACCTCTTGGACACCATCACAGTTTTGCTCTAACCATGCAAACAAGGGCCATTGGAGAGTGAATCGTGTGACTGCCAGCGACTTTAAGATTTCAGGTCATGTACATGCAAACATCAAAGTCTTCAAGAATACTTTTATGGATGGATGATACGTAGGTGTCCTTTTCACATAGATGTTAATGCAACACCCTCCCCGCATCACCATCGGCAAGGCAGAGCTGAAGACAGTCCACCAGTTCAGCTACCTGGGGTGCACCATCTCGTCAGATGCCTAGATCGACAAAGAGATTGACAACAGACTGGCAAAGGTAACAGTATATTCGGCGGGCTGTACAGAGTCTGGAACCCAAGCACCTGAAGAAAGGCACAAAGATCAGTGTGTACAGAGCCGTTGTACTGACCACCCTCCTGTACGGCTCCGAGTCGTGGGTCACCTACCGTCACCACCTACGACTCCTGGAGCGTTTTCGCCAGCACTGCCTCTGCACCATCCTCAACATCCACTGGAGTGACTTCGTCACCAACACTGAAGTCCTTGAACAGGCAGAGGTCACCAGCATCGAGGCCATGCTGTTGAAGACGCAGCTGCACTGGGCAGGGCACGTCTCCAGGATGGAGAATCATCACCTGCCCAAGATTGTGCTGGAACTGGTGTTCTCCTGACTCCCCCTTCCTAAAGTCAGCAATCAATTTCTTGATCTTTCTGATATTGAGTGCAAGGTTATTGTTGTGACACCATTCAACTCATCGATCGATCTCACTCCTGTACTCCTCCTCGTCACCATCTGAGATCCTGCCACAACAGTGGTGTCATCTGTGAATTTATAGATGGTGTCTTCCTGAGGCAATAGCCACATTCCTTGAGTTTCCAGGTGCTGTACTCATGGCCTGTGTGGTCTGGTGTCATGTCCCGAGCCTTTCAGTTCTGCAGATTGCTAGTTCTTTTAAACAATTTCAAACTATGCTACTTATGGCAATGCCTGCTGCTAGAGATTTCTGCTGGAGTAGCTGTAAACTGGGATATTTGACATTTCCCTTAGGAGCTCTACGCAAAGAGCTACCTCTCTCACACGACACATGCTGGTGATAATAAACCTGATTCTGGCTCCATTTTTGATTCAGAAATGAAAAAGCAAAAGGACAAAATATTTTTCTTCTTTCTATTCCAATATTTTTAATTGAATTTCATATATACAAATACAGAGTTCATAAGGATACTTATTATAAATCAAATTAAGATAGCACAAAATGCACTGTGTATAAATCATGGTGATACAATCACGGTATCCCATATTGATGATCTATCAAACAAAATATATTAAATAATGAAATACATTAGTATGATTGATTATATTATATAAAAAAATCTATACCCCCTACCAAGCCAAAGCCGGTTGGAGAAAGAAAAACAAAAGAAGAAAAGAATACTTTACCATATAGTATTTTATAATAATAGCCCAGATCTATATTATAATAACAATTCAAAGATTTTTAAAATACTTCAGAAAGGGTCAATATTTTTCTTTAAGTTTGGAAGAGGGTGTAGTGGTATAAACGCATGCAATAACTGCATACCTTGAATAAAGATTTAGTTTTAAATACTTACAGAAAAGAAATTCTGAAAACTCGTGGAAAGACGAATCACATTGCAGATACTTCTCCAAAACAGTTTCTCAGGATATTTTAATTAATCATTATTTGTTTGGTGTTTATGTTGCTTTTAATAATGTCTGGGTGAATGGCTGAAGAGGAAGTCTCACTCTCACTTCAGATAACTCGCCCTTGTACATATTATTTCCGGGCAATTTACAACCACAAAAAGAAGCGAGACAAAGAGAAAATGAGTGTCTTGTAGTGACCCACTTCTTCGTGCACTCGAACCGGCTCATAAATAGCCAGCGCGCCAGCACAAAGGCCAGTCCCAAAAGGGCACCAGGTCTGCTTCACCAACAAAGGGAAAAGCCTGCGGGGGATTGTGAGTACATGCCCCTACAGCATCCGTGCACGGGGAGGGCGGGATCAGGGAGGCTTTAAAGCAAGGCTGTGAAGTTCGAATAAAATCTTTCTTTAACTGCAGTTTACCGACTCCGTGTCGTTATTTTAGCACTGCGTGTAGCACACCGCTACAATTGGTGACCCCGACGGTCCAAACGATTTTTGGACTGGAGATGAAGGACATCGCATCTGTTCATGCGGTTTCATTGAAACTGCCAAGCTGCTGGACGCTGCGACCTCACCTATGGTTCCAGCAAGCAGAAGCCCAATTCCACGTTCAGCAGATAACCTCAGATGCCACACGTTACTACTACGTGGTGAGCTCCCTCGACCAGGACGCAGCGGCCCAGGTTGAGGAGTTCGTACAGTCTCCCCCAGCGGACGGCAAGTATACGGAATTTAAAGCCCTGCTCATAAGGACTTTCGGACTCTCACAGCGCGAGCGGGCTGCCCGTTTACTGCACCTGGATGGCTTGGGAGACAGACCTCCATCGGCTTTAATGAATGAGATGTTGTCTCTGGCCGGTGGACACAAGCCCTGTCTCATGTTTGAGCAGGCATTCCTGGAGCAGCTGCCCGAGGACATATGCCTGCTGCTGTCCGACTCGGATTTCAGCGACCCCTGGAAGGTGGCAGCCCGGCTGGACTTGCTGTGGAATGCCAAGAAGGAGAGTGGGGCATCCGTCGCACAGATCACCAGGCCACACTCCCAGCAGCAAACCAGACCAGGCCCAGCCACAGAGCCCACTAACCCCAGCGGCAGGGGTGAGGAGCCCAACGAACAATGGTGCTTCTACCACCAGCGGTGGGGCACAGAAGCCCGCTGCTGTAGCCTGCCCTGCAAGTTCCCGGGAAACGCCAGGGCCAGCCGCTGCTGCGGCGGCTGGCCATCGGGATAGCCTCCTGTATGTGTGGGACAAGAGGTCGGGATGCCGTTTTTTGGTCGACACTGGTGCCGAGATCAGCGTCTCACCTCTGACAAGTTACAACACCCGCAACAGGGCACCAGGTCCCCCCCTGAGGGCCGTGAACGGCAGCACGGTAAGGACCTACAGCACCCGTACGGTGCAGCTACAGTTCGGCTCCAGCCGGTTCACGTGGGACTTCACACTGGCCGCCGTAGCCCAACCACTTCTGGACGCGGATTTTTTGCGGGCTCACAGCCTACTGGTTGACCTGCCAAGGAAGAGATTGGTCCACGCCGAGACCTTTCAGATATTCTCCCTGGGTGCAGCCCAGTTGCCAGCCCCACACCTCAACTCCATCACGCTGTCCGACAACGACTTCACCAGAGTCCTTGCGGATTTCCCATTGGTTCTGGCGTACAGCACCACATCCCGACTCAGGGACCACCCATCCATGCCCGTGCTCAATGGCTTCCCCCGTTCGGCCTGAAGAATGCCGCACAGACGTTCCAGCGGCTGATGGACGCGGTGGGACGCGACCTGGACTTCGCATTCATCTATTTGGACAACATCCTCATAGCCAGCAACAGTCGTCAGGAACATCTGTCGCACCTCCGTCAACTCTGCGCCCGACTGAGTGAATACCGTCTAACAATCAACCCTGCCAAATGCCAGTTCGGGCTCGACACCATTTACTTCCTGGGCCACAGGTTTACTAAAGATGGGGCGACCCCTCTGCCCGCTAAGGTAGACGCGGTCCGCCATTTCCCCCGACCCACCATGATCAAAGGCCTTCAGGAATTTGTAGGTATGGTCAATTTCTACCACCGCTTCCTCCCTTCAGCTGCCGGAATCATGCGCCCCCTGTTCGCCCTGATGTTGGGTCCGGGCAAGGACATTACCTGTGACGAGGAGTCTGCTGCCACTTTCATTAAAACGAAAGAAGCCTTGGCAAATGCTAGTGCACCCCAGAATGGACGTCCCTACCGCCCTCACAGTGGACGCCTCTAACACAGCAGTCCGAGGGGTGCTGGAACAACTCATCGAGGGGCGCTGGCAACCCCTTCGTTTTTCAGCAAACACCTACGACCACCCAAGCTCAAATAGAGTGCTTTCGACCGGGAACTGTTGGCGATCTAGCATTTCAGGTACTTCTTAGAAGGTAGGCCCTTCACCGCATTCACGGACCACGAGCTGCTTACCTTTACGTTCACGAAGGTGTCCGATCCCTGGTCGTCCCGCCAGCAATGCCATCTGTCCTACATCTCTGAATACACGACGGACGTCCGGCACGTCTCGGGTAAGGACAATGTCGTGGCGGACGCGCTCTCTCGCCCTAACATTCATGCCCTTTCCCAAGGAGTAGACATTGAGGCGCTGGCAGAGGCGCAGCAGGCAGACGAGGAGATCCTGAGTTACAGAACCGCAGTCTCCGGTTTGCAGCTCCAGGACCTCCCAGTAGGCCCAGGTGAGAGGACCCTACTCTGTGACGTCGCCACCAGCCAGCCCCGTCCCGTCATCCCGGCACCTTGGCGGCGACGTGTTTTTGACGCCATTCATAACTTGGCACACCCCTCCATCAGGACAATCGTCTGGATGGTCTCCAGCAGGTTTGTTTGGCATGGACTCTGCAAGCAGGTCAGTGAATGGGCCAGAACATGCATGCACTGCCAAACAGCCAAGGTGCAGCGACACACCAAAGCTCTGCCGCAGCAGTTCCACCCCACCCACTGGCATTTCGACCACATTCATGTGGATATCGTGGGCCCCCTGCCAGTGTCGTGCGGAGCACGGCACCTCCTGACTATGCTCGTGGAGCAGTTCACAAGATGGCCAGAGGCAATCCCGCTCACCGACACCACCTCCGAATCTTGCGCCCGGGCACTGATCGCCACCTGGGTGTCCCGCTTTGGTGTACCGGCCCACATTACCTCCGACAGAGGCGCCCAGTTCACCGCCGGCCTGTGGTCAGCTATGGCCAGCCTTTTGGGGACACAGCTGCACCACACCACTGCCTACCACCCACAGTCGAATGGCCTGGTGGAGCGTTTCCACCGTCACCTGAAGTCGGCTCTCATGGCCCGCCTGCGAGGAGCTAACTGGGCGGACGAGCTTCCCTGGGTCCTACTCGGCATCCGCACGGCGCCCAAAGAGGATCTGCACGCCTCGTCGGCCGAGTTGGTGTACGGCGCACCCCTGGTCGTCCCCGGGGAGTTCATACCGGCCCCAAGGGGGCAAGAGGACGAACCCGCAGCAGTCCTGGGCAGACTACGCGAGAGACTCGGTAACCTGGCCCCCATACCCACTTCACAGCACGGGCGGAACCCGACCTGTGTACCCAAAGACCTGCAGAACTGTAAGTTTGTGTTTGTACGAAGGGGCGGGCATCGGCCACCGCTGCAACAGCCCTATGAGGGGCCATTTACGGTGATCAGGAACAACGGGTCCACGTTCATGCTGGATATTGGGGGGAGAGAGGAGGTTTTCACGGTGGACCGACTCAAACCGGCCCATGTGGACTTGGTGCAACCAGTTGAGTTCCCGGCACCGCCGCGCAGAGGCCGACCTCCCAAACAGGGTCCGGCCCAGACTGTGGACATTGGGGGGTGTATCGCCGGTTCTGGGGGGGGGGGGGGGTTTATGTGGCGACCCACTTCCTAGCACACTCGAACCGGCTCACAAATAGCCAGCACAAAGGCCAGTCCCAAAAGGGTGCCAGGTCTGCTTCACCAACAAAGGGATTGTGGGGGATTGTGAGTCCGTGCCCCCTACAGCATCCGCGCCCGGGGGAGGCGGGATCAGGGAGGCTTTAAAGCAAGGCTGTGAAGTTCGAATAAAATCTTTCCTTAACTGCAGTTTACTGACTCCGTGTCGTTATTTTAGCGCTGCATGTAGCACACCGCTACAGTCTCATGCTAACAAGAAACACACACATTCCGTCTCCTGAATCTGACTAGCAAATACAATATTTGAATGAATGCAAAATTTGCCTTTTCAGAATTGACCTTTTTGTCCTCTTGGACTTCCTTTTTCTGATAAATCTCTGAGCACTGAAAGTAAACATCAAGGCAGACTGGGCTCTGGCTGCAGTCAGAGGCTTTTTAATCTGCTTGCAGTATACTTAATGATGTATACTCTGATGAAGTATACTTAAATAATTAAAATCAATGACATTGTTAAAGCAATAAATAAATTGAATTAGTAACACTATAAAATTAGTATATAATTAGAAAGCATTTCTGCATTTTTCTCTACTCAGATTTGGGACCTTACTCCAACATATAAGGTGTAAAACTTGTGGTTGGATCCAACATCCAATTAATGCATCCAGTATTTTGTGTGCTGCTGTTGTGCTTCGTCTCCCCAAAACACGGCTTACAGCTGCTTAGCCTGAAGGCCTCTCAATTCATTGGATAGAAGGCATGGCATTCTCAAGTGCAGTTAGAGGGGAAGGGGTCTTCCTCCTAATCAACACCTCATGGTACTTGGACGTGATGGCTCACCAAGACTAGAATATCTAACAGTGAAATGTCGCCTGTAACACCTGTCATGGGAGTTTATACATCCTGTTGGACACTCCATGATGTGCAATCTTGTAGTGGGATACCCTGAGACCTTCTTCATTATTGCTGGCATCTTCAGCCAGGTCAGATTCAAGAATGTGTTTCCAAAATACTATCGGCATGTCTCCTGTCTCACCAGGGGCCCAAACAGCCTTGACCATTGTTACACCATCATCAAAGACAACTACCAAGCCCCCACTCCTTGCCTCATTAACACTTTGGTAAATCAAGTCAGCAGGCTGTGCTCCTTCTCCCAGTGTACAAACACAACTAAAGTGTGAGGATACAGCACAGTGCTGGTCTGAAGAAATAGATGAGCATTCAAATCAGGAGGACTGGATAATGTGAAATATATAAGAAGAGAGGGAGGCAGAAGAAACTAAATTGAGAGGCCTTCAGGTTAAGCAGCTGTAAGCCGTGTTTTGGGGAGATGGAGCACAACAGCAGAATACAAAATACTGGATGCACTAGTTGGATGTTGAATCCAACTCCAAGTTTTACACTAGGTTGTGAGGGTCCATATCTGTTGGAGTATGGTGCCAAATCTGAGTGGGAGAAAAATGCAGAAAATGCTATACTTTATTTTAATCTTTCTAATTATACAGTATACTAATATTTTATAGTGTTATTAATCCAATTTGTTGATTGCTTTAACAATGTTATTGATTTTAATTATCTAAGTATACTTTATCAGAATATACATCATTACTATACATTACATCTTCAGTGACTGGGAAGATGAAGCAAACCATTATTAAGAATGAGTTTTTGAGATAGTTGTGGGCACATAGTATCTACAAGTACTATAAAATAGGCCAAAGTCAGCATGGTTTCCTTTAGGGGAAATCTTGCCTGACAAATCTGTTGGAATTCATTGAGGAAATAACAGGCAGGATAGACAGAGGTTGATGTTGGGTACTTGGATTTTCAGAAGACCTTTGACAAGGTGCCACACTTGAGGCAAGGTAAGAGGCTATGGTATTACAGGAAAGATGGATAGAGTGTGGTTGATTGACAGAAGGCATAGAGTGGGAACAAAGGGCCCGTTTCTGGCTGGCTGTGTTGCTCCTTTTTAGAGGGGAACATTTCAGCAAAGTGGACTATCTACAGACAGAGGGAGAAGAAGAAACCAAAGTGTTTCTCACGATAAACACTCACAAAGGGCTTTGTCACGATATTAGGCTTATTTTTGGAGTAGAATCTATACCTGCATTCTGGCAGAAAGCGATGGAGCAGGTGACAGGCACACTCAGTGTTACCTAGATAACAGTATTGTAACCGGTAAGTATGAAAAGGAACATCGCAATACAGTGTTAAAAAGATTAGAAGATAATGGGTCAGACCATGACACATTAGGTGTGAATTAGACAACAGACAATAGACAATAGGCGATAGGTGCAGAAGTAGACCATTCGGCTCTTCAAGCCTGCACCGCCATTCTGAGATCATGGCTGATCATCTACTATCAATATCCGGTTCCTGCCTTGTCCCCATATCCCTTGATTCCCCTATCCATAAGATACTTATCTAGCTCCTTCTTGAAAGCATCCAGAGAATTGGCCTCCACTGCCTTCTGAGGCAGTGCATTCCACACCCCCACAACTCTCCGGGAGAAGA
The DNA here is from genome assembly GCF_030144855.1 of Hypanus sabinus. NCBI lineage: Eukaryota > Metazoa > Chordata > Chondrichthyes > Myliobatiformes > Dasyatidae > Hypanus > Hypanus sabinus. Next base: position 19,164,380 of record NC_082715.1, read on the forward strand.
AGTTTTTCCTTAACTCTGTCCTAAATGACCTACCCCTTATTCTCAAACCATGCCCTCTGGTACTGGACTCTCCCAGCATCTGGAACATATTTCCTGCCTCTATCTTGTCTTAAATCAAGAATTACTTATATATCACACTATTGACACGCAAGGATTACCTAAGTGTGTTGAGAAAATTTAAGCAATGGTGGATGCCCCAAGGCCAAAGGATGTGGTCTTTTTAAAGATTTGTGAATTAATATAACAAATACCTGCCATATCTGACTACTGTACTCTACCCTTGAACTCATTCCCGAAGATTGGGAAGAAACGGCAGTGGACAAAGCAGTGAGAGGTGGCTTTTCAAAATGTAAAGGAAATGGTGACATCAGGCACTGTACTCACACATTACGATCCGCACCATCCAGTGAAGCTTGCTTGTAGCACCTCACTGTGGTGAACTATGTGCCTGTCTGGACACGCCCCCTGCTGACTGCTCCTGTGGCTCCTCCCACTGACCCCTGTACAAAGGCGATTGAGGCCTGAGCCCGGCCTCTCTGTCTCCAGGATGTAGTATGGTGGTCACTCATTGCTTGTTCCTTCTTCCAGTCAATAAAAGCCGATATCTCACCTTTATGTCTCAAAGAGAGTTATTGATGGTGCATCACTCACCTTATGGTATAGGTGCAGACATGTCACGCGTTATAAGTGATGGAAGTGAACACCCCACAGCCTTTGCATCACATTCCCTTACTGCTGCAGAGAAAAGCTACACAGACTGACAAAGAAGCCTTGACTCTGGTTCGAGATGGAAAATATTTCAACCAGTACGTGTATAAGAGCGAATTTACCCCCATTACTGATGATCCCATTTTCAATCCACTAACAGCAGCGGCACAAATGCAGAAACATGGGCTCTGATTCTTGGAGGGCATAATTACCAGTTTGAATTCAAGAGGATGACTAATCATGGAAATGCTGATGGCTTGTCTCATTTACTCTTAAATCAGGAAATACCTGAATACTTTACAAAAGAGGACACTCCTCTTGACATATTCTCCTTAACACAATCTGCAAGTCTCCCTCTTATCGCTATGATGGCAGAGGTGGCAAAGGGAAGGCAGAAAGGATCCTATGCTGTCTCAGATCTACACGACTGTTCGAAGTGGCAGAAATATACAGTGGAAATACCAGTTCTCCCATTTTTGCCAGTGCCAGGATGAACATGCTCTTGACAGGGTTTGCCTTATGTGGGGATTGAGAGCTGTTGTATCATCCAAGCAGAGAGCTAAGGTGCCGGAGGAGCAACATGCTGGTCATCCAGAGCTGTCAGGACCACTTCCTGCACTCCCAGATCACCTCCTACAGCGACCATAGAGGAGGCCCTCAAACTGGGAGAAGTCTCAACAGTCACAAGTCTCTCCTATCAAGCAGAGTCTGGAAAGACAGTATCCCAGAAGTGTAAGAAATCCTCCACAGCGATCAAATCTTTATGCCTGAATAGAACAATTTAATATTTACTATGCCGTGGATGTCTGTATAGTACGAAGGGTGATTGATAAGTTTGTGGCCTAAGGTAGAAGGAGTCAATTTTAGAAAACCTAGCACATTTATTTTTCAACATAGTCCCCTCCTACATTTACACACTTAGTCCAGCGGTCGTGGAGCGTACGGACCCCTTCTTTGTAGAAATCAGCGTCTTGGACCTCCAGAAGTGGTCCACAGCATGGGGTGATTGATAAGTTAGTGGCCTAAGGTAGAAGGAGATGAGTTATTAACTTCACACTTTCTGTATTTTCACTCAAAAAGTTAAACTGCATGTGCATATAATGAGAGCTGTATAACTCATCTCCTTCTACCTTGGGCCACGAACTTATCAATCACCCCATGCTGTGGACACTTTCTGGAGGTCCAAGATCGTATGCTCCAAAACCGCTGGACTAAGTGTGTAAATGTGGGAGGGGACTATGTTGAAAAATAAATGTGCTAGGTTTTCTAACATTGACTCCTTCTACCGCAGACCACAAACTTATCACAAACACGAATATATATATATACACACACACACATACATATTCTATATAATTCAAGTATGAAGGGTGATTGATAAGTTATTGGCCTAAGGTAGAAGGTGTCAATGTTAGAAAACCTAGCGTGCCTCACTTAAAGTAAAGAAGCAAAAGATACACATTCTCCCGGTCTCCCCATTTTTTTTCAATTAGTGTAGGGACTCCTTAATTTCATTAGGCAGAATTCACCAAACTGCTGAGGGTTAAGTTCACTATGTATGTTACGTGTTATGTTGTATGTAATTATGTTTTGGAGGCAGCGTTTTATCTCGACATTGCTATTTGTTGGTAGTTGGAATAAAGTGTATGTTGGAAGTAGGAATAAAGTGTATGTTGGAAGTAATTACACTCTTGTCTATTTTTGTCAACTCTCCTACACTAGTTTTATTTTTTGGAGTTACGAAGCATAACAGCAGGTGAATCACCATCTCTCAAAGTTAACAGCGTGTAATTAAACCAACAGAAAATGCTTTTTCCCAATACCTGCCTGTGTGCAGTTACTATATTCACAGAGAAATAACTCTATCCACTTTGATTTCACTCTGAATTTGACCAGATGGCATCTTGGTCTCTGCGAATTGGCAGCACCTTAAATCTGACAATTTCAGGCAAGCATTAATAGCACTCATATCCAAAAAGAGCTCCAATTTAAATCCAGACCAAATCCTCACAAAATGCATTTGGATTCCCTTAGTGTTCAGATAGATGTGGAACAGCACAAGATTTTCCCGAGCGGACATGGAACAGATAATGGAAGCCACTTTTCCATGGAACACAAATAAGACCTTCATCCTGTTGGACATTTTCCACCTCCAGCAGTGCTTGAAGGATGGGTACTGGGAAACAGTTGTTTCCTTGGCTCCTGACAACAATTCAACGCAACCCCCCCCCCCACTCACCACCACCACCACTATAGTTGCCAAGTGTCACTAAATCAAGAGCCACCCAACATCAGAACTGTGGAAAGCACCATTGGTCCTTTCTGAAAAGGTATCCGTCCAGTGGTGTCCTGCAGTACAGGTAGTCCCCGAGTCACGAACATCTAATTTATGAACAACTCGTACTTATGAACCGAGGAAGGAGAACGCCTTCCACCATTTTAAGTTGGATCGTGACGCTGTCCACCATTTTAAGTCGTTGCTGTTTACACTGTTGAGTAAACAGTCACTGCCAGTTCAAATTCCCACGTGGAATATTGTGGAGAATCAAATACCCAAAGCCAGCACAGCCCCAACTTGTCCTATTTAACCTGTCTCAGTGCAGTGTACTGTAGGACCCGGGGAATTTAGTGCGGTGGTCCTCAGGATCCCACGGAGCTCAGGAGCTGCAGCCCACAGGGTTTATGTTCCATCGACGGGAAACGATCACAATTGAAGATAAAGCGGAAATAATAAAGCGTTTGGAAGGAGGTGAAACGTCATCGGTCATTGGAAAAGTGTTAGGCTACAGTTGGTCAACAATCGGAACAATCTGAAAGGATAAAGGATAAAGTGAGAATAATGGAGCATGTGAAAGGCCCTGCCCTGATGAAAGTTACAATTATTACTAAGCAATGCAGTGGTTTAATTATTGGAGTACATATGTTTCTTAAGTGATTTATATGCATAGAAAGGTAAAATATATATGATATACTAAGACAAACATTTGACTAACTGACGCTAAATAATACTGGATGTACTTGTTCCGACTTCCGTAGAAATCCGAATCAAAGACGGACTCAGGAGTGGAACTTGTTCATAACCCAGGGACCACCTGTACAATGTCTGGCATGAGCAAAGGCTTCACCACCTGTGGTATAAACTGCACAAGTGAGCAATCCAAAGACCTTTGGTGGTGCTGGAGGGACAGAGTGTCAGAGCCCTAGGGGCATGAGGTACAGACTGAGGAAAAGCAGCACTAAAAGGATCAGGAATGCAATAAAGGCAACTCAGGGAAGGTCTCAGCAGAACAACAACCTCATTTTCCAAGCAAGCAGAGAAGGGATGCAGTGATACCATGGACAGTAAGCACTATCTTACAGGGAGACATTTTAATGAAGAGCACCTCAGACCAAAGAAGTGACGGCCGCTCCTTTGCCCTCTGCACACTCCAATACTGACCATCAACATTATTCACCAGGAATCAGACCAGACAATGCAGACCTATCACAAACAAGAGAAAATCTGCAGCTGCTAAAACCTCAAGCAGCACACACAAAATACTGGAGGAACTCAGCAGGCCAGGCAGCATCTATGGAAAAGAGTACAGTTGACATTTTGTGTCGACACCCTTCAGCAGCACTCTTTTCCATGGATGCTTCCTGGCCTGCTGAGTTCCTCCAGTATTTTGTGCGTGTTGCTGCAATGCTGACCTATCTTGGGTCGACATATCGATGCAATCACAAGGAAGGTGTTGAGCCATGAATCTGTTTTCTATCTGGATTGTTTTCAGAGTTTATTTTGTGTATTATGGTAACTAGCCCCATGAGTGGGGATATGGTAAAAGTGGAAGGAGTAAGTTACACATATGTGCTTTGTTTTGAGGAGTTTGGGACTGGGGATGGGCAGATATCATACCTTTTGCTTGCAAATTGCTAATAAAGGATCAAATACATATCTTTGACTTTTTGGAGCATCATTATTGGAGAAATTAGAGTCGTACAAGTATAACAATACATACGAGGTGGCAATTGATTTGTTCGAATATGGTCGCTACATTCTGTCAACAGAAGATTTCGGCAGTTATACCAGATGAACATCAGCATTTAGACATGTCCCAAGATTAGAAGCACTGCAGCCAGCAGCTGCTTGTGGTAAGTAATGACCTGTTGTTAATTCATGCTGTGTGTTTGTGTTTGGATCACAGGTTGGAATAATCATTGCTGGCTGACTGTAAGCTTTATAGTATGGTGCAGAGTTTAGTGCTTGGTTCTGCTGAAATGCTGAAATACTTCGATTGCTAACATCGAAATTTGCATGCCGTTGTTTTGCCTGCTTCGTGCACTTGGAAAACACAAGTCAATCTGGAAGCAGTGACCTTGAAGACAGGACTAAAAGAGAAGTTAAACTTATCAGGAAAGCTTTGATGACTAGAATTGACAACATTCAAAAAGGCTATAAGAAAATTGTTAAGAAGATTAAAGATTTAATATTATTAATTGGATGCCTTTTACAGTAGGACCAGGCTTTCTCACATACGCAGTCACACTTGGATGTTTTAAAACATCTTTGTAATGATTTTGCTAAGCAGCATAACTTGCTGGTGCCTTTCAGAAACAAGAGTAAGTCTGCAGATGCTGGAAATCCAAGCAATACACACAAAATGCTGGAGGAACTCAGCAGGTCTGGCAGCATCTATGGAAAAGATGAGGCCACACTCAGGTTGGAGGAGCGACTCCTCTAGGTAGCCTCCACCCAGATGGCATGAACATCGATTTTTCAAAGTTCCAGTAACTGAACCACCCCCTTCACTTTTCTCCATTCCCATTTCCGTCTCTCACTTTATCTCCTGACCTGCCCTTCACCTCACTTTGGTGTTACACCCCTTCCCTTTCTTCCATGGCCTTCTGTCCTCTCCTTACAGATTCCCCTTTCTCCAGCCCTGTATCTCTTTCACCAATCAACTTCCCAGCTCTTTCCTTCACCCCTGCCCCTCTCCCAGTTTCCCCTATCACCTGCAACCTCATGTTTCTTCCTCCGCCCTCCCCACCTTCTTACTGTGACTTCTCATCTCTTTTCCAGTCCTGATGAAGGGGCTTGGTCTGAAACATTGACTGTTTATTCCTTTCCATAGATGCCTACAGAATTCCTCCAGCTTTTTGTGTGTGTCGCTATTGTCTTTAATGCCTATCTCACCGCAAGATAAACAAACATAAATGCAAATATTGATGCTCTTATTGATATAGCCAGAACAGAGACTGAACAATGGTTGAAACAAAGGTGTGATGTTGAAGGTCAGATTGCTGGATGAATGAAAGTATTTATCAGGGCATGCTTTAAACTACGTAAAGAGCTGATGATTTTCAGGTTGATGTACAGCCTGAAGACAGTGAGTCTAACGTGCATGCAGCTGGTTGTTTTGCTAGCAGAGCATGCCGTCTGTCTGATACCTCCTTAGCATGCATTAAAACAGAGGCTGATTTAGCTGAGCTGTGCATAAGACAACAAATATTGTGTGATAAACATGGAAGAACAGGTGGAGCAGCTCTGGAGAAAGATGGAGCAACTTAAGCTCCAGGAGGAAATTGCAGCACAGATGGCCAGAGTTAAGGCTTCAATTGCTGTGTGTGCTAAATGTGCTGATGGCCAGTTCTATGGTGCGAATTCCTCTGTTGACAATCTAACGTACTTGGTGTCAAGGTGGATACATTGGTTCCTCAGATGTCCATGAGCCACAAGTTTGGACACCTAAGGGTTAGTTCAGGATGTTCATTCTCAGCCTGCACCAAGAAGGAACTCTGAACTTATGTCATATCTGAAAGCACAAGGTGTTTCTGAGCACATTGATTTACAGTATGATGACACTCGTATTTCAGATGGTACGCAGGATTCAGATGGTGCGCTGGAGGCCATAAGGACGTGAAAGGAAATAACAGGCATAGTGATGTGACAATGATGCATTGCATCTGTGCTTAAAAGAGAGATCCAAATTTTCTGTGACAATCCATTGCAGTATCATTCATTTATGAGGCTTTCAAGAATAGCTTTGAAAGCAAGACTGATGATTATGGCAAATGTCTCTGTTTTCTCGAACAGTTCTCTGGAGGTTACCCTGGGGATCTTGTCAAAATTTGCTGAGCCAGACTGGAGCAAGGACATCTAAAAGCCAAGTTTACCAGGAGTATTTTGGTTTTGAGAAGAAAATTGCTGCAGCCTAAATGGAAAAGGCTCTTTCTTGGTTGTCTATCAAATCAGAAGACGTGAAAGCTTTTCAAGGCTACAGTCTTTTTCTTAGAGGCTGTTGCCATGCCATGGAAGAAGTGCAGGACAAGTGTGAATTGGACGTGCCTGCTAACATGACGATCGTCGTAAAGAAATTGTCCCATAAACTTGGGAAAAAATGGAGATCGGTGGTGTGTAAACTGCAAGAAAAGCAAGTAAAGCTTGTTACACACCCAGTGTTTGGGAATGTGTATGATGTTACACCACCAGCAGTAAGCAAAACAAAACGAAGCCAGAAATTTGTTGCAAGGCTAAAGGAGGCAGCTTTGCTGCTACTGTGGCTACGCTAAAAAGTGAAACTAAAATTGAGCACAGGGCTGATGAAAAGGGTGCAAAGTCAGACAAAGCCGTGAAAGAATAAAACTCAGCAGTGAATAATGCCCTGGTAACTAATGGCCTTAAATAGGCTGGTGACCATGATTGTAAACTTCCTCTAATTCCAGTTCAGGTGAAGTCTAAGTAGAGTAACGAGCATGTGGTCACTTATGCTTTCGTTGACCAAGGAAGTACAGCAGTGTTCTGCACAGAAAACCTCATGAACTACATTCCCTCTGAGCTGTGCGCATGTGTATGTGCACACACATTTTTTAACTGGCGCACAAAGGAAATTAATGTGAGCACAAAAGGTTAGTTACCTAAAAAATGTAGTAATTAATAATTATACTTACTGAAAATAATCTTTTAGCTAAATATTTCTGTTAACTAGTTAGTCGGTTGTTCAAATACCACAATGCACGTCACTAATTTATGTCACCTCACCTTTCCTGTTCTGATTTCTACAGCTGCATAACAACAGCACCTATCTTTGGTGGGTAGTGTTCATATCATGAAGCTTACAAAGATCTGTTTCAAATCCTGTAGGTAGCTTACTAAATTTTTATTGAAAAAAATATTGATCCACTATGTCGGATTCAAAAGAAGCGAAGGGCATGAAACGCAAAGCACTGCAAATTTGTTTAAAGTTGAACGGCTTAACAAAATAGTAGAAACCGTTACACCGAAAGCTCATGATGTCATTGACGTTCATCTACAAGAAATATTTATGTATGATTTGGAAACTGGAGTTATCTGTTTGTATTGTTGTGATGCGAAAGTTGCTGGAGAATTTGCTAGTGGGAAGAAGTGGGATGATATTTGGAAACTTGAGTTTTTGAAGCATCATTTGGCAAGCAAATCACATTTGGACGGTGTACAAAAGCTCAGGCAACAGAACCCATCATTACCCGTTACAGGAGTGCTACGCATGTTACAGTTGAGTGCAGATGAGCAAGAGTGAAAACTATCAAACCCAGAGGAGATCAAAGTTCTTATCAACAGTGTGTTGTTAGCTGTTAAAATGAATAACTCTTTACATTCAGCTCAACACATTATTGAACATATGGAGAAGTATGTTTCACTCCCAGACAGCTGGCGAAGCAAAAATTATGCGTTTGAATTTCTGGAAACAATCAACTATATTGTTCAGAAAGACATGTTTGGAGAAATAGCATCAGCAGATTTTCAAACGTTAGCATTTGATGAAACCACAGAGATATCTCTCAACAAATGTCTCATTCTGTACTTCAAATTCAGCTAAAGATTGTATCGTTTATAAAATGTTTTTTGGTGGAATAGTTCAGCTGTAGGCGTGTGACGCTTCTTCTATTGTTTCAGCGATAAAGCAGTTTTATGAAGAGAGGAAACCTGACCTCCATCAAAAGATGATGTTTACGTCTGATGGAGTGTCAGTAATGTTGGGCAGAGTTAATGGTGTTGCAGCAAGACTTAAACAGGACATTCCACACTTAGTTCAGCACACCATGAAGATCTGGAGATTTGTGATTCATGGAAAGAAGTCAAGTTTATCAGAGACATTGAAACTTTGATGAGTACAATCTATACAATGTTTTCTCGACCTGAAGTTAAAAGATGTGAATTTAAAGTGTCGAGGCCCTCTGAAAATGAAGCTGTTGCTTTCAGACCACTTTGCATTGCAGGCAATAATACAAATGTTTGTAAAAAAAGATGAGGCACTGATCACATATTTTGAAGACAATCAGTTAAATAACCCTTGGCTAAATACTGTCAGAAGAAATTGATAAACATCACTGTGGTGAACTACATATACCTGTCTGGACACGCTCCCTGCTGACTGCTCCTGTGGCTCCTCCCACAGACCCCTGTATAAAGGCGATCGAGGCCTGAGCCCGGCCTCTCAGTCTCCAGGATGTAGTATGGTGGTCACTCACTGCTGGTTCCTTCTTCCAGTCAATAAAAGCCGATATCTCGCCTTTACGTCTCAGAGTGAGTTATTGATGGTGCATCAATTACATACAAAGTTTTACAGGTTTTACAGCTTTACAGGTTTTAAGTGATGTCTTTGATGAACTGTCTGCACTGTGCAGGATTCTACAAAAGAGCAGCCTGACACCGATTGATTCACTTCATTTTGCGCGAGGCAAAATTAACAAGATAAGAAAGCAGTATCTGGGAGACAATGTTTCGTGGAGTGACAAAGACAGGAGAGAGAAAAAATAACTGAGTGACTTAAATATGTATGTTATTTTGTTGTTATTCTATGCAGTTTTATGTCAAATATTTTGTAAACCTACATAAACCATGCCATGTGTGCATTCAGTACGCACATACTTTTGTCACAGAAAAATAATTTGCACAACATAAGATTTTTCCACACACTGACTACTAAAATTTAGAGGGAACATTGCTCATGAACAAGCTCAACCTGACAGGAAAATATAGACACGTTCTCTTACATGCCATGGGTCAAGAGTAGATCGTGAGTAGCTATGTCCTTTCAGGATTGAAAGTGGCTGGCTTAGATAGTTTAAACTATTGTGAACTGCATAATATCTAAAAGCAGGAAAGTGTGCCTGTCCACAAAGGAAATGGTCCTTGTCAGAGGAATCTTCAGGAATGACCTCACCTGAGGCATAGTCATTTGCCAGAAATGGAGTTGCTGATGAAAGTGAATGTGCCTAAAACATCGGAGCTGTTGCAAGTGATTCGCAATGTTAATGATGGACCCTTTGCTGGACTGTTAATGGACTATTGAAAGGAGACCATGGCTGTGGAAGAGACTGCGCTCAGCCAGAGCTGATGGTTAACATCTGTTTTTCACTTGGATGAGTTTTGCCAGCAGCAATTCAAAACAGATTTCCCTGAAGCAGTCAGGATGAACAAAGAGAAGATTACGGTCCAGGATACACCGCTTACCAGAAAGAGGGCACTTGTGTGAAAGTTGGCATTTCCTGTTACCTATGTTTTGGTAGTGTGTAGTTGTAATTATTATTGCATAATAATTAGGGGGCTGGAATGTAGGAGCCGTGTCTGTTTTTCATCAGCACTGTATTCTGTGTCGCACATTTATTATATATATTATGGTAGCTAGCCCCATGAGTGAAGGTATGGCAAAATCAAAGGGAATAAATTATGTTTTCATGCATGGTTCTGAACAGTTTGGAGCTGAGGACAGACAGACATTATATCTTAATAAAGGATCGAATACACATCTTCGATTTTTTTGGAACATCATTTTCTTCAAGTGACTGGAGGGCACATCGCAATCCATGTTAGGTCACCAGCAGTGGCAATTGATTTGTTAGAAATGGCTGCTGCAGAAGGCATGCCAGTTGCTCTACTTCATTAGGAGTTTGAGGAGATTTGTCATGTCTCCAAAAATGTTTGCAAATTTCTACAGATGTATGGAGAGAATGCTGACTGGATACATCACCACCAAACCATAACATGATAAGCCTCCAAACCATAACACGGTAAGAAATGTTGGACTCAGCCAACTGCATCATGGGCACAAAACCTCCCACCATCGATGACATCTACAAGACGAGGCACCCACAAGCAGGCAGTAACAGACAAAATGCTGGAGAAACATAGCAGCTCAGGCAGCGTCTATGGAGAGAATTAAACCATTGATGATTTGGGTCAAGAAACCCCATCAAGACTCAGCATACAACTATAAAGTCTTCCACTATGTAGTACATGCCCTTTTCCCATTTCCATCATCTGGGAGGAGGTACAGGAAGACCACACTCAACACTTTAGGAACAGCTTCTTCCCCTCTGGCATCAGATTTCTGAATAGTACATGAACCCCTGAGCACAACTTCATTATTCCTCTTTAGTACAATTTTTAAATTTTTGGAATTTGTAGTAATTTTTACATATTTCACTGTACTGTTGCTGCAAAACAACAAATTTCATAACATTTGTCAGAGATTTGATTCTGATGCTCCTTTACAAGATCCCCTGTGCTTGCTGGAACACTTTAGAGAGCGAAGAAAGACCTGATGTTTGATCGATTTAATTGCCAGGCCAAGTCAAGGCAGAGGGGCCCGGGCCCAAGTGTGTATCGAAGTGACAGGGCTTGGATCTGAGAGTGGGGGCGAGACTGGAAATGTCAGGGTGTCGGGGCCAGAGGCAAGGGAGAGTCCAGTTCAGCTCATTGCTGTGCAAGGTTTACTCGGCTCTGCTCTGAACTGAGTCCATGGTCTGCTCCTGAATCAGCTGCACTGATCCCTGGGTCCGTGTCTGCATACGGACATGCTTTCGTAAACTTCAGTTCTGAATTTTATTTGCTTACTTTTATTGTTTGCATGTCTTATTTTTTTTTTCCCCTCTGCACACTGTGAGTGTTTGATGGTCTTTCTTTTAATGGGTTCTATTGGGTTTCTCCGTTTCATGGTTGCATGTAAGGAGATGAATCACAAGGTTTCATAAAGTAAACATACTTTAATAATAAATGTACTCTGAACTTCGAAGTACTTGAAACTTTAATTAATGAATCCCATTACCAAGGTGGCTCTCACAACATGTGACTGAGGACATCATGTTTATTACTTCATTGGTTGAAGAAATGGTGATTCTCATACTTGCAGGAGACACTTGAGTCCATCTCCTGCTGCACTCTGTCTACAACAGCCTGAACAGTTTTCTTGCCCAACCCTACCCCTCTCTGCAAACACAGTCTTCCCCCTGCCAGTTATCACACCAATAAGCACACCAGGTATCTCTCACTAAATTTAGGGAATCTGCCTCATTCACCCTTTGCTTCAGTGGGAATATCATAATGTGCATGCTTTGTGTCTGGCTGTGGAGTGTTAAAGGCTGCACCCTTCTTTAATAGCTTCACCGTGTGGTGTCTCTGCTGCACTCGGGAAGAATACAGGCTCTATTTCTACGGATGATTCTCTGTAAACTATCATTGTGTTCTTTCTAAAGATTTATCGTTTTTTTTGTTAGGATAGACTTCAGCAATATACACAGTTCAAAGAATGAAATTCAGTATCTAGGCAAGATAGATTTTTAACGGTCTGGAGCTTTGTGATCTCAATCAAGAAACAACGCAGGTATTGAACATCACATTATTTTTTTCAAATTACTTTGATCTATCAGAATTAGGATTAACTTTGGGAGAAGCTTCGATCAATCAAGTTGTTATCAAGAGATAAAATGTACCCTTTATAAAGGTCACACAACAGATCAATGCTATCTTTTTGACAAAGCTGTTTGAGATGATTCTTGAAAATTCTTCATAGGCTTTCCTGGGTCACTATTTTAACACTTCTAACTGCACTTGTGGAATAAACAGTGATATTTTACAGGTTACTAAAGGTACTGAAACCCCTTTTACCCTTTTGTTCAGAAATGATTTTCTCTCTTGCGCAGGTTTACCTCTCAAATGACTGCCTCGTAAAATCTGTAGTGAGGATATTTCATACACACCCAGTTGCCACTTTTTTAAGTACACCTGCACATTAATGCAAATATCTAATCAGACCCATTGCATGTGGCAGTGACTCAATGCATAAAAGTATTTAGGCATTGTCAAGAGCTTCAGTTATTGTTTAGACCAAACATCAGAATGGGGAAGAAGACTTTGACCGTGGTATGATTGTTGGTGCCAGGTGTGGTAGTTAGAATATCCAGAAACTCCCTATGCTTGTAGTTGCATGGTTTTACTGAATAAAGGAGTATTTCAAGTTCTGACTTTGTCCTTTCTCCAGGCTTTGGGCCTCATCAGTGATTATCGGCAAGCAAACACAACAAATTGGCGACACGGGCTGTATTATAATGACATGGCAATTTCACCAGAAGACTTGCACGCAATTCTACAACCGCACCAATCTCAATTTGATGTGGTCCTGCTGAAGTTAATCAAAACCGTGACCGGCAGGTTTCTGGAGAGTCAAAGAACATTGCCGTTAAACACTGAACAGAACTCCTGTGAGTCAGTTGTTGTGCTCATCAATTTCCAGTTTGATGCTGTTTTTTTCAGGAGATATGGTTGAATCATGGTTTAAATGTTATGAAGAACTTTTCTGGTTCACGTTCACCAGTAAAGGTGGCTTGTGGAAGGCATGCACTTTGCTCGGAAAATTGGCACTGTTGATCAGGAGTGTTGTTTCAAATTCATTCAGCCTAAGAACCCACATGATCTATTGCTTGACGAAACTGACAGCTAACAAGCATTTTGGGGGAGCAGTCATCTCTCTTCAGTGCTCACTACCAATGCTTAAAACTCATTAAAAATGATGCTGATGACCTCATCACATATGCCAGTGTCATCAATCGTTAATGTGAAAACTTCAGGCCGGGTAACATGACTGTATCACAGTTCAAATGTCTAATTTTTATTTGTAGATGCAGACATTTGCAAACGGCCCCTGGCCAGACTGGAGTAAGACCCTGATATGAATTCACAAGCTGCCACTCAAGAATGTCAGTGTTTGATCATCCTGTAACAAGCTGATGGAGCAGAACAATGTCAATACAATTTCCAATGGCCCAGACATCACTCAGCAGGTCTCCAAGGGTCCAAGCACAGCTTGTTGGAACTGTGGTGCAAGGTATTATGCTAGAAACTGCCAATACAAGAAACACACTTGCAGCAAATGCCACCACCGTGGTCAAAAGAAGGGTTTTGCCTTCCTTCACTGTCTTCTTGGCCAGTGAACCACAAGAACAAGAGTTTCAAAACCCACCAAAGTTTACAAGGAATTTAATGGTCACCTTCAAAGTTAACTTCGCTCCCAGGAGAAAGTACGTCAACTTCTTTATCAACAATTACTTGGTCAAACTACAACTCAGCATGACATCAGACATTAGCATTATCTGCAAATGCACATGGTACCAAGCAGTCAAATCAACTCATCACTCTGCCTGCAGTGCATTGGGTGGAACTGCACTGCCTAGTGAAGCAGAAAGGTAGCCAAGTCAATGTTGTGTGTTACTTAGCAGAGCAGCCAGATCTGAACATTTTTGGCAGTAACTGGATGGACAAGCTTGATCTCTGGAGCATATCTCTGGACGAAGACATTGGCTGTTGAAGTCATGTCAATCAACATCATACCATCATCAGTACATGAGACTATAAACTATAACTACAAAACACTATGCAGCAGTGTATCAGGAAGTTTTAAGATGCCGTACCAGACTGCAAGCAGAACTTCACCTCTATCCAGATGCAAAGCTGGTCTTCTTTCCCAAAAGACCGGTACCATTTGCTGACTTACCACTGTAGAGCAAGAACTACATCGCCTGCAACAAACCATCGTGACCAAAGCTGTGAACTACTCACACTGTACGGGCCCAGAGGTCATTATCAAAAAAGCCAATGGTGCAGTGAGGGAGATTGTGTGCAGATACACCAATACCCATTATTGGTACGGATAGATCTCTTTGTAAAACTGAACGGCAGTCACTACTTGCCAAGTTGGATTTGGCCGAAGCCAACCTCCAGGTAGAAGTGGTGGAAAATTCACAGTAGATTCTCACCATGACAATACATAAGGGGTTATTGTCCTTCACCATCTGCCTTTTGGGCTAAAGGCAGTTCTTTCAATTTTCCAACAGTTTATGGACATCATGCTGAGGTGTTGCTGCTTACCTCGACAACATCATTGTGATGGGTACAGATCCGATAGAACTATGCCAATGTCTGGACCAAGTTTTTTTTAACGAACTGCAGGACTTTGGGTTATGAATTCAGGCGGGAAAGTGTACCCTCATGACGTCTTTAATCAAGTATCTGGGTTGCATCATGGATGAGCACAGTAATCACCCAAATCTTAAAGATGCCTCCACAATCAGATGTGAGCACCTTACAATCATTTTTGCCCATGATGATCTGTTATTCAGCACTTCCCCCAGCAATGCACTGTCTGAGGGAGCCACTCAATGCCCTGCTCAACGAGGGTGCTACGTGGAAATGATCCAAACAACGCTAAAAGGCTTTTGATCAGGTGAAGAATATGCTGTCATCCACCTTTTCTGACTCATTTCAATCCAGAGTTGCCAATTGTCATCGCAACAGATGCATCCGGCTATAAGGTGGGCGCTGTCATATCCCACATCTTCCCTGATGGTTCAGAAAATACATGCAACCAGATCTCCGACTGCAGTAGAGAGGAACTGCGGACAAATTGAGATGGAGATTTGCTGTGAAGAAATTCAACAAGATACTTCATGGCAGACACTTCACTCTGCTGACTGATCACTGTTGTCAATCTTCGGGTGTAAGAAAGGCATCCCAGTGTATACGGCTAACCTTCTATAAAAGTGAGCAACAATGTTATTAGCCTAAGTACAGATCAGCCTGGGAACTGAGTCAGGCAGATGCCTGCTTCAGACTCTTGAATCAGCAGGTTACTGAAGATGCAGTCGTGGCTGCAATTTCAGTGGATTCCAAAGTCCGCCTGGTTGTATCTGATGCTGCTGAAGATCTTGTGGTCACGGTCAACAAGTTCAAAGCAAAAATAGCTTCAGATCCTCTTTAACAGTGTACATGCAGATACCTCATTGTCAGATAGCCAGTAAAGCTTGAGGAAGCTGTGTCGTACCCTTTTACCAACATCATGCATCACTCTCAACTGTGCACATCTGCCTTATGTTTGGAGACAGAATAGAGATTCCATGAACACTTCAACCAGAAGTGCTGAAAAAATTCCACCATGGTCACCCAAGATTTAATCATCTGAAAGCCCTGGTCCTCTCAAAATGAATGCTAACACTGCATTTGCCTTCATTACTATCGACTCAACCTGGCAGTTAACCTTTATGGAATCCTGCACAAGGACTTCCACCTCTGATTTTTGAATTTCCTTCCCATTTAGAAAACAGTCAACACCTTTATTGCTTCTACAAAAGCGCATGACCATATGCTTCCCTAAACTATATTCCATCTGCTACTTCTTTGGCTATTCTCCCAATCTGTCCAAGTCCTTTTAGAGACTCCCTGCTTCTTCAGTACTACCTGATACTCTATCTATCTTTCTATCATCTGGATTGGGGAGCATGCCTAATGAGAACATATTGAGTGAACTTGGTCTTTTCTCCTTGGAGAGACGGAAGATGAGAGGTGACCTGATAGAGGAGTATAAGATGATGAGAGGCATTGATCGTATAGATAGTCAGAGGCTTTTTCCCAGGGCAGAAATGGCTAAAATGAGAGTTTTAACGTTCTTGGAAGTAGGCACAGAGAAGACGTCAGGGGTAAGTTTTTTACGCAGAGAGTGGTAAGTGCATGGAATGGGTTGTGAGCAACAGTGGTGGAGGCAGATACAATAGGGTCTTTTAAGAAACTCCCGGATAAGTACATGGAGCTTAGAAAAATAGAGGGCTATGGGTAACCCTAGATAATTTCTTAGGTAAGGATATGTTCAGCATGGTTTAGTTGGGCCAAAGGGTCTGTATTGTGCCATAGGTGTTCTATGTTTCTATCTTAAACTTGGCCGCAAAGCCATCAATCCATCATCCAACTCGTTGACATATAGTGTGAAAAGAAGCAGTCCCAATACTGCTTCTTTGTTCCCAATAGAAGCGGAACAACACTAGTCACCGGCAGCCAAACAAAATAAGCCATCTTTATTTGACTCTTTGCCTCCTGCGAGTCAGTCAATCTTCTATCCATGCTAATATCTTTCCTGTAATACCATGGGTTCTTATCTTGCTAAGCAGCTTCATGTCTGGTGGCTTGTCAATGGTCTTCTGAAAATCCAAGTAAACAACAACCACTATCTCATCTCCTTTTATCCTGCCTGTCATTTTCTCATAGAATTCCAACAGATTTTTCAGCCAAAGCTTCCCATTAAGGAAACCATATTGACTTTGGCCTAATTTATCATACATCTCCAAGCACCCTGAAACCTCATACTTAATAATAACCTCCAACATCTTCCCAACAACTGAAGTCAGGCTAACCTGCCTATAATTTCCTTTCTTCTACCTTCTTTCCCCTTTAAAGAGTGGAGAGACATTTGCAATTTTCCAGTCCTCAGTACTAATGCCTCCATAATCTCTTCAGTTATTTCTTTCAGAATGCTGGTGTGTAGGTAATCTGGTCCAGGTGACTTATCTATCTTCAGGCCTTTCAGTTTCCCTAGCACCCTTTCTTTAAATAGCAATTACACTCACTTCTGCCCCCTACTACTCTTGAATTTCCGGGTTACTGTTAATTTATTCCACCATGAGTACTGTGGTGAACTATGTACCTGTCGGGACACGCCCCCTGCTGACTGCTCCTGTGGCTCCTCCCACAGGCCCCTGTATAAAGGAGATCTGAGGCCTGACGCTCGGCCTCAGTCTCCAGGACATTGTATGATAGACACTCACTCCTGGTTCCTTCTTCCAGTCAATAAAAGCCGATATCTCGCCTTACGTCTCAGTGTGAGTTATTGATGGTGCATCAAGTACTGATGCAAAATATTTATTAAGTTTGTCCAACACTACTTTGTCCCCTATTACTACTTCTCCAGTGTCATTTTCTTTAGACAGTCGGCCCTCCTCATCCGCTGATTCCACATGCGCGGATTCAACCAACTGCAGATCGGGGAAACCCGGAAGTTCTCTCTCCAGCACTCATTATTTGAGCATGTACGAACTATTTTTTCTTGTCATTATTCCCTAAACAATACAGTATAACAACTATTTACACAGCATTTACATTGTATTAGATATTATAAGTACTCTAGAAATGACTTAAAAGTACAGGCAGTCCCCGGGTTATGAACGAGTTCTGTTTCTGAGTCTGTCTTTTAGTCGGATTTGAAATCGGAACAGGTACATCCGGTATTTTTTAGCGTCAGTTAGTCAAACATTTTTCTTAGTATATAGTACATATTTTACATTTCTATGCATATAAAACACTTAAGAAACATACATATTTCAATAATTAAACCACTGCATTGATTAGTAATAATTGTAGCTTTCATCGGGGCAGGGCCTTTCGTATACTCCATTAAAATTGTTCTGATCATTGACTGACTGTAGCCTAACGCTTTTCCAATGACCGGTGATGTTTCACCTCTCTCTGATCGTTTTATTACTTCCACCTTACTTTTTAATCGTGATCGTGATTATCTTCGTGAACAGAAACATTGCAGATTCAGGGCTGCCCCACTAGGTCCTAATGTCCACCGGACTGATCATGTTAAATAAAGTCCAGAGTTCCACTGGGGCCTAAAGGCCACTGCACTGAGCCAAGTTAAATAAGGGACTTGAGTATCCGCGATTTTTGGTATCCGCGGGGGTCTTGGAACCAATCCCCCGCAGATACGGAGGGCCAACTGTACTGTATATCTGAAAAAACTTCTGGTAACCTGCATATTGAAATCTCCATGACTATTCCCCATGCCTTTTTTCCTTTATTATTTTAATTTGTACCCCATATTCTGGCTACTGTTCAGGGGCCTGTATGTAAGGACTTTTTACTCTTGCAGTTTCTTAACTCTACCCACAAGGAGTCAACATTTTCTGATCATATGTCACAACTTTCTAAGGATTTGATTTTATTTTTAGTAAATGAGCCAGCCCACCTCCTTTGCCTATCTGCCTTGCCTTTTGATATAAGGTATATTCTTGGATGTCAAGCTCCAAGCTATGATCTTCTTTCAGCCACAACTCAGTGATGCCCACAACATCATATTAATTAAAAGATCATCTACCTTATTCCATATACTATGGGCATTCAATAGAGCACCTTCAGTCCTTCCTCACGGTATCACTACTCACTGCATCTAGATGCATACGAACTACCCCGTCCTCAGCCCTATGACTCCTGCTCCCATTGCTCCGCCAACTTAACGAACCCTGAAATGGATGGGTTATAGAGCAGAAGACCACAAACATACACTCAGTAGCCACCTTATCAGGTACACCTACCAAAATGGTCTCTGAGTATATGGCAATCCTTCATCTACATAAATCATGTTCAATCAAATTCTAGAGGAACCTAACTTTGTCCAATATGAAGTAGACCAGTATTATGTAGGAAGCACATTAAAGTGGCAGGAACTTGCAAAGTTCAGTCATGCTCAGGAAGACTAACTTTTCTTGCTGATGTGAATTAAATATTATACGTTTACCCTGTCTGGAGTATCAAAAGAGCTTGGTCACAGAGTCAAAATAATGACTCAGGATTTCAAAAACGGTTGAAGTCGAAATTTATTCATCCTGAGGCCTTTTTTTTAAGATTCATTGGCACTGTCTACTGAAGAAGTTGTGAAGGTGCAGCCACTCAATCTACTCAAGATGAAGGATAGATTTTTGGTTTTCAAGGATTATGGGGTGTGCATAAGAAATTGGCCCTGAGAGAAACAATCAACATTGATTTCATTGAATTACAGAGGTGGCATGAGGACCTAATTAACCTATTTGTGCTTGTTTCTTATGCTCTCAGAAGCATTGCAATCTTGCACAGTTTATGGCCTAATTACACCCACAGTGGAAATTACCTCATGGTCAGGTATTAACAGATTTCAATATATGCATGAAATACCATTTCTTTCTGTAAATTAATAATTCTCATGTTAGTAGTTCAGTCATAAAAATATTAGACAACCTGAATAATAATTCTGTCACAGAGAATAACTTCGAATGACAGAAATAGTCACATTACCACATGCAGTAATAAAAATCAGGGATATTCAATGAGTGTTGGCTTGCTGGGAACTTGAAGGAAATAAAACCATTTTATACACTTTCAGGCTTCACTGTCATAGTATTAAAGTAATAAAATTCAAATATTGAAGACATTTTATTGCTGCAAAATTGAAATGGCCCAATTAGAAATCATTTAAAGTAAAAAATCAATTTCCCCTTTTTGACTTTTACTCATTTACTTTTTAAATCCATTATTTGCCTTTATGTGATTTTTCTTTTATACCAAATAATCCAACCTTAAATTTTTCAAATAATTTAATTTATCTTGCCTTTAGCATTCATGTTATCGAAGTAAGACTTTAATGGTTAAGAAATAAAGATATGAAAACAACGTTTTCTCCAGCAATACAGGTCCCCAAGATTGAAAACTGGACCATCTCAAGACAGACACCTTCAATATCAATGGATTAAACATAAAAAAAGACCAATGGCAAACTTATCCAAAGTCTCAACAGTTCAAACACAGACATACTGCAAGGCAGAACTGTTGCTGGGATAATTTGGAAAGGTGCTGGAGCTTTCACAACATTCCAGTACCATAAAATAAAGTTCTAACATTTCATGTTGAACAGTAATCAGAACTGCAACATGTTACAGTATAGTAGATGAAACACATTAAGTTTAGTTCGATAATTTACTTCAAATATCATTGACAAATACTTTTTCTTATTTAGCTATTTCCCAGTCTTTCACTGGTACATATTTAAAACAAAATGCATACAATGTCTTCTGATTATTTAAAATGATTGCATTCTACATTCCCAGAGATAACAGTCATGCATCATCTCTGAACTTACAGCAACAAGGGGAGATTTGCATTATCTTCCTCAAATAATTCCAAGTGATGTCTATCAAATTCAAGCATCTGCTGTGCTTGTCAATCACTTTAATTAGATTTGCCGTTGGAGATGTCTATAAACAGATTGCAATAGATGGTTTCATTTCTTTTGCAGGGAAGTGCAAAGTACAGTCCTATTTCCATCGATGCTCAAGTCATGTCAATCACCAACAGCACAATAGCCAATAGACAGTATGTGCAGGAGTAGGCCATTCGGCCCTTCTAACCAGCTCCGCCATTCACTGTGATTATGGCTGATCATACACAATCAGTACCCCGTTCCTGCCCTCTCCCAATATCCCTTGACCCTGCTATCTATAAGAGCTCTACCTAACTCTCTCTTGAATGCATCCAGAGACTTGGCCTCCACTGCCTTCTGGGGCAGAGCATTCCACATATCCACCCCTCTCTGGGTGAAAAAGTTTTTCCGCATCTCTGTTCTAAATGGCCTACCCCTTATTCTTAAACTGTGACCTCTATTTCACCCAGCAGCGGGAACATGCTTCCTGCCTCCAGTGTGTCCAATCCCTTAATAATCTTATATGTTTCAATCAGATCCCCTCTCATCCTTCTAAATTCCAGTGTATACAAGCCCAGTCGCTCCAATCTTTCAATATATGACAGTCCCACCATTCTGGGAATTAACCTTGTGAACCTATGCCGCACTTCCTCAATAGCAAGAATGTCCTTCCTCAAATTTGGAGACCAAAACTGCACACAATACTCCAGGTGGGGTCTCACCAGGGCCCTGTACAGCTGCAGAAGGACCTCTTTACTCCTATACTCAATTCCTCTTGTTATAAAAGCCAGCATGCAATTAGCTTTCTTCACTGCCTGCTGTACCTGCATGCTTGTTTTCATTGACTGATGTACAAGAACACCTAGATCTCGTTGTACTTCCCCTTTTCCTAACTTGACTCCATTTAGATGGTAATCTGCCTTCCTGTTCTTGCCACCAAAGTGGATAACCTCACATTTATCCACATTAAACTGCATCTGCCATACATTTGCCCACTCACCCAACCTGTCCAAATCACCCTTCATTCTTATAACATCCTCCTGACATTTCACACTGCCACCCAGCTTTGTGTCATCAGCAAATTTGCTAATGTTACTTTTACTCCCTTCATTGAAATCATTAATGTATATTGTAAACAGCCACGGTCCCAGCACCGAACCTTGCGGTACCCCACTGGTCACTGCCTGCCATTCCGAAAGAGACCCATTAATCACTACTCTTTGTTTCCTGTCAGCCAGCCAATTTTCAATCCATGTCAGTACTCTGCCCCCAATACCATGTGCCCTAATTTTGCCCACTAATCTCCTATGTGGGATTTTATCAAAAGCTTTCTGGAAGTCCAGGTACACTACATCCACTGGCTGTCCCTTGTCCATTTTCATAGTTACATCCTCAAAAAACTCCAGAAGATTAGTCAAGCATGATTTTCCCTTCATAAATCCATGCTGACTCGGACTGATCCTTCTACTGCTATCCAAATGTGTCATAATTTCCTCTTTTATAATTGACTCCAGCATCTTTCCCACCACTGACGTCAGGCGAACCGGTCTATAATTCCCTGTATTCTCTCTCCCTCCTTTCTTGAAAAGCGGGACAACATTAGCCACCCTCCAATCTGCAGGAACTGATCCTGAATCTATAGAACATTGGAAAATGATTACCAATGCATCCACGATTTCTAGAGCCACCTCTTTAAGTACCCTGGGATGCAGACCATCAGGTCACAAGCAGCAAACTAGCTGAAACTGGTAAAATTCATCAACAGAATTTATTATTTTGAAGCAAGGTTATCAAACTGCTGACCATATTTGTTATGTTTTGTAACATCAAAACATTAAGTAAATTCAAATGAAGATACAGGACTACAAAAATACAGGTGTAAATTTGAATTTACCTGAGGTGAGGTGCACACGTATCACGTGGTAGTGTGATGACAGATGCAATTAATGTATTTTTATATATAATCCATAATTAATTATTTAAACAAATAAGAATGCTTAATCAAACTATATATGTATATATACACACAGACACACACATACATATATATACATGATTACTTAAATATTATTCAAATATTAAATATCAATTAAGCATAAGATAAGACTATGGTTGTTAACTATCATTCAGTTTAAAGTTAGATGTGACCATGAATCAAATAGAAAAATTAAAGTGCACTCTGTTTCAAAAATGCAAGATTTCAATGATAGTTTTAAAAAGTTTCTGTCAAAGCAAACAAAGGTCTCTACCAAAGACTTCAGCAAATTTCTGCAGATGTGCTGTGCCTGATTGCATCAGGGTTTGGTATGGAGGCTCTGATGCCCAGTTCAAAAGAGCTGCTCAGTGTTGTAGACCCAAACATCATGGGCACTAGACACCCCACCATTAAGGACTGTTACCTACCCCATGGTTATCTTGTGACTGCCACATGACCATGATGTAATTGTGTCTCTGCTGAGCATGATGTAACAGTCTTGTGATGGTGGAGTGATGTAATTTTCCTGCCAGTGAGAGGTCATGTGATGGCCTGTTTCAACAGGTATAAAAGGGGAAAGCCTTGCTGAGACGCAGGTCAGTTCATTGTTTAATTCGTCAGTGACTCTGTTATGCTACATATTCGTCTCATGATGTAGTTTTGTTTTAAAGTAGAGTTTTACTTTCTGCCTTAAGTCTCAAAGGTTATTGATGGCAGAGTTCGCCACAATGCTGCCAGTTTTGATTCCTACCTTTGCAGTCCAGTCGGAGAGTGAAGAGTCATTGAAATTCCAGCCATTGCTGCTCTGCTGCTTTCCCTGCCAGTTTTCTTTTCCAATAAATTCTGGCTAACTCCTCTCTCATGCCTCTGTAGTTCTCCTTACATCTGACTTAAGCTTCTTCCTCTCAAATTTCGGGGTGAATCTGATCATATTATGATCACTTTCCCCAAAGATTTCTTTTACCTTAGGCTCTTGAATCAAATTGTTGATTTAACAGCGGTAGTACAATGATAATATAGGGGAAAAAATAAATCAATGACGGTATGTATATCTATGCGTAGTAAATCATTAAATTAACAATAGTGCAAAAACAGAAATAATAAGTGTGGTGCTGTTAATGGGTTAATTGTCCATTTAGGAATTGGATTTCAGAAGGGAAGAAGCTGTTACTGAATTGCTAAGTGTGTGCCTTCAGGTTTCCTGATGTTAGCAATGAGAAAAGGGCATGTCCCGGGTGATGGAAGTGCTTAATGATGGATGCTGCCTTTCTGAGACAATGCTCCTTGAAGATGTCTTGGATTCTGTGGAGGCTAGTGCCCATGATGGACCTGACTAATTTTACAACTTTCTGTAGCTTCTTTTGATTCTGTGCAGTAGCTTCCCCCGTACTAGACAGTGATGCAGCCTGTCAGAATGCTCTCCACGGTACAACTGAAGAATTTTTCAAGTGTCTTCGGTGACAGACTGAACCTCCTCTAGCTCCTAACGAAATGCAGTCACTTTGCAGCTGCATTGACATGCTGGGACCAGGTTAGCTCCTCAGAGATATTGACACCCAGGAACTTGAAATTGCTCAGTCTCTCCACTTCTAATGCCTCTATGAAGATTGGTTTGTGATCGCTCATCCTTTCCTTCCTGAAGTCCACAATCAACTCACTGGTCAAAAATCTTTTTCACTGTAGTGACCCACTGCTGACTTTTCTACTCAGGCAGTGGACCTGATTGAAGGGTCTCCTGATGTCTGGATTGGTTGCTGGTCAAAATTCTTTTATATACCAAGGCTATATAATCTGAATTCTAAGTGTCCTTCTATTCCTCTTTCTCTAAAAACAGAGTGATATTTTGCTTGAAGCTAACAAGTATAAATTCTCTTTTGGAAACCTTACTGAACAGAGCTAACAGTCAAAACACTAGCTACCACTCAGAACCATCAAACAGGAGTGTGCAACAAAACTTCCGATTCCGTTTCATGATGAGGTTTTGCTGTCCTTAGTAAAGCACAGGAACAGGGTGGCTCATCTGACCATGATGCCAGTTCAAACTGTACATCTGCCTGCACGTGGTGTTGGCATTGTCACATGAACCAAGGTACAGTCAAAAGCCTGGTTTGCATACTGTTCACATGGATCATATCATTACACAGTGCATTGAGGTAGAACAAGCTAAAACAACGCAGAGTAAAATGTAAAAGCTACTGCAAGAGTGCAGTGGAAGTAAAGGATAAAGTGTGAGGTCATAATGAGGTAGATTGCGCAGCCGAGAATCCATCTTATCGTAAGAGTGGTCCGTTCAAGTGTCTGATAACAATGTCATAGAATCTGTCCTTGAACCTGATGGTATGTGTTTTCACTTTGTGTCTCCTGCTCATTGGGAGAGGGTGGAAGAGTGAATACCCAGGATGGGTGGGGTCTTTGATAATGCTGGCTGCGTTACTGAGGCAGGAAGTAGTGTAGACTGGGTCCATAGAGGGGATCCTGTGATATGATGAGCTGCTTCCACAACCCTCTGCAGGTTCTTGTGGACACATGCAAAACAGTTGTCATTCCAAACCAACGTGTGTCCATTGCTTGGCTCTTCGTGTGTCTGTTAAATGCTTCTTAATCATGTTCCTATTGTACCTGCTTATACCATCTTGCCTGGCAGTGCATTCCAGGCATCTGTCACTCTCTGTGTAAAAACCAAGCCCTGTAAATCTCCTTTGACTCGAACTCCTCACTTTGAATGTTTGCCCTTCGGTATTTGGTATTTCCGTGGGAATAAGATGGATACTATCTACCGTATCTATACCTCTCATCCCTCAGGCTCCGATGCTACTCGGAAAGAAATCCAACTTTGTCTGCTCTCTCCTTATAGCTAGTTATCTCCAGTCCAAACAACATCTTCCTCTTTTGCATCCTCAGCAAGACCAAGGAATTGATTCTCTACATCCGGCAGGGGAAGGTGGGAGAGCACAAACAAGTCATCACTGTAGTGGAAAGGGTGAAGAGCTTCAAGTTCCTGGACACAAACATTTTGGAAGATCTCTCCTGGACTCGACATACTGATGCAGTCATAAAGAAGTCATACCAGCCAATCCACTTCATTCGAGGAAGTTTGGTATGTCTCTAATGTACGGTGGGGAGCATTATGACTGGTTGCATCACCACCTGTTATGGAAGCTCCAATGTGCAGGGTCCAAATAGAGTGCAGAAGGTTGTAGATACAGCCAGCTCCATCACGGATACAACCCACCCTTCTAATGAGGGCATCTTTAAAACACAATGCCTCAAGAAGGCAACATCTATCATTGCCTTTACCATCAGGGCATTCCCTCTTTGTGTTATCACCATCAGGGCAAATGTACAGAAGCCTGAAGACTCACACTCAACACCCTAGGAACAGCTTCTTCCCCTCCACAGACAGGTTTCTGAACGGTCCTTGAACCCATTAACATGACTCTCTTATTCAGGTTTTGCACTAATTATTTATTTTTTTATATAACTTACAGTAATTTTTACGTCTTGCACTGTATGGCTGCCACAAAACAAATAAACCTGCTTCTGATCCTCAATCTGTTTTCATCAGTGTGTCTTATCACACTTTAAGTAAAAGAAGATCAAAAGGTTTGGAAGCACCGTGAGTCCTGAAATATTGATATTTCATGAAGTCAGTATTTTCACTGCATGATATTGATGGGTAGGTAATAAAACTGCAATGCTGAAGTCTTTCATCTTCTTGTAACATTCCGTTTTTCTGGTGTTTTTGATACTATTTTCCTGAGACTCTATTAAAAGAAAGTTCATCTCCTGTGATATTGAGGTAGGTTTGCGGTCAGATTAGGAAGAGAAGCAATCAAAAGGCAAGATCACCAGGAACTGAGTTCTGAGCAGTAATTGACCCACCAAATGTGAAGAAATGATGGTAAAGCTGGATACTTAATGGCCACTTTATTAGATACACATGTTTGTTAATACAGATACAATACTGTGTAACAGTCTTAAGCACACACACACATATATATATACTGAATATGTGTATCTATAACTAAGGTGACTAAGACTTTTGCACAGTACTGTAGTTATTTTATGTATTGCACTTTATTGCTTCTGCAAATAAAAACAATGATACATGTGAGCAATGATAAATCTGATTCTGATATGGGTCTCTGTTGTGGACTGAGGGCAGGATGAGGGGAATCATGGTTGGGGAAAGGGAAAGGGAGAGGAGAGGGAGCGGGAAGCACCAGAGAGACATTCTGGACTGATCAAGAAACCATTTGTTTGGAATCAAATGACCTTGTCTGGTGTCTCTGAGTTGGATGTGACTGCATCCTCATACTCCTTCTCTGCCACCTGTCCCACACCCCTCCCATTGGTGCGTTCACCCTCACCATTCCCAACATCCTTTGCTCCTGCCATATTTACAAACTCGCCCTCTGTTGCGTGCTGACAGATTCAGTAGTGTACAAGAGATCTGGCACTGAGCTACATTTATGTGCCTAAGACTTTTGCACAGTACTACATTTAATCAGGTAATGATGAGGCAGCAACTCAATGCATAAAAGCATGCTGACATGGTCAGGAGGTTCAGTTGTTCAGAATCAACACCAGAATGAGGAAGTCATGTGATCTAGGTTACTTTGACTGTGAAATGATTGTTGGTGCCTGAGAGGGTGGTTTGAGTATCGCAGAAACTGCTGATCTCCTGGGATTTTCACGAATAACAGAAAATGGTGTGAAAGACAGAAAACATTCAGTAAGCAGCAGTTCTCTGGGTAAAAATATCTTGTTAATGAGAGAGATCAGATGAGAATGGCTAGACTGGTTCAAGCTGTCAGGAAGGTGACAGTAACTCAAATAACTACAGGATACAACCGTGTCATGCAGAAGAGCTTCTCTGAATGCACAACTCATCGAGCCTTGAAGTGGATGGGCTGCAGTAACAGAAGAGCACGAACATACATTGAGTAGCCATTTTATTAGGTACAGGAGGCACCTGATAAAGTGGCCTCTGAGTGTATTTCCCAATCAGGATGGCAACTTCCAGGTAGTGGCTGTGGCATCATGCTTTTGTTGCCCATGTCCTTCTATCTAGTAGAGGCTGAGGGTCAGGAAATGCAGTCTGAGGAGCTTCTACAGTGTACCCCATAGATCGTACAAACTGTTGCCATTTTTGCATTAGGGATGGAATAAGAGAGTGGTTATAGATGGGGAGCCTATCAAGTCAGCTGTTCTGTCTCTATGGTTTGAGCTTCCTGTGTGCTGCCAAGATTGCACCCAACCAGACAAGTTGAGTGCTTCACCACACTCATGACTCAATATTTGAAGATGATGGAACAGCCTTTGGTGAAATAGGAAGTGAGTTACTTGCTGTGGGATTTTTCGTGTTTGACGTGCTCATATAGTCACATTATGTACATAGATACTCCAGTTCAATTTCCATCGAGAGTAACCCCAGGATATTGACAGTGGAGGACTCAGTGATGGTGATGCTATTAAATGTTAAAGAGATGGATGCTCCCTGGCTGGTTGTTTTCATTACCTGGCACTGGTGTAGTGCAGAACTTTGACAAACTTCCACCGACGTGCAGTGGAGAGTGTATTGACTGGCTGTTTCACAGCCTGGTATGCAAACAGCAATGCCGTTGAATGGAAAATCCTACAAAAGATATTTGACTTTGCCCAGTACCTCACAGGTAAAACCCTCCTAACCATTGGGCACATCTACATGAAACACTGTCACAGGAAAGCAGCAGCCATCATCAGAGATTCCCCACCACACAGAACATGCTGTCTTCTTAGCTGCTGCCTTCAGGTAGAAGGTACAACAGTCACGGGACTCGCAGAGAGTTACTGCCCCTCAACCATAAGGCTCTTGAATAAAAGGGGATAACTACACTCATTTGACCCAGCATTGAAAGGTTAATACAACTAAGGACTCTTTAAGGACTAAGGACAACTAAGGACACTTTAAGGACTCTTTACCTTAATATCTCGTGTTCCCTTTACTTATTGCAATTTATTTATGTTTGCATTTGCACAGTTTGTTGTCTCCTGCACTCTGGTTGATCTTTCATTGATCCTGCTATAGCTACTTGATGCACCATCAATAACTCACACTGAGACGTAAGGCGAGATATCGGCTTTTATTGACTGGAAGAAGGAACCAGGAGTGAGTGTCCATCATACTATGTCCTGGAGACTGAGGCCGAGCGTCAGGCCTCAGATCGCCTTTATACAGGGGCCTGTGGGAGGAGCCACAGGAGCAGTCAGCAGGGGGCATGTCCAGACAGGCACAGAGTTCACCACATTCACCCCCCCCCTTGTTTGAAAGAATCCTCATGTGGCGAAGTTTCTTACAAGTCAAGTCTATCAGGTGGTCGAATCTGTCGCTGCGATCTACGTGGCACCGGCTGTGATCGCATGGATGCCGGCAACATTGGTGATTGCACAGGGGACGGAGGTTGCGCTTGTTCCCGCCCACTAGGCGCCGGTGATCCCTCACGCATGTGCGAGGCGCCTGGTATAAATGCGTACGAAACGCCCGGTATACAAGTGTCGTGAGGAGTCTGTGTAGGGCCTGGTGAGCATGGTGTCACCTCTGGTGCAGGATTCATAGTTACCGGAGAGCCTTCAGGGTAGTGGTCTGCTGCACCTGCGGGTGCCAGGTCGCGGATGGAGACCGTGTCCTCCCGCCCATCAGGTAAGACCACGTAAGCATACTGGGGGTTCGCATGTAGAAGGTGAACCCTCTCCACCAGCGGGGAGTATTTATTGCTCCTCACATGTTTCCGGAGCAGCACTGGCCCCGGGGACGTCAGCCAAACTGGTAGGGTGGTCCCAGTGACAGACTTCCTGGGAAAAGAGAATAGGCGTTCGTGAGGGGTGGCATTGGTGGACGTACATAACAGAAAGCGGATAGAGTGCAGTGCCTCAGGGAGGACCTCCTGCCATCGAGAGACCGGCAACCCTTTTGACTTAAGGGCTAAAAGTGTGGCCTTCCACACTGTGGCATTCTCCCGCTCCACCTGGCCATTACCCCGGGGATTATAACTCGTGGTCCGACTGGTAGCAATGCCCCTAGCTAGCAAGTACTGGCGCAGCTCCTCACTCATAAAGGAGGACCCTCTATCACTGTGGATATAGCAGGGATACCCAAACAGAGTGAAGAGCTGGCGCAGGGCTTTTATGACGGACGTGGCAGTGGTGTCGGGGCAGGGGATGGCAAAGGGGAACCGTGAGTACTCGTCAATAACACTGAGAAAATAGACATTGCGGTCAGTGGCGGGAAGGGGGCCCTTAAAGTCAACACTCAGTCGTTCAAAAGGGCGGGTGGCCTTGACAAGTTGTGCCGTGTCAGGACGGTAGAAGTGCGGTTTGCACTCAGCGCAAATTTGGCAGTCCCTGGTCATCGTCCTGATGTCCTCCAGGGAGTATGGCAGGTTCCGAGCTTTCACAAAATGGTAAAATCGGGTGACCCCCGGATGGCAAAGTTGTGCATGAAGGGTGTACAGCTGGTCAAGCTGTGTGCTAGCACATGTTCCCCGGGATAGGGCTTCAGGAGGCTCATTGAGTCTGCCAGGCCGGTACAGGATATCATAGGTGTAGGTGGAGAGTTCTATTCTCCACCGCAAAATCTTTTCATTTTTGATTTTGCCCCGCTGTTGGTTGCTGAACAGGAACGCAACCGAGCGCTGGTCGGTCAGCAAGGTGAACCTTTTGCCAGCAAGATAGTGCCTCCAGTGCCTAACAGCCTCCACTATGGCCTGGGCTTCTTTCTCCACCGCGGGGTGCTGAATTTCGGAGCCTTGGAGGGTGCGAGAAAAGAATGCTACTGGTCTGCCTTCCTGATTGAGGGTAGCAGCCAGAGCGAAATCGGAGGCATCACACTCCACTTGGAAGGGAGCGGTCTCGTCCACCGCATGCATCGTAGCTTTGGCAATGTCCTCTTTAATGCAGCTGAAGGCCGCGCGGGCCTCAGCAGAGAGGGGAAACGTGGTAGACTTGACCAGGGGGCGTGCCTTGTCTGCGTAATGGGGGACCCATTGGGCGTAATAGGAAAAAAAACCCAGGCACCGTCTGAGGGCCTTGAGATTGGTGGGAAGAGGGAGTTCTAACAGGGGGTGCATACGTTCGGGATCAGGGCCAATAACCCCGTTTTCCACGACATACCCAAGTATAGCAAGGCGGGTGGTTCCAAACACACACTTGTCCCTGTTATAAGTAAGGTTCAGAGCTGCGGCCACTTGGAGAAACCGTTGGAGGTTGGCGTCGTGATCTGGCCTGTTGTGACCACAGATGGTGATGTTATCCAGATAGGGAAATGTGGCCTGCAGTTGGTACTGGTCCACCATCCGGTCCATTTCCCTCTGGAAGACAGAGACACCATTCGTGACACCGAAAGGGACGCGCAGGAAGTGATAGAGCCTGCCGCCTGCCTCGAAGGCGGTGTAGGGGCGGTCCTCTGGGCAGAAGGGGAGCTGGTGATAAGCGGATTTCAGATCTATTGTCAAGTACACCTTGTACTGAGCAATCTGGTTGACCATATCCGCGATGCGGGGTAGGGGGTACGCGTCAAGCTGCGTAAACCTATTGATGGTTTGACTATAGTCCACCACCATCCTATTTTTCTGCCCAGTCCGAACAACAACCACCTGGGCCCTCCAAGGACTTGTGCTTGGCTCAATGATCCCCTCCCTGAGCAGCCGCTGCACCTCCGACTGAATGAAGGCCCTGTCCCCCGCGCTGTACCTCCTGCTTTTAGTTGCCACAGGCTTACAGTCAGGGGTCAGGTTGGCGAACAGCGGTGGGGGAGGGACCTTGAGGGTGGAGAGGCTGCAAGTGGTGTCGGTAGCGCAGCTGTCGGCCTGGTTCTGGATGGGATGTGTGGGTCGGTGTGTGTGTGTGTGTGTGTGTGTGTGGTCAGTAGCGGGGTATGTGAAGAAGTCCCACAAAACTGAGGATTCCTGACAGTGAGTGGTGGGAGGGGCCCGTCATATGCCATAGTCACACTTTCGAGGTGTTCACCGGCCGCAGGTACTGTCTTTTGAGGGCGTCCAGTGCCCCTTCGTAGGTCGGCAGGTCCCGGATAATGGAGTAAACTTTGGGGGTGACCCTCGAGAGTAGGATTCTGTGCATAACGGCGGGTTCAGTTGCACGAACCTCCTCCAAGTACGATTGGAAGCATGCAAGCCAATGTTCAAAAGCGAGAGCTGCGTCAGGGTCTTGAGGGTCCAAATCCAACCGGTCCGGATGCAAAACGGTTTCCATGTTTTAAAACTTCCAGTCAATAAAATTGGTGCACCATCAATAACTCACACTGAGACGTAAGGCGAGATATCGGCTTTTATTGACTGGAAGAAGGAACCAGGAGTGAGTGTCCATCATACTATGTCCTGGAGACTGAGGCCGAGCGTCAGGCCTCAGATCGCCTTTATACAGGGGCCTGTGGGAGGAGCCACAGGAGCAGTCAGCAGGGGGCGTGTCCAGACAGGCACAGAGTTCACCACACTACTATTCAATAGATTTGCTGAATGCACCCACAAGAAAATGAATCTCAGGGCTGCATATGGTGATGTATATGCACTCTGATAATAAAATTTACTTTGAACTTTGAATGTTTCAGCCTGGGTTTCAATATTGTCCAGGTTTTGCTGCACTTGGCTGTGGACTGCATCCTTGTGAATGATGTAATTGTTCAGTCATTACCGAACACTGTTACTTCTGATCCCGCGACTGAAGAAAGGTCATTGATGTAGCAGCTGTCGATGGCTGGGCCTACAACACTACCATGAGGATCTCCTGCTGAGATACCCTGTGGCTGAGATTATTGACCATCGACCACCAGAATCACCTTCGTCAGTGCTAGGGTTGATTCCAGACTCCGGAGGGCTTCCCTCCAATTCTCATTAGAACATAGAACATTATTGCACAGTACAGGCTAGTCGGCCCAAACTGATGTACCGACTATATTCCCAGATCAATCTAACCTTTTCCTCCCACGTGCCCCTCCTTTTGAGCTGTGCCTAGCCACACAGTCATGGATGTAACGAGAGTAGAGCAGTGGGCTAAGCACACGTTCCTGAGGTGCGCCAGTGTTGATCGTCAGCGAGGAGGAGATGTTATCACCAGTCCGCACAGATTGTGGTCTTCTGGTTAGGAAGTTGAGGATCCAGTTGCAGAGTGAGGCACAGAGGTCCAAGTTCTATAGCTTGATCGATCAGGACTGTGGGAATGATGGTGGTTAACGCCGAACTATAGTCAATAAACGGCACTCTGACATCAGACGACCTCATATTCTGAGATTAATGGAAACATCCTCTCCACATCCACTCTTTCTAGGCCCTTCAACATTTGATAGGTTTTAATGAAATCCTCCCCCCCCCCCCATTCCCCTAAAACCCTGTACAGCAAGTACAGGCCCAGAACCATCAAACACTCCTCATATATGTTAACCCTTTCCTTCCTGGGAGCATTCTCATGAACCTCCTCTGAACCGTCTCCAAAGGCAGCGCACAAGTTCGGCACAACTTAATGGGCCGAAGGGCCTGTATTGTGCAGTAGGTTTTCTATGTTTCTATGTTTTTTTCTGTCATTTCCCAGATAAGGTGCACAAAACTGCTGACAATGTTCCAAGAGCAGTTTGACAAGTGTCTTATAAAGCCTCAGAAGGGACTTAACTGAGGCAGTAACTGGTTGGGTTCTATATGCTCTGTTCTAGCGGGCAGGTCACACATACATGGGGAATTTTTCCGCACTATAGGTTAGATGCCAGTGGCTGAACTGAAAGAACTTGGCCTTCAGTACTACCAGAGATAGAAGAGAATCTGCAGATGCTGGAAGTGTAGAGCAACACACACAAAGTACTGGAGAAACTCAGTGGGTCAGGCGGCATCTGTGGCACCCAACCTTGATTTAAAGGGAGCACATCTCATGGCTCATACTGGAAATTGCTGAGTCTGCGTGTGTGAATACCTGGAGGTACAGATCTCTCCCATCTTCAACAATCAATGAAACCTAGATGTTGTAAGGCTCAAGTTGTGCATTAACTTCTCCAGGAAGGTTTCCATTCTGTGTAACTCTCTTATGGTTAAACTCAGATAGTTTATTAACTGTACAATATGCCTGAATATATTTCAGTCAATACATTTACAGCTGGTTTGTACCACCAACTCACTAAACTATTTAATTTTTTCCTATTTGAAATCTAAAATCTAATGAACAATTTTTTTCATATATGCCTTCCTGATTTAATAACTTGAGTTCAATAGGTAAATCAAAAATTTCTGGACTGATTATATGTACTAGATTGTCAGTGCAGAGAAATAAACAAAACTCTGAATTTATTTAAAATTTACATTAATTCTGTTTTCATCACAATCACAACACGAGAATATAAATTATCACCCTCGTCTAACTTGCCAATTAATTTAATTGCATGCGCTGGGAAATTTAGCATAATTAGTCATTCTTCTGAAATGCATTCACTATTTTAAAATTTAAGGCCATTTTTCAGTTGTAGCTCTTAAAGGAATGGAAGAAAATGAGCTTAATTAATGGAGAGGATTTAAAGAGAAAGACAATTCTACAAATTATCTTTCTAAATAGGAAGATGGTTATTAGAAGAGTGAATTTTAATGCACAAGATGATGAGGGATGGACAAGTAATGATACAGCTCATTGTTTACAATTTTCAGACCACTGCCCAGGTCAATTTTGTAATAGTTGATAAACTTCACAGATATTTTTAAATCGTATTTCATGATTGAGAATATCAATGAGGAGATGTTTCATTCTTGCCTGATATAGCACTTTGTATTACCAATTACACATAACTATCATTCCTCACCCCACTGTGCTAAACTACTTCGAGCTCTGCTGACACAGTACGAGAAAGTAACAGAAGAAGTCAGCCAGTCAAGCAACATCTGTGGAACAGAAACCAGTTAATGTTTTAGCCTCCTTCCTCAGAATTGGAGGGAGAGTAAAATCTTTTGACAAGGTTCCACATTGCAGAGTGATTTGGAAGGCTGGGATTCAGGGAGAGACGGTGAGGTTCAAAATTCAAAGTTCAAAGTAAATGTTATTACTAAAGTATGTATACTTCACAAAATACTACCACTTCATTCGGAAAGAAGCACAATAGAATCAATGAAAAATTGTACACAAAGACTGACAAACTGCAAATACAAAATAAATGATAGTAAAAATAAATAAGACTGAAAAAAGGAGTCGTAGAGTCCTTGAAATTGAGTCCAAAAGACGTGTTGAATGATCAGTTCAGTGTTGTAGTGAGTGAAGATGCCTAAGCTGGTGCAGAAGCCTGATAGTTGTAGGGTAATAACTACTCCTGAACCAGAAGGTGTGGGATCCAAAGCTCCTGTACTTCCTTCCTGATGGCAGCAATGGGAAAAGAGCATGGCCTGGATGGTCGAGGTCCTTTCTTGTGACAGTAATCGTTGTAGAAGTGCTCAATGAGCGGAAGGCTTTTCCTGTGATGGACTGGGCTTTGTAGGCTTTTCTGTTCTTGGGCACTGGCGTTTCCATACCAGATCGTGATCCTGCCAGTCAGGATACTGTTCATCTATTGAAGTTTGTCAGACTTTTGGATGACATGCCGAATCCGCACAAACCTTTAAGAAAGTGGAGGCATCTCTGCAATTTCTTTGAAATGGCATTTACATGCTGGTGCCAGGACAGATCCTCCGATATGACAATGCCCAGGAATTTAAAGTTACTGACCTGACGTCCTCCTGTAGTCAATAAAAAGCTCTTCTGTTTTGCTGATGTTCAGAGAGAAGTCATTGCTGTGGCACTGCTCAGCCAGATCTTCTATGTCTGTCCTATCTGCCAGTTTGTCACCAACTTTAATTCAGAAGGTGGATTCAGAACTGGCCCAGCAGTAGGAAGCAGAGGGTAATGGCCAAAGATTGATTTTCTGACTAGAGGCCAATGCCAGCTGGATGCCCCAGGAGTCAGTGTTAGGATGTCTGTTATTCATTATTTATATAAATGCTTTGAATATGAACAGATATAACATGCTTTGCAAGATCGCAGATGAATCTAAATTACGGGGTCTTGCTGACTCCAGAGGAGATAACTTCACTCAACTCAAAGAGACCTTGATCAGCTAGGGAGATGGGCTGAGGAATGGCAAATAACTACTTAGATAAGTTTGAGATTTAGCATTTTGGAGAGTGAAACTGGGTTAAGGCTTGTACAGTGAATATCTGGGTACTGACAAGTGTTGTCGAGCAAGGGAACCCAATATTTCAAGGGCTTCGTTTCCTAAAAGTGGCTGGGCAAGTAGGTAGGGTGGCAAACAGGGCATTCAGCATGTTGGAATTCATCATTCAGGACATCAAATCTTGGAGTAGGGGCAATATATTGGAATTGTACAAGTTGTTGATAAGGCTGCACTTAGGAGTATTGTGAACAGTTTTGGCCATCTGTTGTTGGAAAGACATTGTTAAGCTGGAGAAGGTGCAGCAGATAAGGATGCTACCTGGACTAGAGGGCCTGAGATATAGGGAGATGTTAACCACACTGAAGTTTTATTCCCTGGAATGCAGGAGAGTGATGGGAGATATCATAGAACTTTATAAAATCATGAGTGGTATGGATAAGGTGGATGGTCATAGTCTTTCCCCTAGGGTTGGGGAGTCCAGAGCTAGAGAGTACAGATTTGAAAGAAATACGAGTGATAACTTCCTTACACAGGGGGTAGAGAATATCTGGAATGAGCTGATGGAGGAAGTGGTTGAAGCAGATGCAATTCCAATACTTAAGAGGCATTTGGATAATCATATGGAGGGGAGGGCTTTGGAGGATTATGAGCAGATCACAGGCAACTGGGATTAGCAGGGTGGTTGTGGCTGGCACAGACTAGATGGGCTGATTGGTCTTTTTACGTGCTGTATCACTCTGTGACCTTGAGCTGTCAAATGGCTTCTCATTCCACAGACACTGCCTACTTCACTGAGACCTTCTAGTGCTTGTGATTTTGTTTAGATTCTAGCAATTGCAGATTTATTTGCTTTCAGGCTCTATTGACGCTTAATCTAATTTGCAACTACTCAGACTGGAAGGACAATTCTGCAGAAAGCTGCAGCTATTTTTTTTTCTTGACTTACTTTGACTTTAAAACTCTCCTCTGCCAAACTTTTCATTGATGCTCTAAATGGTTTGGCATCAATTCTTGTCTTAACAGCACAGATCAGTAGCCAAGAGATTGTCCCCAATGAGTCATAAAACTGCACAATGTTGTAACTGCTGTCACTTGTTTCTCAGATTGTTGCTCATCTTTCTCATTATGATAAATCCATTAATCTGGAACAACTTGAACTTCATAAAGGTGGCAGAGTGGAGATACGTCTCTACCAAAAGATGTGAGGCGCTCCTTCCCACCGCTAGTCTGCAGGTTACCCTTGAGCACGGTGTATCACCTGCTTAGCAGGGTCACGTGACACCACAGGAGCAGGTGGCGAATGGTCGTATCATAAGCTGGTGCATATTGTAAGTCGTGATTATGCAACCACTGACACCAGACAAACAGTCCCTGAAGAGCAATGATAAAGAATGTGCATCACCCATCTTGTAAAGATGCTGCCCAGAAGAAGGCAGTGGCAAACCACTTATGTAGAAAAATTTGCCAAGAAGAATCATGGTCATGGGTCTATGATTGCCTACAGGACAATAGGTTCTTTTAAGAGACTCTTAGAAATGGAGAGTTATGTGGTAGGGAAATTCTAGGCAGCTGCTAGAGTGGGTTACATGGTCAGCACAACATTGTGGGCTGAAGGGCCTGTAATATGCTTTAGATTTTCTATGTTCTATCATACAATACGGCACATAATGACGATGATATAAAGAGAACATAGGAACTGGGACCCTAGTGTGCAGGAATTTGTACCCGGTGAGTCAGAGGCCAAACTATTGGGATTTCTAAACCAATAATCCTCTATGGAGATGGAAGATTATTGAAGGTTGACTGAATATAGTTTGGGTTTAGCTTGATAAGCCACAGGAGGGCGCTAATGGTCCATAAGTAATGTACAATCAGTAACATTCGCTAGCAGCAGCTCTAATGGATATTACAGAATTAATCTTTTCCCCTTGATGGGCTGCAGCTGGCAGATGAGACCAACTTGTCTATAGACTCATAATCATAATAAACCTTTGATTGCACTGTCACTCAACAAATAGAAATACTGCTTAAAATCATGGCTAATATTTGTACGACTTTGATTATCCCGCCCAGTTAAGAATTAGTTTTAGACACCATTCCATATGATTGGGTAGATATAGTTAATATTGACAGTAAGTAAAACTATTGAACTATTTACATAATAAAAATTCATAAAGATTCATCTTCAAAGATTATGACACATTGTATGAACCAATGCAGATCACTATGGCAACAAAGGATAGTGGGGGCTTGGATCTTTCCAATTAACCTGCTGTTGAAAGCAATGGAACAGAGCAGAGCACCTTCAGCACTTTTCACCTTGGCAAGGACTTAACTTTGGAAATTCTATGAAACAATATGCTACAGTTGGGTATTTGGTGCCCTTTGAGACAATCGGGCTGGTTCACGTGCCCTCAGAGTCTGTTTAGTAGGTGCACTTGCTCCTAACAAGATGCAGCAGGCTTGTAAGTTTTACAGTCTGGAGCTGGCTTTAACCAGAGCATAGAGACCAGCTTTGCTGTTATTTACAGAGCCCATTCTGCTGGTTATTGCTGGACAGTCCAAAATGCCAATCTTTCGCGAGATGTGTCTTTTTTCTGTAACTTCTCATCACTCTCACTCCTCCAAGCTGGTGTGTTCAGTCTGTGCTGCTGATCCTTTCCGAGACTCGCTCTGACTCCCATGGTTGGATCCTGCTGTTTTTGAAACCCAAGGTTCTTCAGAAGTCAAGAGTTAGGCATAAAACTTGGTGCTTATGATAATTTTTATTAAGTGCTTCAAGAACAAAACAAGGGGAAGGGAAAGAGCAGAAAAAACAAAGCTTAGTGGCAGGGGAAAGAGCAGAGACAAAAGGGGGTGACCCAATGTAGTTCAGTTTTCATATATCAGACTAGTAATGGCATCCACATTCTATTCAAATTCTATTGCTTAAAATAACCACGAAGATAGCCCCTAATCAAGTACCCGTCACTGAGACACATCCAGAAAGTTACAAAAGCAATTGCAACCACCAAGGACATACTGAACAATTACATGTAATTACATAAATTATATAATGTGTATAATGCATATAATTAAATAATTATATAATGAACATAAGTAATTATATAAAAATACAAGTATAAGAAAGTTAAACTACAAGGAAAATAACAATTATACAGTCCAATCCAACACCTCATCATCACCTGAGCATTCCCACGCTGATCTTTATCCCACAGAAAAGTCTTTCTTTGGCCAACCTTCCCCATTGTGGGATAATTCTCCGTCCACTACAATCCTCTCCCGATCCATTACACTATTCCCCACAGATGACTTCCATTCCAACCCCAACCACTGTCCATGTAGTGACTTACACTCTCCAAGGTAGCAGGAGGTTGCAGAGGGAAGATCTTTGCATTCTTTTGCTTGCATGTTACCTACTTTAGAGCACCCAAAACTAAGAGTTGTAGACTGGGGACCTGTGCTCAAAACTAGGCACCTGTCCGCTGCTTCTACACAGCGTCATAGAACAATCTCTATTTCCTATGTGCCTGTGATGCTGCTGCAATTAGAAAATTGCCATAAAATCACCTTTATTTGTCACATATACATCGAGACGTCAAAGACATGCAGTGAAATGTGTCGTTTGTGTCAATTCAAATAAGTTATTCAAATCACTGTGGATGTGCTGGGGGCAGTCCACAAGTGTGGTCATAGCAAACAACATAGCCTAGATGTAAAATTCACTTAGCATAACGTACTAGCAAAACTTAGTGTATGACAATGATCTTGACTTTGATTTTATTTCCTGATGTTTTACAATTACAAGTGCTGGACTTTTCAGGAATTATTTAAATTGTGAACAAGTACAGCTGATATACTGCATCAAAATGTAGTGCATACTCAAATAAAACCATCATAGGAATTTTCAAATTACTTGGCTAGGAGGCATATACTAATATAACCATAGCAATATACACCAGTATTCAGAATTGTCTAATGTGTGCACAGATCAAAATCTAATGTGCTACCGTGAAAGATAGCACCAACTGTTTAAGTGTTATTTCAACTCATATGGCCATAGCCTGCTTATAATTGTTAATTATATGTGGATCAGATGATCTAATGTCAGTATCAGAGATATGCTCAATGGCCATTTTAATAAGTACACCTGCTCATGAATGAAAATATCTATTCAGCCAATTAAGTGCAACAATTCAGTGCATAACATTATAGAGGATTGGTGGAGAGCTCAGTTGTTGTTCAGATCGACCATCAGAATGGGGAAGAAATGTGATCAGAGTAACTTTGACTCTGGAATGAGATTGTTGCTGCCAAACAGGATAAACACAGAATATAGAAAATTACAGCACATTACAGACTCCTCGGCCCACAATGTTGTGCCAACCATGTGTCCTACGCCAAAAACTGCCTAGAATTTCCCTAGCACGTAGCCCCGTATGCATTGCACATAGGGGTGGTTTGATTATTTCAGAAACTACTGATCTTCTGGGATTTTCACCCACAACAGTTCCTAGAATTTACTAAGAATGGAGCAAAAAACCAAAAAAGAGAACATCTAGTGAGTGGGCAAAAATGCTGTGGTATTATACCATACCATAAGACCATAAGGCAGAGGAGCAGAATTAGGCTATCTGGCCCATTGAATCTGCTCCGCCAGTCAATCATGGCTGATCCTTTCTTTTTCTCCTCCTCCACTCCAGTTTTTGGCCATCTTCCCGTAACCTATGATGCCATGTCCAATCAAGAACCTATCAATCTCTGCCTTAAATACACCCGGTGACCTGGTCTCCACAGCTGCACGTGGCAACAAATTCCACAAATTCACCACCCTTTGGCTAAAGAAATTTCTCTGCATCTCTGTTTTGAAAGTGCGCCCCTCTATCATGAGGCTTGTGCCCACTTGTCCTAGGCTCTCCCACCATGGGAAAGACCATTTCCATATCTACTCTGTTTAGGCCTATCAACATTCAAATGGTTTCAATGAGATCCCCACCCATCCTTCTGAATTCCAACGAGTACAGACCCAGAGCCATCAAATATTCCTTGTATGATAACCCTTTCATTCCTGGAATCAGCCTCTGGACCCCCTCCAATGTCGGCACATTTTTTCTAAGATGAAGGGCCCAAAACTGTTCACAATACTCAAGGTGAGGTCTCACCAGTGCCTTATAAAGCCTCAGCATCACATCCTTGCTCTTGTATTCCAGACCTCTTGAAATGAATGCTAACATGGCATTCGTCTTCCTCACTACTGACTCAACCTGCAAGTTAATCTTCAGGGTGTTCTGCTCAAGGAATCCTAAGTCCCTCTGCATCTCAGATCCCTGGATTTTCTCCCAGTTTCAAAAATAGTCCACACATTTATTTCTACTACCAAAGTGTGTGATCATGCATTTTCCAAGATTGTATTTCATTTGCCACTTTCTTGCCTATTCTCCTAATCTGTCTAACTCCTTCGCAATCCTACCTGTTTCATCAACACTACCTGTCCCTCCACCAACCTTTGTATTATCTGTAAACTTGGCAACAAAGCCACGTATTCCATCATCTAAATCATTCATATGCAGCATAAAAATAAGTGGTCCCAACACTGACCACTGTGGAACACCATTAGTCACTGGCAGCTAACTGGAAAAGGATCCTTTTATTTCCACTCGCTGCCTCCTACCAATCAGCCAATGCTCTAACTTTCCTGTAATACCATGGGCTCTTAACTTGGTAAGCAGCCTCATGTGTGACACTTTGTCAAAGGCCTTCTGAAGTCCAAATATACAACATCCATTTTATCCCTTTATCTATCCTACTTGTAATCTCTTCAAATAATTCCAACAGGTTTGTCAGGCAGGAGTTTCCCTTTAGGAAACCATGCTGAGTTTGTACTATCTTGTCCTGTGTTACCAAGCACTCCATCACCTCATCCTGAACAATTGACTCTAGCATCTTCCCAACCACTGAGGTCAGGCTAACTGGTCTATAATCTGCTTTCTGCTGTCTTTCTCCTTTCTTAAAGAGTGGAGTAACATCTGGAATTTTCCAGTCCTCTGGCACTATGCCAGAGTCCAATGATCTTTGAAAGATCATTTTAATGCCTTCACAATCTCTAACGCTACCTCTTTCAGAACCCCAGGGTGAAGTTCATCTGGTCCAGGTGACTTGTGTACTTTCGGGTGTTTCGACTTTTTGATGACCTTTTCTCTTTTAACAGTAACTATACCCACTTCTCTTCCTT
Source organism: Hypanus sabinus (assembly GCF_030144855.1). Classification (NCBI taxonomy): domain Eukaryota; kingdom Metazoa; phylum Chordata; class Chondrichthyes; order Myliobatiformes; family Dasyatidae; genus Hypanus; species Hypanus sabinus. The sequence continues at coordinate 19,206,529 of NC_082715.1, forward strand.
CACACATTACAACATCAGGTATACTGCTAGTGTCTTCCATAGCGAAGACTGTCGCAAAATACTCATCTAAGTTCAGCACCCATCTCCTTGCCCCCGTTAATATTTCTCCTGCCTTATTTTCCAGAGGTCCTTATTTCTTTTTTATTTTTAAAATGCTTGAAAAAACTTTTACTATTCAGCTTGATATTATTTGCTAGCTTACTTTCATATTTCATCTTTTCCCTTCTAATGATTTTTTAGTTGCTCTCTGTAGGTTGTTAAAAACTTCCCAATCCTCTATCTTCCCACTAACTTTTGCTTTGCTGTATGCCCTTTCTTTTGCTTTTACAATAGCTTTGACTTTCCTTGTCAGCCACAGTAGCACTATTTCACCATTTGAGTATTTTTTTCATTTTTGGAATACGTATATCCCGCACCTTCCTCATTTTTCCCAGAAATGCACATTATTGCTGCTCTGCTAATATCCCTGCCAGCAGCTCCTTCCAATTTACTTTGGCCAACTCCTCTCTCATACCACTGTAATTTCCCTTACTCCACTGAAATACTGCTACATCAGACTTTCTCCCTATCAGATTTCAAGTTGAACACAATCATAGTGTGATCACTGGATTTGAAGTGTTCTTTTACCTTAAGCTCCCTAATCACCTCAGGTTCATTACATAACACCCAATCCAGTATAGGTGATCCCTTAGTAGGCTCAATGGCAAACTGCTCTAAAAAGGCATTGAACAACCTCACTCTCTTGAGATCCATTACCAACCTGATTTTCCCATGTTAAAATTTCCCATGACTACCATAATGTTGCCCATTTGACTCGCCTTTTCAATTTCCTGTTGTAACCTGTGGTCCACCTCCCAGCCACTGTTGGGAGGCTTGTATATAACATCAACATCCTTTTATCCTTGCAGTTTCTTAATTCAACCCACAAGGATTCAATATAATCCAATCCCATGTCACATCTTTCTACTAATTTGATGCCATTCTTTACCAGTAGAGCCACACCACCCCCTCTACCTTCCTGTCCCTCTGATACAAAATGTAGCCTTGGACATTCCACTCCCAACTACAACCATTCTTCAGCCACAGTTTAGTGATGGCCACAACATCATACCTGCCAATCTGCAATATTGCAACAAGATCATCCACCTTATTTCTTATACTATATGTATTTAGATACAGCACCTTGAGTACTGTATTTGCTATCCTTTCTGTTTCTACATCTGTAATGTTTTGATACTCAGCCTGTTGGCTGCAACTAAGTTCCATCACCTGCCTGCCCTTCTTAACAATCCTTGCTCTCCTGTACAAGCTGAAGGTCATCCAGTTGCTGCTCCAAATCCCTGACACGGTCTTCAAGGAGTTGCAGCTGGATGCAAAGCACCCAGATGTAGTTCCCGGGAGACTCTGGGTCTCCCAGGTCTCCAACATTTGGCACGAAGAACACACCACAGCCATTTAAATGCACAGTTAGAGAGGGGGAAATAAACCAAAAAGTAAACCTTAACAGATGCTTTACACAGAGCCGACGCCTCTTCCAAGCTGACACCTCCTTTGAGCTAAAGCCTGCCACTTCAACTCTCGCCACGGCCACCCCGACAATGGCTGCTCCGCTTGTCCCTTCTGTACTTCTATTTAGTTCGTAGAGCTCTGTTGATGCTGCCGATAGGCCACATACAATGAACAAACGCTCTCAAAGCTCCCTTTTGAAATAACTGCCGCCAACTGGGAGAGGTCAGAGGAGAACGGCCATCTTACAAGCTTATGGGAAGGCAACAGTAACTCAAGCACACACGCATTACAACTGTGATGTCCAGAAGAGCATCTCTGAACACACAATACATTGAACCTTGAAGTGGATGGGTTACAGCAGCAGACCACTATAGGTCCACAATTATACTTAATAAAGTGGCCACTAAGTGTATTTCTCTTGCATTAACATTCATGGGTAACCAGTTTTCTTGGATTCCCTGATTCCACCACACTGGCAATAGCATAAGAAACTGAGAATATTTATAATAACTGGTCCATTAGGCAAACAAGGCCACTGTCTTTACAAATTGTCCTATTGTCATTGCATCCAGGCACCATCATTTTTCATTAAGGTATTGAATTTTCTGTGCACCTAGACCTTTTTAAAGAGTGAACAATTAAGCCATTAATTGGATTTTCTGGGAATTGACTCTGTTACTCAATAAGAAAAAAAATGAACATGTAATCTAAAGTCTTGCTTCTGGCTTATTAATTTTTATATCGTTCCTAGTTCTGTGATTGTTATCTTAGTTCAATAACCTTCTTATATCTACACTAATTAGGCACCTCATCAGTTTTAACCTTTAGACTGCCATAAATACTAGGTAATCTCGGATCAGATAATTTTATTTCAATTAACACACAATGATATTAATTTAAATGTTTATATTACATAAATATTTATCACTTGTATTTGAAATACTGTAATATTGATCTCTCATAATTAAGAGTGTTTAAATAAGAGAAAAGTTTAAAAATAAGCTTACTGTATAGTACTCTATATCATCCAATTATCATCCTATTTATTTCTGCAGTTTACAATTTCTCTGCCATTTTGCTTATCAATTTTTCCATTTTTTCCATTCATTGATTTGGCAGCTTTGTTGATGATTTCTTCCTCTCTGTTCCAAAATGATTTGGATTCACTTTCATAAAATAAATGTTAAAAATTATCTTAAAATGATGCTCTAAGACAAAACTTACATCAATATACAATATTATGTGCATTGGCAATATTTACTTACTGCCCATTACACCACTGGCTTTTAGGGCAGCAATGTAGGTCCTCCATCTCTGGCGGTGTTCAGGGCTTCCTTTATCACGTCAGTAGCTTCCTTTTGGTTTTCACTATTGTCAGTCATGCAAATCCTGAGTGGAGACCCGGGAATACTATTGCAACAGTTTTGTTTGACCAGTCAGGGTCGTTACCCTGAGCTGAGCTGAAACCGCGAACCTGGAGGATCAGTGAACTATTCTTAATCTGGCCTCTACCCTTGACCGTTTTGGCATGGGTAACCCTAATAAGAGCCAAAGCATAAAGTCCTGATTTCAGCCAACATAGCTCTCTGAAGTCATTGAGGCATGCAAGCCTTTAAACCCAAAGACAAGGTTATGGTCTTCTTGAAGGACATTGGCAATGATTTGAATTAATTAGATGAGAAATAAATGATCAGAAACTATAATATTCAAGCACGTCTCTATCACTTAACATCTGGCCTATTGTATACATTACTGACAGAAAATAAATGACTCTGATATATGTCAAATTTCAAAGTATAAATAAAGTTGATATACAATTTATTTAAATATGTTTTTGTCACTGTCTTATACAATTGTAACTATCCACAAGGTAAAATTATCAGTTTGCAATGTAGATTTATTTTTGTCACTAAATAAACTTCTATCTTTTAAACTTTGTTCCGCATATTAATGCCCAACCAGTGAACATTCTTATTAGCATTATCCACAGGATTTTTATAGTGTCAAAGAACTTGGAAAGAGACCATTTTGCTAATGAAATTTGCATTTGCTCTCTACAAGAGCAAAGAGGTAAAATCAGATCTTGTGAAGACAAGGATGATGATCAGTATCAAACTATATCAGCAGCAGCTGGGCACAGTTGCTTGAAAATAATGGTGAGAACTGCCTTTAAAGAAGAGAAGAGTGTCAGAATAAATCCATTAAATGCACATCACAAAGCTGGGAAAATAAGAGAATGCAGAGAACAATACACCATGCATGACGTAATATCTGGAACGAAACCAGACTATTTTCTAAACAAGGAGTGAATTCAGAAATTAGAGATGCAAAGTGACTTCGGAGTCCCAGTTCATGATTTCCTGGAAGTTAACTTGTCGGTTGATTAGGTGGTAAGGAAGGCAAATGCGATGTTAGCATTCATTTCAAGAGGACTAGAATATAAAAGCAAGGATGTATTGCTGGTTTTATAAGGCATTGGCCTGACCATTTTTGAAATATTGTAAGCAGTTTTGGGCCCCAGATTTCAAAAAAGATGTGCTGGCATGAGAGAGGGTTCAGAGGAAGTTTACAAGAATGACCCCACGAACAAAAGGGTTAATTTATGAGGTGTGTTTGATGGCTCTGGTCTTGTACTCACTGGAATTTAGAAGAATGAGGGGGAATCTTATTGAAATCTACTAAATATTGAAAGGCCTAGATAGTGTGGGCATGGAGAGGATATTTCCAATAGTGGGAGAGTTTACAATTTAAAACATCAGTTTACTGTTTCTGCTGCTTCTATTCAAAAATACAGTATGGGTGAATGTTACAAAGGCACAGTGATCTCTTGAGAATAGAGATTATTTAATGGGCAGAGTTGCTATTACACTAATTGCACTCTTGATTTCTACAATGCAATCTTTACAAAGCACATTGACACACCTGCTGCTGAAGTCATAAGTGAGAAACCAACAGCTATTTCTATTGTGTAATTGATTCTTGGCTTAAGCAGAATGGATTTTTCATTGCTGCATTAATAGATCATATTTGTAATATCAGGGAGCTGGTCTTCAGTCAAATTTTATGTTTTGTCATTAATTTTGACAATAAGCACTTAGGGTTATACTGTCTTTTAAGTTCAAATTTTGCACCACTGGCAACTAACATATTAGCAGTTACAGTAATTAGAAAATGAATCGATATAGCAACTTGACCTGCTGTTCAAGTTTACCAGGCTATCTTATTAAGAAGATAGTCTGAAGATTCATTAAAGTTTCTTACATTGCATTGATAATATGCCATACTACTCCCCTTTTATACTGTTTGCTTGAAAATATTCAGTTTCAAATGAAGAAAATTGGCTGATAAGACCATAAAACCATAAGATATGGGAGTGGGATTGGGCCACTTGGCCTATCAAATCTACTCCACCATTGAATCATAATAGCTTCAGTAGGTACATTAATGTCAGAGAAATGTATACAAAAATATCCTGAATTTCTTTTTCTTCTCAAACATCCACAAAAATAGAGGACTGTCCCAAAGAATGAATGACAGTTAAATGTTAGAACCCCAAAGCACCCCCCAGCTCCCTCCTCTCATGCATAAGCAGCAGCAAAATAGCGACCCCCCCACCAGTAAAACAGCATCTGCGCCCTCCACCAAGCACTTGAGTGTGCAGTAAAGCATCAATAAAGACACAGACTAGCAGTACCCCAAAGACTACTCATTCACCTGATATTCGACATACCACAGGCTCTCTCTCCCTAATAAGGGAAAAAGAGGAGTCCCTGTTTCACAAGTGCAATGAGTCTCATTGATCTCATTCAGCATGTTTATTTGCCTAAAAGTGTGGATGCCATTCATACCAGTACACATTAATATTAACATACAATCCAATGTGTATGTTGCAACTACTGAAATAATTGCAATTTTTTCTTTAAATTATGGAATTTTGTTATTTTACTCTTATTGTTTATTGGGGAAAACACTGAAGGAAACTGTAGGACTTTCTTAAAATAAGGGATAAGAGACAGAGGAATTATATACAATAAATAGTCAATTCTGCAAGCAATAATCCAAAAACAAGCCAGAAACTTTAAAATCTTTTTCATTTGTGTTCCATAATTACCCTACCCCTATAAAAAATATACATAACGGAGAACAGAATCATAGGCATATTCAAAGTTTTGCAGGACCAAAATCCAACAATTTTTAAAATACTGTATTTACCATGTTACCTGCAAACGCATCTGGAAATTCTATTGTAATCAATGCGCCATCATTTATCCACTTTAATTGGTTGAATGAGTTAGGGCTTTTCTCTTTGGAACATAGTAGGGTGAGAAGTGACTTTATAGAGGTGAGCTAGATGGTAAGAGACACAGATCAAGTGGACAAACAGAGACTTATTCCTAGTGTAGAAATGGCTAAAAAGAGGGGCATGTTTTCAAGGTGATTCAATGAAAGTTTAGGGAGGATATTGGAAGTAAGTATTTTACACAGAGAGCGATGGTACACACAATGTGCTGTCAAGGGTAGTGGTAGAGACAGATATATTAAGGACATTTACGAGACACTTAAATAGGCACATGGATGTTAGAAAAGTGGATGGCTATGTGAGAGGGAAGGGTTAGATTGGTCTTAGAGTAGGTTAAAAGGTTGACACAACGTCATGGGCTGAGGATCTGTACTGTGAAATAATGCTTGATGTTCTATAATTATGATTTTCATTTAATTCTCCTTTAGGCTTATTCTTCTAAGTTTACTAATTCCCTGTTATTATCATACAAATGAAATAATAGCCTCTCTCCCGTTATTTTTGACACATACACATTAGTAAAACTTAAATGGTATCGTTTTTCATTCATATGATACATTTTTTCTGGAAAGGACAGCTTAATCCGATAGTTAATGATGATATACTGTCAATGCCAAAATGACACTTGGGAAATTTGAGGAGAAAATTCACCATACAGAATAAATTAACTGACTGGGGCATTAATGTCTGCATAGTTTCAAGCTGCTGCGAATGAAGGACTGCCAACTTGTCTCCCAAACAATAGGCACAGAGCACCTTCAATTATGAAGAATGAACTTGCAGGTTGGCACAGATTTTTAATGAAGACTACCTGCTTGCAAGATTGTGGTGCCATTTTTTCTATGTTCTGTACATAATTTTTGTACAATGCATAAAACCTACCAGGCAGAATTTTACTTCCATAATGTTTGTAGAGTTAGCAATATTATGCTCATTTGCTTTATGTCCTCATTAGAGTTCAAAATTATGTTTAGGTTTCAGCAGTTGTACATACATTTAAAATTCTTTGTGTAGAGCACGACAATTTCCAGCAGATTTAAAGTACTTCTACTGAAATGGTAACCAGAAAATGGTAGCATTTAACCTCCTTCATACACCAGTTTTCAGGATTGATCACAAACTAGTTACATGCTGTATTTAAACATACATGAAAAGGAAACAACATGCATTTATTTTTATGTTCTTTATTCAGCCTGCAGATCCCAAATGATCACTTACCCACCTCTGACAATATAGCATTTAAATTTCTTTAATTCTATATTTACATATTTCTTTTTGAAATGGAGTACTGAATTACATTTGTCCTTAGAGAATTTGAATAAGCATAAATCCTAATGTCAAGCAGTGCTGTTAGCTGACTCATGAACAGATCCTGGAATTAAGCATAGGCCTGAACAAAACAAGTAAAGCTCATGTTACAGGAACATAAGTTTATTTAGCAATCAATATAAACTTCCAAACAGTGAGACATCCTGAGGTAAAATACAAATTAATTTCACATCTACATTATATACCAATATATTGCATATTTGTACATGAAATTATATAAGTTGACGAGATAGCAAGCAGAACTTAGTCCTTTCTTTCTCTCTCTCTCTCTCTTCCATAGTTGGTAAGGGATAATTATAAGGAAAGTTATATGAGGCAATTCGTCAGCCAGAGTTTTGTGGCACACATAGGAGAACATCCATTTGTTCTGCCCTACAACTTGGGAGCATTGCAAGGAATTAGGAGCACCTTATTAAAATGGTAAAATATACTTAAAAAATCTTGTGCTGCTGGTAACATTAAATATTTTTAAAATCTTGGATGGCAATTCAAACAGCCTGGGAAAATAAACAAAACTCCTTACTCCTTAAAATGCAAACACAAGGAAATCTGCAGATGCTGGAAATTCAAACAACAACACACACAAAATGCTGGTGGAACACAGCAGGCCAGGCAGCATCTATAGGGAGAAGCGCTGTCGACGTTTCGGGCCGAGATCCTTTGTCAGGTCTAGTCCTGACGAAGGGTCTCGGCCCGAAACGTTGACAGCGCTTCTCCCTATAGATGCTGCCTGGCCTGCTGTGTTCCACCAGCATTTTGTGTGTGTTGTTACTCCTTAAAATGCTTGTTTTCTTCAGAATGCTTTATGACAATAACTATATTCAAATGTGTTGCAAATGGGTTTTTGTAGCATCATGCTCCTACTGCAGAATAACGTGTTTAAGATCCATTGGCTACTTTTAGAAAGTAAAATATCTTGCAAACCATTCTTCATGCTGTGGGTCTGATGGAGGCTCTGTGTCTGTTGTGGTTTCCATGTGTGAAGGGCTACAGTGAGAGATAGAGAAACCATGTTTCATAAGTATGGGCAGAGACAGTAAAAGTTCAAAAGACATATGATCACATTAGACATCTTTATTGGTGCAGTGCTTCAAAAGATAAGTTCCCACAAACAAATTGGGCCTGAAAGCATTTCTCAATGGAACAATGTCCTTTCTTTCATGTTATTATGTTGTTTCTTTGATCAAATGTTCCTCATGGATTCTGAAAGAGATTGTTTGGAAGCCAAGATTCTAAATCAGTAAGACTAAACAAAGTAACATTGAGATTAATTGCACAAAAAATGAAAAAGTTAGTAGAACGATCATGAAAAATACAAAGAGTAGATCCTGCAAAAAAAAAACAAAAGTTCTAAAGTACACCACTGAATATTCATTAAGCCTACAAGGTGCAAACAAGTGTAAGAAACATGTTAACCAATTCGAATTGAATTATAAGTACAAAATTAAGGATTTTTAAAAGTCAAATTGGGATAGAATATATACAGAATAAGATGCTAATAGTAGGATTTCTGGATCGGAGTTCCCTGAAAACAGAGTTAGCAAAACAGAGTTAGGATGGTGAAGGCGGCTTATGGTTTGCTTAACTTCTTTGATAGGGATGTTGGGACGTTGTAACTTAACAGTCTGTTTTAAATTGCACTTACTCTATTGTGTGCAGTGCTGGTGGTTATGCAAGAGGAAGGATGTGGTTGCACTGCAGAGAATGCAGAGGGGAAGCTCACAGACCTCGGCTTTCATCCTGGCTTGTGTAGCTGGATCCTGGACTTCCTGTTAGATGGCCAGCAGGTTGTAAAAGTGGACTCCCTCAGCTCTGCTCCTCTGACCCTCAACACAGGTCCCCCTCAGGGCTGTGTACTAAGCCCCCTCCTTTACTCTCTGTATACCCATGACTGTGTCACCAACCACAGCTGTAATCTGATAATAAAATTTGCTGACTCCATTGCATTGATTGGCCTAATCTCAAGTAATAATGAGGCAACCTGCAAAGAGGTCATCACCCTGACACAGTGGTGTCAAGAAAACAACCTCAATGTCACAAAAACAAAGATGGTGTTTGTGCACTTAAGTCCTTTTGTTCCCCAGACCTGGAATACTGGTACTGCTGTGCAGACCCTACTGGCTGCCTAGGAGTTCACGGCTGTTATCATCACAGAGGTGTACATTCCGCTGCAGGCTGATACTGACCTGGCTCTCAAGGAACTGTATGAGACCATCAACATGCTGGAGACTGCACAGACAGAGGCTACCTTCATCGTTGCCGGTGACTTTACTTGAGTGTCACTGATGAAGCATTCTCTGCAGTGCGACCGCATCCTTCCTCATGCATAGCCGCCAGCATTTGCCAGCACATCCAGGTGAGAACTCGTGGAGATAAGATACTTGACCTCTGTTACACCCACTTCCGCAATGCTTACAAAGCTCTCCTTTGCCCAGCTTTTGGAAAATCACATCACTCTTCAAGCCTGCTTTTGCCGACGTATCAATTGATTTTAGGCCAATCAGTCCAGTATCATCGGCAAATTTAGTTAGCAGATTAGAGCCGTAGGTGGCGACACAGTCATGTGTATACAGAGAGTAAAGGAGGGGCTTAGTACACAGCTCTGAGGGGCAACTGTTGAGGGTCAGAGGGCAGAGGTAAGGGAGCCCACTCTTACCATCTGCCGGCGATCTGACAGTAAGTCCGGGATCCAACTACACAAGGCAGGGTCAAGCTGAGGTCTCTGAGCTTCCTGTCGAGCCTGGATGTAATTATGGTGTTGAATGCTGAATTGTTGTCCAAGAACAGCATACTCACATAAGCACCCTTCTCCAGATGTGTAAGGATGGTGTGTAGAGCAGTGGCTATTGCGTCATCTGTCAACCAGTTGGCAAATTGTAGGTGGTCCATTTTGGGTGGTAGCATGCTGCAGATGTAATCTTTGATCAGCCTGTCAAAGCATTTGCTTATTATTGAGGTTAGTGTGACAGGACACCAGTCGGTCAGGCATGTTACCTTGGTCTTTTCTGATACAGGGACAATGATGGATAACTTGAAGTGGGGGGCACACTACACTGGGAGAGAGCCAAGATTTAAGATTAGAGGGGAAAAGATTTGTGAGGCATTTTACACACACACACACACACACACAGTATTACCGCTAGAGGAGACATTGGAGGCTCATGTTGACCACATGTGAGGTTAGTTAAAATTGACATTAATATTGGCACAGATATTATAGGCCAAAGGGTCGGTTACTGTGCTATATCATTCTGACAGGTACTTGAACAGATAAGAGTGAAAAGATGCAGTCCTAATGCAGCAAATGGGATTAGTGGAGTTGGATAAAAACATCAGCACGGACATAGTGAAGAAGTGCATTAAATACAGCCATAGAACATTAAATATATTTTTACCACACAATATTATCCTTATACTGCAAATTTAAGTGGTTCAGGGATGTTGATAACCACCCTTCTATGCCAGATCTTAGACCAATGTTTGTTTTAGGTGAAGTGAAGAGATAACTGTCTAGGGGTTTGAAATGTATTTTAAGTAATCATGTAATGGAGCAGGATATCATGATACTAATAGGGGTTCTTTGTAAACTCTCAAATAAGCCGCAGATGGAAATCTGGCAAAAAGTAGACCACCATGTCATCCAAAGAAATCTTTCTGGGGAATATTTTGATAACACAGGACTCATAGGACTTGCACCTGTGGAAGATCATAGAAGAATTTGTGTAAGTCTCTCAATCTGAAGCTCTAACTTCTTGAGCAGAGGCTGTATCAGTATTCTTAGTACAAAAAGAGAAAAGAATGCTGTGGATGATAATATTGTGAAAGTGTGCATGAATGTTGGCTGATGATAAGGGAAGTAATGACTATTAACAAAACAAGTTACTGTTGCAGCCTTCCAAACATATATTGTGCTTGAACAAACCATCTTAGGTTTAGATTTCTCAGCTGCTGGATTAGTGTTTGAATCCAGCCCCAAGAGATAAGTCAATTTTATCCAAACGTGGATGCCAGCCCAGTGATCTCTCAGCAATAAGAATTGACACAGCATAGTATATAAATTAAGATGCTCTTGTCAGAAAATTGTGCCATACAATTTTATATGACTGGTCTATTCATTCATTTTTAAATATCAGAGATCCTTAAAACCAATGTAGCAGAGCAAAGTTTATGTAAGGGCAAAAGAAGTGGATGCTGGAGGAGACCACTTGGACCCTTGTGAGCTCGTCACAATTCAGTAAGGCCATAGCCGTTTTCATCTCAGCATCATTTTTCTGCACCAGTTCCTTACCTCTTGATTTTCATTATACCCAAAAATCTATACATCTGACTGATCCAGTCTCACAGCCCACTTGGATAATGATCCACTATCCTTTGAATGAAGAAATTTCACTCCTCAATGAACTTAATGGGCAAATAAGAGTAAGTTATGGGTGAGAAGGTATTTGAATAAAGCAAAGAGCAGTGCAGTTCAGCCAGCAGATTATAAAATTCATGACACATGTTGCATCTTTCAATCCCCTGTACATGCTGGTCAAATTGCACGTTATGAATGGCATGCATTGCGGTACTTTTCCAGTGCTGTGTATTCCATGAGTATAAATTAACAGGAAAGAAGGTAAAGGAATAAGAGAATGGAATGGGCTGTGTGATGAATATTTCTATTGACATGCAAGAGTAAGCCAAAACAGATTTGCTAGGCAGAATAGCTTTATTCGGGAAGATAATATGGGGGAAAAACCCTACAGATTACAAATCATTAACATCAAAACTTAAATTGTTCAACTGAATTGAACATTAATTTTTAGATATGGAAATATATAAATTGAAGCACAAAAAATCTCAAATAAGAGACAAAACGAAGATTGGCTTTAAACAGCGTTATAACATAAAAGAGTAAAAATAACATTTAATTGACTGACACCAAAATGATTTGGTTAACATGCTGCATAGAAATAAAACAACTGCTCATATGCAAGATTAATTTATTAAAATAAAAATATGTAGTTAAAAAAGCATGCTTTACATTATACAAGCTACCAAACAAAGCAAAGTACAAATATGGTCAAACCAATGAAGCTTAAGCCCAGATAATAAGAAATAACAAAGCAGGAACAATTCCACAAATATAATGGATAATAAAGAATAATTCAACAACTGCAACTATTCAAAGTTAAAGGCACTTGTATACATGCTTTAAAGTGGCACAGTTCCCTGTAAACACAGTATTATATGTATATCTTAAAAAACAGGTTTCATAGATTCTGTACAATTATAATTTATCAAGTTTATTCTTGCTATTACAAACTATTTACAGTAAACTGCAGCAACCTAAGTTCTTATGTACCTTTTAAATTTGTCCAGATTTTAAAGTAATCAATTAATTTCAAATTTCTTGTATTAATCTGGAAGTGACAAAATATAATTATGGAAACCAGCTTTATAAGCATAAGTTAATGGGCAAAACATACTAATAAATGTAAAATATCATTCATTTAAAAAAAACGAAACTTTACAGATAATATATTCATTATGAAATGTTCATCTACTTATCTTTTACAATATGCTTTATACTCTCAACATTTTCTTCGTTTTAACCCAAATTAACAATTTATATAGCCATACCTTACATTTAACATGAAAAGGAGATCTCTAAGATTCTCATTCACTAGGTATTAAGGAATACTGCAGTTTGAATATTCATTAGGTCATTAGGGAACCTCTGTATAAAAGTTCATATTTTCTAGAGTTCCTTTCTCCCTTCTTGTGACATAGTGCAGCTGCTCTCTGACCGGAAACAGCCATTGATACAGATCTACCATGTGCCTTCTATCAGAGTAGCCATCTTTTCAGCTGGAAAAAACAATGGACTTCTCAAAGGAATGATGGAAATACTCTTCAGCTTAGGCAGCATTCAGAGAAAGAGTTATAGGGATAATATTTCAAGCAGATGATCAACTATTTCTGATTTTGTTTCAGATTTTAAGCATTTTCATATTTTACTCCAAAAATACTTTTCAGTTTGAGAGTGAATTAACCTTACCACACATAAAATACACTTAATGACCAATATTAACAATATTTGAAGTCCAAAACAATCAGCAGATATTGTGTATTTTATAGCTGCAAAGACTCCACTGTTTTATGATGTTATTCATTATATAAATCTAATCAATGAACTAAACATCAGCAATGCTTCAATTTAATCAGATGCAAATCCATATAATTATATCCATATATTCAGAATGAAATCCTAAGTATTTTTAAAATGAAGTGGGGATAATTAACACAAATTCAACAATAAAGTTAAAAATTCCAGTATTAACAGCTTCACTGATACTGATCGGAATCGTTGAAATTATTGCTCATTACAAATTAATTTAAAATTAAATTTGGTAATCATGAGGCCACTGATGTCAATGAAGCTTGTATAAGTAATAGAAGGTGGTCATTAAGTTAATTTCTGACCGAAGTGTTTATAACAGATCAGAGAAACTGATGCTCCAATTGTGAAAAAAAGTGAGCTTGCAATAAATATCCTATCAACCTAAATGCATTCCCTATATTATGCATTTTAAAACCAATTTCCAAAATTATGGTTTGGGTTTAAGGGCAGCTTAAAGATTGTATTGAGGTGGGTGCTCACCTCAGAAATCTTTTTACCTCTTTTGGAGGTACTGGCTGGGGTAGAGGTTTGTTGCTATTGAACTCAATATCATGAACAGGTGAATTCGGAATTGGCTCCAAACGATTATGGTGATGTTGCCCATTTCCCATTCCTCCAGACTCCACAGCACTTAGGTTTGGAACACTAACAAAATGACTGGCAATTTTATCATTCTTCTTTTTCTGCTGTAAAGAAAACAAAAGAACTTAAGAGTCAAAAAACTATTTACATCTAAAGAAAGTTCTTTGCTAATTGGTCCATGCATCTATACTGTAAATTAGGATGATCTTAAATAGTAAGATCAAACTACAAGTAACTATTGAGCAGTTTAAAAACACACTCCAATTAAACAGACCTTGGCTAAAGGATTGATCACTCCTACTGTAGGGCTGGCATTAAAAACCTTGTTGAAATTCGTTTCTCTGTTCACCAATTCCAGTTGGTAAAATTTCTTGTCATCCTGTCAAATTCAATATCAAAAATTAAAATGCTTTCCATGATTACATTTTACTAACTTCCTTCAGTTTTAATAACTATTATTCTACCACTGTGATAAATTATCATCAGGTATTTTCTAGAACGCTCCAGTCAAAAATAGATCCCAAGACAATGAAAGCTTTGTGTTAAGTCTAAAGATTTGCGGGCATTGACAGGTGTAAGATACAGAGGTAGGGGGAAGGAATCCCAGAGTTTTCAGATACCAGTGAGAGGATTATGTGAGTAAGGTTATGGCTAGGATGCTAATCAAGCAACATTATGCCTACTGGTGAGGATGACCTTGATTTTCACCTCAAATTACACAACTCAGACTCAACCCTTCAAACTCAACACTTCAAAGATGACTGATCAATAATCTGTCAGCCTCTGCCTTATGTATACCCAATAACTTGGCCTTCACAGCCATCTAGTGGCAACAAGTTCCACAGATTCACCACACTCCGTCTTAAGAAATTCCTCCTCATCTCCATTCTAAATGGATGCACCTGTGTTTTGAGACTGTGTCCTCTGGTCCTAGACTACCCCACCATAGGAAACATCCTCTCCACATCCATTCTATTGAGGTCTGTCAACATTTCATAGGTTTCAATGAGATCTCCCCTCATTCTTCTGAATTCCAATAAGTACAGGCCCAAAGACTTGGAATAACTTTCGTGAATCTCCTTTGAACCTTCTCCCATGTCAGCATATCCTTTCTTAAATAAAGGGCCTAAAACTGCTTACAATACTCCCAAGTGAGGCCTCACCAGTGGCTTATAAAGCCTCAATATTACATGCTTGCTTTTACATTCTAGTCCTCTCCAAATTAATGCTAACATTGCATTTGTCTTTCTCACCACCAGCTTAACCTGCAAATCAACCTTCAGGGAACCCTGCATGAGGACTCCTAAGTCTACTTGCACCTCAGATTTGAATTTTCTTTCCATTTAGAAATTAGTCTATGTTTTTATTTCTACTGCCAAAGTGCACAACCATATACTTCATGGCACAGTATTCCATCCACCACTTCTTTGTCCATTCTCCAATTCTGTTTAAGTCTTTCTCTAGCCTCCTTGCATTGTCAACACTACATGCCCCTAAACCTATCTTCATATTGTCCACAAAGCTATCAATTCCATTATCCAAATCATTGACATTAAATGTAAAAAGAAATAGTCCCAACACAGACCCCTTTGGGACCCCAGTAGTCGCCAGCAGCCAACCAGAAAAGGCACCCATTATTCCCACTTTTTTTACTTCCAACCAGGTTTACCTAAACCTCCACCTTTGCTAGTTATTTTTCCTGTAATACCATGGGCTCTTAACTTGTACAGCAACCTCACATGTGGCATCTTGACAAAGGCTTTCTAAAAATCCAAGTACACAAAATCCACCAATTCTCCTTTGTCTATCCTGCTTGTTATTTCATCTGCCTCTCTCGCTTCTTGAAGACTAGAGTGACATTTGCAATTTTCCAGTCCTCTAAAACAATGCCAGAATCTTGAAAGATCATTACTAATGCCTCTGCAATCTTTCTGCCACATATTTTAGAGCCTTGGGGTGTAGACCATCTATTTCAGGTGATATATCTAACTTCAGAGCTTTCAGTTTCCCAAGCCCCTTCTCTCTAGTAATGGCAACATCATTACTGCTTGTGTCATTCACAACGAAGGCAGATGCAAAATACTACTCATCCATTATTTCCTTGTCCATTACTACTTACCCAGCATCATTTTCCAGCAGTCTGATATCTACTCTCGCCTCTCTTTTACTCTTTTATATATCTGAAGAAACTTTTAGTATCCTCTTTAAAGTTATTGACTAGCTTATGTTCATATTCCATCTTTTAACTCTTTGTGACTTTTTAGTTGCCTTGTTTTGGTTTTTGAAAGCTTTCCAACCAATCCTCTAACTTCCCACTAATTTTTGCTCTGTTAAATGCTTTGCTTTGACTTCCCTTGTCACCCATGTTTGCATCATCCTGCCTTTAGAATAACTCTTCTTTTTTGGGATGTATCAATCCTACACCTTCTGAATTGCTCCCAGCAATTGCCACTCTGCCTTCATCCTTGCCAGTGTCCCCTTCCAATCAACTTTCCTCTTTCATGCCTCTGCAAGTCCCTTTAATCCACTCTAATACTGATGCATCTGATTTTGTTTCACCCTCTCAAATTGCAGGGTAATTATATCATATTATGAACACTGCCCCCCCCCCCACCCAAGGATTCCTTTATCTTAAGTTCTCTAATCAATTCTGGTTCATTGTACAACACCCAGTCCAGAATAGCTCAACCCCTCATGGGCTCAACCATGACCTGCTCAAAAGAGCCATCTTGTAGGATCTTGGGATCCAGCAGCAACCCGATTTTCCCAGTCTGCCTGCATATTGCAATCTCCCATGACTATCATAACATTTCCCTTTTGACATGCATTTTCTACCTCCTTTTATAATTCTTAACCCACATCTTTACTACTGTTCAGAGTCTGTACATAACTTCCATCAGGGTCTTTTTACCCTTCACGAGGAAATCTGCAGGTGCTGGAAATTCAAGCAACACACATAAAATGCTGGTGGAACACAGCAGACCAGGCAGCATCTATAGGGAGAAGTGCTGTCGACGTTTTGGGGCAAGACCCTTCGTAGGGACTAACTGAAAGGAAAGACAGTAAGAGATTTGAAAGTAGGAGGGGGAGGGGGAAATGCAAAATGATAGGAGAAGACTGGAGAGGATGGGATGAAGCTGAGAGCCGGAAAGGTGATTGGCAAAAGGGATACAGAGCTGGAGAAGGGGGAGGATCATGGGCCGGGAGACCTAGGGAAAAAGAAAGGGGGAGGGGAGCACCAGAGGGAGAAGGAGAACAGGCAGAGTGATGGGCAGAGAGAGAGAAAAGAAAAGGGGGGGGGGAAGAAACTAAATATATCAGGGATGGGGTAAGAAGGGGAAGAGGGGCATTAACAGAAGTTAGAGAAATCAATGTTCATGTCATCAGGTTGGAGGCTACCCAGCCAGTATATAAGGTGTTGTTCCTCCAACCTGAGTGTGGCTTCATTTTGACAGTAGAGGAGGCCATGGATAGACATATCAGAATAGGAATGGGATGCGGAATTAAAATGTGTGGCCACTGGGAGATCCTGCTTTCTCTGGCGGACAGAGCGTAGGTGTTCAGCGAAACGGTCTCCCAGTCTGCACCCTTACAGTTTTTTAGTTCTACCCACAACAATTCTATACCTTCCAACCTCTTTCTATGAATTTGATTACATCTTTTTAACCAACAAAGACAGCCCACCCCTCTGCTTACCTTTTGACACAATGTGCATCCTTGGATATTAAGCTCCCAGTTATAGTTTTTCAGCAGATGCCCACAACGGCATACCTGTCAATCTCTAAAGGTGCTAGATGTTCACCTACCTTATTTTGTATAGTGTGTGCATTCAAATATAACAGCTTCAGTTACAACACATCCTTTTGACTATAATTTTGCCCTATCC
Source organism: Hypanus sabinus (assembly GCF_030144855.1). Classification (NCBI taxonomy): domain Eukaryota; kingdom Metazoa; phylum Chordata; class Chondrichthyes; order Myliobatiformes; family Dasyatidae; genus Hypanus; species Hypanus sabinus. The sequence goes on from NC_082715.1 coordinate 19,224,298, forward strand.
TTAGCTTGTTTGCTAGCAGACTCACTTTACACTGCCTTTGTTGAAAACCAACTGCCTTATCCTTAGCCCTATTACTCCAGTTCTCATGCCCCTACCAAATTACTTTAAACCCTCCTGAACAGTTCCAGCAAACATGCCCACAATGATATTGCCTGCCCCTTGGGTTCAGGTGTAATCCATCCCTTTTCTATAGGCTGTACCTTCCCCAGAGAAGAGGTTCCTACGATCCAGAAACCTGAACTCCTGTCCCCTGTAGCAGTTCCACAGCCACACATTTATCTGTCAAAAGACCCTTTGTGGTGCATGGTACTGGAAGCAATCCAGGGATTTCTACCCTGGAGATCCTGCTTTTCAGCTTTCCAACTAGCTCCCTAAAATCTCTCTTCAAGACCTCCCTGACTTTCCTACCCATGTCATTGGTGCCAATATGTATGAAGAGTTCTAGCTGCTCACCCTCCCCCTTTAGAATGCTGTGAACCTGATCTGAGTTACCCCTGACCCTGGCACCTGGGAGGCAACATCCCTCCAGGTCTGTCTATCGTGTCCACCGATCTCGCTATTCCTCTAACTATGGAATCTCCTATCACTACTGCAGTCCCCTTCACCTCGCTTCTCTTGTGAGCCTCAGTGTCAGAGACCCAGTTGATGTGTCTCCCCCACTAGGTCGTCCCCCTCAACAGTATCCATTATTATTGAGGGGAACAGTCACAGGGGCATTCTATGTGGCTGCCCATTTCCCTTTCTTCTTCTGACAGTCACCCAGTTACCTGCCTTCTGCAACTTAGGAGTGACTGCCTCCCTGCAGCTCCTATCTACCACTTTCTCAGTCTCCCACAGGAGCTGAAGGTCATTGAGTTGCAGCTCAAGTTCCTTAACATGTTCTCTGAGCTGCTGCAGCTTGGTGCACCTGACAGTTATCTGGGAGGCTGGAGGCTTCTGTGAATTCCCACATCTCACACAAAGAACACAACATAGTCCCTGGAGCCATTCTCACTGCACTAACTGTACCCTAACAGATGAGGAGTGAAGAACACAAAAGAAGAAACTTATCAGATAATTATCTCGCCTGACGAGCCAAAGCCTCCTCTAACACTGGCCAACTCATACAATGTCCGCTCTGCTTGTTCCTGCCTCATTTTTATTCATCCTTGCTAATAAATCTCATTCACTGATTGGATGCAATTCAAACTCTGAAAACTGCTTTTTAAATCTTAAATTGGGAACCTGTGTGAAATGGCCTCTTCTTCTTGCGCTCCCATTCACTGAAAGAGCACACTTCAAAATCCAAAAACTGCTGTAAAGCTGCTTTTTAAAATCCTCAATCATGATATGGGCAACAACCAAGGCCATATAGCTCCCCCACCCTCGGTTTCGCTAATGAACCAGTGAACTGGACCTGTGGTATTCTACATTACCAATGTCCAACATGGTCTTATGATCACAAGAAAAGCGTCCAAGGCAATCACTTGCACCGCTTGTTGGACCGTGGACTGCCACCGTACTGTGCCTCTGTGCTTTCCTGTTGCAGGCAGGTAACATAGACCGAAACAAGTCCAGCTCCTCTGCTATTGAACAACTCACAAGTGGATTAGACCTGCAGTACTTAATGTTTTTAATATCCAGCAGTATCTTACGCTCATAAAAAAGACATAAAGAATGAACAATTACACCTTAGTTTGGACCCACAGAGGCTGCTGCAACTGAGCATGCCACCATAATTGCACGCACCAGTGGAAAGGAGGTTCAGAATGCTATTTACATCTTCCCTTGTTTCTTTTAATGATGAAGCAGCTGAAGAATGGCTAAAACTTGCAAGTGAGATGATTGACTTTCACCAATGCTAACGATGACAATAGAATTTTCCCCAATTGCCCTGGCTGCAGTTTTACAGAGGCTCCTGAGTGACAGTGTTGTGAAATGCTGCCTTTTTGTCAGGGTCTATATTTTTACCTCAGCTCTACTAGCCATTTTGTGTCCACACCAGGATAATTGCTTATTTGAGACAGAGAGAGAAATCTTCATGCTGGAACTTAAATTAGGCATTAATAAGTAGATCTTTGTGATTGATTGGCTCTTGCGGGCAGATGGAGTTCATCTTAATTACAGTCAAAGAATTAGATAGAATTAATGGCCAAGTAGCAGAGATTAAGGCAAGGGTCAATGAAAATCATTTTGGTTTTCCTCATTTTATTGGAAATAATTCAATTTCAAGACACCAGTTGGCTAACTAATTTAAACTCTGAAATTTCACTTCATGCTGTCAAAGCAGGGGTAAAGAATTTGGCACAATTCTTTCAGCACAACTGGTAATTACAGTCACAATTTTGTTCCAAAGAGAATCTGTCCACAATCTATGAATCATATTGAGATGTTTAATAGTTACTTGCCATCTTTGGGTAAAAGTGATATCTTCTATTTAAAGCCAATGATTACATACCACTAGTTTTTTCATCAGCTGATCCCGTTCTGAAATCATTTCCTTTAACTCACTGATCAGCTGTAAATCTTCTGTTCTTGATTCTCTGTTGCTAATTTTTTCGTCGGCCTCTTCCAATCTGAAATAAAACAATATATTATCAACTTGGATTGAGCACTCAGGTGGTATGGAATTTGCTAGGTCCAAATTTTATACCTTGCACGAACAGGAAAAGCAGAATTCATCAAATTCATCGATAATAAATTAATAAAAACGTTGAACATAGTACACATTTGCCTTGAATCTTTCAAAACAAATTTTTATGCAAGATTTTTTATGGTGGCTTATAAATCGAAAGAAATAAAGCATGAGATAAAGAGCGAGAACGCATGTTTTTGATAGGCAAATCACCAGGCAATTTTTATCACTTTCCCATCTGTTACAAATCAGGAAACAAGACTACATCACAATAATACAAACAAGATCAAATTGCATCACATTATATTAACACTCTAAACATCAACTGCTTACATTTAAATTCACTCAGTTTTAATAAGATAGCAATTCAATAGCTAGCTAATTTACAAAAAGTTGCAGCAAAAAACCACATTCAAACCTAATTCCGCTTTGGCACACTATTGTTGAATAAAACTTAAATAAGAATATGTTAGGGTCTTCCAGGTGATTACGTACATGGCCAAGTATGGTTCCAGAGGGGCCACAAAGACCAAGTGGCTATATCCCAAATATGAGCCTGGCTATTTCAAGAGCCTTTTCAAGTACGTGTTAGGTGTGGATGGATGCAAGAAAAAGAAATAAAGAGATGGCATACCTCACAGTGAAGCCAGCTGCTCACCTAACAGCAAAGGTCACTTTTCTGGAAGTGTCACTACTTGGCAAGTAGAGCCAGACTAATTTGTTTTCTGCCTACTATCTGGAAAAGGTAGCTTTGGGCAGATGTAGTGACTTCGACCAGTGACCAATCTGCATTTGGAATCGATGAGCAAGAGCAAATTAAAGGAAGGCAGGGGCAAGCGCAATGGCTGTCATCTAGGTGGACATAGGCAAAGTGGTGATCTTGAGGCTCTAGCCCTTCGAAGCTTCAGTGAAGACAGGTTTCAGTCAGATACGGCAAAGAAAAGCTCAAGGTTAAGTTTTTTTATTCTTCTTTTCTTCCTGTCTTTATATCTGCTCGGCTAGAACGGTAGAGATGGCAGTCAGGATAGCGGAATGCTCTTCTTGCAGGATGTGGGAAGGCAGGGAAACCAGCTGCAGCTTCGAACAAACCACATTAAGGACTTGGAGCTGGAACTGGATGAACTCCTGATAACCTGAGTGGTTGCAGGGTGATAGATAGCATATAGAGAAGAAGGCGCAGGAAACAGGAAACTGGGTGACAGTCAGGAAGGGGAAAGGGGTTAAGGAGCCAGTGCAGAGTACCCCTATGGCCATCTCGCTCCACAACAGCCATATCTCTCTGGATACTGTTGGGTGGTGGGGGAGGGTTGATCTAACAGACAAAAGTCAAAGCAGTTGGGTCTCTGTGACTCAGAAGAGAATGGAAAAGAAAATGCATGTTGTGTTATAGGGGATTCACTAGTTGGAGGAACAGACAGGAGGTTCTGTGGGCAAAAATGAGATTTCAGGATGGTATGTTGCCACTCAGATGCCAAGGTCCAGGTTATCTCGAACTGAGTCATTGACATCCTTAACTGGGAGAGTAAACAGCCAGAGGTTGTGGTCCACATAGGTACCAATGACGTGTGTAAGGAGAGTGATAAGATTCTGCATTGGGACTTCAGGGAGTTAGGTGCTAAGTTAAAGGGAAGGACCAGATATATGGATGGGCCAAGGACATAGGATAACAGAGGAAATGAAACAGATTGACATTAGGAAGAAAAAGGTGATGAGTAGACTGATGGGACTGAAGGCTAACAATTCCCCAGGTCTAGATGGTCTGCATCCTAGGGTACTAAAGGAGGTGGCTCTGGAAATTGCGGATGCATTGGTAATCATTTTCCAATGTTCATTAGATTCAGGATCAGTTCCTGAGGATTGGAGAATGGCTAATGTTATCCCACTTTTTGAGAAAGGAGGGAGGGAGAAAACAGAGAACTATCATCCTGTCAGCCTAACATCAGTAGTGGGGAAGATGCTAGAGTCCATTATTAAAGATGAAATAGTGGCATATCTAGATAGCAGTGATAGGATTGGGCTGAGCCAGCATGGATTTACCAAGGGCAATCTATTGGAGTTTTTCAAGGATGTAACCAGGAAGTTAGACAAGGGAGATCCAGTGGATGTAGTGTACCTCGATTTTCAGAAGGCATTTGATAAGGTCCCACATAGGAGATTGGTGGGTAAAATCAGAGCTCATGGCATTGGGGGAAGATATTGACATGGATAGAAAACTGGTCGGCAGATAGAAAGCAAAGGCTAGCGGTGAATGGGTGTTTTTCGGAATGGCAGGTGGTGACTAGTGGGGTGCCACAGGGCTCGGTATTGGGACCACAGTTGTTTACGATTTACATCAACGATTTAGATGAAGGCATTGAGAATAACATCAGGAGGTTTGCTGATGATACTAAGCTGGATGGCAGTGTGACATGTGATGAGGATATTAGGAGAATTCAGGGTGACTTGGATAGGCTGGGTGAGTGGGCAGATACTTGGCAGATGACGTTTAATGTGAATAAGTGTGAGGTTATCCACTTTGGGAGTAAGAACAGGAAGGCAGATTATTATCTGAATGGTGTAGAGTTAGGTAAGGGAGAAATACAAAGAGATCTAGGAGTCCTTGTACATCAGTCACTGAAGGTGAATGAGCAAGTGCAGCAGGCAGTGAAGAAGGCTAATGGAATGTTGGCCTTTATTACAAAGGGAATTGAGTACAAGAGCAAGGAAATCCTTTTGCATTTGTACAGGGCTCTGGTGAGACCACACCTGGAGTATTGTGTACAGTTTTGGTCTCCAGGGTTAAGGAAGGACATCCTGGCTGTAGAGGAAGTGCAGCGTAGATTCACAAGGTTAATTCCTGGGATGTCCGGACTGTCTTATGCAGAGAGGTTAGAGAGACTGGGCTTGTACATGCTGGAATTAAGGAGATTGAGAGGGGATCTGATTGCAACATATAAGATTATTAAGGGATTGGACAAGATAGAGGCAGGAAATATGTTCCAGATGCTGGGAGAGTCCAGTACCAGATGGCATGGTTTAAGAATAAGAGGTCAGTTATTTAAAACAGAGTTGAGGAAGAACTTCTTCTCCCAGAGAGTTGTGGAGGTGTGGAATGCACTGCCTCAGAAGGCAGTGGAGGCCAATTCTCTGGATGCTTTCAAGAAGGAGCTAGATAGGTATCTTATGGATAGGGAAATCAAGGGATATGGGGACAAGGCAGGAACCAGGTATTGATAGTAGATGATCAGCCATAATCTCAGAATGGCGGTGCAGGCTCAAAGGGCCAAGTGATCTACTTCTGCACCTATTGTCTATTGACCTCCAGAGTTGTGATCTCAGGATTGCTACCCATGCCACATACTAGTGAGGCCAGAACTAGGAGGATTATAGAGTTTAATACGTGGCTAAGGAGTTGATGTAGGAGGGAGGGTGTCAGATTTTTGGATCCTTGGGCTCTCTTCCAGGGAAGGTGAGACCTGTACAGAAGGGATGGTTTGCACCTGAACCACAGGAGGACTAATATTCTACTGGGAAGGTTTATTAATGCTGCATGGTGGGGTTTAAACAGGAGTTGGCAGGGGGATGGGAAACAGACGGACAAGAGATTGTGGAGGCAGATGTTGGTAAGACCTCAAATAAAGTTGGGAATCAAAATGTTGAGCATGGTCTGACTCGTATCCTAAGCTGCATTTATTTCAATGCAAGAAGTACATAAGAAAAGATAGATGAAGATGAAGTGGCTGGTTTACAAACAATGTGTAGCAAATGTGTAGTGGGGTTGGGACGTTGATAGGGAAAATTGCAATCAACAGGATGAGTTGCAATGTAAAAGATAGACAAAATCAAAAGAGTGAATAAAGTAGTGAAGGTATTATATTTGAATGTGCTCAGTATATGGAATAAGATAGATGAACTTGAAGTATAGTTGCTGATTGGCATGTATGATGTTGTGGGTATCACCAAATCATGGCTTAAAGAAGATTATAACTGGGAGCTTAATGCCCAAGGATACACATTGTATCAAAAGTACAGGCAGGAAAGCAGAGGGCGGCATTGTTCTGCTGGCAAAAAAGTGAAATCAAATCTTCAGAAAGAGGTGATATAGGGTCAGAGGGTATTGAATTATTGAGAACAGAGCTAAAGAACTGCAAATATCAAAAGACCCTCATGGGAGTAGTATACAGACCCCCAAACAGTAGTAAAGATGTGGTTTACATATTACAACAGGAGATAGAAAATGCACGTCAAAGGGCAATGTTAAATAGTCACGGGAGATTTCAATATGCAGGTAGATAGGGAAAGCCATGTTAGTGCAAGATTCCAAGAGGGGGAATTTATAGAATACTTACAGGATGGCTTTTTAGAGCAGCTCACAGTTAAGCCCACTAGGGGATCAACTATTCTGGACTGGGTGTTGTGCAATGAAACAGAATTGATCAGAGAGCTGAAAGTAAAAGAACCCTTAGGGACAAGTGATCATAATATGATCAAATTCATCCTAAAATCTGAGAAGCAGAAGCTAACGTCTGGTGTATCAGTATTACAATGAAGTCAAGAGAATTACAGAGGAATGAGAGATGAGTTGGCCAGAAATGTTTGGAAAAGAACACTGGCAGGGATGACAGCAGAGCAGCAATGGCTGAAATTTCTTAAGCAATTTGGAAGGCACATTATATACATCCCAAAAAGGAGAAGTATTCTAAAGGCAAGATGATACAACCATGGCTAACAAGAGAAGTCAAAGCCAACATAAAAACAAAAGAGAGAAGACATATAATAGAGCAAAAATTAGTGGTAAGTTAGAGGATTTGGAAGCATCTAAACACAAGAAAAGGCAACTTAATAAGTAATAAAGATGGAATACAAAGGTAAACAAGCCAATAATATTAAAGAGGATACTAAAAGTTCCTTCAGATACATAAAATATAAAAGAGTGGCAAGAGTGGATATCAGACCGCTGGAAAACGATGCTGGACTGGTAGAAATAGAGGACAAGGAAATGGCAGATGAACTGAATAAGTATTTTGCATTAGTATACAATGTGGAAGACACTAGCAATATGATGGAAGTTCCAATGTCAGAGGTCATGAAGTTACTATAACTAGAGTGAAGGCTCTTGGGAAACTGTAAGGTCTGAAGGTAGATAAGTCACCTGGATCAGATGGTGTACAGCCTAGGATTCTGAAAGAGGTGGCTGAAGAGAATGTGGAGGCATTAGAATCACAAGATTCTGGAATGGTTAGAGAAGACTGGAAAATTGAAAATGTCACTCCATAGGAAACTATAGGCCAGTTAGTCTGACCTCAGGAGGCATGATTTCCTCAGGGGAATATCTTCTCTGACAAATTTGTTGGGATCCTTTGAAGAAATAACAAACAGGATAGACAAAGGAGAATCAGTTGTTGTTGTTGTTGTGCACTTGGATTTTCAGAAGACCTTTGACAAGGTGCCACACATGAGGCTGCTTAACAAATTAGTAATCCATGATCTTACAGGACAGATTCTAGCATGGATAAAGCATGCTAAATTGGCAGGATGCAAAGTGTGAGAATAAAGGGAGCCTTTTCTGGTTGGCTGCCGGTGACTAGTGGTGTTCCACAGGGGTTTGTGTTGGGACAGATTCTTTTTAGTTATGTCAATGATTTGGATGATGGAATTCAGAATCAGGTGTATTATCATCAGCATGTATCATGAAATTTGTTAACTTAATACCAGCAGTACAATACAATACATAATAAAGAAGAAAAACAAATATATTAATAATATATTAATAGTAATCATATTAGAGTATAGATTAAAAATTGTGCAAAAAATGTGTGTATATATATATATTGTTTAAGGGTTCAATGTCCATTTAGGAATTGGATGGCAGAGGGGAAGACGCTGTTCCTGAATCACTGAGTGTGTGCCTTCAGGCTTCTGTACCTCCTACCTGATGTTAACAGTGAGAAAAGGGCATGCCCTGAATTTATGGCTTTGTTGCAAAGTTTACAGATGATATGAAGATAGGTGGAGGAACAGGTGGTTTTGAGGAAGTAGAGAGGCTAGAGAAGGACTTGGACAGATTAGGAGAATGGGCAAAAAAGTGGCGGATAGAATATAGTGCTGGGAAGTACAAACGTTGTATATGGTCATGCACTTTGGTAGATGAAATAAAAGGGTTGACTATTTTCTAAATTGCAGAGAAGACACAAAAAAACTGAGTCGCAGAGAGACTAGGGAATCCTTGTGCAAGATTCCTTAAAGGTTAATGTGCAAGTTGAGTCTATGGTGAGAAAGGCAAATGAGATGTTAGCATTCATTTCAAAAGGACTAGAATATAAAAGCAAAGATATAATGTTAAGACTTTATAAAGCACAGGCAAGACCTCACTTGGAGTATTGTGAGCAGTTTTGGGCTCTTTATCTTAGAAAGGATGTGCTGAAACTGGAGAAGGTTCAAATGAGTTTCATGAAATGATTCCAGGATTGAATAGCATTCATATGAAGAGCATTTGATGGCCCTGGGCCAGTATGCACTAGAATCCAGTAGAATAGGGACGACCTCATTGAAGCATATCAAATGGTGAAAAGCCTTGTTAGTGTGGATATGGTGAGGATATTTCCTATGATGGGAGAGTCTAAGAATAGAGTGTTGTTCTTTTGGAATGGGGATGAGGAGGAATTTCTTTAACTAGAGTGGTGAATCTGTGGAATTCTTTGCCACAGGCTGCTATAGAGGCCAAGAGATTGGGGCTGAGGGGAAAATTGGATCAGCCATGATGAAATGGGCCAAATGGCCTAATTCTGCTCCTCTAACTTATAGACCATAAAAATCATAGTTTAAACATTGGACAATTCCAGTCATAACGACTCAGTACCATGTAAAGAAAGGCTGATAAGAGCAAGTATGGTCAGAAAATGAAAAGTCATATCAAATGGGGTAAATAAGGCACAAGTATGCTGGGATTTTACCCTCAAGAGTACTAGAAAATTCAGGATTCGTGCACATGTTCTGTCCTGCTGACCATGTTAATCAAATCAAATGAATTCTACCCTCAAAGACTAAATTGAAAAAACACTTGAATAGAATCTAGTTCATTTGAATGAAGAAAAATATAAGTGTAACTTTAATGTTGTGTGATTTAAAACATGTAACATAGAACTATTGTACCAACCCTTTAATCTTCTCCAGGATTAACCTATCATTTCCCTTCCATCTATCATTCCATTTTTTTCTTACATGTGCCTATCCAAGGGTCTCTTAAATGTCCCTAATGCATCTACTTCAAGTTAATTTAATGCTCTTAATTACTTAATAGAGGGGTTTTAATGACTTTAGATTTTTTGATTGTTTTAACAGCTTCTGTGTGTCAGGAACATTAAAAAACATTGATAAGTTTTGATATCTTTGATAATTGACAACGCTGCAGTAGGGTTTTTTCCCACCTGGTGACGGTTTCCAAAAGAGTTTCGTGGATGAGGCTCAACATGGCCAGTCCATACCACCCAACAAGTTCACCTAAAAAAATGGTGCCAACTCCAAGCCTCACTGCTCAACTCACCTTGGTACCTGGTCAGCAAGATTACCTGTCTGAATCTGGTGCTCGTTACTTTAGGGCACTGGGGAATATAAACATTGAACAAATTGCTCTTTACTTTGTAACAACTTTGCCATTCATTTCTGATTCTGATTCATTTCAAAATGGCACAAATTAAGATAGACAGGAATGAGAGGTACTTTATATGGAATTGGAGCAGCGCAGCTTCAGTGACCGCAAACCAATCTTGACCTCCAGTGTTAGCTGTGTGTAGATTGAAGATTGTGCTGTGGATTTCCCTTAAGCACTTTGGTTTACTCCGACATCCTAAAAATGTGCAGGTTGATAGGTTAATTGGACATTGTGAAACACTCCCACTGTAGAGGTGAATGGTGGGTAGAATCTGGGGGGAATTATGGGAGCTAGTGTAGAACTAGTGCAAAAAAAGTGTAATTGTGTCAATTACTTAAAGAAGCAGTATCAATCTTTTCAGATTCCATTGCTGAGTAGTTCAGTGAGAACAAGGCCATTGGTGCCGAGATGTGGGGCTCAGCACTAGAACTTACCATATAGATCATCGATACAGACTGACAGCATACGTTGACAGACAGCCCATTCCTATAAATTCTTGCACTGGATGTGACAGAAGTTGCCAGATCTCTCTGTCTTTGATTTCATAAAAACCCCACACTAGCCCACAGATTTCTCTATAGCAATAAACTCAGACCTAAGATTGCATTATCTTGAAACCTCTGGGCTGGGGTGAGGAGGCTTGAGGACACATTGAATAGCTAATGCCACCTTGCAGGAATGGCCACTGAGTGTTTCCATTCCAGCAAAGCTGCTGCTGTAACTCTGCAACTCAGTTGAGAACAGCTGCAGGGTGCGGCGGGCCCACCAAATTCCAGACAATGGCATTGCCATACCAAACCACGGGATGATTTCTGCTAGATTATTATAAGTGGAGGGCAGAAATTTATGTCAGTTTGCCAGCACAAGAGCACAGAGCAACAGAGAACCACAATTCACACCAGGAGGTGGAATACAGGGTACAAGTTAAAAATTTTTAAGACAAATTTTAGGTATAGAGGAGATGTCAGCAGTAAGTTTTCTTTCCTCCCACACACAGAGCGTGGTGAGTGTGTGGAATGGGCTACTGGCAATGGTGATGGAGGCGGATATGATAGGGTCTTTTAAGAGACTTCTGGACAGGTACATGGAGCTCAGAAAAATAGAGGGCTATGGGTAACCCTAGGTAATTTCTAAGGTAAGGACATGTTCGGCACAGCTTTGTGGGTCGAAGGGCCAATGTTGTGCTGTAAGTTTTCTATGTTACTATAATGTAAATGAGAGACGGTGGAGAGAAATTTTAATGGGGTTAAAATGCTATTATTGTCTCGCTGTCAACTTCAGTTCCCACAGTCACTAAAGTGTTACACAACATACAAGATTTCCAGAGTAGAAATTTTATCTTTCAGGAATTCCTGAGCCTTGTTGAAGTCTGCTAACATGCACTGTGTTTCTCGGATGTGGGCTGCAGTCATTTCATTTATCTTCTTCTCCTGTTTCTTTATCATCTCCTGTTCATAAATCCTGTTTAAAAAGAGACAAAGCAAAGCTAACTCCCTTCTTAACAGCCACCAAGTTACACAGCTAAATCCCATTATTTGAATTGGTGTGCTTCCCAAATGATAAAATATTAAATTTATTTACATTAATCTATTTAAAGTGGAGAAAATTTATGACACAGAAGGAGGTGAGTTAGACCTTAGTGATCAGAAAGCCTAATTCCCCCTTGCAGCACTAGCTTTGTGGCCTGCAGGCAACATATGAATATAAGAAACAGAAGCAGGAGTTTGCCAATGAAGACCTAGGGCCTCAGATTAATTTATTTATTACATGTTCATTGAAACATACCATTTGTGTTTAACAACCAAGGGTGTGCTGGAGGCAGGCCACAAGTGTCATCATACATTCTGTTGCTTTCTGCCATTCAATAAGATCATGGCTGATCTTCTACCTCAACCCACTTTCCTGTAATAACCTTAGATTCACCTTCAGTCCAAAAATCCTTCCAGCTCAGACTTAAGTATACACTGTGATTGTGCTTTTATAACTCTCTTGAATAGTGAATTTAAACAATGTACTAATCCAGTCCTGAAAGATCAACTGTTTAGAGATAGTGATTATTGGTTTTAACATCCCAGCCAAGATAAACATATCCTTTTAGTTACCCCATCACAAATTCTGTGCTACTAAATGAGATCATATCACCTTCTCTCTGAACTCAGGAGGGTACATACCCAGTATGATTAATTAACTTTGATATGACAACCAAGCCCCTCATCCACACCTAATCCCAGGAAACAAGTAAAAATAAAAATAATGAAAAATAAATGTGCCCCTTAAGTAGCAATCTTCTCTTGCTTCTTTGGAAATCTTCAAAGCCTAATGTCCTTTCAAATTAATTTTTTGGCTTTTTTTTTAAGTTGTCTTCACCAATTCCAGACAATTTTAATCCGGCAAATAATGCTAAATTTTAATGCTTTGATTTAATTTAAATCATTTATTGTTGGAGTTCCTTTCCTCACCTTGTGGCACATCAGGAGACAACCTTGCTGCTTTTTTAGCATTTTTTTTTTTGTCTGTTTTTTTAAAAAATGAGGCTGAGTTGCTAGCTGAACATTTAACCCAGCATGGACACAAAGTGTGCAAAGAGCGGGCTGGATTCAAACACGGCACTGTCCATCTCGAAGTCCGGTTTGGATGTCATTATACTACCGGCTGACTACTAAATCATTTATAATATGCTGCCATTGTTCTCAGAAATCAGAGGCATCTCAGAGTTGTGGCTGAAGGAAGATCATAGTTGGAAGCTTAACATCCAAGGATACACATTGTATCCTAAGGACTGGCAGGTAGACAGATGGGGTGGTGCGGCTCTTTTGGTAAAAAATGAAATCAAATCCTTAGAAAGAGGTTCAGAAGATGTAGAATCTTTGTGGGTAGAGTTAAGAAAAGAGCAAGGATAAAGAAAAAAAATGGTAGAAGTTATATACATGTCTTTGTACAATAGGATGTGGGCTAAAAGGTACAATGAGAGATAGAAAAGGGATGTAAAAAGGGCAATGTTGCAATAATTATGCAGGATTTCAATATGCAGGTAGATTGGGAAAAACCAGTTGATACTAGATCCCAAGTGAGGGAATTTGTAGGATGCGCAGAAGATGGCTTTTTAGAGCAGCTTGTGATTGAGCCCACAAGGGGACTGGCAATTCTGGATTGGGTGTTATGTAATGACCCAGATGTCATTAGGAAACATAATAGAAAGGAACCCTTAGGAGGGAGTGATCATAATATGATAGAATTTACCCTGCAGTTTGAGAAGGAGAAGCTAAAATCAAAAGCATCAGTATTACAGTGAAGTTAAGGGGGGAATTAGAGGTACGAGAGAGGAGCTGGCCAAAGTTGATTGGAAGGGGACACTGGCAGGGATGACGGCAGAACAGCAATGGCTGGAGTTTCAGGGGGAGCGTCAGAAGGCACAGGAAAGATACACCCAAAGATGAAGAAGTATTCTATAAGAAGAATGAGGCAACCGTAGCTGACAAGAGAAGTCAAAGACAGCATAAAAGCGAAAGAGAGGGTATATAATATTGCAAAATTTACTGGCAAGGTAGAGAACTGGGAAGGTTTTAAAAACCAAAACCAACAGAAGGCAACTAAAAAGCCAAAAAAAGATAGAAAAGAGGAAATAGTCAACAATATAAAAGAGAATACAAGAAATATTTTCAGACATAAGAATAAAAGAGAGATGAAAGTGGATATCAGACATTTGGAAAATGATGCCAGAGAGGTAGTAATGGGGGACGAAGAAATGCTGAAGGAACTTTATATATTTTGTGACATTTTCCACTGTAAAGGACATTAGCAGAATGCCAGAAATGTAAGTGTCAGGGGGCAGAAAAAAATGTTATTACTATTACTAAGGAGAAGGTGGTTCTTACTATTACTAAGGAGAAGCTGAAGGTAGATAAGTTACCTGGACAAGGTGACTACATTCCAGTTTTCTGAATCATGAAGTTGAGGAGAGTGTGGAGGAATTAGTAATTATCTTTCAAGAGTCACTAGATGCTGGAATGTTTCCTGAGGACTGGAAAATTGTAAATGTCACTCCACTCTTTAAGAAGGGAGGGAGACAGAGAAAGGAAATTATAGGCCAGCTAGCCTGACTTGTGGTTGGAAAGATATTGGAGTATATTATTAAAAAATGGATTTCAGGGTACTTGGAGGCACATGAGAAAATAGTCAGCATGGTTTCCAAAAGAGGAATCTCGTCTGACTTACCTGTTGGAATTCTTTGAGGAAGTAAGAGGCAGGACAGACAAAGCAGAGTCAACGAATGCTGTTTAGTGGATTTTCAGAAGGCCTTTGATAAGCTGCCACTGCTTAACAAAATAAAAGCCCAGAGTATTATATGAAAGGTACTAGAAGAGATAAAAGACTGGCTTGCTAGGCAGGAGGCAAAGAGTGGGAATAAAGGGAGCTTTTTCTGGTTGGCTACTGGTGACCAGGGGTGTTGCGCTAAAGTCAGTGCTGGGACCATTTCTTTTTACATTGTATGTCAATGATTTGGATGAAAGAATTGATGGCTCTGTGGCTAAGTTTGCAGACAATAAAAAGATAGGTGGAAAGCTAGGTAGTGTTGAGGAAGACAGTTGTCGTCAGAAGGACTAAGACAGATTGGGGGAATGGACAAAAAGTTAGCAGATAGAATATAATGTAGGGACGTCCATGATCATACACTTTGGCAGAAGGAATAAAGGTGTGGACTATTTTATAAATGAGGAGAAAATTCAAAAATCAAAGGCACAGAGGGACTTCAGAGTCCTCATGTCAAATTCCCTGAAGGTTAACTTGCAGGTCGAGTCCATGGTAAGGAAGGCAAATGCAATGTTAGCCTTCATTTTGAGAGGACTAGAATACAAAAGCAAGGATGTAATGCTGAGGCTTTATAAGGCACTGGCAAGACTGCACTTAGAGTATTGTGAGCAGTTTTGGGCCCCTTATCTAAGAGAGGATGTGCTGACATTAGAGAGAGCCCACAGGAGGTTCACGAGAAAGATCTAAAGAATGAAATGTTAATATATAAGGAGCATTTTATGGCTCTGGGCCTGTGCCTGCTGGAGTTTAGAAGAATGAGGGGGACCTCATTGAAACCTATTGAACATTGAAAGGTCTGAATGCAATGGATGTGGGATAGGATGTTCCCTAATTGGGGGTGGGGGGGAGGGGTGTCTAGAACCAGAGGACCACAACCACAACCTCAAAGTTGAGGGATGTCCATTTAGAATAGAGATAGGAAAAAATGTATTTAGCCAGAAGGTGATGAATCTGTGGAATTCCATGCTACAGATGGCTGTGCAGGCCAAATCATTGGGTATATTTAAAACAGTCATTGAAAGGTTGTTGATTAGTAAGGGCGTCAAAGGTTATGGAAGGAAGGCAGAAGAATGGGATTGAGATGGATGATAAATCAGCCATGATGGAACAGAATGACTGAGCAGACTCGATGGGCTAAATGACCTAATTTTGCTCCAAGTTCTTATGTTTTAAATGTAAGAGTTATGAAGGGAAAATAATTATATGGCAGTGTCTGTTCTTGTCTGTCCTCAATATACATTTGCTGGAGGCTGTCACTTTGGAAAGCAGTAAGAGAGTATAGAAATGGAAACATAGAAACATAGAAAACAGGTGCAGGAGTAGGCCATTCGGCCCTTCAAGCCTGCACCGCCATTCAGTATGATCATGGCTGATCATCCAACTCAGAACCCTGCACCTGCGTTCTGTCCATACCTCCTGATCCCTTTAGCCACGAGGGCCATATCTAACTTATATAGAATAAATATACAATGATAAAGTGAAAGTCAATAACTTCATCATACTTTCACTAGTTCTTTGAAAGGCCAAATGTCCAACAGCATCTTCTCTTCTCTATTCTTTCTGTGTCCCTTTAAAGCACTTGTCCATTGAAAGTTATAACTGAAGCTACTTACAAGACAATCTCAGGCACTGCATTTCGCATAAAAACTCACTGCATAATTTTTAGTCATGGATGTAGCCATATTTTTGGCAGTTATCTGAATTCTTCTCAACTTGTCCTACCACCTTTGAAACATTTTTTGTTCAAACACTATCAGATCGCTCTTTATTCCTATACAATTTATACAAAATATTCTGATTGTCTTTCTTGATTTTCCCTACTAAAGTGTAACAGACAACTCTTTACTCCATTAACCTTCATCTACTTATCCATTCAATGGGCTTATATTCTCCTAGCCAGTTCAATCATTATCTACACCACATTTCAGAGATTTGGCGCTTCTAGCGTAATTACAAAATTGCACATGACCTCATGCATTAATGCTCTCCACTGTGTAATTTGCTGTGATGTCTCTTCAAGTCAAAAAGCTTTTCAACATTTGCTATCAAGGCTCACACCTCACCAATAAATGATAGACTCTGAGGAATATATTGAAGGCGGAGCATATATCTTATTCTTTTTGAAACTTTTAAGAGGGAACAGAATTCATAAACATGCACAATTGCTCTTTTCCTTTCACTGAAATTCAATTCAATTCAAATTCATAATAAATATAATTTATTGTAAAATTTTCTGTTAATTTTCAGTTGATTGACATAAGTAGGTACAGGTTGAGTACCGCTTATCCAAAATGTTTGGGGCCCAGAAATAATTCGTATTTCAGATTTTTTGGGGATTTTGGAATATATAATAAGCTAGCTTGGGATCACTATTTTCCAACTCTGAATTCATGTGCTACTTGTAAGCAGTCTTTGTTTTACACTTGTTCATCATATAAATGTACTGATATAGCCATTCAGTATGTTTGATTTTCATCAATGACAAGCTTGGCAAATTTATCAATGAATTTCTCTGTTGCTTCATGATCAGCAGATGCTTTATCACTTCAAATCTTTAAAAAGATTAATGCCGTTACTCTTAAATTTCTGCAGCCAGCCTGCTGAGTATTCACAATTACCTTAAATTCTGTCATATATGTGAGGTCACTTTTCCAAACTGTGGTGCGCAGAGACTGTGCATTGCCTAGAAACCTTCTCTGCGACCTGTGGAATTTTCCATTTGTTAGCACTCAAAAAAAAAAATTGGATTTGAGAGGTTTTTGAATTTTGGAATTTTGGATAAGTGGTACTCAACATGTAATACTGCAAAGAAAATCACAAAGGAACAAACTTCAAATAATCACTGTTCTGAGAGTTTGATCTTTATTTGCTTATGAAATATAGATAGACCATTTCAGCTCCTTGACTCTATGTCGGTTCACAGATTATTAAAATTTGCTTAATAATTTTACCTATACTTCATATTTTCATCAAATCCAAGCAGATTCTACCTCACAATTGCATCTAAGAAGCAATTTACAAAGGCCACAAAATGTACAAGCTCACATCCTAAAGATTGGGCAGGGAATCAGAGTATCCAAGGGAAATACACAGGGAGAAAGGGCAAACTAGACACAGACAGTACTAGAAGCCAAAATTGAACATAGGTTACCAGAGCTGTGTGACAGCAATCCTACTAGTGACAGAGAGGAAGAAGGAACCATGAATTAAACAGGTCCACAACAAAGATGTTACTCCAAAGCACCTCTTCAGCAAATATAAATCAAATTTCCTTACCTTTCTCAAGTTATATTTTTGTGTTGATCATGATGCAATTATTAAAATTTGAAGAACATTCAAAAAGATTTGTCCATTCTAATGTTAACTAATATTGAGCTAACACGCAATGAAAGAGTTAAAATATGCAGACTATATTCTTTTCAAAAATTACTCTCTTTACCTAATTTTCTGGTTGACTTCACTTCGTACTTTAAGAACTTCATTTCCTTTATACTCAAGCTCTTTGGTCAAGGTATTTAAGTTTTCATGCATAGTTCGGTTCTCCTCGTCCATTTCCTTTACACGTTGCTCACGGTGGCGTACTTCTTCTTGCAAATCCGATATTCTGCTCAGTAGCTCCTTCTTCTAGATTGTCAAAAGAATCTCAAATTGGTATTCAAGTAGAAGAGAAAGGAGCAATTTAATCAAATGTGCTCCCAAAAGGAAACTCAGCCGTAGAAATCATACAGCTTGTTTTTTTTTTTGATCACAGATTGCATATTGATTTGAGAGATCCTACTATGACCAAAAAATAACTAATTTTCAATTCCTTTCAAAAAGAAATGCACATCAGTTATGAATACTTATTTAATACTTATATACTCTTCAAGTGAAGGAGGCACAAGAAAGGAAATACAGTAATAGGCCAGTTAGCCTGACCTCAGTGGTCGAGAAGATGTTGGATTTGAATGTTAAGGATGATGTCTCAGGGTACTTGGAGACACATGATAAAATAGGCCGTACTCAGCCTGGTTTCTTTGAGGGGAAATTTTGCCTGACACACCTGTTGAAATTCTTTGAGGAAATAACAAGCAAGATAGATGTTGTGTAATTGGATTTTCAGAAGGCTTCTGACAAGGTGTCAACATGAGGCTATTTAACAAAATCAGAATCAGAATCAGGTTTGTTACCACTGGCATGTGACGTGACATGGTATTACAGGAACAATACTAGTATGCATAGAGGATTGGCTGATTGGCAGGCAGTAGAGGGGGAAATAAAGGGAGCTTTTTGTGATTGGCTACCTGTGACTAGTGGTGTCCACGGTGGTTGGCGTTGGGTACTCTTCCTTTTACATTATGTATCGAAAATATGTATGATGGAATTGAAGGCTTTGTGCAAAGTTTGCAGACGATACAAAAGTAGATGGAGGGGCAGTTAGTGTTGAAGGAGCAGGGAGGCTGCAGAAGGACAGAGCAGGGGTTCTCAACCTGGGGTCCAAAGGCCCCTTGCTTAATAGTATTGGTTAATGGCATAAAAAAGACTGGGATCCCCTCACTAAGACAGGCTAGGGGAATGGGCAAAGAAGTGGTAGATGAAATGCAGTGTTGGGGAAGTGTATGATAGTCATGCACTTTGACAGACAAAATGAAGGGGTTGACTATTCTATGAATGGAGAGAAAATACAAAAAAAAAATGAGGAGCAAATAGAGTTGGGAGTCCATGTGCTGGATTCCCTAATGGTTAATTTGCAGATTGAGTCAGTGGTGAGAAAGGCAGATGCATTGTTTGCATTCATTTTTAAGGGGATTGGAATGTAAAAGCAAGGATGTAATGCTGACAATTTACGAGACACTAGTGAAGCCTCTCTTGGAACATTGTGAGCAGTTTTAGACCCTTTATCTAAGAAAGGATGTGCTGACATTGAGGGTTCAGAGGAGGTTCATAAGAATGATTCTAGGAGTGCAAGGGTTTGATGGCTCTGGGCCTGTACTCACTGGGATTTTGAAGAATGGATGGGGGGAATCTCATTAAAACCTATCAAATGTCACAAAGCCTAGATAGATGTGGAGAGGATCTTTCCCATAGTAGGAGAGTCTGGAACCAGAAGCACAGCCTCAGAATAGAGGGAGGACGATTTAGAACAGAGATGAGGAGGAATTTATTGTCACAGATGGCTGTGGTGGCCAGGTCATTGGGTATATTAAATGCAGAGCTTGATAGATTTTTGATCAATTAGTATTTGAAAGGTTACAGGCAGAAGGCAGGAGAATGATATTGATAAAGAAAATGGATTAGTCATGATGAAATGGTGGAGAAGACTTAAGGAGCCAAATGGCCTAATTCTGCTTCTATGTCTTTTATGGTCTTATGGTATTTTTGTAAATGTCTCACTCCTCCTATGATTCAAGCAAAGATGCAAAGATCATCACCAGGGGCTCAGCAATCTCCTTCCTTGCTTCCCACAGTAGCCTGGGGTATATCTTGTCTGGTCCTGCTGACTTATCTTACTTAATACCTTTCAAAATCTCCAGCACAACCTCTTTCTTAATGTCTATACACTCAAGCATTTTAGTCCACTGTTAAGTCATCTCTACAATTGCCAAGGTTCTTTTCACTGGTGAATTCTGAAGCAAAGTATTCATTAAGTACCTCCGCTACCTCCTCCAGATTCATGCACGTTTCTACTATTGCTCCTGATTGGTCCTATTCTCACACAGCTCTTCACATACTTGGAGTTTTCCTTTAACCTGCTCACCAAGGCCTCCTCATGGCCCCTTCTAGCTGTCCTAATTTCATTTTTGAGCTGCTTCCTGCCACCCTTGTAATTTTCTAGAGCTCTTACAGTACCTAGTTTCTTGAAACTTTTGTAGGCTTTTATTTTCTCTCCTATTACTACCTCTCCAGCCTCATTTTCCAATGGTCCGATATTTACTCTTGCCTCTGCTTTACTCTTTACACATATTAAGAAACCTTTAGTATTCTTTATGATAATATTGGCTAGCTTACATTCTCTTCCTTGCAGGGTTATGTGACAGGAGGGAGGGGCAAATGCACAAGGGAATCATAGAGAGAGCAATCCTTGTGGAGTAGGGGTGGGGGAGGTCAAGATATGTTCGGTGGTAGGATTCTGTTAAAGATAGTGGAAATTGCGGTGAATAATGTATTGGATGAATGGGGCTCATGGGGTGGTAGGTGAGGACAAGTGGAACCTTATTCCTGTTAAGGCAACGTGAAGATGGAGTGAGGACGGATGCCTGGGAAATGGAAGAGATGTGTATGAGAACAAAATCAATGGAAAGAAAGGAAATCCCATTTTTTTTGATGAAGGAATACATCTTTGATGTCCTGGATGAAAAGCCTCATCCTGGTAATAGATGCAGCGGAGATGAAGGAACAGAGAAAAAGGAATAGCATTTCTTCCAGGAGACGGGTGAGAAAGGGTATAGTCAAGATAGCTGTGGGAATTTTCAGCAGAATCTCTTCTGTTTTTTATGCTTTTGCTATATAATTGTTCAAAGACATAACAATTTAATATACATTCTAAATATGTAATATAAATTAAATTCTAAAGTTTTTAAAACTGGTGTCATAAATCACATAGTTCTATTATTTAATTTAAATAATTCCCAATTGCATAATGGACAATTTTAAACAAAATTCAGGCAATTCTAATAAATATTCAGCATCTTCAATTCTGAAGGAATCTAATGTTTAAAAAGACAACAACATGTAAAAAGATGGTGCAAATTCAATTGAAGTCATAAATTACAGGGATATGAAGTGAATATCAGCTACTTCAAAGGAAAAAGAAAATTATGTTGATTGGGAGAAGGCTATTGTGAATTATAGATCAGGTCAAGTGAAGCAGGGACTGACTAGATAATCAGTATCTGAAGGTAGGTTTTGCAACATTTGCAATTCCCAGCAGTGAATTCTTAAACTTATCTCCATAAGCAGGGAAGAGTTAGATGAAATCTTATCACATACTTCAAGTTAAAATGGAAGAATATGTTTAATAAACAAATCTCCTTTAATTAATTTAGTACAACAATGCTGAATAGGACGAGAAATGGATGCAGTTCTCCACTATGGAGAGAGAAAGTGGTGCATTAATAGCAACAGGCATGGAGAATAGCCAAAATTGCAGACAAACTAATATAGATATAAATGAAATCTTAAACTATACATTTACTCACTTTGGCACTGCTAATAAAACTTTACCTTACAGAAAATAATAGGTCACATTCCCTATTAAAGGAATAATACTTGAACCTAATTTATTTACCCAAGGCATTCTTCAATTATATGAAGAACAAAAGGATGACAGGAGTAAAGGTAGGACCGTTTAGAGATAAAAGTGGGAAGATGTGCCTGGAGGCTGTTGAAGTGAGCGAGGTCCTCAATGAATACTTCTCTTTGGTATTTACCACTGAGAGGGAACTTGATGACAGTGAGGACAATATTGAGTGAGGTTGATGTTCTGGGGCATGTTGATATTCAGGGAGAGGAGGTGTTGGGAGTTGTTAAAATACATTAGGACGGATGAGTCCCCGGGGGCTGACGGAATATTCCCCAGGCTGCTCCACGAGGCAAGGGAAGAGTTTGCTGAGCCTCTGGCTAGGATCTTTATGTCCTCGTTGTCCACAGGAATGGTACCGGAGGATTGGAGGGAGGCGAATGTTGTCCCCTTGTTCAAAAAAGGTAGTAAAGATAGTCCAGGTAATTATAGACCAGTAAGCCTTACGTCTGTGGTGGGAAAGCTGTTGGAAAAGATTCTTAGAGGTAGGATCTATGGGCATTTAGAGAATCATGGTCTGATCAGGGACAGTCAGCATGGCTTTGTGAAGGGCAGATCATGCCTAACAAGCCTGATAGAGTTCTTTGAGGAGGTGACCAGGCACATAGATGAGGGTAGTGCAGTGGACATGATCTACATGGATTTTAGTAAGGCATTTGACAAGGTTCCACACGGTAGGCTTATTCAGAAAGTCAGAAGGCAAGGGATCCAGGGAAGTTTGGCCAGGTGGATTCAGAATTGGCTTGCCTGCAGAAGGCAGAGGGTTGTGGTGGCGGGAGTACATTAAGATTGGAGGGTTATGACTAGTGGTGTCCCACAAGGATCTGTTCTGGGACCTCTACTTTTCAAGATTTTTATTAACGACCTGGATGTGGGGGTAGAAGGGTGAGTTGGCAAGTTTGCAGATGACACAATGGTTGGTGGTGTTGTAGATAGTGTAGAGGATTGTCGAAGATCGCAGAGAGACATTGATAGGATGCAGAAGTGGGCTGAGAAGTGGCAGATGGAGTTGAACTTGGAGAAGTGTGAAGTGGTACACTTTGGAAGGACAAACTCCAAGGCAGAGTACAAAGTAAATGGCAGGATACTTGGTAGTGTAGAGGAGCAGAGGGATCTGGGGGGGTACATGTCCACGGATCCCTGAAAGTTGCCTCACAGGTAGATAGGGTAGTTAAGAAAGCTTGTGGGGTGTTAGCTTTTATAAGTCAAGGGATAGAGTTTAAGAGACGCGATGTAATGATACAGCTCTATAAAACTCTAGTTAGGCCAAACTTGGAGTACTGTGTCCAGTTCTGGTCGCCTCACTATAGGAAGGATGTGGGAGCATTGGAAAGGGTATAGAGGAGATTTACCAGGATGCTGCCTGGTTTAGAGAGTATGCATTATGATCAGAGATTATGGGAGCTAGGGCTTTACTCTTTGGAGAGAAGGAGGATGAGAGGAGACATGATAGAGGTGAACAAGATATTAAGAGGAATAGTCAGAGTGGACAGCCAGCGCCTCTTCCCCAGGGCACCACTGCTCAGTACAAGAGGACATGGCTTTAAGTTAAGGGGAGGGAAGTTCAAGGGAGATATTAGAGGAAGGTTTTTCACTCAGACAGTGGTTGGTGCGTGGAATGCACTGCCTGAGTCAGTGGTGGAGGCAGACACACTAGTGAAGTTTAAGAGGCTACTAGACAAATATATGGAGGAATTTAAGGTGGGGGGTTATATGGGAAGCAGGGTTTGAGAGTTGGCACAACATTGTGGGCCGAAGGGCCTGTTATGTGCTGTACTATTCTATGTTCTATGTTCCATGTTCTATTTTGGAAAGATATCACTGCAGAAATATGAAGGTAGCTTGGGAGCATTTGCATAGGATTCTGGATAGTTTTGTCCCACTGAGACAGGAAATGGAAGGCAGGGTGAAGAACCCATGGTTAACAAAAGAATGGAGAATTTAGTCAAGAAGGACACATACTTAATTTCAAAAGCAAATATCAGACCTGTTTCTTAAGAGTTACAAGGTAGCCAGGGACTTAGAGCTAGAAGGGGACGGGAGGGCTAAAAGGGAGCTTCAGAAGGCGTTGGCAACTAGGTTTAAGTTGCAAAGTTGCAGGGCATTCTACACATTCATGAAGAACACAGAATGACTAAAACAAGGGTAGGACCACTCAGGGATAAAAGGGGGGAAAAACAGATATCTGGTGGCTGAGGAGGCAGGAAGGTCCTATCCAGGATCCAGGAAGAGGGACCTTGACAAATGTGAAGTCAACATAAAAAAAGCTAATATACATGAGCATGTCAAGGTTAAGAAATAGACAGGGGTGGAACTTCTGAAAAACATTAGGGTATCTCATTAGGGTGTAGTGAACAGTGAGGAAGGCAATCATGGCTTGCAGAGGGATCTGCATCAGCTGGAAAAATGGCACATGGAATTTAATACAGGCAAGCGTGAGGTTTCACACTTCCGTAGGACCAACCAAGGTAGGTCTTACAAAGTGAATGGTACGGTACAAAGTGAATGGTACAAAGTGAGTGTGGGATCTGGGAATACAGGTCCATAATTCATTGAAAGTGGGGTCACAATAGATAGGCTTTAATAAATGAATGTACTGAGTACAGGAGATGGGATGTTATGTTGAAGTTGTATAAATTGATGAGACCTCATCTGAAGTATTATGTACAGTTTTGGTCACTACCTACAGGAAAAATGTAAACAAGGTTGAAAAATGTAAACAAGAAAAAAATTACAAGGATGTTGCTGTGTCTGGAAGATCGAATTATAAGGAAAGATTGAATATATTCTTTAGAATGTAGAAGATTAAGAGGAGATTTCATAGAGGTATACAAAGTTATGAGGGGTATAGATAGGGTAAAAGCAAGCAAGCTTTTTTTTCTACTGGGGTTGGGTGTGTTAAGGGTGAAAGATGAGAAGTTTAAGGGGAACATGAGGGGAAACTTCTTCACACAGAGGGTTCCGAGAGTGTAGAATAAACTGCCAGCATAAGTGGTGTATGCAACCTCGATTTCAACATTTAAGAGAAGTTTTGATATATATGGATAGTAGGGATATGGAGGGCTATGGTTCGGTGCAGGTTGATGGGAGTAGACAGTTTAAATGGTTTCAGCATGGACTAGATGGGCTGAAGGGTCTGTTCTGTGCTGTATTTCTCTATGATTCTACAACTCCACAGGTTACTATTGGAAGAGAGTGAAGAGATTGTTGGGTATTAACGATGATCTCCCTGGCCACAGTGACAGTACAAGAGGATTGGTGGATGGCAAATGCTATTCCATTGTGAAGATAATAGGAATAACCCTGGGAATTACATACCACTAAGTCTTATGTCAGTGGTGGGTAAACTAATAAAGAGGATTCTTTACAACAGGATTTACAAGCATCTGAAGAAACAAAATATGTTTCAGGATAATCAGAATGGCTTTGTGAGGGGCAGGATATGACTTAAGAATCTGACTAGGTTCTTCCAGGAGGTGACAAAACAAACTGATGAAGGTAGACTGGTGCATGTTGTGTTAATGGACTATAATGAGGTTCTGATAAGGTTCCCCATGGTAGGCTCATCTAGAAAGTCATGAGGCATTGTTTCCATGGAAACTTGGCAATATGGTTTCAGAATTATCTTGCCCACAGAAAGAAAAGAGTGGCAGTAGATGGAACGTATTCTGTCTGCCTGGAGGTTGGTGATTATTGGTGCTGTACAAGGATTTGTTATGGAACTGCTACACTTTGTGAATTTTATAAATGACTTGATCAAGTGGAAGGATGGGCAATTTTATGAATGACATGAAAGCTGGTGATGTTGTGGATAGTGTTCAGAATGTCATAATTAACAACAGGATAGAGACAAGATGAAGAGCTGGATGGGGATGTGGAAGATGGAGTTTAATCTGAATTAAGTGTGAAGTTATACACTCTGCATGATCGAACTTGAAGTTGGAGTACAAGGTTAATGGCAAGATTCTCAGCAGTTTGGAGGAACAGAAGAATCCTGGGTTCCCTCAAAGCTGCCATGCGAAGTTGATAGGGTAGTTAAGAAGGTGTATAGTGTATTGGCCTTCATTAGTTGGGAGACTGAGTCAAGAGTCGCAAGATAATGTGGCAGCTCTGTAAAAATCTGGTTAGACCCCACTTGGGAGTCCAGTTCTGATCACCTCTTTATAGCAAGGATGTGGAAGCTTTAGAGAGGATGCTGAAAAGGTATGGCCAAGATGCTGCCTGGATTAGAGAACATATCTTTTGAAAAAAGTTTGAGTCAGTAAGTGCATTTTCTTTGGAGTGAAGGAGGATGACAGGTGACATGATATAGGTATATAAAATTATGAAATGCACAGATAGATTGGCCAAAAGTATTTTTTTCCTCCAGGGTGACCATGACCAATAGCTGAGGGCATCCATTTAAACTGAAAGGAGCCAAGTTTAGGAGAGATTTTAGAGGTAGGTTTCTTTTATACAGAGAGTGGTAGGTGCCTAGAATGCATTGCCGGGGTGGGGTGTAGTTGGAGAGGCTGCTACAACAGGGACTGTTAAGAAACTCTTAAATAGGCACATGGAATCAAAACTGGATGGTATGGGATATGTAGTAGGGAAAGGTTACATTGATAATAGAGTAGATTTTTTTTAATTGGTTGGAACAAAATTCTGGTCCCAAGGATCAGAACTGTGCTGTACTGTTCTATTTTCTATGACTATCTAGGGCAAATAGATGAGTTGTTGAATAATGGTACACAATACCTATTCATGTTTTTGTCCTCTAAAACAATAAACCGAACATTAAACTACCTGACCTCTTGTCGGCGCAGCTCAACAGCATGTTCTAATTCCATTCGTGCAGTTGCCATTTCCTGTTGGTGACTTTGTTTCAGTTGTTCCATTGCTACAGAATGCTTGTAGTTGAGATCTGAACAAGACGCGGCTAGCAAGACAATACAAGATAGCTTTAGTAATTGTAACTGCTTCTGATAATTTGACAGTTAATCATAAGTACTAATTGTATAGGGGATATATATTCCAAAATGGAAACAAGTCTGTCTGTAGCATTGGTGTCTTACATTTAATAAAATGCATAAAGGTACTCTTACATTCGCTCCCATGTTTGAAGTAATAACACTCAAGTAACTATTGCTTAAAGGAACCCAAACAGACCAGAAAACTCTTACTCTTCATCTTAAACCTGTGTCTTCTGGAATTAGACAACTCTGCCATATGAAATATTTTATTCCTATCTTTGCCTCCAATAATTTTGTATATTTGTGACAGGGCTCAATCAGCCTCCCCTGCTCCAAGGAAAACAAACCCATCCTATCTCCCAGGCTTCCCAGACCTTGAGCTGGACAGCTCAGCATCCCCCTATTTGACCCTAGCCTACTCTTGTATTCTACGAAGGCAGGCACCCTGTATGCATTCTTCACTACCCTATCCACTTAAACTGTCACCTTCATGGATCAATGGACTTGTAGAAAAAATGTCACCTTGTTCTTCAATAGAGCTTTACTGATCATGCCCATATTATAAATAACCCCACCCCCAAAACACATCACTTTGCATTTACCAAAATTAAATTTCATCTACCATTGTTCTGCCCAAATTTCCAACTAACTTGTTATTCTGTTGTAGACACCACTTCCAATTTTTGGGTCATCTGCAAAACTCCAGAACTCACATCTCATTAACTTTAGTTACAAACAGCCAGATTCCTAGTAACAATCTCTATAGTAAAATACTGATTACTCTGTTTCCAATCAAAAAAGCAACTCTCCAATATCACTCTGTCTCTTAACAAGTCAATTTTGGATCCTGTTCTTTTTCATCTTTTGGACTAGTCCTTAGTCTTCCATGTGGTACCTTATCAAAGGTTCAGGTAAACCACATCAACCACACTGCCCTCATCAATACATCCAGTTACCTCTTTGATAAAATACATCAAATTAGTCAGATAAAATCTTCAATCAATATAGTTGTCCTGGCTATCACTGATCAATTCCAGCCTTTTCATTAATCTTACATTACAACTAAGATTTTTTTTAATAACTTCTCAATTATTAACTGTTGGTTTAGATTGCTGTGAATATCATGTCACTGCTGTTCTTTTATAAGAAGCACATTGATAAATATCTTGATGAACTAGTACTGCAAGTTTTAGTCTGACAAAATCTATTAGAAGTGGTGCTAAGTGCTGGCAAGTTGATTGCTTATCAATACACAATATTAAGAACTGACAGAAATATTCAAACAGGAGTGGCTTTAGTAAACTTGGTGAGAGAAAATTCTTGTGGCAGTTGGGTAGATAACAAGATGCATTAATTTTTAATCATGAACATAGAAATGGGTAGACATGTGAATAAATATGTTAAGTGAGAGTGGGTGAAAGAAGCAAAAGACAGAAATTTTAAAAAATCAAATGAGGTGAAATCGGAGAAACGCAGCAGGCTCTTCTCTAAAGTTACGTACTTTATTTACATATGGGTGTACCTACAGGATTATATAAGAACGCATACCAAGTAGTGCTTTCCTTTCCTCTTCCAACTCTGTCCTCAAATCCTGCAGATGTTGTTCTGCCTCCTTTTGCAATGCCTCCAAATTCATTCTCTGACTATCCTTCTGGGCCTGCATTTCCTCCATATGCTGACTGATTAAAGACTCTTCCAATTTCTGTAAAACATTAACAACACTAATGTATTAAAAGCATAACAAAAAAATAGAAGTGGGTGTAGGTCACAGGCCCCTTTCATCTGCTCCATTATTCAATCAGATCCTCAAGAATTTTAATATCAGTGCCATTTTCTTGTTCTATATCCCTTGATTTCCAGAACATTTAAAAAATAAACCTTTTCTACCCTGGAATTTCTCAGCTGCTGACTCCCCACAGCCCTTTTAGGTCATGTATTCCAAACTTCATCACCCTCTAGTTAAAGAAATTTCTTCATCTGTTTTGAATGGCTTCGATCCTTCTTTGAGATTGTGCCTCCCCACACCCACAGGCTCTAGATTTCTCAATCGGCATTATTCAAGCTCCTTTTGAACAAAAATACTTCCATTTCTGTTGAACTCTGGAGAACCCTAGCAGCAGTCCTTCAATTACAACTTCTTATTTCTCCAATTTACCTTCTCTTTTACAACATTTTTCAGGTAAGATAATTAGTTCACAAGTTACAATTTCATTTTGGAGAAGGAAACTAATATGCATCAAAGTTTTAATCATCAATTCATGATACAATGTAAACTTTTACCAGCAAGATAATTCTTGATTCTATACTGAAACATCACAAACTACAAAAATGGTAACTGGCAAACACGAGGAAAATGGTAATTGGTCCTAGATATCTTCAAATAATTTGCACATTTACTGGTGTAAAGATAATGTTTTAATGTATTTACCAGTACAAACCATAAAAGCAAACAAAAGAAAACATTAAAAAACTGGTAGACTCAGCACTTCAAGCAGAGACCTGTGGAGAGAGAAATGGTCTAGAAAATGTTTGGTGTCTACAAAACTGGTCTTTTTATGAGGCAACCTGATAGCAAAAACACTATAGTCTTTACAGTCCAAATAGCATGTGTGATAGATCAACCTTGCCCTCTAAGTTCTCAAACAAATACTTTGCCTGGCACTGAGGCAAAGGGGTAGGGGGAATGGGGGAGGGCAACTATGAGTGCAGGGAGGATTAGGGATGGAATTAACGAGGTGGAATATTGGGATCAGACGAGCAATCAAATGGAAGCTATAATCAAGTATGTTATTAACAGAGATGCAAAGGTTGACAGGGAACACCAAACAAACTTACAGAAGACTGCTCTGCAGAAGTTTGAAATACCAGATTTACCAGCAGAGGACTAATAAGAACAGTCCTCTTTGGCCTAGTCCAAATTGGGCCTCAAATAACAGATAACATTTTCTTCTGAATTCTCTATTCTCTGTTCTTGGTTCTTGTCTTCCTGCGGATTTAGTTAAATTTAATAAACAAATATTTAATCCTGTTATTAAACATACATTACGAATTTGGTTTCAATTTCGTAAGTTCTTTATTTTGAAAAACTTTGTTCTTGATAGCCCTATCTTATTTAATTTCTTTTTTAAACCTTCCTGGACAGATCAAGCTTTTAACATATGGAAAAGGAAAGGTATAAAATGTTTTCGTGATCTCTTTTTTGAAGATACTTTGATGTCATTTGATCAACTTTCTAATAAATTTGAATTACCTAAATCTAATTTTTTCAGATATTTACAAATTAGAAATTTTTTACATAAAGTTTTACCATCTTTTCCTAATTCAACTTTGATGGACACTACAGATTTGATCTTTACCTTAAATCCTTGTCAGAAGGGATTAGTAGCTTTTATTTATAATATGATTATGAAGATACAACCAGAAATATCAGTTAGAATTAAACAAGAATGGGAAAAAGAACTTCAATACAACATATCAACAGATAAATGGGAAAAAATTTTGCAAATGGTTAATTCTTCTTCTATATGTGCTAAACATGCTTTAATACAATTTAAAATTGTACATAGAGCTCATATGTCTAAAGATAAACTTGCTCGATTCTATTCTCATATTAACCCTCTATGTGACAGATGTCATTTAGCAGTGGCCTCATTGACCCATATGTTTTGGTCATGTCCCACTTTACATAATTATTGGAAGGATATATTTACTACTATTTCCTCAATTTGGAATATAGATTTACAACCTCATTTTATTACTGCAATTTTTGGCATACCAAATGAAGATGGCAATCAGTTTTCCCCCTCAATCAGACGAATGATTGCTTTTGTAACATTAATGGCCAGAAGGTCTATACTACAAAATTGGAAAGAAGTAAATCCTCCTACTACATTTCAGTGGCTTTCTCAAACTATTTCTTATCTGAGTTTGGAAAAAATTAGAAGCACTATTTTTGACTCATCAATTAAATTTGAAGAAACTTGGAGACCGTTTATTCGACATTTTCATATGAATTAATTTGGCCTTTTCCGGACCTTTCTGCTTATTCATGTTCAGGTATGGAGTTCCGGAGTTCTTTGACACTATCTTATACTTGTAAACTGTTGTTATTGCCTATGTTAGTTTAGTTTAGTGTTTTATTTTTTTTTAATATATATAAAAAAAAAAGGGTGTGATGCAAGCGTCAGGAATCAAGAACAAACTTTCTAAGTTAGTGATTCATGCAACTAATCATATTTAGCAGTTATATCTTTTAACTAACTCATTTCACTTTACACAAATATGAAATAAATTTTAAAATCAGGAAATGTTTTAGACCAGTTTTATCAGACCTAATTAAAGTTGATAAGAGAGTAGATGTACAGTCGGCCCTCCTTATCCATGAGGGATTGGTTCCGGGACCTCTCGCGGATACCAAAAAACACAGATGATAAGTCTTTTATTCAACCTGTCAGAATGGGGTGGATCTTAGGACCCAGTGGAACCCCGGACTTTATTTAACCTGTCTCAGTGCGGTGGACATTAGTACCCGGTGGCTGAGCTCAGAATCCGCATTGTTTCTGTTCACAAAAATAATCACAATCGCAATTGAAAATAAGGTGGAAATAATAAACCGATCGGAAAGAGGTGAAATACCATCGGTTATTGGAAAAACATTAGGCTACAGTCAGTCAACGATCAGAACAATTTTAAAGGATAAAGTGAGAAAGGCCCTGCCCCGATGAAGGCTACAATTATTACTAAGCAACGCAGTGGTTTAATTATTGGGCTTTGGGGTTTTGGGTTTATGATCCTCCACATCAACCTGGCATGGATGGACAGCGTGCTCGGGAGTGATCTGTCACTGGATCGCCTGGCACTGAAACATACGTTTCTTAAGTGTTTTATATGCATTGAAAGGTAAAATATATACTATATTCTATATACTAAGACAAACTTTTGACTAACTGACTCTAAATAATGGTGGATGTACCTGTTCTGACTTAATTAGAGAACTTCCTTTTTTTTTACGATCCCGATCCACGATAACCTATGCACATCCTCCCTTATACTTTAAATCATCTCTAGATTACTTATAATACCTAATACAATGTAAATGCTAAGTAAATAGTTGTTATACTGCATTGTGTAGGGAATAATGACAAGAAAAAATGTCTATACATGCTCGAACAACAAGGGCTGGAAGAGCACTTCTGGTTTTTTTTGATTCGCGGTTGGTTGAATTCGCGCATGCAGAACTCACGAATAAGGAGGCCCGACTGTAGTGAAATTGGACTTTCAGAAAGCTTTTGATAAGGAAACACAGAAGAGTTATTGTGCAAAAGTAAAGCATATAGGATGGGAAGGAATATGGCCTGAGAAGTGGTTGACAGACAAGGAAGAGAGTGGGACCAAACAGGTTATTTTCTAATTTCCGGGCACTGACTAGTGGGGTCCTCTGAGGTGGGTGCTTGGCCTACAGCTATTACAATGTAGCTCAATGATTGAGCTAAGGGAATTAAATATGACATTTCACTGGTTGCAAAAAAAAACTAAATTAAGGAGGAACGCAAAATTATCAAATGGATTCTATCTTTGAAGTTACATAGGATCTTTGAAGCCAAGTGTAGGAGCACACAGAAACTTGGAAGGGTGAAACAAGACTAGGAATTTTATTAACAAAAGAGACAAAGCAAAATAGTAGAACTTACAAGGTCTTAGGTAACTCAGCCAGAACTTTAAGCAAGGATCAGGGCAAACAAGGAGTTAGCACTGCCCCTTTAAATACACCCCAAGACACAAAAGTATCTGTGTCTAGCTGATAAAACCCCAGACTAATTACAGGCTACCAAGTAACTATTCTAATAAAAGATAAAAGTCCAAGAATACTTAATTGGACACCTGCAAAGTCTCAGAGAATTAATTGGAAGTAATCAAGGATAATTGCAACTTAAATATAAACTAGAGATGACCTAACAAAAACACATAAAAACCCTGAAATGTAACAATACAGATAAATATAGTTAATGAAACAAAGAATACAGAAAAAAACAGTAGCAAAAAAATTCGGAGTCCTCAGAATACTCTGCTGATGACCTGTAGTCATGACTGTCAAGGGCGTTCTTTATCTTTGATCCTGTAATATCTTCCTTATTCAGTTCTTCTTCTCAGCTCCATTTCTTCCTTCACTACCTTTTCTGAATGGCTTGTACCAATGAATAATAGGTGCCCAGTTTTGCCCTTACTGTAAGCCAAGTGTGAGGCAGGTACTATTCCACAACTACTAAGCAAATCAAAGGAGCAAACAGGTAACAAGGAAAGATCTATACCACAATGTTACCTTGTAATCTTGGTCCTTCGACTCACTCAAAGCTCTTAAAGCGTTCTGGTGAGCATCCTCTAAAGATGCCTGTTGATGTTTATGATCTTCTTCCATTTCTTGCATTTGCTTTATGAGTCGCTGTCTCTCGTGACTGAATTGGCATTGAAGTTTTTGCAAGGAATCTTGAGACTGGGATAGCTGCATTTCCAAATTTTGCTTCAATAAGGAGATCTATAGTAGGGAGGATTTAATAGAGTCAAGCAATAGTTCAAGGTAGCAGTATATATTTATCACATATAAACATAGAAACCTTATTATGTAGAGCTTAACTTGTTAACATTAAAATCCATCATATTATTTTATGTAATCTCAACAACTTTGTCTATATATTAGAGATTACATTTGGTTGATCAAAAGCATTGATAAATAATGAATACAAGTGCAGTGGGCATTATTCTATGCAGTGACCATATATGCAAGCACAACAACATAAGGAAATATGAGCAGGAGTAGGCCATCAGGCCCTTCAAATCTGTTCTGCGATTCAATATGATCATGGTTGATCTGTGCTGGCCTCAACTCCTCATATGTGCTTGTTCTCCATAACCTTGAATTTCCAGATATTTCAAATATTTATCTGTCTTTAATTGAAAGATATCTAATCTGATTTCCACCATTCTTGGGGCCAGGGAATTCCAGCGATTCACTATTGAGAGAAATTTCTATGCATCTCAGCTTAAATGATCAACTCTTTATTTTGTAGTGGTGTCCTAAGTTCATGGCTCTCCCATGAGGAAAAACATTTCAGTACCTACCCTATCAAACTTTCTTTGCATCTTGGATGTTTGAACAAAGTCATTTCTCTTTTTTCAAAAGACAGATCCAATTTAACAAGACCGTCTTGATAGGATGAACTTCTCACCCCAATAATTAGCCTGGTGAATCTCTGAACTGTCTTCAATGCCTCAATAGGTAAGGGGATCAAAACTATGTAAAGTATTTCTGAACAACATTTTAGTACTGGCCTCACAATACCGATATACTTATCTGTAGGTAAACCTCCCTATTTTTAAGCACCAATCCTTTTGCAATAGACACCAACATACCATTTGTCTTCTTTTGGCAGGCAGACAGGCAGGACCAATGTTTTGTAACCCATGCACTAAAACATCTATATCCCTCTGAACATAACTCACTTTCAGTCTCTCTTCCCATTTATAAGATGCCCTTTGATTCCTCTTATCAAAATGCATGGCTTCAATCCCAGATTAAACTCCATTTTCCTTCTCTAGATATTAATGTAAATAGTAAGCCATTGAAACATAGAAGAAACATAGAAACAGAAAACCTACAGCACAATACATGCCCTTTGGCCCATAAAGCTGTGCCAAACATGTCCTTACCTTAAAAATTACCTATAGCCCTCTATTTTTCTGAGTTCCATGTAGCTGTCCAGGAGTCTCTTAAAAGACCCTGTCGTATTCACCTCCACCACCATTGCCAGCAGCCCATTCCACGCACTCACCACTCTCTGCGTAAAAAACTTACCCCTGACATCTCCTCTGGACCTACTTCCAAGCACCTTAAAAATAGGCCCTCTTGTGCTAGTCCTTTCAACCCTGGGAAAAAGCCTCTGACTATCCACATGATCAATGCCTCTCATTATCTTGTACACCTCTATCAGGTCACCTCTCATCCTCCATTGCTCCAAGGAGAAAAGGCCGACTTCACTCAACCTATTCTCATAAAGTGTGCTCCCCAATCCAGACAACATCATTGTCAATCTCCTCTGCACCCTTTCTACGGTTTCCACATCATTCCTGTAGTAAGGCGACCAGAACTGAGCACAGTAGTCCAATTGGGGTCTGACCAAGGTCCTATATAGCTACAACATTACCTCTCAGCTCTTAAACTCAATCCCATGATTGATGAAGGCCAATGCACCATATGCCTTAACCACAGATGCCTTCTTAACCAAAAAGTTAACCTGCACAGCAGCTTTGAGTGTCCTATGGATTCGGACCCCAAGCTCCCTCTGATCCTCCACACTGCCAAGAATCTTACCATTAGTACTATATTCTGCCATCATATTTGACCTACCAAAATGACCCACCTGAAACTTATCTGTCTTGAACTCCATCTGCCACTTCTCAGCCTAGTTTTGCATTCTATTAATGTCCGGCTGTAACCTCTCACAGCCCTCCACACTATCCACAACACCTCCAACCTTCATATCATCAGCAAATTTACTAACCCATCTCTCCACTTCTTTATCCAGGTCATTTATAAAAATCACGAAGAGTAGGGATCCCAGAACATATCCCTGAGGCACCGACCTCCAAGCAGGATGTGACCTGTCTACAACCACTCCTTGCCTTCTGAGGGGAAGCCAATTCTGGATACACAAAGCAATGTCCCCTTAGATCCCAAGCCTCCTTACTTTCTCAATGAGCATTGCATGTGGTACCTTGTTCAATCCCTTGCTGAAATCCATATGCACTACACCTACTGCTCTTCTTTCTTCAATGTGTTTACTCACACCCTCAAAAAATTAAATCAGGCTCCTAAGGCACGACCTGTCTTTCACAAAGCCATGCTGACTATTCCTAATCATATTATGCCTCTCCAAATGTTCATAAATGCTGGCTCTCAGGATCTTCTCCATCAATTTACAAACTACTGAAGTAAGACTCACTGGTCTATAATTTCCTGGGCTATCTCTATGCCCTGAATAATGGAACAACATCTGCAATCCTCCAATCATCTGGAACCTCTCCCTTCCCCATTGATGATGCAAAGATCATTGCCAGAGGCTCAGCAAACTCCTCCCTCGCCTCCCACAGTAGCCTGGGGTACATCTCATCCGGTCCCAGTGACTTATCTAACTTGATGCTTTCCAAAAGCTCCAGCACATCCTCTTTCTTAATACCTACATGCTCAAGTTTTTTAGTCTGCTGTAAGTCATCCCTACAATCACCAAGATCCTTTTCCAGAGTGAATACTGAAGCAAAGTATTCATTAAGTACTTCTGCTGTCTCCTCTGGCTCTGTGCACGTTTCCACTGTCACTTCTGACTGGTCCTATCTGCTTGCTCTTCACATACTTGTAGAATGCCTTGGGGTTTTCCTTAATCCTGTCCGCCAAGGCCTTCTCATGGCTCCTTCTAGCTCTCCTAATTTCTATCTTAAGCTCCTTCCTGCTAGCCTTATAATCTTCTAGATCTCTATTATTTCCAAATTTTTTGAACCTTTCATAAGCTCTTCTTCTTGACTAGATTTACAACAGCCTTTGTACAACGTGGTTCCTTTCCCTGTCTCACTGGAACATACCTATGCAGAACTCCATTCAAATATCCCCTGAACATTTGCCACATTTCTTCTGTACATTACCCTGAGATCATCTGTTCCCAATTTATGCTTTAAGTTTCTGCCTGATAGCCTCATATTTCCCCTTACTCCAATTAAACACTTTCCTAACTTGTCTGTTCCTATCCCTCTCCAATGCTATGATAAAGAAGATAGAATTGTGATCACTGTCTCCAAAATGCTTTCCCACTGATAGATCTGATGCCTGACCAGGTTCATTTCCCAATACCAGATCAAGAACAGCCTCTCCTCTTGTCAGCTTATTTACATTTTGTGTCAAGAAACTGTCTTGAACGTACCTAACAAATTCCACCCCATCTAAACCCCTTGCTCTAAGGACATGACAATCAATATTTGAGAAATTAAAATCTCCCACCACAACAACCGTGTTATTATTACATCTTTCTAGAATCTGTCTCCCTTTCTGCTCCTTGATGTCCCTGCTACTATTGGATGGTCTATAAAAAACACCCAGTAGAGTTATTGACCCCTTCCTGTTCCTAACTTCCACCCACAGAGACATTGAAAGCCAAGAACCAACTATTCTATCTCTCCAGTCTGAAATGGACCACTCTCTTCCAATTCTTGTTTTCTATGCAACAGCGAATTTTCAATTCATGCAATGATAATATCTCCTGTGCTTTTGATTTTTCATTCACATACCCGCTTCTTATGCGCCTTGTCAAGTGTTATTTGGAAATTTGAGTACACAATTGTCTGCAGGTTCCCTACTCACCAGGTCACATTCTAAAAGAATCCAAGCAAATTTGTCAAAAATGATTGCCTTTCACAAAGTCACTTAGATGAGGTTTGATTATATTCAGCTTTCTGAAATCATTAGTTATTTCCACTTTGATTATCAACACCTGTACCTTATCAACAATAGATGTAAAATTAATTGACATACAGTTCCTGACCTTCTGCATTCCTTTTTAAACAATTGAGACACATTGACTATTTTTCAGTCTTCTGGTACCCGACTGGTATTTATTGAGTTTCAAATAACTGCAACCAATGGATCTATTTCTCTGCAGTACTTGGATGCAGGGCATTTAGTAGAGCCAATTTGTTCACTTCTAGCCCTGTGAGTTTCTCTGATAGCTTATCCCTCATGGCTGGGACTTCATAAGTTCCTTCTTGTTATTTTAAATTAATCCATTTGTTGCCTTTTGTCTGTTTCTTGTAATTAATACACCAGTCTCCTTCTTCAGAAGTTCCACTCTTACCCTAGAAACACTTCCTGTTTTTTTGTATTACTCTCAGTTTTTTGAAAATTTGTTTCTCCCTTCTTATGAAATTCTTAGTCTTCTGTTGCTGAATCCTAAAACTTCCCAGTCCTTGTCACTTTCTATGCTCTATTGTTCAATTTAACATCACTGCTGACCTGATATGTTAACCACAGTTTGTGCCTCTTTCTTATGGAATCTTATATCTAATTTGGATAAATTCCTGCTGAGCATTATGGACTAGATTTCTGAACATCTACCACTGTTGTTTATTTTCCCAGTCCACCTTTGATAATTTCATCGTTACACAATTTCCCTTATTTAAATAGAAGACAGTGATTTTGGTCCTACAGCTTTTAACTTCATATTGCTTCAGGAGTTATAACACAGTGATCTCTAGTTCCTAGTTTAATACAAAAGTTTTTATTAATCTTTCCTCATTACTGATGACTAAATTTTTAGTAGCCTGTTTCTGCCCTAAGAAGCAACCTGGGATGCACTCCACTATTATTTTCACACATTCTTTCCAATCTGACGCATCCCATCAATTCTATACATTAAAATGTCTCATAACAATTATAGCTGCTTTCATGCATGCTTTAGATATTTTGCCATTTATGCTCCACCCTATCTCTAAGCCATATTTTTGGCCTATAGAACACTCTCACCCTTCTTCTACTCCTAACTCTCCAAGTTCTTCTCCAGGCTAGAAAGGATATCCTTAACCATAGTAACAGGCAGGAAATTTAGCTTTTGTGAGTCTCTGTCTTTGTCACAGAGAATATGCTGTCCCTTATGATTATTACATTTATCTTTTCTCTCTACTTGAATGGCTTCATACACAATGATGTAATGGACACCAACCTCATCCACACAGGGAACAACAACTTTGTACCTGTTGGAGAAAATAAGGACTGGAGCTTTTCTGGAATTCTCCTTTGGATCCCTCTTACCTGCTTCTTATATGGTCATAGCATCCTGTTTCAGAGTATTTGCTAATTTAAAGATGCACAATTTAAGGGGTAAAATGGCCTTCCGGAACACTTACATTCTCTGGAGTTCAGCAAGCAAAGAAATAATTGACCAAATTACTTAGTAATTGTGCAAGTGCTGTTCACCCAAAATGATGTTGAAAATTCCTATTCATAAGATATACAATATCACACTTAACACACAGTAATAATTCTTTTCGTTGCCGAGTTGGCCTACCCATCAGAAACACAAATAATAATGTCTTACACTTCTTCAAAATGTCCATAGACACAAGACTGCAAATCTGAGAAGAACTGCAAGATGCATTGATAATCAGCCAACGATGTAATCATCACAAAGCAATTATTGTGGAAATATGTAAACAATGCACAAAATTATATATTATTCATAAACTACTATTGTGTTTTTACCCAAGGCTATGTTTGATGTAGTTCATCTACTGATGAAAAGACACTCATAAAACTAACATGCATTTATACTATTATGAACAACCTATAAACATAAAATCATTGAAGTCACAGCAGGTGCTTTTTATCAAATGGCTTTCTTTTCATGCAACATACAAAATCTACTAGCACAATTTTTCATGCAAAGGTAGTTTGTGAGCATATTACAATTTATTTTTTAAAGAAGCTCAATGTGAAACAAAGCTTAAAAGCCACATTGCTTGATGCATAACTAAGCATTGCAAAAGTCCATGATTCTATATCTATTTTTGACTAACACATTCAACTTCAAAATGCTTCTGCACAAAATCAGTTTTATACTTGGTTAAAATCTCATATTTTGAATTTAAGTTCTACTTAACACATTGTCCTATCTCATCTTTAAATAAAAACTCCTAATTGGACCCCAATTCTTCCCAGTTGAAAGGAATTTATTTAAATTATTTTTCTTTGCAACCATAAGTTCAAATAAAAATACATAAATGCCAAGTACATTAAACATTTATAAAGTTATTTGTTTACTAAAAGTGGTAAGGCCAGCTCAAAGCGTGTTGAATGAACAATTACAGGACTGCAAAGTCATAAACATGCAAGAATGGTGAATGAATTATGCATAACCCTCTTCATTTATATTGCAGAGATAAAATATACAGGGTAGAAATTCATCTGCTAGCAATTTCACAATCCTCTACATAGAGCAGTGGCTGTTCATTGAACTCCACTTCCACAATTTAGTTCTATTAATGTGACCAAGGACACAATTTCAGCCCATCAACTTCCGGGAAAGGTGGAAGGTAGAAAGTTTTATTCAGACAATCTGCTTCTAAAACAGTGTTAAGTTTTCTGGTTCTAAAATTAAAAAAGGAATAAGTAACAATAAACTGAAATATATAACTATGTTGTGTCTTTATATCTTGACATACCTTTATAAAGTTTAACAACAATGGAGTTTTTTTGTTTATTTCTAGATGAAATCCTCACTGTATTATTATTTATGGGAAATGAGAAATATTAAATAAACATGCAAAAATCACACACACAAACACACATATATACATATATGTATATATCTTGGTGAGATGAATATTGCATGTATTTTAATCTTTTTCCAAATACAAAAAATGTGTTGAAGCAAACTCTTTTACATGTAGAGGAACTTACTATGAGTAAATCAAGTAATGCAAGCATGCCACACCTACACATCAGGTATCAGGCAGGATGAAAATTGCATCTCACTTACATTACTGATAGATTTTTGTAATGCTTCACCTAGAAAGTGCCGCTATGAAAAAGACCACAGGAATAAAAAAAAAGATCAGAATCTAACTGTAAATTGAATAAACAATTTGGAAAAAAATACAAATGTTCATAATGAACAGTGTGATGATTTTAGCACACTGTTAAAAAGATGAAAATTATATTCAATATTTACACATTTAGAGGGAGTTTTAAGAGTTGTATTAACAATTTTGATACTTAATTGTATAACCAATGTATTTTGTCAATGTTAAATTCAAAATTCATACCAAACAGATCTCAACACACAAAAAGATCTTTTTTAAACCATTGAAAATACCAATGCCCTTGAACTGAAGATCCTACAAAAAGTAGTGGATAAGGCCCAGTCCATCATGGGTAAGGTCCTCCCAACCATTGAGCAGATCTACATTAAATCCTGTTGCAGGAAGGCAGAATCCATTATTAGAGACCCCCACAACCTAGGACATGTCCTTTTCTCACTGCTGCCATCTGGAAAAAGGTACAAAAGCCTCAGGACTCACACCACCAGGTTCTGGAACAGTTACCATCCCTCTGCATCAGGCACTTGAACAAAAGGAGATAACTTCATTCAACTTCATTTGCCCCATCATTGAAATGTTCCCACAACCAATGGACTCACTTTCAAGGACTCTTTATCTCGTGTCTTTGATATTTATAGCTTATGTATCTCTATTATTGTTTCTTCTTTTTGAATTTGTAGTTTGTTGTCTTCTGCACTCTGGTAGAATGCCCTAGATGGGCAGTCTTTCATTGATTTCATTATAGTTATTATTCTATAGACTTATTAAGTATGCCCTTAAGTAAATGAATCTCGTGGTTATATTTGGTGATGCCTCACTTCAGGAAGGATGTGGAAGCCATAGAAAGGGTGCAGAGGAGATTTTCAAGGATGTTGCCTGGATTAGGGAGCATGCCTTATGAGAATAGGTTAAGTGAACTCGGCCTTTACTCCTTGGAGCAAAGGACGATGAGAGGTGACCTGATAGAGGTGTATAAGATGATGAGAGGCATTGATCGTGTGGATAGTCAGACGTTTTTCCCAGGGCTGAAATGGTTGCCACAAGAGGACACAGGTTTAAGGGCTGGGGAGTAGGTACAGAGGAAATGTCAGGGGTAAGTTTTTTACTCAGAGAGTGGTGTGTGCATGGAATGGGCTGCTGGCAACGGTGGTGGAAGCGGAAACGATAGGGTCTTTTAAGAATCTTTTGGATAGGTACATGGAGCTTAGAAAAATAGAGGGCTATAGGTAAGCCTAGTAATTTCTAAGGTAGGGACATGTTCAGCACAACTTTGTGGGCCAAAGGTCCTGTATTGTGCTGTAGGTTTTCTATGTTTCTACGTTACTTTGATAGTAAAATTTACTTCAAACTATTTAAAGTACATGGAAATTTTGGACACATTGGGTGATAAAGTCAAACAGGCAGAAAGCATGGAAATAGGCTCTTTAACTCACCATGTTGAAGCCAACCATCAAATACGTATCCATACTAATTCCATTTACCAGTACTTTGCCAACCGATTTCTATTCCTTGAACATCCAAGTGCTTATCTAGATATTTCTTAAAGTTTTTGAGAGTGCTTCTCTTCACTCCCTCTCTTTACTCCTCCAGCGTATTCTTGTATTTTCTATAATGTTCAACCAAAAATGTACACAGTACTTCCCCTGTGGCCTAACATGTGTTATATAAAGTTGCAGCATATTGGCAATCCTCAGATCATCTCACACCACAATTGTGGTCAGTGAACATTTTGAAAATCCTTACCAGGTTCCCAGCGATCTCCTCCTCACCTCACATAGCACATAAATATCATTAGACCCAAGAGATTCATCCCACCAGTAATCTCTCTAACTCATCTAATACCACATCCTTATTAATGATAATTCATTCTAGACTTCACTGTTTCCCTCCTTGAAGTCTTCATCTATATCCTTTGGCTCATGCATTGTCAGCAATGATGTGGTACAAAACAGCTAACCATTCTGAAAACAGAAAAATCGGTGGAGCCTGACCACATCTGAACTTTAGGAGTAAACATTTTCTATAAAATTTGCCCTCTCCTGGTCAAGGAGTTGAGTTTAATTGATATAGTTGCAAAACTGGTACCACTTGATAAATGAAAATATCCTATTTACTGACCATAAAATCCAAAGCAAATCTGATGGAACCAATATCCAATGGGATCAATTACTATTCCATCAATCTCCTTTCAAATTTTAGCAGAGTGATAAAAGGAGAAACAGAAGGATTTATTGGCAGTTATCTTTCTTATGAAAGCTCAGTTAAGTTCCAATCCAAATAGTCTAAATTCCTTTGCAGAATTGAACCAAGCCCTGATAAAAAAAATTAAATTTCACAGGAAATATAAGAGTGACCGCTCTTATTATCAAGATGGCAGATTCAATTCTTACCCAATTTCCCTCGGGATCAATAAAGTCTGTCTGTCTGTCCTGAACCAACAACGCAATTTTTGTAATTGAAGGGGCTTCTGAACATTATGCATTTGAAACAAATTAAAATCATTAAAAGAAAAAAAAGAGACGTTCCATCTGAAATTAATGATGTACAGTAGCTAGGTGTGAAAAGTTTAAACAAGAAATCAAACAGAACCATAACCAATTCTTTAAGACTGAATTTTTCTTTCTTCTCTTTTCCCTATCTTCCCTTTCTACTTCATACCCACACTTCTCTTTATATTTTTGTCTTTTTCTTTACTAATACATCAAGTTTTGATCAGTTTTCATTTTCTTATTACTTTATCCATTCAGATTGCTTGCAATTTAGTTTAAGTTTTAAACATTCTTTGTGGTTAGACTTAAAAGAAAAAGGGAGCTAATGGAATTGGTCCAACTGGGGTACTATAATCAAAACTATCAGTTTGTTTGAAAGATACAGCAAAACTGAATGATACCAAATTCTTTTCTTTCAACATGATCCCTCATTTGATTTTATACTTCATGGTTTTACATATAAAAATCTAGTAACCTTAAAGAAAAGTAAGCATGTAAAATATTGCTTTAACTTTATCAATATGCATCTTTAATGCCTAACCAAATATCTGCCTTGACACGACCTGTAAAAATGTAGTCTCTAGAAACAATAGGCAACTTGATGCTTTTTGTTCCTTTGCAGTTTATCATTGACTCCTTGCCATTGATAAAGATACAATTAAAATTATTCCAGCTACAACTTTTTGATTGATTTATTAACCTAATTAATTAATTAGTTTTTTTATTTAGAGATGTAGCATGGGACAAGTCCTTCTGGCCCAACAAGCTGCACCGCCCAGCGGTCCACCTATTTAGTACTAGCCTATTCAATGGACAATTTACAATGACCAATTAAGCTACTGTTACGAATGTGCAGCAACTCTGAGGGGCCGAAGGGTACAGAGTCGCCCCCTCCTTTTTGATAATCGCAATATCACTATTAATTCGGGTCTGGGACCCAGGAAATGAGAGAGAATCCTCAAGGTTTTGGAATGTGTCCTGGCCTCAGCAAGACAAAGCCATGGTTAACGGCCATTGTCTCTTGGAGACGGAATTGTGTATTGAGTACCGTACTATTCATTGAAGCCCTCAGGGGTCGACCAGAGTGGGCTGGTTGAGGGATTGCATCATCCCAACCTGATTGACATCTGAGACCCCGTGAGTAGGATAAAAGAGGGTCCGGGGAACAACCCCTTTAGATGCACCAGGAGAAATGCTAGAAATCCCGTGACAGCATTTAATAGCGACAGCCGGTGGGGGGGGGGGGGCTCGCGTGCGTCCTTTCCCTTTGCCTGGGATTGGGGCCTTACCACGGAAGAACGGCTTAGCTAAAGGAGAGGCCACAAGTGACCGGCCACACCAACGGAACTCTCGAAGGATCGAAATCATAAAAAGGAAAAGCTGGCAAGTTTCTAAAAATCTCTCTTTTGATTCCAACCAAAGGCTGCAGCCTGAATGAACTGAGTGACTTTTATATTTCCATCGGACAATACATTAACCCCTAGACAACGATAGAGCTATTTCTTATTGATTATTATTATACCCGCACTTGTAGATTTAGTATTGATGACGTATATTATCTGTATGTTTGCATTGATATTATTTTTGTGTATTTTTACTAATAAATACTGTTAAAAATAGTACCATCAGACTTCAAAGGACCTCTCTATCTTTGCTGGTAAGTGACCCAGTTACGGGGTTCGTAACAACTTGGGGGCTCATCCGGAATTTGATACCAAATTGGAAGGCCAGTGAATCGGGCTTGTAAGTCCAAACTTGGGTCTGGTTGCGCGGGTAGCCAGACGGGAAACCAGCAAAGACGGACGTGGATGAATTTATAGAAAACCTGACTCTGGAGGTGCTAGAGGCGGCCACAAAGTCGGAATTGATAAATATTGTGAAAGGACTCAACCTCGCAGAGGTGAGGTTGTCGATGAAAAAGCGGGAGGTGCGGAGGGCCATAACTCAGTATTATATTGTGAAAAATGTGTTTTCTGCTGAGGTATTGGAAAATATCCCT
Source organism: Hypanus sabinus (assembly GCF_030144855.1). Lineage (NCBI taxonomy): Eukaryota > Metazoa > Chordata > Chondrichthyes > Myliobatiformes > Dasyatidae > Hypanus > Hypanus sabinus. Next base: position 19,269,204 of record NC_082715.1, read on the forward strand.
GAAAAGTTACCAGCTAGTGGGACAGCTCAGTTAGCGTTGGAGAAATTAAGGTTGGAACATGAAATCAAATTAAAGCAGCTGGAAGCAGCTGAAAAAGAAAAGGAGAGAGCCGAGAAAGAGAAAGAAAGAGCCAAAAAGGAAAAAAGAGCAGGAAAGAGCTGAGAAACAAAGGGAGCATGAAATTCAGTTAAAACAGCTGGAAGCAGCTGAAAAGGAGAAGGAAAGGGCTGAGAAAGAGAGGGAGAGAGCCGAGAAGGAGAGAGAGTATGAGGAGAAAGAGAAACAGAGGCAACATGACTTGGACATGGAGAAGTTAAGGCAAGAGCGAAGAGTTCAAGGGTCAGACCGAGAGGAGCGGTTTAATGTTAGTTGGGAGTTTGGTTAATACCTCCGTTCGAGGAGACGGATGTTGATAGTTATTTCTTGCATTTTGAAAAGATGGCAGTGAGTCAGAAGTGGCCCAAAGAGCAATGGGTGGTGTTGTTACAAAGTGTGTTAAAAGGGAAGGCACAATGGGCATATGCGGCGTTGTCCATGGAGGAGGAAGAGTCTGAGAATTATGAGAAAGTAAAGGAGGCCACTCTTCAGACCTATGAATTGGTACCTGAAGCCTATAGACAAAAGTTCAGAAATTTAAAGAAAGGGTGGAATCAGACGTATACCGAGTTTGCCTATGGGAAGGGTGAGCTCTTGGATTGTTGGTGTGCAGCAGAAATAGTGGAAGAAGATTTTTGGCATCTCAGGGAGTTAATTCTGATTGAGGAATTTAAAGGTTGTGTTTCGGATGATATCCGAATGTACTTGAATGAGAAGCCAAATAAGTCCATCTCCGAATTTGCTAGGTCCGCAAATGAATATGCCCTAACTCACAAGACAAAGTTTTCCTCGAATAAAAGTTACCAGAGAGACCATGGGAACGGTAGAGAAAGCCCGCCGGCTGAGGCAGAGATCCCGCCGGGAGCTAGTGGTAAAATTGAGGAGGAGAGGAAAGACGGCAGGAGAGGTCCTGGCTTGACCTGTTTTAATTGTGGAAAGGTGGGTCATATTGCATCCAAGTGCCTTGCTCCAAGGAAGGAGACAGGAAAATGGAAAGCAGCAGTCCCTATAGGATGTGCTGTGGTGATCAGTAAATCGACGAGAGAGCCCAAGGTAGACAGAGTACGAGAAGGGTCTGAGAAATGTATTTCAGAAGGAACCGTATCTGTGAGAGAGAGACACACACCAGTTCCAGTGCGGATCTGGAGAGACACAGGAGCTGAGCTGTCATTGATTAGCAGTAAGGTACTGGATTTTGGTTGCAAGACTCGAGAGGTAGCTTTGAGAGGAATAGGAAAAGGGACAGAAGCGGTGCCCTTACATAGGATCATTATAAATTGTGAGTTGGTATCTGGACCAGTTGAAATAGGGGTGCGGTCAGAATTCCCGAGAACTGACGTGGACGTCCTTCTTGGTAACGATTTAGCCAGTGGTAAGGTTTGGTCAGCAATGAAGCTGACGAGCCAGCCTGTGAGTGTTGAGGTCCCACCCCTAGACTCCAAGATCTATCCTGCATGCGCGACCACTCGCAGCATGTCGAGAAAGGCAGCTGAGAACAAGAGCAGTTTAAATCCGGCCAGTATCGATTTGACAGAGACATTTTTACTGACCCTGTACCAAGAGGGTTTAGAGAGTGGTAAAACGGAGAATAGGAAAGTGAAAGAGAGTAAGGGAGAGGAGGTAGACCTGCCCTTAGCCAGGAGGAAATTTATAGAGGCACAAACTAAAGATGAGAAACAGATAAGGCTGTTAAAAGGTCCAGAGTTGGACACGGATGATCTGTCTGGTTTGGCAGAACTGTTTGAAGAAGTTGAAAATTCTAAAGGAGTTCCCGATAATGAAATGAGGGCAGTCCTAGATGAAAAGGATGCCATTACCTTGAAGAAGTCTGCTGGGTTGGCAGATGAGGTTGTTTCAGCCTGCAGGGTTGAGTTTACTCCGGAAGGGAGTTGCCCAGAGAGTAGCTGGGAGGATCAGGGGAATTTAGAATTTGAAAAGGGTACGGGTATTGAAAGCCTGGAAGAGGCAAATGTCCCGTTTGAGTGAGTTCAAGATGTGGACGCATGTGGTACTGAACCTAGTAATGGAGCTCAGAAAAAGTCTGAGGTATTTGATTCAGTTGAAAAGGAATGCAGTCCTTGTGGGTCAGATGGACTTGGTTCAGTGAAAAAAGGGTTAACCTTGGTAATAGTGGGAAGTGAGAATTCCCAGTTGTTTGTGCTCGAAGGTGTGTTAAAAGTTAGTGAGGAGATAAAAGGTGGTAAGGTGAATATTATTATTGAAGGAAAAGGGAAAAGTGCCGTTCCTAAATTGAATGAAGAAAATTTAAAGTCTGGATTGATGTCAGAAGCAGCAACCAGGCTGCAGAGACAATGGCTTGGTAAAACATTGCCTGCAAATCAATTACAGGTTGATTTGGAATGTAAAGGTGCCCCACACACTATTGTTATTCAAGAGTGTGCTGTGAAAAAGCAGAATTTGAAATGCTGTTTAAACTGAAAACTAATAGCCTGAAGGGTTCTGAAGAGAAAATTAGCAACTTGCTTAAAATTAAAGAATTGTGTGGAAATTTGGAAAATAGTCTAAGTTTGAACCACATTGTTGATAAAATAACTCCTATGAAAGGAGCAGGCAAAAGCCTATTCCACACTGGTGCACAAGCTCACCACGTGGGAGATAACTGGAAATGGGGCAAGGGTTGACGGGATGCCATTTTAACTAACAGGATCCGGTTTTAAGGAATTTCGACAAAGCATATGAATAATAAAGACAACCCCATGGAAGATTGACTGTTAAGTTTGACAGTAAAATAAAGATTAATATTTGCATGAACTTTTGTAGTATACATGTAAGCTAAGATCACAACTCTTTAGTTTTTGTTTGCTGAAGAAAAGGAATAAAATATGTAGTTACTAAGTTGGAGTCTGATGCTACAAGACTTTATTAAGGTACAAGATGTTAAGATATTAAAGGAAGTGACAATGTAATCGTTAACTGTTTAGATGCTGAATTTAATGTATAACTGTATTACTCTGGAGTGAAAAAAAACTTTTGTATTGTGTTAAGATTCTAAAATCCTGTAAGACTCTGTATTAATTCATTTTTACCGATGGTAAAAAAGCTTTGAAGGAAGGGGGTGTTACGAATGTGCAGCAACTCTGAGGGGCCGAAGGGTACAGAGTCGCCCCCTCCTTTTTGATAATCGCAAGATCACTATTAATTTGGGTCTGGGACCCAGGAAATGAGAGAGAATCCTCAAGGTTTTGGAATGTGTCCTGGCCTCAGCAAGACAAAGCCATGGATAACGGCCATTGTCTCTTGGAGACGGAATTGTGTATTGAGTACCGTACTATTCATTGAAGCCCTCAGGGGTCGACCAGAGTGGGCTGGTTGAGGGATTGCATCATCCCAACCTGATTGACATCTGAGACCCCGTGAGTAGGATAAAAGAGGGTCTGGGGAACAACCCCTTTAGATGCACCAGGAGAAATGCTAGAAATCCCGTGACAGCATTTAATAGCGACAGCCGGTGGGGGGGGGGCTCGCGTGCGTCCTTTCCCTTTGCCTGGGATTGGGGCCTTACCACGGAAGAACGGCTTAGCTAAAGGAGAGGCCACAAGTGACCGGCCACACCAACGGAACTCTCGAAGGATCGAAATCATAAAAAGGAAAAGCTGGCAAGTTTCTAAAAATCTCTCTTTTGATTCCAACCAAAGGCTGCAGCCTGAGTGAACTGAGTGACTTTTATATTTCCATCGGACAATACATTAACCTATAGACAACGATAGAGCTATTTCTTATCATTATTATTCCCACACTTGTAGATTTAGTATTGACGACATATTATCTGTATGTTTGCATTGATATTATTTTTGTGTATTTTTACTAATAAATACTGTTAAAAATAGTACCATCAGACTTCAAAGGACCTCTCTATCTTTGCTGGTAAGTGACCCAGTTACGGGGTTCGTAACACTACTAACTAGTACATTTTTGGACTGCGAGAGGAAGCCAGAGCACCCAGAAGAAAGCCACATGGTCCCTGGGCAGAAGATACAAACCCTTAGAGACACAGCCAGAATTGAACTTCAAACTCTGGAACACCCCAAGCTGTAATAGTATCATGCTGACCACTATGCTACTGTGGCACCCAAGTATAATGTTTCTGGGAGATGAAGAAGAACTTGCTCTATGGGATTGATATGCAACAAAAGAACACAAATATCAATAGTGACGAAGGCAGGACCCACCTTGACAGGTGAACTGGCTCTTCTGGTATATCTTTTCCCATTATGAAGCCCACCCACAGTTCAGAGATGCACAATCACTGATTATTTTGTACAACAAAAACTCATATCAGTGGAATGATACCTTAACATAAACCACTGTCTTCAAAAGAGAGTTGCAAGAGAAAATATAATCATTTCCATCATATAACCTATTATAATTGAGTAGACCTAATTAATTTTTAAAAATGTTATTTCCAGTCAAAACACTAAGCACATGAAAACAACAGAACAATTTCAAAGCAATATATTTTCTTTATGACTTGTATTTAGTCCTGCTAATTTTATTGTTTTTAATTGCGCAAGGTCCAAGGAAAAGAAGAAATATAGTTTTGCAAAATTTAAGCTATATCTACACATAGTATAGTACTAACTTTATATAAGATCAACACATACCTGATTCAAAAGATCTTCTACCTTTTTCTGGCAGCCTTCCTTCTCTGCACTGATTTCCTGGTCCTTTTGATGTGAGAGGTGAGCCAATGCAGACCGTTTCTCATCTGCGTGTTGTCTTTCTAACTTTACACATAATTTTTCATATTGCTCCCTAAGATAAATACATCACTTGAGTAATAGAAAAAAAAAAGAACTGAAAAGTTTTGGGTAGCAATATAAACAGGAAAGTGTATTGAACTGATGATATCAAAAAATACCTGGTTCACCCAAGGAAAGATCTAAATAACATTTACTGCATTCACTGAAGGCTTTCCTCCTTTTGGTATATCAATTGTAATAAGTTATGAAATCTAAAGTTTTCCAAAACATCTGAAAAGTTATTCACAAATGCAAGTGCTGTAGATGTGCTATTCTCTGTTTCACTGGATTAGATATCTGCTCACCTTCAGGCAACCAAGGATCCACCTGGACTTTCTTGTTCTCCCACTTGACACCAGGCTGAAGATCCAAGCAACACGTACAAAATTATGGAAGAACTCAGCAGGCCAGGCAGCATGTATGGAAAAGATAAAGGGCCTCAGACTGAAATGTCAACTATACTCTTTCCCATAGATGCTGCCTGGCCTGCTGAGTTCCTCCAGCGTTTTTTGTGTGAAGCTTGGATTTCCAGCATTTGCAGATTTTCTCTTGCCTCAGGCTAAATACCCATCTGAATTTCTTAACTTTCCATCCAATTCCAGGCACCTGAAGATACAGTACATCTGGACTTCCTTGTTCTCCCATCGTTTCTAGGCAACTGAAGCCCCACCTGGATGCCCATAGCCTTCCAAAGCTCTGTAGGTACCACTTTCCCCTTCCATCCAGTTTGAAGCTCCCAACTCTTCATTTCCTACTGCAACCTCTTGTTCTCACCAAAGCATCTTTATTTCTTCCCAGCCCTTACATTATACTTATTGCTTTTTTTCTCCCGTTTCACTTCAGATTCACCTCTGGTCACCTCACCCTTCACTTCATCTCTCCTCTCCTATTCTCACTCCCACTGCCCACATCACCCTCTTCTGACTCTAATCCCTGCTCCTGCTCCAGCTCCAGCCCTGATAGTTCTTCACCAATCCAATGACCTCCCCCTCTCTAATGTTGAACGGTCCCTGCTCCAAACATTAAGATCATAAAACCATATCTCAAGACAATAAGATTTCAGAGCAGAATTAGGCCATTTGGCCCATTCAGTGTGCTCCGCCATTTCATCATGGCTAATCAAATTTTCCTCTCAGTCCTAGTCTCCTGCCTTCTCCCCATATCCCTTCATTCCCTGACCAATCAAGAATCTAACAACCTCTGCCTTTAATATAAAGACTTGGCCTCTACAGCTGCCTGTGGCAAAGAATTCCACAGCTTCATCAAACTGTAGCAAAAAAAAAAACCCTCATCTCCGTTCTGAAAGGACACCACTCTATTCTGAGGCTGTGTCCTCCTGTTTGAGGCTCTCCCACCATAGGAAACTTCTTGTCCACATCCACTCTCTCAGGGCCTTCCACCATTCATAGGTTTCAATGAGGTCACCCCTCATTCTTCTGAATTCTAGTGAATACAGGCCCAGAGCCATCAAACACTCTTCATATGACAAGCCATTCAGTCCTGGAATCATTTTTGTGAACCTCATTTGAACCTTCTCTAGTTTTAACACATCCATTCTAAAATAAGGGGCCCAAACCTGCTCACAATATTCCAAGTGAGAGCTCATTAGTGCTTTATAAAGTCTCAACATTACATCCTTGCTTTTATATTCGAGTCCTCTTGAAATGAAGACCATAAGACATTGGAGCAGGATTAGGCCATTTGGCCCATCAAATCTGCTCTGCCATTCAATCATGGCTGATTATTTTTTCCCCTGTTCAGCCCCAATCCCCAGCCTTCTCCCTATAACATTTGATGCCATGTCCAATCAAGAACGTATCAAGCTCTGCCATAAATACTCCCAAGGGCCTGGCCTCCACAGCTGCCTGCAATAATAAATTCAACAAATACACTACCTACAGGCTAAAGAAATTTCTCCATATCACTGTTTTAAGTAAATGCTTTTCTACCCTGAGGCTGTGCCCTCTTGTCCTAGACTCTGTATTATGGGAAATACCCTTTCCACATCTAAGCCTTTCAACATCCCAAAGGCTTCAATGCAATACCCCCTCATCCTTCTGAATTCCAGCAAGTACAGACCCAGAGCTATCAAACATTCCTCATATGATAACCCTTTTATTCTGGAGAATATCTCCGTGAACGTCCTCTGAACCCTCTCCAATGCCAGCACATCTTTTCTTAGATGAGGAGCCCAAAACTGTTCACAATACTCAAGGTGAGGCCTCATCAGAGCCTTATAAAGCCTCAACATCACATCCCTGCTCTTGTGTTCTAGACCTGTTGAATTGAATGTTGATGTTGCATTTGCCTTCCTCACCACCGACTCTACCTTTAGGGTGTTCTGCACAAGGACTCCCAAGTCCCTTTGCATCTTAAGTATTTTGATTTTCATCCCATTTAGTCTACAGATTTATTTCTACTGTCAAAGTGCATGACCATGCATTTTCCAACATTGTATTTCGTTTGCAACTCTCTTGCCCATTCTCCCAATCTGTCTAAGTCCTACTGTAGCCTACCTGTTTCCTCAATACTACCTGCTCCTCCACTAATCTTCATATCATCTGCAAACCTGGCAACAAAGCCATCTTTTCCATCATCCAGATCATTGATATACAGCATAAAAAGAAGCAGTCCCAACACTGATCCCTGCAAAACACCACTAGTCACTGGCAGAAAACCAGAAAAGGATCCTTTTATTCCCACTTGCTGCCTCCTATCAATCAGCCAATGCTCTAGCCATGCCAGTAACTTTTCCTGTAATACCATGGGCTCTTAACTTGGTAAACAGCATCATGTGCGGCATCTTGACAAAGGCTTTCTGAAAGTCCAAATATACAACATCCACTGCATCCCCTTTATCTATTCAACGTGTAATCTCCTCAATTCCAACAGGTTCATCAAGCAAGATTTTCTCTTAAGGAAACCATGCTGACTTTGTCCTATCTTGTCCTGTATCACCAAGTACTCCATAATTTCATCCTTAACAACTGACTCCAACATCTTCCCAACCACTGAGGTCTATAATATCCTTTCTGCTGCCTTCCTCCTTTCTCAAAGAATGGAGTGACATTTGCAATTTTCTAGCGTCAGACCACATGGCTGCAGAAAGGAGGAAATTATGGAGGGATTGTATGTGGAGACTCCATGGGTGGGAGTTAGAAACAGAAAGGCGTCAACAACTCTTCAGGGCATTTTTTATGGACCACCCAATAATAACAGGGACGTCGAGGAGCAGATAGGGAGACAGATTCTGGAAAGATGTAATAATAACAAGATTGTTGTGGTAGGAGATTTTAATTTCCCAAATATCAATTGGCATCTCCCTAGAGCAAGGGGTTTAGATGGGGTGGAGTTTGTTAGATGTGTTCAGGAAGGTTTCTTGACAGAATATGTAGATACGTCTACAAGAGGAGAGGCTGTACTTGATCTGGTATTAGGAAATGAACCTGGCTAGGTGTCAGATCTCTCAGGGGGAGAACAATTTGGAGGTAGTGATCAAAATTCTATCTTCTTTACCATAGCATTGGAGAGAGATGGGAACAGACAAGTTAGGAAAGTGTTTAACTAGAGTAAGGGAACATATGAGGCTATCAGGCAGGAACTTGGAAGCATTAATTGGAAACAGATGTTCTCAGGGAAATGTACGGAAGAAATGTGGCAAATGTGCAGGGGATATTGCATGGGATTCTGCATAGGTACGTTCCAATAAGACATGGAAAGGATGGTAGGGTGCAGGAACCATGGTGTACAAAGTCTGTTGTAAATCGAGTCAAGAAGAGCTTACAAAAGGTTCTAAAAACTAGGTAATGATAGAGATCTAGAACATAATAAGGTTTGCATGAAAGAGCTTAAGAATGAAATTAGGAGAGCCAGAAGAGGCCATGAGAAGGCCTTGGCGGACTGGATTAAGGAAAACCCCAAGCCATTCTACAAGTATATGAAGAGGCGGAAGATAAGATGTGACAGAATAGGACCAATCAAGTGTGACAGTCGAAAAGTGTGTATGGAACCTGAGGAGATAACAGAGGTACTAAATGAATACTTTGCTTCAGTATTCATTACAGAAGAACATAGAACATAGAATAGTACAGCACATTACAGGCCCTTTGGACCACATTGTTATGCCGACCCTCAAACCCTGCTTCCCATATAACCCCACACTTTAAATTCCTCCAAATACCTGTCCAGTAGTCCCTTCCTCCCACAATGTTGTGCTGACCCTCAAACCCTGCCTCCCATATAACCTCCCACCTTAAGTTCCTCCATATACCTGTCTAGTAGTCTCTTAAACTTCACTAGTGTATCTGCCTCCACCACTGACTCAGGCAGTGTACTCCACGCACCAACCACTCTCTGAGTAAAAAACCTTCCTCTAATATCCCCCTTGAACTTCCCTCCCCTTACCTTAAAGCCATATCCTCTTGTACTGAGCAGCGGTGCCCTGGGGAAGAGGTGCTGGCTGACCACTCTGTCTATTCCTCTTAATATCTTGCACACCTCTATCATGTCTCCTCTTATCCTCCTTCTCTCCAAAGAATAAAGCCCTAGCTCCCTTAATCTCTGATCATAATGCATAATCTCTAAACCAGGCAGCATCCTGGTAAATCTCCTCTGTACCCTTTCCAATGCTTCCACATCCTTCCTATACTGAGGCGACCAGAACTGGACACAGTACTCCAAGTGTGGCCTAACTAGAGTTTTATAGAGCTGCATCATTACATCGCGTCTCTTAAACTCTATCCCTCGACCTATGAAAGCTAACACCCCATAAGCTTTCTTAACTACCCTATCTACCTGTGAGGCAACTTTCAGGGATCTGTGGACATGTACCCCCAGATCCCTCTGCTCCTCCACACTACCAAGTATCCTGCCATTTACTGCCTTGGAGTTTGGCCTTCCAATGTTTACCACCTCACACTTCTCCGGGTTGAATCCATCTGCCACTTCTCAGCCCACTTCTTCATCCTATCAATGTCTCTCTGCAATCTTCGACAATCCTCTACACTATCTAGAACACCACCAACCTTTGTGTTGTCTGCAAACTTGCCAACAAACCATTCTACCCCCACATCCAGGTCATTAATAAAGGTCACAAAAAGTAGAGGTCCCAGAACAGATTCTTGTGGGACACCACTAGTCACAACCCTCCAATCTGAATGTACTCCCTCCACCATGACCCTCTACCTTCTGCAGGCAAGCCAATTCTGAATCCACCTTGCCAAACTTCCCTGGATCCCATGCCTTCTGACTTTCTGAATAAGCCTACCGTGTGGAACCTTGTCAAATGCCTTACTAAAATCCATGTAGATCACATCCACTGCACTACCCTCATCTATATGCCTGGTCACCTCCTCAAAGAACTCTATCAGGCTTGTTAGGCATGATCTGCCCTTCACAAAGCAATGCTAACTGTCCCTGATCAGACCATGATTCTCTAAATGCCCATAGATCCTATCTCTAAGAATCTTTTCCAACAGCTTTCCCAACACAGGCTCACTGGTCTATAATTACCTGGACTATCCCTACTAACTTTTTTGAACAAGGGGACAACATTTGCCTCCCTCCAATCCTCCAGTACCATTCCTGTGAACAACAAGGACATAAAGATCCTAGCCAGAGGTTCAGCAAACTCTTCCCTTGCCTCATAGAGCAGCCTGGGGAATATTCCGACAGGCCCCGGGGACTTATCTGTCCTAATGTATTTTAACAACTCCAACACCTCCTCTCCCTTAATATCAATATGCTCCAGAACATCAATCTCACTCATATTGTCCTCACCGTGATCAAGTTCCCTCTCAGTGGTGAATACCGAAGAGAAGTATTCATTGAGGACCTCGCTCACTTCAACAGCCTCCAGGCACATCTTCCCACTTATATCTCTAATCGGTCCTACCTTCACTCCTGTCATCCTTTTGTTCTTCACACAATTGAAGAATGCCTTGGGGTTTTCCCTTAGCCTACTCACCAAGGACTGCTCATGCCCTCTTCTTGCTCTTGGTGATTGTAGGGATGACTTACAGTGGACTGAAAAGCTTAAGCATGTAGATATTAAGGAAGAGGATGTACTGGAGCTTTTCGAAAGAATCAAATTGGATAAGTCACCGGGACCGGACGAGATGTACCCCAGGCTACTGTGGGAGGCGAGGGAGGCAAGGGAGGAGATTGCTGAGCCTCTAGCAAATATCTTTGCATCATCATTGGGGACGGGAGAGGTTCCAGAGAATTGAAGTGTTGTGGATGTTGTTTTCCTACTCAAGAAAGGACGTAGATAGCCCAGGAAATTATAGACCAGAGAGTCTTACTTCAGTGGTTGGTAAGTTGATGGAGAAGATCCTGAGAGGCAGGATTTATGAACATTTGGAGAGGCATTATATGATTAGGAATAGACAGCAAGGCTTTGTCAAAGGCAGATCGTGTCTTACAAGCCTGATTGAATTTTTTAAGGATGTAACTATACACATTGATAAAGGAAGAGCAGTAAAAGTAGTGTATATCAATTTCAGCAAGACATTTGATAAGGTACACTATGCAAGGCTTATTGAGAAAGTAAGGAGGCATGGAATTCAAGGGGACATTGCTTTGTGGATCCAGAACCTGCTTGGCCACTGAAGGCAAAGAGTGGTTGTAGACGGGTCATATTCTGCATGGAGGTTGGTCACTAGTGGTGTGCCTCAGGGATCTGTTCTGGGACCCCTACTCTTTGTGATTTTTATAAATGACCTGGATGAGGAAGTGGAGGGATGGGTTAGTAAATTTTCCGATTTTCTGATGGAGGTGTTGTGGATAGTGTGGAGGGCTGTGAGAGGTTACAGTGGGACACTGATAGGATGCAAAACTGGGCTGAGAAGTGGCAGATGGAGTTCAACCCAGAAAAATGTCAGGTGGTTCATTTTGGTAGGTCAAATATGATGGCAGGATATAGTATTAATGGTAAGATTCTTGGAGGTGTGGAGGATCAGAGGGATCTTGGGGCCCAAGTCTATAGGACACTCAAAGCAGCTGTGCAGGTTGACTCTGTGTTTAAGAGGGCATATGGTGCATTGGCCTACATCAATCGTGGGATTGAGCTTAAGAGCCAAGAGGTAATGTTGCAGCTATATAGGACCCTGGTCAGACCCCACTTGGACTACTGTGCTCAGTTCTTGTAGCCTCACTACAGGAAGGGTATGGAAACTATAGAAAGGGTGCAGAGGAGATTTACAAGGATGTTGCTTGGATTGGGGAGCATGTTTTCTGAGAATAGGTTGAGAGAACTCGGCCTTTTCTCCTTGGAGCGACAGAGGATGAGAGATGACCTGATAGAGGTGTAAAAGATGATGAGAGGCATTGATTGTGTGGATAGTCAGGGGCTTTTTCCCAGGTCTGAAATGGCTAGCATGAGAGGGCACAGTTTTAAAGTGCTCTGAAGTAGGTACAGAGGAGATGTCAGGGGTAAGTTTTTTTACGCAGAGAGTGGTGAAAGCGTGGAATGGACTGTCGGTGACGGTGGTGGAGGTAGAAACAATGGGGTCTTTTAAGAGACTCCTGGATAGGTAATGTACATGCAGCTTAGAAAAATAGAGGGCTAGGTCATTTCTAAGGTAAGGACATGTTCGGCACAGCTTTGTGAGCCAAAGGGCCTGTATTGTGCTGTACATTTTCCATGTTCTATGTTCTATTGAGTCCCCTATCTCTACCACTTCCCTCTTCTCTCTTTCCCTCCTGCACCACACACCTATGCTCAGTGCCAGTAACCTGGTCTCTGTGATATTCTCTTGGGAGGTCATTTCCCCCAAAACAGTATCCAAAACATCATACTTACTATTGACAGGAATGGCCACACGGGTGCTCTGCACTAACTGCCTATTGAAATTTCCATTTCTCCTGACAGTCACCATTTCGGGGTGACTACTTCCCTGTAACATTAATCAATTATCTCCTCACTCTCCCATACAAGCCGAAGGTCATGCAGCTGCTGCTCCAGGTCCTTAACAGGGTCTTCAAGGAGCTGCATCTGGATGCACTTCACCCAGATGTAGATCCCTGGGAGACTGTGGGTCTCCCAGGACTCCAACATCTGCATGAAGAACACACAACAGCCATTTACTACACTAGGTACAGTAAGAGTAAAAAAAAGTGGGACCTAAACATAAGCTTAACCAGAGCTAAAGCCTCTTTTGAGCCAAACCCTGACACTCCTACTCTCACCACTGGCCTACACCTGACAACGGCTGCCCTGCATTTCCCTTCTGTATTTTTAAACAAGTGTCGCCAGCCTGTGAGTAACCTCGTTGATGTGCCCTGCTCCTGCCACTGCCACTGATTGGGTCGCCGGAATGAATGCTAAACATTGCATTTGCTTTCCTCACTTCAGACTGTACCTGCAGATTAACCTTTAGGGGATTCTGCACAAGGACTCCCAAGTCCCTTTGCACCTCAGTTTTTTGTATTTTCTCTTCATTTAGAAAATAGTCAGCCCTTTCATTTCTTTTGCCAAACTGTATGACCATACACTTCCAGACATTGTACTCCATCTGCCATTTCTTTGCCCATTCTTCTAATCTGTCTAAGTCCTTCTGTAGCCTCTCTACTTCCTCAAAGCTACTTACCCCTTCAACTATCTTCATACCGTCTGCAAACATTTCAACAAAACCATCAATTCCATCATCCAAATCATTGACAAATAATGTAAAAAGAAATGGTCCCAACAAAGACTCCAGTGGTACATCACTAGTTATTGGCAGCCTGTCAGAAAAGATTCCCTCTATTCCCACTCTTTGTCTCCTGCTAATCAGCCACTGCTTTATCCATGCTAGAACCTTCCCCCATGTCTCCCAAACTCTTTATTACACTAATGAATGCATTGGTTTTGCTTATTTACCTATGTATCTACCTACTTATTTATTCATTTATTGAGATACTGCATGGAATAGGCCCTTCCCGCCCTTCAAGCTGAGTCATCCAGCAACCCCTGAATTAACCCAAGTCTAAGCACAGGACAATTTACAATGGCCAATTAACCTACTAATTGATATACCTTTGGACTGTGGGAGGAAATCGGAGCACCCAGAGAAAACCCATGCATTCCACAAGGAAGACATACAGACTCCAGAACAGGATTCTTCTTTGTCAAAAAGAAAGTTGAAGGTCTCTATCCCTACATCAACCACTGTGGACTCAATAATATCACCATTAAGAATCATTATACTCTCAGCTTAATGGATAGTGCATTCAAACCACTCAGTGTGGCCCAGATCTTCACCAAACTGAATCTACAAAGCGTATAAGCTGATCTACATTTGTTAAGGGGATGAGTGGAAGACAGCATTCATAATACCCACTAGGTACTACAAATACTTGGTGAAGCCCTTCAGACTTTCAAACAGTCCATTCGTTTTCTAAGCTTTCATTAACAAGATCCTCCAAAACATTCTACATAGGTATGTGTTCATGTACCATGATGACATCCTCACCTTCTTAAAGGATCCCCAAGACTACATCTTCACACCTGTTCAGTCTTTCAGTGTCTCCTCAATAACCAACTGCACTGGAAGTTAGAGAAATGCAAATTCCACACACCAGTTATTTCCTTCTTGGGTTACGTTCTTTCACACCAAGGGGTAACAATGGACCCAGAGAAAGCATATATCATCATTGAATGGCTTTGACTGAATTCCCTCAAATAGCTACAGTGTTTCTTGCACTTCTCCAACTTTTACCACCAGGAACTACAGCCAAATTACCATCCTTCTCACCTCCCTCATCAAATCACCTACCACATAAATAACCTGGTCTGCTGCTGCAGATCACACTTTTGAGGAGCTCAAGACACGCTTTAACACCGCTCCCATCCTCTAGACCTTTTGTAGTTGGGTGGAAGCACTGACATAGGCATCTGATATGAACACCCATTTTCATTGAGGAATGGACTGGAAGGCCTTTATGCCTTCTTCTCGTGCTAGTTCAACTCTACAGAGGGCCATTATGGGATAGGAGACAGGGAGCCACTCACTATTAAATGGACCTTTGTAGAATGGAGATATTGGCTAAATAGTAACACCGAGCCCTTTCTGATCTGGATTGACCACCAGAACCTCACATCTATTTAACAGACTCACCAACGCAACCCACATCAGGCTTGCTGGGCCCTCTTTTCTGAGCAGTTCAACTTAACCATCTCCTAGCAACCGGGCTCCAAGAACATTAAGGCAAGACACCTTGTCATGACAACTCTACCCAAATGTGGAAAGTGGCCAGTGAAGGAGTGGAGCTTTGAGTCTTTGACTTGAGAGGCTTCGACATGAAGAGGCGGAGGACGTGCAATGCCTCCTGAGACAGTGATATGCCTCTCCTGTGAGATGTGGCAATCTTGGGGGACCTCCCCTCTCCTGCAGAGTCACATCTGCCAGAAGTGCATGCGGCTGGGTGATCTGGAAGACCGTGTGAGGAATCTGGAGCAGCAGCTGGATGACATTCGACTCATAAGAGAGAATGAGGCAGTTAGAGGTAAGAGCTACAGGGAGGTAGTCAACCTAGGCTGCCAGAAGCAGGTCGTTGGGTGACAGTCAGAGGGAGGAAAGCAAAGGTGAGTAGACAGGTGGTGCAGAGCACCCCTGTAGCAATTCTCCTGAATAATAAGTTTACTGTCCTGGATACTGTTGGCGGGGATGACCGACCAGGTGTGAGCCATGGTGGCAGGGCCTCTAGCACTGAGTCTGACCCTGTGGTGCAGAACGATGGGACGGAGAAGAGGAGAGCTGTCATCATTGGAGACTCTATAGTCAGGGGAGAAGACAGGAGATTTTGTGGACGTGTGAAGGACACCCGTATGGTTTGTTGCCTCCCGGGTGCCAGGGTCCGGGATGTCTCTGACCAGGTGCATGACATCCCAGTACAAGAGGGAAAACAACCAGAAGTCGTGATACATTTTGGTACCAATGATGTAGGAAGGAAGGGGGATGAGGTCCTGAAGTGTGAGTTTCGGGAACTAGGCAGAAGGCTGAAGATCAGGACCTCAAGTGTGGTGTTCTCAGGATTGGTGCCAGTGCTATGTGATAGTGATGGTAAGAATTGGAGGAGATGGCAGTTGAATGCGTGGCTGAGGAGTTGGTGCAAGGGGCAGGGTTTTAGATTTTTGTATCATTGGGATCTCTTCTGGGGAAGGTGGGACCTGTACAGATTAGATGGGTTGCACTCGAGGGGAAACAAAATCCTTGCAGGTAGGTTTGCTAGCATGGTTCGGGAGGGTTTAAACTAATTTGCAAGGGGGATGGGACTCGGACTGATAGAGCAGTGAAAGAAGTGCATGGAGTAAAGTCAGATCTAACAGAGAGGCTTTGAGGAAAGAGAAGCAGAATAAAGGGTGAAAAGGTAGTAAGGTAGAAGGGCTACAAGTGTGTGTACTTCAATGCAAGAAGCACCAGGAACAAAGGTGATGAACTGAGAGCTTGGATACATACATGGAATTATGATGTAGTGGCCATTACACAGACTTGGTTGGCACCAGGGCAGGAATGGATTCTCAATATTCCTGGATTTCAGTGCTTTAAAAGGGATAGAGAGGGGGGATAAAGGGGAGGAGGGGTGGCATTACTGGTCAGGGATACTATTACAGCTACAGAAAGGGTGGGTAATGTAGCAGGATCCTCTTTTGAGTTAGTATGGGTGGAAGTCAGGAACAGGAAGGGAGCAGTTACTCTATTGGGGGTATTCTATAGGCCCCCTGGTAGTAGCAGAGATACCGAGGGGCAGACTGGGAGGCAGATTTTGGAAAGATGCAAAAATAACAGGGTTGTTATCATGGGTGACTTTAACTTCCCTAATATTGATTGGCACCTGATTAGTTCCAAGGATTTAAATGGGTCAGAGTTTGTTAAGTGTGTCCTGTCACAGTATGTTGATAGGCCAACTAGGGGGAATGCCATACTAGATCTAGTATCAGGTAACGAACTAGGTCAAGTCACAGATCTCTCAGTGGGTGAGCAACTGGGGGACAGTGATCACTGCTACCTAGCCTTTAGCATTATCATGGAAAAGGATAGAATCAGAGAGGAGAGGAAAATTTTTAATTGGGGAAGGGCAAATTATGAGGCTATAAGGCTAGAACTTGCGGGTGTGAATTGGAATGTTGTTTTTGCAGGGAAATGTACTATGGACACGTGGTCGATGTTTAAGGATCTCTTGCAGGATGTTAGGGATAAATTTGTCCCGGTGAGGAAGATAAAGAATGGTAGGATGAAGGAACCATGGGTGATAAGTGAAGTGGAAAATCTAGTCAGGTGGAAGAAGGCAGCAGACATGAGGTTGAGGAAGCAAGGATCAGATGGGTCTATTGAGGAATATAGGGTAGCAAGAAAGCTTAAAAAGGGGCTGAGAAGAGCAAGAAGGGGGCATGAGAAGGCCTTGGCAAGTAGGGTAAGGGAAAACCCCAAGGCATTCTTCAATTATGTGAAGAACAAAAGGATCACAGGAGTGAAGTTAGGACCGATTAGAGATAAAGGTGGGAAGATGTACCTGGAGGCTATGGAAGTGAGCAAGGTCCTCAATGAATACTTCTCTTCTGTATTCACCAATGAGAGGGAACTTGATCACGGTGAGGACAATATGAATGAGCTTGATGTTCTGGAGCATGTTGATATTAAGGGAGAGGAGGTGTTGGAGTTGTTAAAATACATTAGGACGGATAAGTCCCCGGGGCCTGACAGAATATTCCCCAGGCTGCTCCACGAGGCGAGGGAAGAGATTGCTGAGTCTCTGGCTAGGATCTTTATGTCCTCGTTGTCCACAGGAATGGTACCGGAGGATTGGAGGGAGGCGATTGTTGTCCTCTTGTTCAAAAAAGGTAGTAGGGATAGTCCAGGTAATTATAGACTAGTGAGCCTTACATCTGTGGTGGGAAAGCTGTTGGAAATGATTCTTAGAGATAAGATCTATGGGCATTTAGAGAATCATGGTCTGATCAGGGACAGTCAGCACGGCTTTGTGAAGGGCAGATTGTGTCTAACAAGCCTGATAGAGTTCTTTGAGGAGGTGACCAGGCATATAGATGAGTGTAGTGCAGTGGATGTAATCTACATGGATTTTAGTAAGGCATTTGACAAGCTTCCACATGGTAGGCTTATTCAGAAAGTCAGAAAGCATGGGATCCAGGGAAGTTTGGCCGGGTGGATTCAGAATTGGCTTGCCTGCAGAAGGCAGAGGGTTGTGGTGGAGGGAGTACATTCAGATTGGAGGGTTGTGACTAGTGGTGTCCCACAAGGATCAGTTCTGGGACCTCTACTTTTCATGATGTTTATTAACGACCTGGATGTGGGGGTAGAAGGGTGGGTTGGCAAGTTTGCAGACGACACAAAGGTTGATGGTGTTGTAGATAGTGTAGGGGATTGTCGAAGATCGCAGAGAGACATTGATAGGATGCAGAAGTGGGCTGAGAAGTGGCAGATGGAGTTGAACTTGGAGAAGTGTGAAGTGGTACACTTTGGAAGGACAAACTCCAAGGCCGAGTACAAAGTAAATGGCAGGATACTTGGTAGTGTGGAGGAGCAGTGGGATCTGGGGGTACATGTCCACAGATCCCTGAAAGTTGCCTCACAGGTAGATAGGGTAGTTAAGAAAGCTTATGGGGTGTTAGCTTTCATAAGTCGAGGTATAGAATTTAAGAGTCGCTAGGTAATGATGCAACTCTATAAAACTTTGGTTAGGCCACACTTGGAGTACTGTGTCCAGTTCTGGTCACCTCACTATAGGAAGGATGTGGAAGCATTGGAAAGGGTACAGAGGAGATTTACCAGGATGCTGCCTGGTTTAGAGAGTATGGTTTATGATCAGAGATTAAGGGAGCTAGGGCTTTACTCTTTGGAGAGAAGGAGGATGAGAGGAGACATGATAGAGGTGTACAAGATATTAAGAGGAATAGATAGAATGGATAGCCAGTGCCTCTTCCCCAGGGCACCACTGCTCAGTACAAGAGGATATGGCTTTAAGGTAAGGGGAGGGAAGTTCAAGGGGGATATTAGAGGAAGGTTTTTTACTCAGAGAGTGGTTGGTGCATGGAATGCACTGCCTGAGTCAGTGGTGGAGGCAGATACACTGGTGGAGTTTAAGAGACTACTAGACAGGTATATGGAGGAACTTAAGGTGGGAGGTTATATGGGAGGCAGGGTTTGAGGGTCAGCACAACATTGTGGGAGGAAGGGCCTGTAATGTGCTGTACTATTCTATGTTCTATGAAATGGAAATTGACCCTCAGCCCATCAATCCATCTTGCAGATCTTCTCCCCAATTCTCTTGGATCTTGAGAACCAGATCCACCAGGCACTATAGCACAAGCCTGCTCCAGCCAACACAGGTGACAACCGCATGTACATGCCATCAGCCACATGCTCTGAGGGATTCCACTCAACCCTCTCCAGCTATCCAGGCACACGGTGGACTCCATCATTTCTGTGATGCCATTTCTGGTGAACCACCATGATCAAACATGTACATCAGTTCATCGTTGCCTGCGCTCAATGTGCCTGGTTCAATTCTTCCAACCAGCAGCCCTCCGTGCTCCTGTGGTCCCTAGACGCAACAAGGTTGCCACCTTCCGATGGAGCAATGGTGATCATTGCAATAGTGGACTGATTCTCCAAGGCGGCCCACTTCATTGCCCTCCCCAAACTTCCGTCAGACGCTAGGATGGCAGATTTGGTTCTCCAACTGCATTAACACATCAACTGCAGCCTATTCATACCCAGCTCTCATCCACAGTCCTTGTTCTTCCATCGAACTAGTCAGTCTCAACCAGTTGTTCCTAAGCTTCAGTTACCTTGTTGTCTGTGCTGTTTAGTCTCTGTTCTCTCTCATTTTGTTATTTTTGCAACCTATTATTAAAATTATTGTTCATTGCTGAATCATCTCTGCTGCTCTGCTTCTGGTCAAGCCTCCTCTACATTTCCTGATAATATGTGGCTCCAGTATAACATCACATACATCATCAATCTTCAGGTCCTGCTATTCAGGGACTAGTGCTGATATAATTTTTGTGACTGTATGTGTTATTGTAACTATATGTGCTATGTGTGACTGTATGAACTGTGTTTTTCACCTTAGCCCTGAAGGAACGCTGTTTTGTTTAGCTGTATGCATGTCTTTTAGCTGTATTCATGTGTATAGTTGAATGACAATTAAACTTGAACTTTTCTCAGAGGTCAAACATTTCCTACTCTGATATATCAGGAAGCCACAGATACTTTCTCCCTGTCCAACTTCAAAACCATTATCTAAAAATTCCACATTTTCATCTTTGGAGCAATTATGGTAATTCAAGGAGTTTTACAGACCACTAGACCTGTACCAGCTGTTTAACAAAGCTCAGCATTACAGTTAACACACCAAAAGTGGACGAAGGGTCTCGGCCCAAAATGTTGACTGTACTTCTTCCTATAGATGCTGCCTGGCCTGCTGCATTCCACCAGCATTTTGTGTGTGTTGCTTGAATTTTCAGCATCTGTAGATTTCCTTGTGTCAGCATTATAGTTAATGGCAGAGGGAAAACTGTACTCACCCAGTCCAGGAGGACTGCTTAGGCTAATTGAGGGGGGGGGGGGGGGGGTGGGTGTGGTCAGTTCAAGAGCTTATTGTTCTCCTTTATGAAAGATAATGAATTACCTCACAACTGTTTTCCACTTTTGTTCCAGATCCTTTTCCAATCTTTCTAATTTGATTTTCTCTTCTTCTTTAGCAGCAGTTAGTCGTGCCTCATAGTTCTGTCTCTGTTGTTCCATTTCTCCCTATGGCATACAAGTAAATTAGTCCTACCACTGCAATAAACAAATATGAACTCAAAAATGCATGTTCTACTGAAATTACTTATTTTAAGCACCAAGTAAATTGAATCGTTGTTATACTGTAGAACTATAGTAAATAGTTTACCTTACCTCATGATAAAAATCAAATCTACTGTAAACCAAAACTTCATACCTACTTCCTCTATAAGTAGATGTCATTTCATAGTATCTAGTATATATAGTACAATGGATCTATGCATAAATTAATACACCACCACTTTCTTCCATCTTCTTTGAGATGGACAGAGAAAGATCCAAAATCAGGAAGGAACTGTGAAAAATGCTCCAAATGAATTTGAGTCAAATCTAGTTAATTTAAGGACATAAATTTAGTTCTTCAAGTATAAAGGATATACTGACATTTGAGAGGGTTCAGAGTAGATTCACGAGAATGATTCCAAGAATGAAAGGGTTACTGTATGAGGAACGTCTGGCAGCTCTCGGGCTGTATTCCCTGGAGTTCAGGAGAATGAGGGGGGATCTCATAGAAACATTCCAAATGTTAAAAGGCCTGAACAGATTAGATATGGCAAAGTTATTTCCCGTGGTAGGGGATTCTAGGACAAAAGGACATCCTTCAGGATTGAAGGATGTCCTTTTAGAACTGAGATGTGGAGAAATTACTTCTATCAGAGGGTGGTAAATCTGTGGAATTTGTTGCCACGAGCAGCTGTGGAGGCCAAGTCATTGGGTGTATTTAAGGCAGAGATTAGCCAGGGCATCAAAGGGTATGGGGTGAAAGGAGAGTGGGGATGACTGGATGAAGTGGATTAGCCCATGATTGAATGGTGGAGCAGACTTGATGGGCTGAATGACCTACTTCTGCTCCTGAATTTTATGCTCTTACAGTCTAAATTGTTAAAACAGCCTGGATTATCATCTTTTATTTGGGATACTGATACGAACCCACAGGTTTTGTTTACTGTGGACTGTCACTTTAAAAGAGCGCTTCAGTGAGGCAGGACTATGATGTTATTCACTGACTGACTCACGGCTTGTTTATCTTTAAAACAAGGACACAGTCAGAAGTCAGAAGAAGAGAGAGAGGGAGAGAGAGGAGTGAACCTGGAAAAGAGTAGCAGCTCCAGCTTGACGAAGCTGGGCATCTGGAACTCTGCTATACCCACAGGGGTGGGTTGATCATCGATCCAGTGCACATCGAATGTGTGGCTGTCAGTTCATATAATCCATAGGACTGGATTTAGGAATGTCCTGTGGGACCACTCGAAGTTAACCCTTGCCTGGGTATGTCATGTGGTAACCCCTTGAAGATGACATCCCTGTGACAGATCACTCTGGTGGTAATTCCTATGTGGATTTGGAACAGCTCGACGGAGGATTTTTGACAACTGAGTTCACACTTGGAGTCTGGTTTTGATGTTAAAACCACTCTCTTTACTAGTATCTACTTATAATATAACACGCATGTGTGTGCAAATATAACTCCCAAACTATTGAGCTTGTGAGAACAAGGCTTAGAGTCTTGAGATGGTAAAGCATGGAAGTTTAGTTTATCCACAGAATAAAATGATGGGAGAGGGATATTTGTAATCCAAGGTAAAACGTAGTAAGAAGGCAATTACATTGAATTCCACAGGTTCCACAATGGCAATTAATAAATATCAGTTGTCGAAGATCCTCCATCGAGCTGTTTCAAATCCACATACAAATTACCATCAGAGTGATCTGTCACAGGGATGTCATCTTCAAGGGGTTACCACATGACAAACCCAGGCAAGGGTTAACTTCAAGTGGTCACACAGGACATTCCTAAATCCAGTCCTATGGATTATCCGAACTGACAGCCACACATTCGATGTGCACTGGATCGATGATCAACCCACCCTTGTGGGTATAGCAGAGTTCCAGATCCCCAGCTTTGACAAGCTGGAGCTGCTACCCTTTTCCAGGTTCACCCCTCTCTCTCTCTCTCTCTCTCTTCTTCTGACTGAGCCAGTCTGTGTCCTTGTTTTAAAGGTAAACAAGCTGCGAGTCAGTCAGTGAGTAACACCATAGTCCTGCCTCACTGAAGCACTCTTTTAAAGTGACAGTCTACAGTAAACGAAACCTGCAGGTTCATAACAATACTGACACTTAAATGGAGCAGTAAAATGCTTAGAGCAAGCATTTTTAGTGTCAGTTGTGTGTGTTTGTGCTCAAAAAGCAGTGATTTTTGTCACTGATAGTTGATGAGAAATAAGCAGTAGGACAATTCAGAGCAGCTTTGCTCACTGTGGTTTCAAGCATTCAGGCTTTGAGATGCTAGAAATGGCTGTCAGACACTATGGAGAGAACAAGTTTTAAATAGTGTCAGCTGTGCGTGCTTGTGTTATGTTATCCATTTGGGCCGATGGATGACAATTCAAAAAGCAGTGACTTTTAATAATTTTGTTTATTATTTTAACTTTATGCAGGAAAGCAATGAAGGCAGTTGATTATCTGCACTAAGTGTCTGTGCTGATTTTGTTCATTTACAGTCAATCAAAATAACATGGCAGGGATAAATTCTTCCGTCAATAATTGTTAGAAATAATACATAGTTTTATAATACTGCAGTGGCATTGATGCTGTTCTAATTTGTTCTGTATTTCATTTAAATGAATCATTTGTTACTCAATTTCTGTATAAGTTTGAGCTGTAAACATATCTACTAAAGGAAAAATGAGCTAGGGGAGCAGAAAATTATGTCACTTTCATGTTGCATGCAACTATCACTGGCAAGTCATTAAGTGACACTCACCTTGGATCACGGAACGAAAATATTGTGCAAGAACATGTAGCACAGGTCTTATTTCCAGATGCACTTTCAGTACATTGAATGAAGATATGTCAAATATATAAACAAACTATTAATACCTGCACAGAAGAAAGGGAATCACTTGTCTCCCTTAGTTTGGCCCTAGAATAATTCAATTCTTTTTGCAGTTTTTCCTGAGCATCCTTCAAGCTGGATATATGCTCTTCTGCTGATCCTAAGCCATGTTCACTCTTTTTCACAAGCTCTTGTAAACGACACACCTGGTGAAAAAGGCTCATTTTACTATAAAGTTCAAAGGTAGTGCATGAATCACAGTCTCAATTAATTTAAAGGGGATGTGGGAATTGAATTGGAATATCATTGTCACATGTACTGAGGTACTGTGAAGATCTTGTCTTTGATAGCATTCATACAGATCATTCATTATACCATGCATCAAGGCAGTACAAGGTAAAACAGTAACAGAATGCAGAATAAAGTACAACTGCTACAGACAGAAAATGCAGTGCATATGGCCAATAAGGTGCAAGAACATAATAAGATAGATTGTGAGGTCAAGAGTCCGGCTTATTGTACCAGAGAACCATTTAATTGTCTTATAACAACGGGCCAGAAGCTTGTCATTGAACCTGGTGGTACATGCTTTATGGCTTTTGTTTCTTTTGCTGATGGAAGAGGAGAAAAGAAAGAATATCTGGTATGGGTTGGGACTTTGAGAAAGCTGGCTGCTTTACTGAGGCAATGAAAAGAATGGACAGAGTCTAAAGGGGGAAGACTGGTTTCTGTGAAGTGCTAAGCTATGTACACAACTCTGAGGTTTCTTGCTGTCACAGGGAGAGCACTTATCATACAAAGCTATGATGCATCTGGATAGGATGCTTTATATGGTGCATCAATAAAAATTGCTAGGGGCCGACAGGGACATGCCAAATTCCTTTAGCCTCCTGAAGAAAATGACGCATTGGTGAGCTTTCTTGGCCTTGGTATCTATTTGTTGGACCAGGACAGGCTATTGCGATATTCACCCCAAGGAACTTGAAGCTCTCAACCCTCTAAACCTCAGTACCATTGATGTAGACAGGAGCATGTGCACTGTCCCTCCCCCTTCTTACTGAAGTTATTAACAAGCTCTTTTGTTTTGCTGACATAAAAGGTAAGATGTTACCATGGCACCAATATCACCAGGACTCCAGTGAGTTTAGAGGCAATGCAGCAAAAAGGGTCCCTGAGTTTAAGGAGACACCACAAACATCATTCAATGAATTAGATGCCGCACCATCATGATATCTAAATACAGTTGGCCCTCCTTATCCACGGGAGATTGGTTCCGGGACCAAAAAACACTGATGCTCAAGTCCCTTATTTAACTTGTCTCAGTGCGGTGGTCTTTAGGACCCAGCGGAACCCTGGACTTTATTCAACCTGTCTCAGTGCGGTGGATTTTAGGAGCTGGGGCAGCTCTGAATCCGCAATGTTTCTGTTCACGAAAATAATTACAATCACGATTGAAAATAAGGTGGAAATAATAAAGCAATCAGAAAGAGGTGAAATGCCATCAGTCATTGGAAAAGCGTTAGGCTACAGTTGGTCAACGATCGGAACAATTTTAATGGAGCATGTGAAAGGTCCTGCCCCGATGAAAGCTACAATTATTACTAAGCAACGCAGTGGTTTAATTATTAAAATATGTATGTTTCTTAAGTGTTTTATATGCATAGAAAGGTAAAATATGTACTATATACTAAGAAAAACATTTTACTAACTGATTCTAAATAATACTGGATGTACCTGTTCTGACTTCAAATCCGACTTAAAGACGGACTCAGGGACGGAACTCATTCATAACCCGGGGACTGCCTGGACTTTAAAATCATCTCTAGATTACTTATAATACTTAATAGAATGTAAATGCTATGTAAATAGTTGTTATACTGTATTGTTTATGAAGTAATGACAAGAAAAAATAGTCTGTACATGCTCAAACAACGAGTGCTGGAGAGAGAACTTCCAGGTTTTCCCAATCCGTGGTTGGTTGAATCCACGCATGCGGAACCCGCGGATAAGGAAGGCCGACTGTAGTTGGATTCTTATATTTTACAATACTTTGAAAATTGTTTTTATTTTCAGAACCCTTAGTATCCTGACACAGCAACATTTTTTTAAATGCATATTCAAATCTAAATGTAGCAGATTCTCTTGCCTCTTGATTGGCTGTGTTTAGTTTAGCAGTCAACTCATTCTGCAAGTTTTCCATTTGTTGTTGATACCGATTCTTCTCTTCTTCCATTCGTAGTCGATCTTTTTCAAGATTTTGATCTATTTCCTGAAGAGAATAATTCAATTAATCTCTTAAATTAATTAAATATGCATTTAAATCTATTATTTTGTACAAAGCAAAATTTCGATTGAGATTTCAAAATAGTAATGCAAATTTTCAATATTCTTTTAAACTTAGACTAGATATTATTGATGAAATTTGTTTAGCAAACAGCCTAGACTCATAGATGATGTTCCTACCTCTGAATTGTTGATGGCGGTAAAGGGGGTCAGAAGGAGGTGAGGATAGAGACAGAGTGTGTGCGTTTTTCAAAAAATTAAATGTTTACAGTATAAAATATTTATATAGGATGCTTAAGCTGGAGACCATCAGATCAATATTTTCAAGGAAGTCCAATAAGACCATAAGACATAGGAGCAGAATTAGGCCACTTGGCCCATTGAGTCTGCTCTGCCATTCTATCATGGTTGATTTATTTCCATCTCAACTCCATTCTCCTGCCTTCTTCTCGTAACCTGTAACACCCTGACTAACCAAGAACCTATCAACCTCTGCCTTAAATATACCCAATGACCTGGCCTGCACAGCCGCCTGTGGCAATGAATTATACAGATTCACCAGCCTCTGCCTAAACAAATTTTTCCTTATTTCTGTTGTAAATGGATGTGCCTCTATTATGAGGCTGTGAACTCTGGTCCTAGACTCTCCCACTAAAGAAAACATTTTCTCCACATTTACTCTCTCTGAGTCTTTCAATATTCATAGGTTTCAATGAGATCGCCCCCTCATTCAGCGAGTACAGGCCCCGAGCCATGAAACGCTCCACATATATCAATCCTTTCAATCCTGGGAACATTCTCATGAATCTCCTGTAGACTCTCTCCAATGTCAGCACATCTTTTCTTAGATAAAAGACCCAAAACTGCTCACAATACTCCAAGTGCAGTATGAAAAAATGCCTTATAAAGCCTCAGCTTTACATCTTTGCTTTTGCATTCTATCCCTCTCAAAATAAATGCTGACATGGTATTTGCCTTCCTTACTACCGACTCAACCTGCAAGTTAACCTGCTCAAGTAAAATACTTCATGTATCTTTTTTTATATTATTGGCTAGTTTAGCCAGAGAATGCTGAGTTTGTGGAATTTGTTGCCACATGTAGCTGTGGAGCCAAGTTTTTTTGTATACTTAAGGTAGAGATTGATAGATTGTTGATTGGTCAGGGCATAAAGAGATACGGGAAGGCGGCAGGAGATTGGGGCTGAAAGGAAAAATGAATCAGCCATGATGAAATGGTGGAGCATACTCGATGGGCCAAATGGGCTAATTCTGCTCCTACATATATGCCCTATCTTTTGCTTTTATGTTGACTTTGGCTTCCCTTGCCAACCACAAATGGGCTATCCTGCCTTCAGAATTCTACTGCTTCCTTCAGATACATCTATCCCGAGCCTTTTAAATTGCTCCAAGAAACTCCAGCTATTGCTGTTCTGCCATCATCCCTGATAATGTCAGCTTCCAATCAACTTTGGTCAGCTCCTCTCAAATACCTCTGTAATTCCCTTTAATCCACTGTAATACTTATACATCTGACTTTATCTTCTCCCACTCGACTGAATTCTACCATAATATGATTACTACCTCAAAAAGATTCCTTTAGGAACTGCCATTCCCCTAGTGGCCTCAACAACAAGCTGTTCTCAGAAGGCATCTTGAATGCATTCCACAAACTCCCTCTCTTGGGATCAAGCCCCAACCTGATTTTCCAAATTTTCCTGCATATTCAAAACCCCTATAAGTATTCCAACTTTGGACTTTTTACAAGCCTTTCCTATCCCCTGCTGTACTTTGTAGTCCATATCCTGATGACTGTTCAGAGGCCTGCATATACAGTAACTCCAATCAGGATCTTTTTACCCTTGTAATTTCTTAATTCAACCCACCAGCATTACACATCATTAAATCCTATCACTTCTTTCTAAGGATTTTATTTCATTTCGTTATCAACAGAGCCACTCCACCCCTTCTGTCTACCTGTCTGTCCTGTCAATACAATCTGCTTCCTTGGATGTTAATCCCCCAACTATGATCTTGTTTTAGCCATGACTCAGTCACACCCACAACATCATACCTGCCAATCTCTAACCATGTTATGAGATCATCTATCTTACTCCATATATTGCATGCATTCAAACACCTTCAACCTTTTTGATTTTGTCCCCGTTACAATTTAGCTTATCCCACTGACTACAATTTTGCCCTATCATCTTCCTGTCCTTCATCAGTGTCACTACACTAATTGATCAGAGTTACAGGAAAGTAATCACCCTGGTTGCAGGAGGCAAGTAGCTGGGTGACTGTCAGGAGAAATGGAAATGTGAATAGGCAGTTAGCACAAAGTGCCCCTGAGGCCATTCCCCTCAAAAATAAGTATACTGCTTTGGATACTGTTGTGGGGGATGACTTTCCAAGGGGAACCCCTCAGAGACTGTGTTACTGGCACTGTGTATAGGTCTGTGGTGCTGAAAAGAATAAGAGGGGAGGGGAGCAGTAGAGAGGGAGGGAGAGCAGCCAGATGTCTTGGTACATATTGGTACCAATGACATACGAAAAGCAAAGAGGTCCTGAAAAGAGAATTTAGAGAGCTAGGTAGAAAGCTGAGAAGCAGGACCTCCCAGGAAGTAATTTCTGGATAGCTGCCTCTGCCATGCTCCAGTGAAGGCAGAAACAGGATGATTTGGCAATTTAATGCATGGATGAGAAGTTGGTGCAGGGGGCAAGGCTTCAGGTTCTTGGATTATTGGGATCTCTTCTTGGGGAAGTATGACCTGTTCAAAAGTAATGGGTTGCACCTGAATCTGAGGGGAACCAATATTCTCGCAGGCAAGTTTGTTACAGCTGCTAGGAAGGTGTTTAAACCAATTTGGTAGGTGGGTGGGAGCCAGAGTGAAGGGACTCAGGGCAGGACATATGGTTAAACGAGGATAACGTACAGTCAGACTGTCAAAAAGAGCAGGCAGATGATAGGACATAATCGCAGCTAGCAGGGTAAGTATCAGTGCATAAGGGATGCTGAATCAAAAAGGGTAGCAAATGCAGCACTCAAGATCTTATATCACAATGCATGGAGTATAAGATAAAGTGGATGATCTTGTTGCACTTTTAAAGATTGTTTGGTATGATGTTGTGGCCATCATTGAATTGTGGCTGAAGGATGGTTGTGGTTGGGAGTTGAATATCCAAGGTTACACATTATATGAAAGGGATAGGAAAGTCAGCATAGAGGGTGGCGTGGCTCTGCCGGGAGGGAATAGCATGAAATCAGTAGAAAGGTGTGACATATGATCGGAAGATGTTGAATCCTTGTGGGTTGTGTTAAAAAATTGCAAGGATAAAAGTACTTTGATGGCAGTTATAAACAGGCCTCTCAACAGTAGCTAGGATGTGGACCACAGGTTGCAACACAAAGTAGAAAACATGTGTCAAAAGGGCAATGTTATGATAGTCATGGGAGATTGGGAAAATCAGATTGGAACTGGATCCCAAAAGAGTGAGTTTGTTGAATGCTTACACAATGTCTTTTTTAGAGCAGTTTGTTGTTGAGCCTGCTAGGGGATCAGCCACACACACAAAATGCTACCTTGGCTGCTGAGTTGCTCCAGCATTTTGTGTATGATGCTTAATTTCCAGCATCTGCAGATTTTCTTGTTTGTGTTAGGGGATCGTGTACACTGGATTGGGTGTTACGTAATGAACCAGAGCTGATTAGGGAGCTTGAGGTAAAAGAACCCTCAGGAACCATTGATCACAACATGACTGAGCTCAACTTGAAATTTGACAGGGAGAAAGTAAAGTCTGATGTAACAGTATTTCAGTGGAGTAAAGGAAATTATAGTGGTATGAAAGACGAGTTAGACAAAGTAAATTGGAAGGAGATGCTGGCAGGGTTGACAACAGAGCAGCAATGGTGTGAGTTTCAGGGGAAAATGAGGAAGGTGCAGGATAGATATACTCCAAAAACAAATAAATACTCAAATGACAAAATAGAACGACTGTGGCTGACAAAGGAGGTCAAAGCTAATGTAAAAACAAAAGAGACGGCATCCAACAAAGCAAAAATTAGTGGGAAGGCAGAGGATTGGGCAGCTTTTACAACCCTACACAGAGCAACTAAAAGAACCATTAGGAGTGAAACAGTGAAATACGAAAGAGAGATGAGAGTGGATATAGGACTATTAGAAAATGAGATCAAAGAAATAATAACGGGAATAATCTGATAGCAGATTAACTAAGTGAGCATTTTGCATCAGTGTTCACTGTGGAAGACACTAGCAGTGTGTCACATGTTGAAGGGTGTGAGGGAAGAGAATTGAATAGCAGTTGCTATGACAAGGAAGAAGATTCTCCAAAAGGCTGAGAGACCTAGTGGTACATAAGTCACATGGACCAGAACCATAGGGTTCTGAGAGAGGTACCGGTAGAGATCGTGGAGGCATTAGTAATGATCTTTCAAAAATCCTTGGACTCTGGCATTATGCCAGTTGGACTGGAAAATTGCAGATGTCACTCCACTCTTTAAGAAAGGAGGAAGGCTGCAGAAAGAAAATTATAGAGCAGTTAGCCTGACATGGTTGGGAAGATGTTGGAGTCAATTGTTAAGGACAGGGTTATGGAGTACTTGGTGACTCGGGACAAGAAAGGATAAAGTCAGCATGGTTTCAATAGACAATAGACAATAGGTGCAGAAGTAGACCATTCGGCCCCTTGAGTCTGCAACGCCATTCTGAGATCATGGCTGATCATTCACTATCAATACCCAGTCCCTGCCTTGTCCCCATATCCCTTGATTCCCCTATCCATCAGATATCTATCTAGCTCCTTCTTGAAAGCTTCCAGAGAATTGGCCCCCACCGTCTTCCGAGGCAGTGCATTCCACACCTCCACAACTCTCTGGGAGAAGAAGTTCTTCCTCAACTCTGTTTTAAATAACTGACCTCTTATTCTTAATCCATGCCCTCTGGTACTGGACTCTCCCAACATCTGGAACATATTTCCTGCCTCAATCCTATCAAATCCTTTAATTATCTTAAACGTTTCAATCAGATCCCCTCTCAATCTCCTCAATTCCAGTGTGTACAAGCCCAATCTCTCCAATCTCTCTGCGTAAGACAGCCCTGCCATCCCAGGAATCAACCTAGTGAATCTACGCTGCACTTCCTCAATTGCTAGAATGTCCTTCCTTAAACCTGGAGACCAAAACTGTACACAATATTCCAGGTGTGGTCTCACCAGGGCCCTGTACAGATGCAAAAGGACATCCTTGCTCTTGTACTCAATTCCCCTTGTAATAAAGGCCAACATTCCATTTGCCCTCTTCACTGCTTGTTGCACTTGCTCATTCACCTTCATTGACTGATGAACTAGGACTCCTAGGTCTCTTTGCATTTCTCCCTTACCTAACTCTACACCGTTCAGACAATACTCTGCCCTCTTGTTCCTGCTTCCAAAGTGGATAACTTCACATTTATTCACATTGAATGACATCTGCCAAGTATCTGCCCACTCACCCAGCCTATCCAAGTCTCCCTGTATTCTCCTAACGTCCTCTTCATATGTCGCACTGCCACCCAGTTTAGTATCGTCAGCAAACTTGCTGATATAGTTTTCAATGTCCTCATCTAAATCGTTGACATAAATCGTAAAGAGCTGTGGTCCCAATACAGAGCCCTGTGGTACCCCACTAGTCACCTCCAGCCAGTCCGAGAAACACTCATTCACTGCTACCCTTTGCTTTCTATCTGCCAACCAGTTTTCTATCCATGTTGAAACCCTGCCCCCAATGCCATGAGCTCTGATTTTACTCACCAATCTCCTATGTGGCACCTTATCGAATGCCTTCTGAAAATCTAGGTACACTACATCCACTGGCTTACCCTCGTCTAACATCCTTGTTACACCCTCAAAAAACTCCAACAGATTAGTCAAGCATGATTTGCCCTTGGTAAATCCATGCTGGCTCGGCCTAATCCTATTACTGCCATCAAGATATGCCACTATTTCGTCCTTAATAATGGACTCAAGCATCTTCCCCACGACTGACGTTAGGCTAACAGGGTGATAGTTCTCTGTTTTCTCCTTCCCTCCCTTCTTGAAAAGTGGGATAACATTAGCCACTCTCCAATCTTCAGGAACTGATCCTGAATCTAAGGATATCTTGCATGATGAACCTGCTGGAATTCTTTGAGGAGATTACACATAGAACAGATAAAGGGGATGCAGTTATTGGATGCATAAAGTGCTGTCACATGAAAGGAGCATCTATCATTAAAGACCTCCACTACCTAAGGCCATGTCCTTGTTTACTACTAACGGTGGGCAGGAAGTCTCACACCACCAGATTCAGGAACAGTTATTATCCTACAACAATTAGGTTCGTCAATCAGCAGTTAGTTCATTCACTATTACTCTGAACTGATTCTACGACCTATAGACTCCTCTTCAAGCACTCTTTACACAATCATGTTCTCAGTATTATTTTTATTTTCACAATTTGTGTTCTTTCGTATATTGGTTGTTTGTCAGTCTTTAGCTGTTTATGTGTAGTTTATTTTTTGTAAAATTCTATTGTACTTCTATTTTTTCCTGTAAATGCCTGCAAGAAAGTGAACTCAATGTAGTATATGATAACATATATTGCATGTAATCTGATAATAAATTTACTACGAAAAACTTGGGCATGCTTATTATCTGTCTCAGGAATTAGCCTGCTATATTTTATTTCTATCTGTTTCATCAGCAGAGATTATTTTGGCAATTAGTGCAAACCCACTTCCCATCCCTATCTTCATCCCATCTCCCAACCACCACATCTCAACATTTACAATGCATGATACGACCAAGGGATGTGTTAGCATGGGAACACATGCTGATGATGGAGCTTTGGAAAAGATCAGTTTGTACTTGTCACAGGTCAGTGTAACAAGCCAGTAACAGAAAATTCAAGGCCAATGTCGTCCACTTACCAGTTGCAACTTTTTCTTTTCTCTTTCACTTGTGCCTTGAACAGATTCTAATGCAGCTTGATGTTTTTCAGATAACTCCTCCATACTTTTCCTAAAGGTTTCCTTTAGAAATCTAGTTTCCTCTTCAAGCTTGTGGCGCAGGTTTGTTATCTCCTGTTCATAATATTGCCTTTGCATTTCTTTTTCTTCATTTAAGGACTGCAGTTAAAAATCATACACTGAGTGACAAGCATAATACTAAGCATTAGATCTTGCAAGGTTCAAAGGACTTAGCACTGGGGTCCAATTTCTATATCAACTACATTTTCATTGGATTTGAAAAGGACTCATTCATTTTAATACACCACTGTCTTATTTTTTAATTCTGTCATGAATCAAACATAAAGAAGGATCAAAATATTAATTAGATTTAATGGAAAGTCAAAATTACAGTTAATATTTGGAATGAACTAAGTATCAGTAGAATTATTTGATACAAGATTAAGGGTGGCAATTCTACACACTGACTGATGGCCAATAGTTCAACTTCAAGCTCAGTTGTCAGTCAAGAATACATATCAAAGCAGTCAAATGAAACAGGGTGCAAGGTGCAAAACACAGAATCAGGTTTATTATCACCAGCATGTGACGTGAAATTTGTTAACTTAGCAGCAGCAGTTCAAATGCAATACATAATCTAGCAGAGAGAGAAAAATAATAATAAATAAACAAGTAAATCAATTACGTATGTTGAATAGATTATTTAAAAAAGTGCAAAAACAGAAATACTGTATATTAAAAAAGTGAAATAGTGTCCAAAGCTTCAAAGTCCATTTGTGAATTGGATACCAGAGGGGAAGAAGCTGTTCCTGAATTACTGAGTGTGTGCCTTCAGGCTTCTGTATCTCCTACCTGATGGTAACAGTGAGAAAAGGGCATGCCCTGGGTGCTGGAAGTCTTTAATAATGGACGCTGCCTTTCTGAGACACCGCTCCCTAAAGATGTCCTGGGTACTTTGTAGGCTAGTGCTCAAGATGGAGCTGACTAGATTTACAACCTACCGCAGCTTCTTTTGGTTCTATGCAGTAGCCCGTCCATACCAGATAGTGATGCAGCCTGTCAAAATGCTCTCTATGGTACAACTATAGAAGTTTTTGAGTGAATTTTTTGACATGCCAAATCGTTTCAAATTCCTAATAAAGTATAGCCGCTGTCTTGCCTTCTTTATGACTACATCAGTACGCTGGGATCAGGTTATGTCCTCAGAGATCTTGACACCCAGGAACTTGAACTCTCCATTTCTGATCCCTCTATGAGGATTGGTATGTATTCCTCCGACTTACCCTTCCTGAATTCCACAATCAGCTCTTCCATCTTACTGACGTTGAGTGCCAGGTTGTTGCTGCGGCACCATTCCACTAGTTGGCATATCTCACTCCTGTATACTCTCTCGTCAGCACCTAAGATTCTACCAACAATGGTTGTATCATCAGCAAATTTGTAGATGTTATTTGAGCTATGCCAGCCACACAGTCATGTGTATACAGAGAGTGGAGCAGTGGGTTAAGCACACGCCTCTGAGATGCGCCAGTGTTGATCATCAGCGAAGAGGATATGTTATCACCTGTCCACGCAGACTGTGGTCTTCCGGTTAGGAAGTTGAGGATCCAATTACAGAGGGAGGTACAGAGGCCCATGTTCTGCAACTTCTCAATCAGGATTGTGGGAATAATGGTATTAAATGCTGAGCTATAGTCGATGAACTTGATGTACATGTTTGTGTCGTCTACATGGTCTAAAGCTGTGTGAAGAGCCATGGCGATTGCATCTGCCGTAGACATATTGTGACGAAAGGCAAGTTACAATGGGTCCTGGTCCTTGCTGAGGCAGGAATTCAGTTTAGTCATAACCTACCTCTCAAAGCATTTCATCATTGTCGATGTGAGAGCTACTGGGTGGTAGTCGTTAAGGCAGCCCATGTTATTCTTCTTTGGCACTGGTATAATTGTTATCTTTTTGAAGCATGTGAGAACTTCTGCCTGTACCAGTGAGAGGTTGAAAGTGTCCTTGAATACTCCGGCTAGTTGGTTGGCACAAGTTTTCCAAGCGTTACCAGGAACTCCATCGGGACCTTCCACCTTGCGAAGGTTCACTCTCTTTAAAGACAGCCTAATATCGGACTCTGAGACAGAGATGACAGGGTCATCAGGTGCAGCAGGGATCTTCACAGCTGTAGTTGTGTTTTCCCGTTCAAAGCATGCATAGAATGTGTTGAGTTCATCTGGTAGTGAAGCATCACTGCCATTCATACTATTGGGTTTCGCTTTGTAGGAAGTAATGTCTTGCAGTCCCTGCCAGAGCTGCCATGCATCTGATATCGCCTCCAACCTCATTCGAAATTTTCCCTTCACCCTTAAAATAGCCCACTGTAAATCATACCTGGTGTTCTGGTACAGGTCTGGGTTGCCAGACTTGAATGTCACAGATCTAGCCTTCAGCAGATGACGTACCTCCTGGTTCATCCTTGGTTTTTGGTTTGGGAATGTACAGTAAGTCTTTGTAGGCACACACTCATCCACACAGGTGTTAATGAAGTCAGTAATAACTGCAGCATACTCATCCAGATTCAAAGATGAATCCCTGAATACAGTCCGGTCCACTGATTCAAAGCAGTCCTGTATGCATTTCTGTGCTTATGAAAGCAAAAACCATAAAAATATATTAAAAATAATAATATAGTCCAAGTCCCCTGACTGTCATGGCTGTAGATTGATGGTGCATGGATGTTGTTCTGATGCCATGCTTCTGTAGAACAAGTTTGTAGTTTTTTTTTGCCTCATTCAAGTGCAGCTGCAGATGAGCACAATCCAGCTTTGGGTCTTCCACCAAGGAACACTGGATGGCAGCACCGACAGATGGGCCAGCCCCCAACCTAACGCAGAATCAAGCTGCACACAACCGGTCCCGGTGTCTCCTATTCCGCGGCAGCTGCAAGATGCGATCTCAAGGCATGAGGGCCTTGTCTGTTGAACAACCGAGGCAACTCAAGTCCCCTGTTGTCAGTCTCACCAACGAACTACTGAATTGGTCTCACAGTATCCTACATTATCATTGTCTAACAGAGTCTTGCAATCACAACAAGAAGGTCCAAGATAATCAGCTGCACCATCTGTTGAATTGTACACCATCTGACACCTTTCTCCATGGGTACCTGAAGCAGGCTGCAAGAGAACAAGAAGAAGCAGGCAACAAGTCCAGCTCCACCATCATCCAGCAACCCAATATTGGGGTAGACCTGCAGCATTTTGTGTTCTTAATATCCAGCAGTGTTTTGCATTTGTGAAAAAGATATAGAAGACAAACAACAACACCTTTGTTTGGACCCAGAGATGCCACTGTATCCAAGCGTGTCATCATCTTACCAATCTTTTCACGGGTCATTATTACCATGTCTCTTTTTAAATGTTGCTTTTAGTTTAACCTCTAAATCTATTTATCATGACATTAGTTCTGATTAGATTGCATAAAACTACATTGCATCCGTCTTGTACTAAAATATTTTTCACACTCTGTTACTTATTTGGCTTACAACTTTTTCCTAGCAGTTAATCTGGCCAAGATCTCTTTTCATTTTAATTACATTATTTAATGATCTATCCAAAAACTATAACTTTGACTGTTCTTTCCATTTTCAATATTTGTCAAAACCCCTCTTTTAACTCAGCTTGTATGCTGCACCTATTTAGTTATTCAGAACCAAGTTTGAAAGTGCTTCTACCTCCTCCTCCTCTGGCAGTGCTTGTGCCTTGAGTTTAATTTGCGTCCATTCAAAGAAGCATCAGGATCTGCAGACTTTGGCTATGTCCACACTACGCCAGATAAATCCGTAACCGAAGCTTTTTCTCTTCGTTTTACCCTCCGTCCACACTAAAATGGCATTTTTGTCCCCCGAAACTAGAGCTTTTCAAAAATGCTTTCCAGGGTGGGTATTTTTGAAAACGCTGCTCGAGCAGATCAGTGTGGACGGGGTAACCAGAGACTTCTGAAAACACTGTCAGACGGCAGCGCGCTATTTCATTGTTTTTTTGAACGCAACCTAACAATTTCAGAACAGAGGGCAACGAAACTGATGCCAGAAGAGTTAGAAATATACTCATCAAATACTTTGACCCATAACTTACTGAATAAATAAGTATACTAACTTTGCCCTGTTTTTCTGTCCCTGCTCGTATGAAGGTGGTTTATCTATTTATGCAAGTACTTTGACAATAGATGTGTAACAGCCTAATGTAACATTGTATGGAAATACAAGATAACATTGATGCAGACATGTTTTATACATTTAACAAGGTGCTTTATTAATGCAACAGAGTTAGTCAGTTTTTCAATGTTCGTCGTCAGCTGGGTCAATCTGTCCATGAACTCCCTGTCGGTTGCCTCCATACGCTCCAGTATTTGTTTTTTTTACTCTTAAGTTCTCCTGCGCAAGAGCCAACAGCTGTCCGTCATTTTAAGTTTTTCTAGTCTGTAACTACACAAACACACACTTGTACGGCGAGATTCGACACCAAACACGTCGCTTGTTTTCGGTAGATGTGTCCTGCGCATGCGCAGTAGGAGGAGATTCGCTGAAATCTCCGTTTCAATGTAGACAGAGATACTTTTAAAAATGCATAGTGTGGATGCCTATCGTTTTTACATGAAACTGGTGTTTTCAAAATTATCCGGCCGAGTGTGGATGTAGCCTTTGCCATAGGTAGAACGGGTGGTGTCTGATGGAGCTGGTGGGTGGGAAGTCATCCATTATTTCTGTTGTTTGTGCACACCTTCATGTTCTTCCAGTGACTTCATGGATGATTTCTCTCCATTCTGAGTGATCAAGGGCCATGATCCCCATGTCACTGAGAATGTTACATGTTTTCAAGACAACTTCCAAAACATACTGAAGCAGTTTCTTTGTCCACCTGGAAAAGCTCTTGCCTGTTAATAGGATTTGGGATGAACTCTTGTTTCAAAGGATCTAGACTCTGGCATGCAGATGATGTTGCCTATCCTCCAGACTTGGGTAACTCAAGTTGCTAGGCAGGGAATATTGGCCTCTGAGAAGATACTGACAAAGGTTTGCCCATCCTGCCAGTTTAATAGGATAATTTTTCAGACAACATATTAATGGGGTTCTTTGAGTTTCTTTTGACATTTTACTTAAAATCTTTCAAAATTGAGTGTGTACCTCCAGATCTTTCCCACATATTTCTCACATATCTTTCACTATATTACCAAATGGATGGTTGGACAAAAAAGACATGTACATTCGATTGCTGTTCACAGACTTCAGTTCAGCATTCAACACAATCATTCCTCAGAAACTGACTGGAAAGCTGAGCCTACGGGGCCTGAACACCTCCCCCTGCAACTGGATCCTAGACTTCCTGACTGGAAGACCTCAGTCTGTCCGGATCAGAAGCAGCATCTTCAACACCATCACACTGAGCACGGGGGCCCCCCCAGGGCTGTGTGCTCAGTCCACTGCTGTTCACCCTGCTCACCCACGACTGTGCTGCAAGACACAGCTCGAACCACATCTTCAAGTTTGCCGATGACACAACCGTGGTGGGTCTCATCAGCAAGAACGACGAGTCAGCATACAGAGAGGAGGTGCAGCAGCTAACGGACTGGTGCAGAGCCAACAACCTGTCCCTGAATGTGAACAAAACAAAAGAGCTAGTTATTGACTTCAGAAGTGCACAGAGCGACCACTCCTTGCTGAACATCGACGGCTCGTCGGTTGAGATCGTTAAGAGCACCAAATTTCTAGGTGTTCACCTGGCAGCGAATCTCACTTGATCCCTCAACACCAGCTCCATAGCAAAGAAAGCCCAGCAGCATTCTCTACTTTCTGCGAAGGCTGAGGAAAGTCCGTCTCCCACCACCCCCATCCTCACCACATTCTACAGGGAGCATTGAGAGCATCCTGAGCAGCTGCATGACTGCCTGGTTTGGAAATTGCACCATCTTGGATTGCAAGACCCTGCAGCGGATAGTGAGATCAGCTGAGAAGATCATCGGGGTCTCTCTTCCCGCTATTACAGACATTTACACTGCACGCTGCATCCGTAAAGCAAACAGCATTATGAAGGACCCCACGCACCCCTCATGCAAACTCTTCTCCCTCTTGCCATCTGTGAAAAGGCACTGAAGCATTTGGGCTCTCGCGACCAGACTATGTAACAGTTTCTTCCCTGAAGCCATTAGACTCCTCAATAGCCAGAGTCTGGACTGACACCAACTTACTGCCCTCTACTGTGCCTATTGTCTTTTTTATTATCTATTGTAATGCCTGCACTGTTTTGTGCACTTTATGCAGTCCTGGGTAGGTCTGTAGTCCAGTGTAGTTTTTGTGTGTTTTACATAGTTCAGTGTAGTTTTTGTATTGTTCATGTAGCACCATGGTCCTGAAAAACATTGTCTCGTTTTTACTGTGTACTGTACCAACAGTTATGGTCAAAACGACAATAAAAAGTGACTTGACTTGATTTGATTTATACTTCATTAGGAGTTTGAAGAGATATGGCATGTCAACTAATACACTTGAAAACTTTTATAGATGTACCATGGAGAGCATCCTGAAAGGCTGCATCACTGTCTGGTATTGGGGGGGACTACTGCACAGGACCAAAAGAAGCTGCAAAGGGTTGTAAATCTAGTCAACTCCATCATGGGTACTAGCTTACAAAGTATCCAGGACATCTTCAGGGAGTGGTGTCTCAGAAAGGCAGCGTCCATTATTAAGAACCTCCAGCACCCAGGGCATGCCCTTTTCTCACTGTTATCATCAGGTAGGAGGTACAGAAGCCTGAAGGCACACACTCAGTGATTCAGGACCAGCTTCTTCCCCTCTGCCATCTGATTCCGAAATCGACATTGAACTCTTGGACACCGCCTCACTTTTTTTAATATATAGTATTTCTGATTTTTGCACCTTTAAAATCTATTCTATGTACCTATACTGTAATTGATTTACTTATTTGTTTATTATTATTATTATTATTATTATTATTATTAATTTTTTATTTCTCTTCTATATTATGTATTGCATTGAACTGTTGCTAAGTTAACAAATTTTATGTCACATGCCAGTGATAATAAACCTAATTCTGATTCTGAGTAAGGGAAATGCTGGCAGGGATGGTAGCAGAGCAGCAATGGCATCTGTTTCTGGGAAAAAGTGAGGAAGGTGCAGGACATGTGTATTCCAAAAATGAAGAAATACTCAAATGGTAAAATAGTACAACCATGGCTGACAAGGAAATTCAAAGCTATTGTAAATGCTTTGAAAGAGCATAAAACAAAGCAAACATTAGTGGGAAGATAGAGCATTGGGAAGTTTTTTAAAATCTACAGAGAGCAAATTTTAAAAATCATTAGAAGGGAAAAGATGAAATATGAAAGCAAGCTAGCAAATAATATCAAAGTGGATAGTAAAAGTTTTTTCAAGTATGTTAAATATAAAAGAGAAATGAGGGCGGATATAGGAATTCAAACATGAGAAAATCTGCAGATGCTGGAAATTGAAGCAACACATACAAAATGCTGGTGGAACACAGCAGGTCAGGCAACATCTATAGGAAGAAGTACAGTCAACATTTCGGGTTGAGACCCTTCATCAGGACTAACAGAAAAAAGAGATAGTAAGAGATTTGAAACTGGGAGGGAGAGGGGGAGACCCGAAATGATAGGAGAAGACAGGAGGGGGAGGAATGAAGCTAAGAGCTGGTAAGTTGATTTGTAAAAGGGATACAAGGCTGGAGAAGAGGGAGTATCATAGGACGGAAGGCCTTGGAAGAAAGAAAGGGGGGAGCACCAAAGGAAGGTGGAGAACAGGCAAGGAGTTATTATAGACAATAGACAATAGGTGCAGAAGTAGACCATTCGGCCCCTCGAGTCTGCACCGCCATTCTGAGATCATGGCTGATCATTCACTATCATTACCCAGTCCCTGCCTTGTCCCCATATCCCTTGATTCCCCTATCCATCAGATATCTATCCAGCTCCTTCTTGAAAGCATCCAGAGAATTGGCCTCCACCGTCTTCCGAGGCAGTGCATTCCACACCTCCACAACTCTCTGGGAGAAGAAGCTCTTCCTCAACTCTGTTTTAAATAACTGACCTCTTATTCTCAATCCATGCCCTCTGGTACTGGACTCTCCCAACATCTGGAACATATTTCCTGCCTCAATCCTATCAAATCCTTTAATTATCTTAAACGTTTCAATCAGATCCCCTCTCAATCTCCTCAATTCCAGCGTGTACAAGCCCAATCTCTCCAATCTCTCTGCGTAAGACAGCCCTGCCATCCCAGGAATCAACCTAGTGAATCTACGCTGCACTTCCTCAATTGCCAGAATGTCCTTCCTTAAATCTGGAGACCAAAACTGTACACAATATTCCAGGTGTGGTCTCACCAGGGCCCTGTACAAATGCAAAAGGCCATCCTTGCTCTTGTATTCAATTCCCCTTGTAACAAAGGCCAACATTCCATTTGCCCTCTTTACTGCCTGTTGCACTTGCTCATTCACCTTCATTGACTGGTGAACTAGGACTCCTAGGTCTCTTTGCATTTCTCCCTTACCTAACTTGACACCGTTCAGACAATACTCTGCCCTCTTGTTCCTGCTTCCAAAGTGGATAACTTCACATTTATTCACATTGAATGACATCTGCCAAGTATCTGCCCACTCACTCAGCCTATCCAAGTCTCCCTGTATTCTCCTAACGTCCTCTTCGCATGTCACAATGCCACCCAATTTAGTATCATCAGCAAACTTGCTGATATAGTTTTCAATGCCCTCATCTAAATCATTGACATAAATCGTAAAGAGCTGTGGTCCCAATACAGAGCCCTGTGGTACCCCACTAGTCACCTCCAGCCAGTCCGAGAAACACCCATTCACTGCTACCCTTTACTTTCTATCTGCCAACCAGTTTTTTATCCATGTTGAAACCCTGCCCCCAATGCCATGAGCTCTGATTTTACTCACCAATCTCCTATGTGGCACCTTATCGAATGCCTTCTGAAAATCTAGGTACACAACATCCACTGGCTTACCCTCGTCTAACATCCTTGTTACACCCTCAAAAAACTCCAACAAATTAGTCAAGCATGATTTGCCCTTGGTAAATCCATGTTGGCTCGGCCTAATCCTATTTCTGCCATCTAGATGTGCCACTATTTCGTCCTTAATAATGGACTCAAGCATCTTCCCCACGACTGACGTTAGGCTAACAGGGCGATAGTTCTCCGTTTTCTCCTTCCCTCCCTTCTTGAAAAGTGGGACAACATTAGCCACTCTCCAATCTTCAGGAACTGATCCTGAATCTAAGGAACATTGGAAAATGATCACCAATGCATCCGCAATTTCCTGAGCCACCTCTTTTAGAACCCTCGGATGCAGACCATCTGGACCCGGGGATTTATTAGCCTTCAGTCCTACCAGTCTACTCATCACAGTTTCTTTCCTAATGTCAATCTGCCTCAATTCCTCTGATATCTTATGACCCTGGCCCATCCATACATCTGGGAGATTGCTTGTGTCCTCCCTGGTGAAGACAGATCTAAAGTATGCATTAAATTCTGTTGCCATTTCCCTGTTTCCCATAACAATTTCTCCCAATTCATTCTTCAAGGGGCCAACATTGTTCTTAACTATCTTCTTTCTCTTCACATAGCTAAAAAAGCTTTTGCTATCCCCTTTTATATTCCTGGCTAGACTGAGCTCATACCTGATTTTTTCTCTTCGTATTGCTTTTTTAGTTATTGTGAGAGGGAAAGAGAGAAAAAAATTAGGGATGGGGTAGGAAGGGGAGGAGGGACACTAACGGAAGTTAGAGAAATCAGTGTTCATGCTATCAGGTTGGAAGCTCCCCAGACGGAATATTAGGTGTTGTTCCTCCAACATGAAGAGTAGCTTTATCTC
The DNA here is from genome assembly GCF_030144855.1 of Hypanus sabinus. Taxonomy (NCBI): domain Eukaryota; kingdom Metazoa; phylum Chordata; class Chondrichthyes; order Myliobatiformes; family Dasyatidae; genus Hypanus; species Hypanus sabinus. The sequence continues at coordinate 19,311,879 of NC_082715.1, forward strand.
AACAGTAGAGAAGGCCATGAACTGACATATTGGATTGGGAATGGGACATGGAATTAAAATGTGTTGCCACTGTTAGATGACATATCAAAATGGGAATGTGACGTGGGACATATCGGTGTCCAACATATAATTCTCTATAACTTCCACCATCTCCAATGGGATCCCACCACCAACTGCATCTTTCCCTCCCCTCCTACGTTCTGCTTTCTGCAGGGATCGCTCCCCACACAACTCCCTTGTCTGTTTGTCCCCCACATCCCTTCCCACCGATCTCCCGCCCGGCACTTATCCTTGTAAATGGAACAAGTGCTACACCTGCCCTTACACTTCCCCCCTCACCACCATTCAGGCCCCCAGACAGTCAATATAGGTGAAGCAATACTTCACCTGTGAGTCTGCTGGGGTGATATCCATGGCCTCCTCTACTGTTGAGATGAAGCCACACTCAGGTGGGAGGAACAACACCTTATATTCCGTCTGGGTAGCCTCCAACCTGATGGCATGAACAGTGATTTCTCTAACTTCTGTTAATGCCCGTACTCTGCTTCTTACCCGACCCCTTATCTATTTATCTATTTATTTATCTATTTATTCATCCATCCATCCATTTATCTATCTATCTATCTATCTATTTATTTATTTATTACTTTTCTCTTTTTCCCTCTCACAATAACTCCTTGCCTGTTCTCCATCTTCCTCTGGTGCTTCCCTCCCCCTTTCTTTCTTCCAAGACCTTCCATCCTATGATACTCCCCATTCTCTAGCCTTGAATCCCTTTTGCCAATCAACTTCCCAGCTCTTAGCTTCATCCCGCCCCCTCCTGTCTTCTCCTATCATTTCAGGTCTCGCCCTCCCTCTCCCACTTTCAAATCTCTTACTATCTTTTTTTTCCGTTAGTCCTGATGAAGCGTCTCGACCCAAAACGTCAACTGTATTTCTTCCTATAGATGCTGCCTGGCCTGCTGCGTTCCACCAGCATTTTGTGTGTGTTGAGTGGATATAGGACCGCTAGAAAATGAGGCAGAAAAAATAACAACGGTGGACAAGGAGATGGCTGATGAACTAAATGAGTATTTTGCATCAGTCTTCACTGTGGAGGACACTAGCAGTATGCCTGATATTGTAGCGTGTGAAGGATTAGAACTGCAGCAGTTACTGTTTCAAGAGAGGAGGTGCTCAAAAAGTTGAAAGACCTAAAGGTTCATAAGTCACCCGGACCAGAGGAACTGCACCCCAGAGTTCTAAAAGAGGTAGCATTAGAGATTGTAGTGGCATTAGAAATTATCTTTCAAAAATCATTGGATGCTGGCATTGTGCCAGCGGACTGGAAAATTGCAAATGTTACTCTACTCTTTAAGGAAGAGGGAAGGCAGCCGAAAGGAAATTACAAACCAGTTAGCTTGACCTCAGTGGTTGGGAAGATGTTAGAGACAATTGTTAAGGATGAGATGATGAAGTACTTGGTGACACAGGACAAGATAGTGCAAAGTCAGCGTGGTTTCCTTCAGGGAAAATCCTGCCTGATGAACCTGTTAGAACTTTGTGGAGATTACAAGTAGGATAGATAAAGAGGACTCAGTGGATGTTGTATATTTGGACTTTCAGAAGACATTTGACAAGGTGCCACACATGAGGCTGCTTATCAAGTTAAGAGCTCGTGGTATTACAGGAAAGTTACTAATATAGTTAGAGCATTAGCTGATTGGTAGGAGGCAGCAAGTGAGAATAAAAGGATCCTTTTCTGGTTGGCTGCCAGTGACTAATGATGTTCTGTAGGGGTCGGTGTTGAGACTACATTTTTTATGCTGTATATAAATTATTTAGATGATGGAATAGGTGACTTTGTTGCTAAGTTTGCAGATGATATGAAGATTGGTGGAGGGGCAGATAGTGTTGAGGAAACAAGTAGGAAGCAGAAGGACAGATTAGGAGAATGGGCAAGAAGGTAGCAAATGAAATACAATGTTGGAAAGTACATGGTCATGCACTTTGGTAGTAGAAATAAATGTGCAGACTACTTTCTAAATGGGGAGAAAATCCAGGAATCTGAGATGCAGATGGACTTGGGAGTCCTTGTGCAGAGCACCCTGAAGGTTAACTTGCAGGCAGAGTCAGTGGCGGGGAAGGCAAATGCCACATTAGCATTCATTTCAAGAGGTCTAGAATACAAGAGCAAAGATGTGATGCTGAGGCTTTATAAAGCAGGGGTGAGGCCTCACCTTGAGTATTGTTAACAGTTTTGGGCCCCTCATCTTAGCAAAGATGTGCTGGCATTGGAGAGAGTCCAGAGGAGGTTCACAAAGATGATTCCTAGAATGAAAGGGTTATCATATGAGGAACATTTGATGGCTTTGGGTCTGTACTCGCTGAAATTCAGAAGGATGTGGGGGGGGATCTCATTGAAATCTTTCGAATGTTGAAAGCCTAGACAGAATAGATGTGGAAAGGATGTTTCCTGTGGTGGGAGAGTCTCAGACAAGAGGGAATAGCCTCAGAATAGAAGGGCGCCCTTTCAAAACAGAGATGCAGAGAAATTTCTTTAGCCAGAGGATGGTGAATTTGTGGAATTTGTTGCCACATGCATCTGTGGGTGTATTTAAAGCAGAGATTGACAGGTTCTTGATGGTTGTTGATGATCCAGGGAGGTTGAGGGGGTTCAGTCGGAGGGCACATGGGGCTGACAGAAACCGGTTTTAACCTAGAGATGTGAAATGTAGGATGGATTTGCATTGATGTGGGTAGTTTGAGCCGGATTGCCGTGAGATTGATAATGCTCTCAACTCGAACGGTCCCGGGGGGTGGGGGGGGGGGGAGCTTCTTGGGCTTGTTCTTGAGTGGAATGAATGTCTTTGGACGAGAGCCACACCATCTGCCCAGATACAGATACACCAGCTGTCGATACTCAGGAGCAGGGGTACGATGACGGTCAGCAATTTTTTCGTTACGGTTGACTGAGCTAAGCAGGGCCGTGCGTGTCTTCCCAGATTTTCTGGCACCTGTGTATATGGGCCTGAACTGACGGCCTGTGACGAGGTGGGGACAAGGGTGCTGGGAGAGGACCCATATGCAGGACACAAACACGTCTTTCTTAGGTACAATAAAATAGCGTTTATTACTCACTACACAGAAGATTGGGGAATCGAGGACAAAGAGAAACACGAACCTTGGACTACGGGGATTAGGGACTTGGATCGCTGCAGACCTTGGACTAGGACAGGGTGGAACATGGGCAGCCACGGACCTTGGGGACTGGGACCACCACTGCCCTTGGACTTGGAGACTGGGACCTTGATTCACAGCCGCCAGACGCTTGGATACCATGGATCACTGCAGCCAGGAACGTGGACACCAAGGCACAGGACAAGGAATCTTGAACCAGGACTCCTCCTTCAGATCAGGCATCGAGCCGGGACTCTTCGAAGGGTCAACATGGACAACGGGCAGGAACATCGAGTCAGGACTCCGCCTTCCACTCGCCCCTGGTAGGTTGACCTTGCCACTCTGGTGACGGAAAGCAAATTGCTGGTACTCCGATGTGGGCTGGATCACTCTGGCTTATCGTAGCGGCAGTGGCGACTTGCGAAGGCTTCTTAACACTCTTGCCCCGAACGGCTAAAGCCAGGGGTTTATAAGCTGCCGGTTCAGGTCGAGGGTAGATTACCTTGATTGCCAAGCTCAAGGGACGCATGAAACAAAATTAAAAGGGAACAAGGCGTCAATGGTCCGGATTGCAACCTAACTAAATTTAAAGGGGAACCGATCCAGACCATGACACGGCACCGCAATCTCCTCTTCCTGGGCGGGAAACAGCGGGAGTTGATACCCGAGAGAGCATTCAAACAGAGATTTTCTGGTAGCGGTGCTGACCAGAGAGTTGTGGGCGTATTCTATTCATGCGAGATGGCTGCTCCAAGTAGATGGGTTGTTGGATGTTATACAACATAACGCCGCCTCCAACTCCTGGTTGATCCACTCTGTTTGCCTCTGCGTCTGTGGGTGAAACCCGGACGACAGGCTAACTGAGGCACCAAGAGCTTGACAAAAAGATCTCCAAACTTGCGAAATGAATTGAGGTCCCCGGTCGGAGACAATATCCAAAGGGATTCCGTGATGTTGGAAAAAGTGGATGACGAGAAGGTCTGCGGTCTCCTGTGCAGAAGGTAGTTTAGGGAGGGCTACAAAATGTACCGACTTGTTGAAACGGTCCACCACCATGAGTAAGGCAGTGTTTCCATGTGAAGAGGGCAGACCAGTGACGAAATCTAAAGCGATGTGGGACCAGAGACGCCCAGGGACAGGTAGGGGACAGAGTAATCCCACAGGTGGCCGATGGGAGGCTTTTCGACTGGCGCAGACAGAACATGCAGAAATATAGGAACGGGTGTCAGCATCCATGGAGGGCCACCAGAAATGCCTCTTCAGGAGGGTCAGGGTCCGATCGATTCTGGGATGGCAGGCGAAACAATAATTGTGCCCTCACTGTAGAACCTGTGATCGAACAGAATCGGGTACAAAGAGGCGATTGGGAGGTCCAGTGCCTGGGTCGGGTTGAGTCCTTTGGGCTTCTTTGACTCTGGACTCGATCTCCCAGGTAAGGGCAGCCACTACACAGGATGGTGGAAGAATGGTCTTAGGGTTGCGACGGTCCTCCTTGGAAACATATTGATGGGAGAGGGCATCAGGCATTCTTGGACCCCAGGCGATAGGTGAAGGAGAACCTGAACCGGCCAAAAAATAATGCCCAAACGACCTGGCAGGAATTCAGGTGTTTGGCGGTCTGCATATATTCAAGGTTCTTGTGGTCTGTCCAGATGATGAACGGGTGTTCTGCCCCCTCCAACCAGTGTCTCCACTCCTCCTATACCAGTTTGACCGCTAGTAGCTCCCGGTTCCCCACGTCGTAGTTCCGTTCAGCGGGAGACAGTCGGCGAGAGAAGAAGATACAGGGATGTAGTTTCTGATCCGGGCCCAAACGTTGGGACAGTACCGCTCCCACCCTGGAGTCAAAGATGTCAACCTCCACAACAAACTGACAGGAGGGATCCAATTGAATCAGAACGGGAGCAGACGTGATACGCCTCTTTAGTTCTGCGAGTGCTGAGTCCGCCTCAGAATTCCAAAGGAAAGGTGTGGCAGTCGAGGTAAGTTGGGTAAGGGGAGCCGCCACCTGTCTAATTTCTGATGAACCCGCGATAGAAGTTCGTGAACCCCAGGAACCATTGGAGTTGCTTGCAGACGGTGTGTTTTGGCCATTCCGCCACAGCCCGGATCTTTTCAGGATCAGTTCTCACCTGTCTCCTCTCAATGATATAACCTAGGAAGCTGACCAAGGGGACGTGGAATTTGCATTTCTCCGCCTTTACGAATAATTTATTATCCCCCAGCCTCTGCAGGACTTGACGGACATGGTGCACCTGTTGCTCGGGACTGCTGGAAAAGATCAGGATGTCATCCAGGTAGACAAACACAAAGCCGTTAATGAAGTCTCTTAGTACATCGTTAATCAAGGCTTGAAAAACAGCAGAGGCATTGGTGAGGCCGAAAGGCATGACTAGGTACTCAAGTGGTCTAACGGGGTATTGAAAGCCATCTTCCACTCATCTCCCTCCCTTATCCGGACCAAATGGTAGGCATTTCAGAGGTTCAACTTCGAGAAGGTGGTGGCTTCATGAAGTGGCTCGAATGCAGAACTTATAAGAGGCAGTGGTTCTTAATGGTTATACGATTTAGGCCTCTGTAGTCGATGCAGGGACGGGGAGAGCCATCCATCTTCCCCACAAAGAAGAACCCTGCACCCACTGGGGAGGATGAGCGTCGAATAATGCCCGCCGCGAGAGATTCACTGATGTAACCTTCCAGTGCTTCCCTCTCTGGCCGGGACAGATTATACAGCCAACAGGTGGGTAGAGTAGCTCCGGGGAGAAGGTCGATGGCACAATCGTATGGTCGGTGTGGAGGCAGGGAAAGGGCGTGTTGTTTGCTAAAGACTTGTCCCAGGTTGTGGTACTCTGCTGGAACCCTGGACAGGTCAGGGGGTTCAACGGCAGATGAGGTCATGGTGATTCTCACAGGGGAAAGGGCCAACTGTAGACAAGTGAAGTAACAAAATGGACTCTAGCTGGTGATCTTCCCGGTGGACCAATCAATGCAAGGATTATGGCGGCTTAGCTAGGGGTACCCAAGAACTATCGGAGCTTGAGGAGAGGAAATTAGGTTAAATTGTACCTGCTCCTGATGATTCCCAGAGAGGATCAAAGACAGTGGTGGAGTACGGTGAGTGACTCTGGCCAGAAATCTTCCTTCCAGTACCCGGGCTTCCAGAGGGGTACTCAATGGCTCCCGAGGAATTCCGGCCTGGGAAACTATGTTTTCATCCAACAGATCCCCCTCAGCTCTGGAGTCTATCAAGGCAGGCAAGGACAGGGACGGTTGGTTGTGGTTCACAGTAGCTTGGATCTGCATCCAGGATTGGGAGACAGAAGGGAATGTTGTCTGACTCACCAGGGTCCCCCTTTCCACTGGAGAGCCATCCCTTTTGGCTGAAGGGAATAGGTAGCACGAAAGTGGCCAGACTGACCACAATAGAAACAATCCCCGGCTCTGAATCTCCGGAGTGGCTCTGTGGGAGAAAGACGGCTCCGTCCCAGCTGCATTGGTTCCTCTCCCGGGATGGTGTGCTATTCTAGGAATGGGAGGAGGAGAGAGGTTAGGGCTGGGATTAGATGGTAAAGCATGCCGTGGGGTGGCCAAAGGAGCAGGGCAACTGGTTCTCTCCCTCTGCCGTTCTCGGAGTTGGTTGTCCAGCCTGGTGGCTAGGGAGATCACTGAATCCAGGCTGTTGAGTCATCCCTAGCCGCCAACTCGTCCTTTACTTTATCACAGAGGCCTTGCCGGACGGAATACCTCCTGGAGTGCCGCAACATTCCAACCCGAGTCGACCGCTAGTGTCCAGTACTCCTCGGAGTATTCAGCATCACTGCGTGAGCCTTGACAGAGGGTGAGTAGACGCTTGGTGGCATCCCTACCGCAGACTGGATGGTCAAAAATCTTCCTTATCTCTGAAATGAAGGTGAGGAAGGAAGAGCAGGTCTCTGGCTGATTGTCCCAAATCGCGGTGGCCCAAGCTAAGGCATTTCCTCGCAAGAACCCCGTAATGTAAGCTACTTTCGCTTGGTCAGAGGCGTATGTGGATGGCTGCTGCACGAACACCAAGGAGCATTGCAGAAGAAAAGCCCTGGCACTTCCCCAGATCTCCGGCGTAGGGTTCTGCTTTGGGTACGTGCGGCTCACTTAACGGACGTGTAGTGAATGCATCAGGTGTCGCCAATATAGGCTGTCTTGGTTGGTTAGACAGAGTTCCGGGGTCGACGGGGTAAGATGGGTGGATACTCAGTCGACCTGTTCACTGACTTTTCTTATGTCCACTGACAGGGAGCAGAGGTACTCCATGACATCCCAAAGCAGCTGATTGTGCAGGCCCAGTAAGGAGTCCTGGCTGGCGAGGGCTTGTTGCAAGGGATTCGTGTCCCCTGGGTTCATGCTGGCCAGTTTGTTCTGCTCCTATGTCTTATGGTCTTAGGGTGTAAATAAATGTTTTGAAAGAGCCTGTTGCATGGGGCAACTGAGGAGAACCCAAGTGCAGGACATCGGCACGTCGACTGAGTTGGGGAGGCTGGCGTAGACTTGAACGTAGAACAGGAAACCAGAAGAATCTTGACATGGAGACGGGAGTTATAGCGACTTTCCAGAAACTGGAGCGGAACTTAGAACTGACAGTTCTAATCAGACAAGGGAACAAAGTATCACACGAGAATAGACCAACAAACTGGCAACCTGTGATAGTGTCGCCATCGTATTTATTTCCCAGTCTCTGATGAAATCCAGATGTACGGTTATTGGGTAAACGAGCAGCAATGGAGATCAAATGACTGAAATTGGGGCATAGCTAGGGAGAAAGAAGTGTTAAAGGGGAACGGCCAACCGGACCCATGACAGATCCTTCTAATAGATGCAAATATTCCATCTTTTTATTGATATCCTAAATTAATGACAGTCAGGTTTATTATCACCGGCATGTGACGTAAAATGTGCTAACTTAGCAGCAGAAGTTCAATTCAATAGATAATCTAACAGAGAGGGAAAAAAATAAAATAAAAATAATAACAATAAGCAAGTAAATCAATTACATATATTTAATAGATTTAAACAAATGTGCAAAAACAGAAATGCTGTATATTAAAACAAAAGTGAGGTAGTGTCCAAAGATTCAATGTCCATTTTGGAATCGAATGGCAGAGGGGAAGAAGCTGGTCCTGAATCACTGAGTGTGCGTCTTCAGGCTTCTGTACTTCCTACCTGATGGTAACAGTGAGAAAAGGGCATTCCCCAGGTGCTGGAGGTCCTTAATAACAGATGTTGCCTTTCTGAGACACAGCTCCCTTGAAGATGTCCTGGGTACTTTGTAGGTTAGTACTCAAGATGGAGCTGATTAGATTAAATGCTACTGTTGAACATTTTTAAGTTTATAACCTGTAAGAACCCTTTCTTTCATATTCCACATGGAAGTTTCCCACCAATTTCCTTTTCTCTATATGAAATCATCATGGCAACAGTAAACAATTTTTAGTAACTCCACTCTACCACAAGTTCAGCATAAGCAAGCTACCGCATATTATCAAAAAGAACATTGCACCCGAGTTGACTGGATATTTTAATTATATATTTGATTTGGGAGGGGGAGAATTTGTCACTAGGTCAATAATTTCATCTTCATTTAGGAGATATGTACAGCTATATTCATACAAACAAATCAAACACACCCCTCAGAGCTGGGAAGTAATTTAAAAGATAATGAGTGAAAAATATGCATGCTTAACAATACTATGTTCACTAATATGAAAGACATTTAGCTTTGTTAGCAAAGCAAAACTACTTTAAAATAAAACTGTATTATATACATAGGAGATTCTGTGGATGTATTTATGTATTTTCTTAGTAAAAAATCCAATATTGAAAGGTTGAAGTGGCAACAATCAATTTAAATTTCTTTGTATTTGCATTACTCCCAAAATATCTAAACTACTAAAATATCTTAAAAATTAAAAGCACAACCTTCTCAATGGCCATTAGTTGTTGTCTCTGCTGCTCATCCAAGGTCATCTTGCTGTTTCGCAATGTATTCCTTTCCTCTTCAAGATGGGATAACTTCTCCATTAATCTACAGTGCTGTAACTCCAGTTCTTGGATTGTAGCTTCTTGAGTCATTTGTGTTGCTTGAAGTGTTCCAATGTGACCTAAAATCAACACAAAGCATTTTTATATAATTGTTCCGTGATTATCCATGATCTCTCATATTACAATACAACTATTATACTTAGTTACTGTACATTCATGGATCTGTGGTTAAAAGATTCCAGTTAAATTCATTCCCTGGTTTTGAAAAAAATCTTTAAATCGAAGTACCACCTATGCTCTGAGGTGGATGTTATAGAATCTCTGATACAAAAGAAATATTTCAGAGGTTCTAGACAACAGCTATTTACCAATTAATACAACTAAAGGAATTAATATTGTCATTATTATATCTTTATTTGTGGGAAACTTGTTATTTATTAATGCCTATAAAGCACATGTGAAATTAGCTGAGAAATTAAGAGGTCAAAATGATGCTGTATGAGTGTGAACCTCTCTTAGTTAAAACGAGTAGTTGCATGTTTTAAATTAAATCAAAAAAACATTTAGCATCTATTTGTAAACTTCACTGTAGGACAAAATTCAAAGGTATAAATACACAATAATATAAGCAATGTTACAGAAAGCTCTGACAATTTTTCCAGGGCTTTGGCTGAGCATTTTGTATTGTCATTGACACAAATAACCTACTGGAAGACTACATGATAGCTAAGGTTGCCCCTGTACTTAAGAAGGGTAGCAAGAATAGGTGCGGAATTTACATGCCAGTGAGCCTTACGTTATTGATGGGAAACTTATTGGATGGGATTCTAAGAGAGAGGATTTATTGAACTTGGAAAGGAAAGGACTGATTAAAGATAATCACCAGAGCTTTGTGTATGGGAAATCATATATCACAGATGAGATTGGGCTTTTTGGAGAGGTGGGTCACCCATAAATGGGTCACCATTTATATAAATGATTTGGATAAGAACATAGGCGGCATGATGCAGAAGTGGGCTGAGAAGTGACAGATGGAGTTCAACCCAGAGAAGTGTGAGGTGGTACACTTTGGAAGGACAAACTCCAAGGCAGAGTACAAAGTAAACGGCAGGATACTTGGGAGTGTGGAGGAGCAGAAGGATCTGGGGGAACATGTCCACAGATCCTTGAAAATTGCCTCACAGGTAGATAGGGTAGTTAAGAAAGCTTATGGGGTGTTAGCTTTCATAAGTCGAGGGATAGAGTTTAAGAGTCGCAGAGTAATGATGCAGCTCTATAAATCTCTGGTTAGGCCACACTTGGAGTACTGTGTCCAGTTCTGGTCACCTCACTATAGGAAGGATGTGGAAGCATTGGAAAGGGTACAGAGGAGATTTACCAGGATGGTGCCTGGTTCAGAGAGTATGCATTATGATCAGAGATCAAGGGAGCTAGGACTGTACTCTCTGGAGAGAAGGAGGATGAGAGGAGATATGATAGAGGTATACAAGATATTAAGAGGAATAGTTAGAGTGGACAGCCAACACCTCTTCCCCAGGGTGCTACTGCTCAATACAAGAGGACATGGCTTTAAGGTAAGGGGTGGAAAGTTCAAGGGGGATATTAGAGGAAGGTTTTTTTACTCAGAGAGTGGTTGGTGCGTGGAATGCACTGCCTGAGTCAGTGGTAGAGGCAGATACACTAGTGAAATTTAAGAGACTACTAGATAGGTATATGGAGGAATTTAAGGTGGGGGTTATATGGGAGGCAGGGTTTAAGGGTCGGCACAACATTGTGAGCCAAAGGGCCTGTATTGTGCTGTATTGTTCTAAGTTCTATGATTAACAAGTTTGCAGATGATATCAAAATTGCCTCTATAATGGACACGGAGGTTGTGCAACATTACAACAGGATCTTGATCAACTTGGAAAATGGGAAAGGGAATGGCAGATGGAATTTAACATAGACAATTATAAAGTAATTCAGTTTGAGAAATTAAAAGCAGAACAGACCAATATGTTGAATGGCAGGGCCTTGCGGAGTATTGTTAAACAGATGGACATTAAGATATAAATACATAGTTCTCAGAAAATGGGAATGCAGGTTGATAGGCTGATGTGAAGGTGTATGGCATGCTTGACTTCATCAGCAAAAGAAATGAGTATGAGTTGCGATGTCATATTAGATTAGATTAGATTAGATTTAGATTAGATTCAACTTCATTGTCATTGTGCTGAGTACAGACACAAAGCCAATGAAGTGCAGTTAGCATCTAACCAGAAATGCAAAGGATAATGTTATCTACAAAATAACCGCGAATAAAAAGTAAGTGTTGCAGCATACAAATATAAAAGTACTGGGACAGTACAATATGGGTGCAATACTGCTTAGTGTTGTGATGCAGAAGTTCTGCAGGGTCACAGCCTCAGGGAAGAAACTCCTCCTGTGCCTGCTGGTGCGGGAGCGGAGGCTCCTGTAGCACCTAACGGATGGGAGGAGAGTAAAAAGTCCATGGTTAGGGTGAGATGCATCCTTGATAATGCTTTTTGCCCTGCCCAGGCAGCATTTATGGTAGATGTTCTCAATGGCGGGCAATTGGGTGCCGGTAATCCGCTGGGCAGTTTTCACCACACGCTGGAGTGCTTTGCATTCCGATACAGGACAATTGCCGTACCACACTGAGATGCAGTTGGTGAGTATGCTCTCAAAGGTACAGCAGTAAAAGTCCATCAGTATCCTGGGACAGAGGTGAGCTTTCTTGATGCTCTGCAGGAAATAAAGGCACTACTGAGCCTTTTTGATCAGGATGGAAGAGTTCAGGGACCAGGTGAGATCTTCAGAAATGTGGACACCAAGGAATTTGAAGCTTGATACACGCTCTGTTGATGTAGATGGAGACGTGAGTGTGGCTCCACAATTATACAAAATGTTGGTCAGGCCAACTTCACTACTCTGTGCATTTCCAGTCAGCCCACTATAAGAAGGATAAGATTAAGATGGAGAGCACAGAAAAGATTCACAAGGCTGTTACCTGGACTGGGGAGTTTGAGTGATCTGGATTGGACAGATTAGGTCTGGTTTCCCTAGAGTGAAGGAGGTTAAGAGAGAACATGATTGTGGTATACAAAATTATGAGGACAATAGATAGGGTATAATGCAGGTGAATTAAACTAGATAATATTGACTTAGGGTAAGAAGTAAGAGAAGTAGAGGGGATTTGAATGTGTCCTTTTTCACCCAGATCGGGATGAATATCTGAAGTACCTGAGAGTGGTGGAAGCAGAGTCAGTAACAGCATTTAACAGATGTCTAGAAGAGCACTTCAAATGACTAGCCATTTAAGGATATGGGCTACCGGCTAGAAAATGGGATTAATACATATGGATGCCCAATGGCTAGGCTAGACATGATGGGACAAGTAGCTAATTTCACTGATGCTAATGGCATTAGAGATATGAAACAATAGTTGAGAAAATTTTCTCTCATAAAACTCCCGAGTTCAGCATTAGTAATTTTTCTTAATATTAAATAACGTGTTATTCCATTACTTCTCTTTTAAATTGTATCATTCAAGCTGATTTATCCACCATTTTGTTGTTTTTGAAATAAATGGGGTTAAACTAAAGAGCGACCTACTTGATTTAAGTAGCAATTCTGCAGATTGCTGTTGAATACGATCGTTACAAGCAACGAGTTCATTTTCTAACTGCTTTTGTTTTATAAGAGTATCATTAGCATTCTGTTGGTCGTCTTTCAGTTGTTCCTGAAGCATCTGAAAGAATACATGCCACTTTTATTAAAGAAATCAATTGTTACAACTGAGCTGTGTTCAGGACTAAATATACCAAAAAAGTCAAAGCAAAGCAGGTTTCTCGATTTTAAAAGGTATATTTTGAAATATTTTAATTTTTATCAATTTCATGTCAGGCAATGACAAACACATGCAATTCCCATTCTCATTGAACATAACCTCAGCATTTTTGAAGTGAAGACTTGAGACAATAGCTCTCTGCTTCAAACTGCCAAATATTTCAATATACAGTGGATTCCAGTTAATTAGGCACTTGTTTATTTGGGATAAATCTGAAAGAACAAAAACTAAGTTGTTAAAATACCTGGCATTCCCTTTGTTTATTTTGGACACAATGTCACTTATTTGGGGAAGAAGACTGTTGCTGAACAGTTTCTAACTAGTGTCAATCACGTGCACATGTGTGACCATCATACTGTTGGTCCTCCTTAACCACGAGGGATTGGTTCCGGGACCCCTCGCGAATACCAAAAAGCATGGATGCTCAAGTCCCTTATTTAACCTGTTCCAGTGCGGTGGACTTTAGGACCCAGCAGAACCCCGGACCTTACGTAACCAGTCTCAGAGCGGTAGTCTTTAGGACCCAGTGGAGCTCTGAATCTGCAGTGTTTCTGTTCACAAAAATAATCACGATCACGATTGAAAATAAAGTGGAAATAGTAAAGCGATCAGAAAGAGGTGAAATACCATCGGCCATTGGAAAAGCGTTAGGCTACAGTCGGTCAACGATCGGAACAATATTAAAGGATAAAGTGAGAAAGGCCCTGCCCCGATGAAAGCTGCAATTATTACTAAGCAACGCAGTGGTTTAATTATTGAAATACGTACATTTCTTAAGTGTTTTATATGCATAGAAAGGTAAAATATATACAATTTTCTAAGACAAACGTCTGACTAACTGATGCTAAATAATACTGGATGTAGCTGTTCCGACTTACTTAGTAAGAGAACTTACTTTTTATCGATCCCGATCCACGATAATCTACGGACATCCTCCCGTATACTTTAAATCATCTCTACATTACTTATAATACCCAATACAATGTAAATGCTCTGTAAATAGTTGTTATACTGCATTGTTTAGGGAATAATGACAAAAAAAGTCTGTACATGCTCGAAGAATGAGTGCTGGAAGAGCACTTCCAGGTATTCTCGATTCGCAGTTGGTTGAATTCGCGCAAGCAGAACTCGCGAATAAGGAGGGCTGACTGTACACTACACCATGATTAGTGGCATGGTGTCTAATGATTAGTTTTTGTGTCAGTTATGTATGTTTGTGTTCAAAAAGCAGTCTTGTATTGTCTTGTCCATACTTCACCAACCGCCGCCACTGGGCTATAAACATGCAGGAGCAGTGTGTGGTTAAGTGCCTTCCTCAAGGACACACACGCTGCCTTGGCTGAGACTCGAAATAATGACCTTCAGATCCAAAGCCTTAACCACTTGGCAATGATTTTTGTCACTGATAGTTGGTGAGAACTAAACAATAAGACAATTCAGAACTATTTTGCTCAACATGGTTTCAAGCATTCAGGCTTGGAAATGCCAGAGACAGCCTGGTGTGAAAATGAATTGTTCACTACTTGTACTACAAAAAGTTTGAAAGTATCAACAATCATTTTGAATATTACAATGAAAATGAAGATTTAGAGGATCTGGAAAAGGTGTCTAAACTGATTTTGTTTATTTACAGTCAATCAAAGGAACACAGCAAATAAATTCCTCTGTCGATAACTATTAGGAACTAATACTCAGTTTTATAGTACTGAAGAGGTATTGGCAGTGTTTTAATTTGTTCTGTATTTCATTTAAATACATACTGTAAATTGTTACTCATTTAAATGTAGCTCATCTTTTTTATACCTTTAACACATATAACAAATAACTTCAGCAACCTGACTTCAGCCAATTGTCTTTGTTGTGAATATTAAAGGTGGATTAAATCTAAAATGAAGTTCTGAACAATGAGTTTCTAAGAAGTGTGAACCACAGTCAATTAAAATTCTTTCAAATGTCTGTGGTGTGGGTGCAAAGTGGGAGTTGTGAAATTTATGCATAGCTCAAAGAAGTGTTTACATTGTAAATATGGAACTGTCCGTTGATCTTTAGAGCATCCCAAGGAAGCAGCCTAGAAGATGAGCACGCCTTGCAGCCCTGTGAATGAGCTGATTCTATACTGGTGTCGTCGACTGAAGCATCAAGGGAGAAAACAGAATATCGTGAACAACAGATCAGCTGTTGGAGGACTCGGTTCTTGGCAAATCGCTCTCTCTCTCTCTCTCTGAGGGAGAGTTTGCTGCTAATTCTTGAGTCAGGGAAGTGAAAAAAAGAGATGAAGCAGACTTTAACACCATAATTATCAAGTTGTTTTGTTTTGTCCCCCCTCTCACTGAGAGGAGTCTGTGTCATGTCGGATTGTCAGATGAAAAATTTGTTTTTGTTGTACTGCAGGTGATGCTCACTCTTGCCAGCTTTGCAATTGCTTGCTTGGTGGGTGGTTGCTGTTGATGTTTTTTGCTGAATTAAGTAGGGAAGGGTTGATGCTTTGCTGCTGTTTTTGCGTGGAATGAGAAGGGGGCTTTGGGATTCTAATGTTTTTACAGTCACTCATTCCTTGGGGTACTCTCCTGTTTTTCATGGATGACTGTGAGGAGCAAGAATTTCATATTGTCTCTTGTGTACATTGTTTGATATTAAATGGAATGATTGAGCTATCAAAATGTCATGTACAGCTGGGTCAGGAAGACCTTTTGCTCCAAAAGGGACACAGTATATTGCATGCTGTATCTCATTTTATTCAATAAAGACATTATGTCATGCCTACTGGTACTTCTCTCCAGTGATGAGAACATCCATGAAACTTTAACTAATTTGGGCAGCTGCTTAATTTGTCGAAAATGTACTGGTCCAATGTGTCCCAATTAACTGGAATCCACTGTATTGAGAAAAGTGTAGGTAAGCAGTTGCCTATGTGTATTTGATCATGTCACTGACTTTCAAAATCAAGCTGTATTGAGCTTCAGATAACCTGGTCTCATGGAATCAATTTGATACAGATGAACATATAGCCTCCACTCTTTTGGGCCTCTGTATTCATATATTGTCAATAGGTATGTGAGCCAGCGAGATTAGAAAGCTCATTACAGCTGAAAATAAAGAAACCCTGATATTTGGTCATTACTGTTTACTTACTTACTGCAACACAAAATGAACCATGTGGATCATCAAACCCTTGCCAGCTCCTTGCAGGGTAATTCTATCAGCCCCCACACCCCCTCTTTTATATTTCCTTCTACCCCTGCAACTTACTCTCTCACATGCCCTACAGTTCTTTGATTTTCTTCTACCATTTACCTGTTCTAAGAGACAATTTACAGCAGCCAATTAAGTTTTCAGGAAGTCTTTGAGATATGGAAAGGAAAGCAGAGCACTTGTTGGAAACCCGCATGGTCAAAGTCTGAATGTGTACAGTCGGCCCTCCTTATCCGTGGATTCCACATGCGCGAATTCAACCAACCGTGAATCATGAAAATATGGAAGTGCTCTTCCAGCACTTGTTGTTTGAGCACGTACAGACTTTTTTTTCTTGTCATTATTCCCTAAACAATGCAGTATAACAACCATTTTACATAGCGTTTACATTGTATTAGGTATTATGTAATCTAGAGATGATTTAAAGTATACGGGAGGATGTGCGTGGGTTACCGTGCATCAGGATCGAAAAAATTGGAAGTTCTCTTACTAAGTAAATTGGAACAGGTACATCCGGTATTATTTAGCATCAGTCAGTCAAATGTTCATCTTAGTATATAGAATATATTTTACCTTTCTATGCATATAAAACACTTAAGAAAGTATGTTTCAGCACCGGGCTTGGGAACAGAAGTTCTCAGGACTCAGGACAGATCGCTCCCTAGTGCACTCTCCACCGTGCTGGGTTGATATAGAGGATCAAAAACTCAAAACCTAATAATTAAACCACTGCGTTGCTTAGTAATAATTGTAGCTTTCATCGGGGCAGAGCCTTTCTCACTTTATTCGTTAAAATTGTTCCGATAGTTGACTGATGTAGCCTAACACTTTTACAATGACTGATGGTGTTCACCTCTTTCTGATTGCTTTATTATTTCTACTGTATTTTCAATCGTGATCATGATTATTTTCGTGAACAGAAACACTGCGCATTCAGAGCTCCGACGCCAGGTCCTAATGTCCACCGCACTGAGATAGGTTAAATAAGGTCTGGGTTTCCGCTGGGTCCTAAGGTGCACCCGATTGAGACAGGTTGAATAAGGGACTTGAGCATCCATGAATTTTGGTATCTGGAAGGGGTCCCGGAACCAATCCCCCATGGATAAGGAGGGCCAACTGTATACCACACATAGACAGCACAAAGACAGAAATAATCCCAAGTCTGCACAGCCACTAAGTAGCAGCATTAACTGCTACGTCTGCCAAGCAATGTAATAACTTAATGGATCAAGCTATTTATTTATTTATTGCAGGAGACTCAGAATGTTTTCTTAAAAGAACTAATGGGTCAGAACTATCTGCATTAAGCTGCTACCAGGTAATAATTTTCTGAGCAACATACACAAAATGCTAGAGGAATGCAGCAAGTCAGGCAGAATCTATGGAAATAAATCAGCAGGCAACGATTCGGGCCAAGACCCTTCTTTAAGAATATTCTGAATTTAGACGACTTGATAAAAGTCTCAGGTGAGTTGAGTGACAAATATCACCACATTGTCTCTGCACTTGATCACTATGTCCTGTCAGTAATCCAACCTCAAATGCCAATCAAGCTGACAATTAGAAAAAACGATCAGCCCTGATTGAATGGCGGAGCAGACTCGATGGGCCAGATGGCCTAATTCTGCTCCTATGTCTTATGGTTTTATGAACCCTGTGCCACAGAATCTGAGGATTTGTAATCCTATATCAACCAGGATACAGGATCAGTGTCTGCATTCATAAAATTGATAATTACCAAATGCAGGAAAAGAGGGAAAGAGTACTTCATTTGTTTTCTACTTATTTTATTTTTTTGTTTACATGTTTTTAAATGTTAAATTAGTGAATTGTTTTCCAAATGTAGATCACTTCTAAATACTTTGAAAATCTGTTAAAAGTGCCTCCAACATTTACAAAAGGCAAGTTTCTGCACCCAGCTTTGCCTCCTGACAAAAGGAGTCAGGGTATACTATGGCAGAGTTCAGTACACCACCAAATTGCAACTGAATCTTCACTAGGCTTTGCTGCTTAATTTCCAGAGACAGCAGGTTACACTGGCCCAGATAAGTGTAGGCAATGATCTGAATTCAGCTCAATCCATCCCAACTGAGACAAGTCGCAATGGAATCTTTTATTATGCCCTGAAAGCAACAGGCATAAGTGCAGATGCTACATAGTTAGACTTAGAAACAATTTCATTACCACAGTACAATGTACAGTCCAAACATAACTCACAACATTCACTCAGGAAAGTGACTTCGAAAAATTTGTATCAACAATAGTGATGGAACTTTTAGTTTTAGTACAAAAACTATTCATCAGTGGACAGAACAAACTGGCTTAATCTCGAACAAAGACCATTTCTGATGTAACATGCTCTAAGTTTGTTGTTTAATAAAATCTAGGTAGCGAATGACTCATATCTATCATTTTTGATCATTCTGTTTCTAACCACTTGTATGGTTCTTACTTGAATATGACTTTCTGCTTTGATTAATGCACCATGAAGCTGTTCACATTTGCTCCTCAGCTGATTGCCATCCTCCTGAGCAATTTGCAATTCCGTCTGAAGCTTGTCAAGTGCTGTTTTTAAAGCAGTTTCATGGCTATGAAACTCCATCTTTAACTGAGACTCCCTCTGTTTACATAGTGCACTTTCTGATGCCTGCTGAGATTTTCTTAAAGCTTCAATTTCATGTTCATAAAAAGTCTGAGTTTTGCTCAATTTAGCTTCAAATTCTTCCACTACATTTTGCTTTTCAAGTACAAGTTCTTCATTTTTGTTCTTCATAGAAACCAGTTCAGCTTTGAGCATTTGGTGCAATTTTTCCTGTTGCTTATCTGAAGTTTCCTGTTGACTTTGATGAGACTTTAAGAGATTCTGGATTTCTAGTCTGTGAGCTGCACGCAATTCTTCCAGAGTTTCTTGTTTATCCAGATCAAATTGAGATTCTAACCGCATAAACTGTTGCAGTTTATCTTCAAAATTATCCTTAATTTCTTGAATATTTCTAGACATAATCATAACACCTTGCATTTGATGAGTTTCTAAAACAAGGCGTGCATCTTCAACCTGTTGTTTATAGGCCTCGAATTCTGCAAGTGCTTGTTGTTTCATCCGCTCATGTTGTTCCAGAGATTCTTCCAAAGACTGGATTTTCTTCCGTAGTTCTACTTCCTCATTGATCTTACTTTTGTAGTGAAGAATTTTCTCCTTTGTTTCATCAAAGATTTGTTGTACTTCCTCCTCATGGGCCTCCTTGAGTGCCTGGATAGCAGCCTCGTGTTCATCATTTTTAGTATTTAAAGCATATATCACCTACAAAAAAAAACATTTATTATTTGATCATAAAGATAGTATCCAATGCAATATCTTTCTTACAAGAATAACATAATTCTTAGCAACACACAAAATGCTGGAAGAACTCAGCAGATCACACAGCATCTCTAATTCTTGAATGCCCTTATTGTATCTTAAAGATTTCCTCCTTGGTTCCCCCTAGCCTTTCACCATAGCTGTGCTTCAAAGAGCCATGAATAAGCTCATAAAATTCTTTGGACTCATTTTGCCTCTTAAAAGCTCACATCATCCATGATAATGAACATTCTATATTGTGGGCACCTGACCAATAAAAATAACCATGCACTAGCCAATGCATTGCATTGCCATTAAATTCATACACACTTTCTCTAATGCACTTTACAAAGGAAATATGCTTTCATCAGCTAGGCTGCTTAAGATGTAGCCTATCAAACCATACTTACGTTATATTAAAACTGGATTGCAGTTCACTGATGGCAAACCACCACCACCTTCTCAGGGTGGAGAATCAATTTTCAAATTTACCATCCTGGGAATGAATTTAAACAAAAATCAGCAAGCCCTGGAAAGATTACAAAGAATCACCCTACGACTCCTCAAATTCACAGCAGGTGCAGCAAATGAACTCTGGAAAAACAAATGAATCCACAACCTCTGTTGGCAACTCTTGAAACCCTAGGATATGGAATAATACATCCAGAGGATATGTTGTTATTTCACTATCTAATCATCAATGCCATTTCTGTACTACTACTAATTTATTTTTCCCTCCTGCTCAGTTGACATTATTTTCCCATTTCCAGAATATGCAGTATTTTTGTCAATACCATTGACTGAATGGATATTTTGTTATTATTTTCCTTATTTCCCATTAAATTTGTTTCTTTTGTTTCCCTCAAATCAAAGTAAATCTTAATTTCTGTTCAGTAATTATACATAGTACTTTGACTGATTCACTGATTGCTGAGAACATTGATTCCCAAACACTGCTGGAGGCTGGTTGCCCTTTGCCGTATAGCACCTGTTAAATATTTATTTTATTTTCCTTCATGGGTGAGGAGCTATCCTAATTAGTCAAGATGACTGCTCACCTGCACCTACAGTGGTGTTTCCATGGTGCTTCATATCATATATGTTATAATGTTATAATGTTAACTATAACACAAGAATCCTAAACTAGCCATATTTGGAAATATGCCAGTATTTCTATATAGACAAGGAAATTTGATGACACTCTTTTGATGTTGAACTCAAGAAGACAAACAGAGAAGTGCAGGTTCCTGCAATAATCTAGCAGGTACACTGGAAATTTTGCCTGAAGTTTAGATCTGTTACAGGGTCAGCAATTCCATTCATTTCAATGGAGAAGAATAGCTGTGAGAGAGAGGCAAGCTTCAAGGTTTTCTTTATACTTAAAAAAAAATATGGGGTACATTTTTATCATTTATCAAGGTCTGTGAACATCACAGCAATCACTTATTCGGCATCTAATTATGTTTGTGGATGTGGTCAGAAGAGCACACATAAAGCAGAAAAACAAAGCAAGTCTTTGTTGTGACCTTTACACATAAAATTTGACCAAAGTTTATATCACAGCATGCTGTGAGGAACTGAAATGTACTTTTAAAAATAGACTGTGAGATGAAATACAAAGGGAGTCATTAATGCCAAGAGAGTGAACTTTACAATAATCCAAGAAGTAACTAGTGTAATCAGTCTGCTGGTGACAAGTATTCTTTTAAAACTAACCACAAAGAAGTGTCAATTATGGTTACATCAGTTCTGGATTAATTACAAAAGCCTGAAAATATCAGAGCCAAAATCAACATACCACTGAGTATTAATTTTTATCCTGGTTGAATCGCTTTAGGTTGAATTGGGGTCCATGTCCACAGGACACTCAAAGCTGCTGCGCAGGTTGACAGTGTTGTTAAGAAGGTATATGGTGTGTGGGCCTTCATCAACCGTGGCACTGAGCTCAAGAGCTGTCAGGTAACTTTACAGGTACATAAGACCAGAGTTAGACCCCACCCAGAGAACTGAGTTCAGTTCTGTTCATCTCAGTACAGGAAGGATGTGGACACTATAGTGAGAGGGCAGAGGAGCTTTACAAGGATGTTGCCTGGATTGGGGAGCATACCTTATGAGAATAGGTTGAGTGAACTTGGCCTTTTTTCCTTGCAACAACGGAGGATGAGAGGTGACCTGATAGAGCTGTATAAGATGACGAGAAGCTTTGATTGTGTGGATAGCCAGAGGCTTTTTCCCAGAGCTGAAATGGCTAACACAAAGGGGCATAATTTAAAGTGCTCAGAAATAGGTACAAGGGGGATGTCAGAGGTAAGTTTTTCACACAGAGAGTGCTGGGTGCGTGGAATGCACTACCAGCAAAGATGGTAGATGCAGATACAATAGGGTCTTTTAAGAGACTCTTAGATTGGTACATGGAGGTTAGAAAAATAGAGGGCTATGCGTTAGGGAAATTCTAGGCAATTTTTAGGGTAGATTACATGGTCACACAACATTGTTAGCTGAAGAACATGTAATGTGCTGTAGATGTGCTAATGTGCTATGTTTCTATGTTTTTAATTCAGAAAGAGAAGCAAGGGTCACCTATCCACAGGCCAGTTCTCAAAGCATTTCCATGGACCTTAAGGCCATGAACTGTACAAAGCCTCTGCAGCTATTTTGAAGATTGCTTTGTTAACCACATCAGTGCAAAGAGGTAACTGGGAAAAAGAAGGTTACCTCCAATTCATATTGGGCTTATCCTTCCTTTAGTGTGTTATTCTTTGACCAGCCCAACTACTTTCCCCTTACACCTTCATTTTGTGCAACACACAGAAAATCCTAGAAAAATGCAAGTCATGCAACATCTGTGGAGGGGATTAAACATTTGATGTTTCAGGCTAAAACCTTTGAACACAACTAATTTTTGTCATGACACAAGGAAATCTGCAGATGTTGGAAATTCAAGCAACACACACAAAATGCTGGTGGAACACAGCAGGCCAGGCAGCATCTATAGGGAGAAGCGCTGTCGACGTTTTGGGCCGAGACCCTTCGTCAGGATTAACTGAAAGGAAAGATAGTAAGAGATTTGAAAGTAGGAGGGGAGGGGGAAATGCAAAATGATAGAAGACCAGAGGGGGTGGGGTGAAGCTGAGAGCCAGAAAGGTCATTGGCAAAAGGGATACAGAACTGGAGAAGGGAAAGGATCATAGGACGGGAGGGAGGCCTTGGGAGAAAGAAAGGTGGAGGGGAGCACCAAAGGGAAATGGAGAACAGGCAGAGTGATGGGCAGAGAGAGAGAGAGAGAGAAAAACAAACAACTAAATATAGGGGTGGAGGGGCATTAATGGAAGTTAGAGAAGTCAATGTTCATGCCATCAGTTTGGAGGCTACCCAGCTGGTATATAAGGTGTTGTTCCTCCAACCTGAGTGTGGCTTCATCTTGACAGTAGAGGAGGCCATGGATAGACATATCAGAATGGGAATGGGACGTGGAGCCACTGGGAGATCCTGCTTTCTCTGGCGGACAGAGCATAGGTGTTCAGCGAAACGGTCTCCCAGTCTGCGTTGGGTCTCACCAATATATAAAAGGCCACACCGGGAGCACCGAACGCAGTATACCACACCAGCCAACTCACAGATGAAGTGTCGCCTCATCTGGAAGGACTGTCTGGGGCCCTGAATGGTGGTGAGGGAGGAAGTGTAAGGGCAAGTGTAGCACTTGGTCCGCAAGGAAAAGTGCCAGGAGGGAGATTGGTGGGAAGGAATGGGGGGTGCAGGGGATGAATGGACAAGGGAGTTGCGTAGGGAGCAATCCCTGCGGAAAGCAGAAAGAGGGGGAAGGGAAAGATATGCTTGGTAGTGGAATCCCGTTGGAGGTGTCGGAAGTTATGGAGAATTATACGTTGGATCCAGAGGCTGGTGGGGTGGTAGGTGAGGACAAGGGGGACCCTATCCCGAGTGGGGTGGTGGGCGGATGGGGTGAGGGCAGATGTATGGGAAATGGGAGAGATGCATTTGAGAGCAGAGTTGATGGTGGAAGAAGGGAAACCCCTTTGTTTAAAAAAGGAAGACATCTCCTTCATCCTGGAATGAAAAGCCTCATCCTGAGAGCAGGTGCGACAGAGACAGAGGAATTGTGAGAAGGGGATAGCATTTTTGCAAGAGACAGGGTGGGAAGAGGAATAGTCCAGGTAGCTGTGAGGGTCTGTAGGCTTATAGTAGATATCAGTTGATAGGCTGTCTCCAGAGATGGAGACAGAAAGATCAAGAAAGGGGAGGGAGGTGTCAGAAATAGACCAAGTAAATTTGAGGGCAGGGTGAAAGTTGGAGGAAAATTAATGAAGTCAATGAGCTCAGCATGCGTGCAGTAGGCAGCCCCAATGCAGTCGTCGATGTAGCAAAGGAAAAGAGGGGGACGGATACCCATATGGGCTTGGAACATGGACTGTTCCACAAAGCCAACAAAAAGGCAGGCATAACTGGGGCCCATGCGGGTGCCCATGGCTACACCCTTGGTTTGGAGGAAGTGGGAGGAGCCAAAGGAGAAATTATTGAGAGTAAGAACTAATTCCGCTATCGGAGGAGAGTGGTGGTAGAGGGGAATTGGTTAGGTCTGGAATCCAAAAAGAAGTGGAGAGCTTTGAGACCTTCCTGGTGGGGGATGGAGGTATATAGGGACTGGACATCCATGGTGAAAATAATGCGGTGGGGGCCAGGGAACTTAAAATCATTGAAAAAATTCAAAGTGTGAGAAGTGTCATGAACATAGGTGGGAATGGATTGAACAAGGGGGGATAAAACAGTGTCAAGGTATGCAAAAATGAGTTCGGTAGGGCAGGAACAAGCTGAGACAATGGGTCTACCTGGACAGGCAGGTTTGTGGATCTTGGGTAGGAAGTAGAAATGGGAAGTGCGGGTGTGGGAACTATGAGGTCGGTGGCAGTGGATGGGAGATCCCCAAAGCTGATAAGATTGGTGATGGTATAGGAGACAGTGGCCTGGTGCTCCTTAGTGGGGTCATGATCAAGGCGTAAATAAGAGGAGGTATCAGAGAGTTGTTGCTGTGCCTTGGCCAGGTAGAGGTCAGTCCGCCAGACTACAACAGCTCCCCCTTTATCAGTGGATTTTATAGTAAGGTTGGGATTGGCATGGAGGGAGCGGAGAGCAGAGTGTTCCGAAGGAGAGAGGTTGGAATTGGAACATGGTGTGGTGAAATCGAGACAGTTGATGTCCTGTCGGCAATTAGCAATAAAGAGATCCAGAGCAGGCAGAAGACCAGAGTGGGGTGTCCATGAAGAGGAGGAGGGTTGAAGATGGGAGAAGGGGTCATCGGTGGGGGTAGGAGAGTCCTTGCCAAAGAAGTAAGCTCAGAGACGGAGCCGGCGGAAGAAGAGTTTGGCATCATGGCGTACGCGGAACTCGCTGAGGTGTGGACAAAGGTGAAGCCCTTACTGAAGACAAAGCGCTCTGCCTCAGAAAGTTGAAGGTCAGAGGGAATGGTAAAGACCCGGCACGGATGAGAAATGGGATCAAGGAGGGAGGGAGGCTGGTGGTGTCGGTGGAGAGGGAAGGGTTGGGGTGAGAGGAAGATGCAGCCTCTGAGGGCCCAGGAGCTGACGATGGGATCTGAGGGAGAGGGTTTTTGTCATTTTTTTGGTCATATTTTGCTGTTCACCAATTAGTCTCTAAAGGCACATAGATTTCAGAGAGTATTCATTACCCCAGCAGCTGTCATTAACATGGTAAATTTCAAATACAAAGAGGGAGTCAGTGCTCAGACAAGTAGTTCTTTTCCCAAAGCTAAACTAACACACTGAGACCATTTGGAGCAAAAAAAAACTGGAACTGATTTTGCTCCAGATTTCCACATCTATAGTCTAGTGTCTCTAGAGGAAGCATTGCTTTTCAATTGCCAACAACAACTCTAGAAATCCAGTGAGGTAGGCATATTTTAAACCAGGAGGCTGAAGATCTGTAAAATGCTGTTGGAGAAACCCAGGTGAGATATATGTATACACACCGCAAACAATGTAAAGCTAAGTGATTTCCAGCATCTGCAGATTTTCTCTTTTTTCTGGTCAAGGCAAAAGATATTAAAATGATAAATGACCTTAGTCATGGTCATTGCTTTAAACTGAGCATCTCATTTTTTATACACTGTTGTACCTGCAGTTAATCATGCAACAGTGTATTGCACAGTCATGCAGGTGTCGGGATGACTTGCGGAACCAATAAATTAAATGATCAACAATGATCTGAAGTGGTCTAGCATCCTTGACATAAGTAGCACATGTGAGGTGTAGAAAGGCATGACAAACATTGCTGGCTTCGATCAGCCTATCTGTAGAGCCTCAAAATGTAGCCACATATGGGCTAATGAGTAAACCAATTCTTCAATAGATTTGACAATTGCCCTCCTGTTCATCACCTCCTCTGCACACCAGTCTAGGTGCAGAGGCACCCAATGCTCCTTCAGCAATTAAGCTTCCCCTCCTCCCTCCTCCAATTCAACATGTGGCTGAGTAATACAAGCTACCCCTGTCTACATCCCCTCCTTGTCCTGTAGCTACCATCCATACCTCCACATACCAAATGCTATTGCCCCAATCTTCACCTCCCCCAGCCTCCACCTTCCACCAGCACTCCAGTCATCATGGACTCACCTTCACAACTGAGCAGGTGAAAAGGGCTCTGGGGAAACTCAGACACGGCAAAGCATTGGGACCAAATGGTGTGAACCCTGAGGTCCTGAAGGAGTAGATTGAGCAGCTGTGTGGAGTCCTACAGCACATTTTCAGTCTAAGTCTCAGCCTGGAAAGGGTCCCAGCTGTATGGAAAACAACATGTATGGTCCCAGTATCCAAGAACGGCCAAGATGGTCATGAATGATTACTGTCCAGTGGCCTTACACACTGTGAAGCCTCTAGAGAGGCTGGTCCTGGTTCACCTGCTATCCCCTGCAAAGAGGCAAAGAGCGCATTGGAGTCGATGATGCTGACATCTATCTCCTGCACAGAGCCTACTCCAATTTGGATAAGCAAGGCAGCATTGTGAGGATCATGTTTTTTGATTTCTCAAGTGCCTTCAATAGCACGAAGCCCTCATTGTTGGAGGAGAAGCTCCATTCAATACAGGCTGGCACTTCCATTGTATCTGAATAATGGACTACCTGACTGGCAGACCACAGTTTGTGGGACTTCAAAGCTGTGTGTCAGGTATGACTATAAGCAGCATTGGGGCTCCACAGGGGTCTGTATTAGCTCCCTTCCTGTTTACCCTGTATATCTCGAGCTTTAGATGTAATACTGAGTCATCTGCAGAAATTCTCCGATGACTCAGCAATAGTTGGGAGGACAGGAGGATGCATACAAGGCCCTGGTGGAGGACTTTGTCAAATGGTGCAAACTGAATCATCTGCAGCTCAACATCAGTAAGACAAAGGAGATGGTGATGGACTTTTGGAAGATCAAGGTTGCACTGTTTCCTGTTACTATTGATGGTGAGGACAGGGATGTGGTAAGGACTTACAAGTACCTGGAAGACAGACTTGAGTGGAGCATCAACACATAGGATGAGTACAAGAAGGGCCAGTCTCCTCTACTTCCTGAGGAGACTGCAGTCCTTTAAAGTATGCAGACTTATCCTTCACGTTTTACTAGCCTGTTGTCACCAGTACAATCTTCTATGTGGTGGTGTGCTGGAGCAATGGCAGCAACACAGGTGATCCCAACAGGTTCAATAAACTCATTAGATAGTCTAGCTCTGTTATAGGAGTCAAATTGGACACACTGGAGACTGAGGCAGAACAAAGGACCCTACGGAAAATCTTGGCAATTCTGAACAATGTTTCACCCTCTGCATACCACCTTGGCTGAATAGAGGAGCACTTTTAGTAACAGACTAGGACAACTGTGCTGCTCTAAAGAGTGCTATATGAGGTCATTATTACCCTCGGGTGTTATGCTCTACAACAAGTCAACCTATAGCTGGGGAAGTGATGACCCCCTCTTGTTAGACAGTTTGAGGTAACTTATTTTTTATTCTTTCTTACTTCAATTCTAATATTTCTATACTTGCCTGTCTGTGCACTTGTAATGTTACTGTGACACTGTAATTTTCCTTGGGATCAATAAAATATCTATTTATATACAGTAGTTTATCTTTAATTTCCCATCAACGACAATTACAATGATGATACTGCTGCCAATAATCGTGAAATTAAGTAACAAAACAATAAAGTTGTCAATATTAATAGTGTTAAGGATATTGCATGAGAACCTCCTAAAGAAACAAACAGTTGCTGAAGGCATTGGTGCAGTTGAGTACTTAAACTTCAATGGAAATAAATTTTAGAAAGGCTTAAAATTAGACTTTTAGTAAAGCTTTGAAAAAAAAGAGTGGAAGACTTCCAAACTTCATACAATACACATTTGTCAAAATTATTTCCAAAAACTGTGAAATTCTGGGGTACTCCCTTAGTTACTTCTTCAGACCTTTATTGGCCATTATGCCATACAGTTATAAGTTTACAACTTTCCCTCAAGGGTGTCTTTGAGGAAAGATTACCTAATTATTCTCATTGGTAGTTGCCATGAATTCACAAAAGAATGTCAAATACCTAAGTGGGTAATGATATTCTGTTCACAATCGCACAAAAATAAGATATTGTGAATTCTCACTAATTGCACAATTTGTTTTACTGAAATAAATACAAACATCATACTAACAGATGTATTAATTGGCAGAAAAACAAATTTATCATATCTTTAAAATTGGAACAGAATTATATGTTTCCAAAATCATTTATTAATGCACTACACATATTTTAATCATACTTATTTGTAATATTTTGACAAATACATACAGGTACAACATTCCCAGACACTTTAAATAATAATACTCATACAGAAAAATAGTTTTAGCAAAGATATTTGAGAAATCTTTTTTCATAATATCTCATCATACAATGTAGCTATTCATAAATTATAAATTTTGCAACAATCAACATGCTAGTTCCAGCAAATTTGTCAGATTGCAATTTGTTAATTTTCTGGAATTCCCCCCCCCCCCCCCATGCTTTTGCAATATGTTTTATTTACTTTCAGTGGCTGCTGATAAGGAAATAATTCTGCTTTGAACAGTAACTATACAAACAAAACTTCAAGTGACATTGTATTTCTCTTCAAATTAGGTTGGTGTCTATCAAACACTATTTTATTTTATGTATAGAAATTGAGTTAAACATTTCACATATCTATTCTTTTCATTTACTGGCTCTCCAGCATTCACTACAGATTTGTAAAACTGATGCTGGCTAAACTTTAACCATGTGTTTGTTTTAAAATCTCTTCTCATATATAACAGTTAAAATGTCATAAATAAAACAACCAAACATTGTAACTTAAGAATATGAATACTGTTTGCCATTTAGCTCATAATAGTGAGCAGCCTACAGAAAGTAAGTCATCACCCTGACACAGTAGTATCAAGAAAACAACCTCTCCCTCAATGTTGCAAAAACAAAGGAGCTGATTGTGGACTACCGGAGGAGTGGAGACAGGCTAACCCCTATTGACATCACTGTATCTGGGACTGAGAGGGTGAACAGCTTTAAGTTCCTCGGCAAAAACAACACTGAAGATCTCACATGGTCTGTACATATTGGCTGTCTGGTGAAAAAGGCACAACGGCACCTTTCACCTCAGATGGTTGAAGAAGTTTGGTATGGGCCTCCAAATCCTAAGAACATCCTACAGGGCACAATTGAGAGCAGCCTGACTGGCTGAATCACTGCCTGGTATGGGAACTGTACTTCCCTCAGTTACAGGACTCTACAGAGAGTGCTGCAGACAGCCCAACAGATCTGTAAGTGTTAACTTCCCACTATTCAGGACATTTACAATGACAGGTGTGTAATAAGGGCCTGAAGGGTCATTGGGGACCCAAGATACCTCAACCACAAACTGTTCCAGCTGCAACCATCTGGGAAATAGTACTGCAGCATAAAAGCCAGTATTAAAAATAGTACTGCAGCCGGGACAGCTTCTTCCACCAGGCCATCAGACTGATAAATTCATGCTGACACAATTGTATTTCTATGTTATATTGACTGTCCTGTTGTACATACTAGTTATTATAAATTACTATAAATTGCACACTGAGGCAGAGATGTAACAAAGATTTTTACTCCTCATATACTGTATATGAAGGACATAAGTAAAAGCCAATTCAATTCAAGGTCATGTTCCCCAAATGTTCGTGGCTGGCAGCTACAAAGGACCATGCCACTGTATTGACTAATGGTGATCTGTTTGTACTTTTGGTGGTGTAATGGTATCAGCAGCCAACTTTGAGGTGAGTGTTCCCAGGGTTTCAATCCAGCTGCCTCCTTGCACGCTTTCCCTCCGTGGGCTGAGGTTTGAGTTAGCAACTCAGATTCGTTAAAAAAACAGCCAAAATGCTAAAGAAACAGCAAGATTGCTGCCCAATGAGACACACGGCGTAGAGAGGAATAACAAATATAATTAGCTGGACATTCCTCGTCTCCCTACCAGATGTAGTTTACCAAGACAGGTTCTTCAGAGGCCGATCAAATTAGAGTTATCATACACACAAGCAAATACATATTCTGTAATTCTTTAACTTTTGGCAAGCTTCAAGAATTTTTTTTAATTACTGAATGAGTGAACCGCCTAAAGTAAGGTGAGAAATGAATTTTGCTTTTTCTCAAACCATTTTCAAGACAGGAGTTTTCAAATGCTATTTGAACATATACGAATTGGAGAGTGTGCACTTTTATGTCAAAAACTAGCATCTCTTAGCTTCACTCCTCCCCCTCCTGTCTTCTCCTATCATTTTGGATTTCCCCCCTCCTCCTCCTACTTTCAAATTTCTTACTATCTTTTCTTTCAGTTAGTCCTGAGGAAGGGTCTCGGCCCGAAACGTCGACTGTACTTCTTCCTATAGATGCTACCTGGCCTGCTGTATTCCACCAGCGTTTAGTGTGTGTTGTTTTAAATGTTTTTTAAAGTTCTCTATTATCAAGATGTTGACCAATGCATCTTTACTGTTTTTTAACTCAGTCTCCACCTTAGGTTTTGAATAAAACATTAATTATTTTGTTTATGAAATTTTGAGAATAACTTTTACTTCAAAGAGTGGCAAGATAATCGATCAGCGAAGTAGTCACCCTGAAGTTGCAGGAGGTTAGCAGCTGGGTGACTGTCAGGAAAAATGGACATGTGAATAGGCAGTTAGTGCACAGCACTGTGTGGCCATTCCCCTCAAAAGTAAGTATATCGTTTTGGATATAGTTGTGGGGGATGACCTTCCAGGGAATGGCATGAAAACCAGGTTACCAACACTGAGCATGGGTCTGTGATGAAGAAGGGAAAAAGGGAGAAGAGGGCAGCTGTACTGATAGGGATTCTACAGTCAGGGGAACAGACAGGAGACTCTGTGGATGTGAATGGTATGTTGCCTCCCAGGTACCACGGTCAGGGACATCTCTGATTGTGTCCACAACATTTTGGAGAGGGGGAGAGCAGCCAGATTTCTTGGTACATATTGGTACCAATGACATAGGAAGGAAAAGCAAAGAGGTCCTGAAAAGATAATTGAAAAAACTAGGTAGAAAGCTGAGAAGCAGGACCTCCCAGATAGCAATTTCTGGATTGCTGCCTATGGACACACCAGTGAGACTAGAAACAGGATGATTTGGCAAATTAATGCATGGTTGAGAAACTGGTGCAGGGGGCAGGGCTTCAGGTTCTTGGATCATTGGAATCTCTTCTTGGGGAAGTATGACTTGTTTAAAAGCGATGGGTTGCACCTGAATCCAAGGAGAACCAATACTCCCGCAGGCAGGTTTGTTAGAGCTTTTGAGGAGAGTTTAAACTAATTTTGCAGGGGGATGGTAACTGAAGTGAAGGGACATAGGAAAAGATGGATGGTAAAAAGAAGCAAAGATAACATGCAGTTAAATTGTTAGGAAGGGTTGGCAGATGATAGGACATAACTATAGCCAGCACGGTGAGTATCAGTGCATTAGGGATGCAGAATCAAAACAGGTAGCAAATGCAGCTCTCAAAGTATTAAGTCTCAATGCACAGAGTTTAAGAAATAAGGTCTTGTCGTACTATTACAGACTGTCAGATATGATACTGTAAATCATGGCTGAAATATGGTTGTTGTTGGGAGTTGAGTGTCCAAGGTTACACGTTGTATCGGAGGGATAAGAAAGACAGCAGTCGGAGTGGCGTGGCTCTGCTGGTAAAAAAATGGCATCAAATCAGTACAAAGATGTGACATAGGATTGGAGGACGTTGAATCCTTGTGGATTGAGATAAGAAGCAACAAGAGTAAAAGGACATTGATGGCAGTTACATAAGGCCTCCCAACAGTAGCTGGGATGTGGCCACAGATTACAACAGGGAACAGAAAAGGCAAGTTAAAAGGGCAATGTCATGGGAGGTTTCAACATACATGTCGATTGGGAAAATCAGGTTGGAAATAAATCTCAAGAGTGAGTTTGTTCAATACCTATGAATTGACTTTTAAGAGCCTACAAGGGGATCAGCTATACTGAATTGGGTGTTATGTAATAAACCGGAGGATATTAGGGAACTTTAGGTGAAAGAACCCTTAGGAGACAGCGATCACAATATGAGTGAGTTCAACCTGAAATTTGATAGGAAAAAAGTGAAGTGTGATGTAGCATTATTTCAGTGGAGCAAGGGAAATTAAGTGGCATGAGAGAGGAGTTGGCCAAATTAAACTGGAAGGAGATGTGGCAGGGTTGACAACAGAGCGACAATGGCATGAGGTTATTGGAAAATGAGGAAGGTGCAGGATAGATATATTCCAAAAACAAAGAAATACTCAAATGGTAAAATAGTACAAGTGTGGCAGACAAAGGAAGTCAAAGGTAATATAAAAGCAAAAGAGAAGGCATACAACAAAGCAAAAATTAGTGAGAAGACAGAGGATTGGGATGGTTTTAAATCTTTACGGAGAGGAACTAAAAGGATCATTAGAAGGGAAATGATAAAATGTGAAAGCAAGCTAGCAAACATTATCAAAGAGGATAATAAAAGCATTTTCAAGTATGTAAAAAATAAAAGAGAGGTGAGAGTGCATACAGAATTGCTAGAAAATGAGGCTGGAGAAATGATAACCAAGAATCAAGGAGATGGCAGATGAACTAAGTGAGTATTTTGCATCAGTCTTCACTGTGGAAGACACGAGCAGAGTTGAAGGGTGTGAGGGAAGAGAAGTGAGTGCAGATGTTATTGCAAGGGAGAAGGTGCTCAAAAAGCTGAAAGACCTAAGGGTACCTGAGTCACCTGGGCTAGATGAACTGCACCGTAGGGTTCTGAAAGAGGTAGTAGTAGAGATTGCGAGGCATTAGTAATGATCTTTCAAAAATCACTGAACTCTGGCATGGTGCCAGAGACCAATTAGTCTGACTTCAATGGTTGGGAAGATGTGAAGTACTTGGTGACACAGGACAAGACAGGACAAAGTCAGCATGCTTTCCTTAAAAGAAAATCTTGCCTGACAACCCTGTTGGAATTCTTTGAGGAGATTAAATGTAGGATAGATAAAGAGAGATGCAGTAGATGCTGTATATTTGGACCTTCAGAAGACCTTTCACAAGGTGCCACACATGATGCCAACTTAAGAGCCCATGGCTTTTCAGGAAAGTTACTGGCATGGTTAGAGCATTGGCCAATTGGTTGGAGGTAGCGAGTGAGAATAAAAGGATCTTTTTCTGGTTGGTTGCTAGTGACTAGTGATATTCTGCAGGGGTCAGTGTTAGGACCACTTCTTTTTATGCTGTATATCAATGATCTAGATGATGAAATAGATGGTTTAGATGCCAAGTTTGCAAATGATATGAAGATTGGTGGAGGGACATGTAGCATTGAGGAAACAATAGACTACAGAAAGACTTAGGCAGATTAGGAGAATGGGCAAGAAAGTGGCAAATGAAATACAATGTTGGAAAATACATGGTCATGCACTTTGGTAGTAGAAATAAATATGCAGACTATTTTCCAAATGGGGAGAAAATCCATAAATATGAGAGCTTGGGAGTCCTTGTGCAGAACACCCTAAAGATGCACTTGCAAGTAGAGTCCATGGTGAGGAAGGCAAAGGCAATATTAACATTCATTTCAAGAGAACTAGAATACAAGAGCAGGGATGTGATGCTGAGGTTTTATAAGGCACTGGTGAGGCCTCACCTTGAGGACTGTGAACAGGTTTGGGCTCCTCATCTAAGAAAAGATGTGCTGGCATTGGAGAGAGTTCAGAGGAGTTTCAAAAGGTTAATTCTGGGAATGAAAGGGTTATCATGCAAGGAACGTTTGATAGCTCTAGGTGGATGGATTTCACAAGAATAAATGTGGATCTCATTGAATCCTTTCAAATGTTGAAAGGTTTAGACCAGGGGTGGGCAAACTTTTTGTCTTGTGGGCCACAAAGGGTTCTAAAATTTGACAGGGGGGCTGGACCAGGAGCAGATGGACAGAGTGTTTTGGTAATACACCTCATAAGAGAAAATAAAATATCATGGGATATGTAGAAAACATGTGCTTTAATTTCAATTGAAAATGAACAAATGCATTACAACAAAATATCTGTCTTTGAAGTCCCATGGTATTTAGCTATTTATTGAAATGACTTTTAAAACACTGACAATTAAATGAATAAAATACAGCTTTTTTTAATAATAACAGTTATTATTTTAAAGCACTGAAAATTCTGTTATCCTTCAAGATATTATCATCATCACTCTCCTCCTGACTGTCTTTATTTCAAAAATGGTAGGAGATGCAGGTCTACTTGTCCTGCTCCTTCTTATTCAATTGTCCCCTGTGCCAAAACTCAACAACGACCAGCACAAAGTCAGAACAATGACAGCGCGCCAGTATGCGGAGCGCGTTATTTGATCTGGAGCGCATTTTTTATTTTGAGAACGTACGTGCACCTGCGCACTACTCATGTCCATCACTTAACAGAAATGACATGTAACATGTAAGGCTTATTGAAAAAAATATTTTCAAATGCATTTTTTACATAACACAACAAAGAAACTTATTTTTAATTTCAGTGGGAACAGTGTTGTTGGTCTCCCTTTTTA
The DNA here is from genome assembly GCF_030144855.1 of Hypanus sabinus. Lineage (NCBI taxonomy): Eukaryota > Metazoa > Chordata > Chondrichthyes > Myliobatiformes > Dasyatidae > Hypanus > Hypanus sabinus. The sequence continues at coordinate 19,346,559 of NC_082715.1, forward strand.
GCCAGCGCATCAAAGTCTGGATTTAGTTTTGTTGTGGCGATTCTCAGGATGGATCTGAGGTGTTGGTCAGTTAACTTGGATCTGTGGCTGGCTTTGTTGATGTTCATGATGCTGAACGCCTGTTCACACAAATAGGTCGAGCCGAACAAAGAGTAAAGCGCAAATGTGGAGTAATACGCTGCACCTCAACAAAGGTCAATGTATATAGAGTGCGTCATCTATTGGGAAAACGCCAGAATTGCGGGGAAAAAACGTTAACAAGGTTTATTAATATAATTTCATCAAGTTCTGCGGGCCAGATTAAAAAGCTTAACGGGCTGCATATGGCCCGCGGGCCGTAGTTTGCCCATGCCTGGTTTAGACAGAGTAGATTTGGAAAGGATGTTTCCCAAGGTGGGAGAGACTAGGATAAGTGGCACAGTCTCAGGATAGAGGGGCATCCATTTAAAAACGAGACGCAGAGAAATTTCTTTAGCCAGAGGGTGGTGAATTTGTGTTATTTATTACCACAGGCTGCTGTGGAGGCCAAGTTGTTGGGTGTATTTAAAGCAGAGCTTGATGGGTTCTTGATTGAACATGGCATTAAAGGTTACAGGACGAAGGCTGAGGAGTGCAGCTGAGGAAGGGAAAAAGGATCAGCCATGATTGAATAGCAGAGCAAACTCAATGGGCCAAATGACCTAATTCTGCTCCTCTGTCTTATGGTCTTACAGTCTTATGTAGCACCTTAAGTTCAATTTTTTCCTATTGATTTTAATTCCATAAATTCTTAAAACTTGTGCTTTTATATGTATCATCAAAAACATTTTTTTTTGTCTGCCTGCCAAGTTAGAATAAGTATGGGCCTTATTCCACTTCTTTGGTTAATATTTATGATAATACATCTTTGTTAATGCATGTAAAGGTACATTCAATAACCTTAAGAGAACTGTGATTGGAATTGCTATGGGGTATACTCCACTGTTCTATCGACAAAGGATGGTCTTTGCAAACCATGGGACTGAATGATGGTCAGCTTGGTGAGATGTACAGCACCTTGAAAAAGTGCAGTCGTCAATTCTTTGTTCACATAAATGAGTAATACAAATCTGGAATTTCGATCAATTTGAGATTTTTTTATTTGTGAATCACATGCTCCTTATCCACATACAATCATATATCTGCTTGTTACGCCACTGGCATCTAGGGCAGTAATAAAAGTCCTCCATCTCTGCTCTTCACTACTGTCAGTCATGTAAGTCCCAGATGGAGACTCAGGAATACCATTGCATTCAGATGTAGAAGGATTCTTCGTTGCTGTTTCCATAGTAATTTTACCAGTCAGGGTTGTTAGCCCTGAGATAAATCCCTGAATTTAGGGATTCCAGAGGCCCAATCAACAGAGGGAACAGAGCACTGCAAATTAAATAAAAGGGACAAGTGCAGCACCCATTGTTGGGAGTAGGCCAGTGGTGAAAGTAGCATTGGGCTTTGACTGAAGAGGCATCAACGACACGAGACATGTCAGAAGGGTTAGTTTTTCCTTTAGTTATAGTTGATATGGTCTTGGTAGTCCATTGTACAGTGCAGACAGGACAGCAGATATGGCAGTGGAATGCTCCTCCTGTAGGATGTGGGAATTCATGGAACCTGATAGTCTCTCTGATGACTACACCTGCAGGAAGTGCAGCCTACTCCAGCTCCTGAAAGACCACATTAAGGAGCTGGAACTGGAGTTAGATGAACTAAGGATCTTCCAGAAAGTAGAGCAATACAACTTTTGAGCAGGTCACTAAACCCTGTGCAAAATTCAGGGAGTAGGTGAGTGAACACCGAGAGAGGTAAAGGGAGAAAGAAGTCAGTGCACGGTGTTCCTGTGACCATTCCTCTCAGCAACAAGTATACCCCTTTGGATCCTGCTGAGGGGGATGACTTATCTGGGCAAGGCAACAGTAGCAGCAGCCAGACTAATAGCGCCATGGTCAGCTCTGAGCCTCAGAAGGGAAGGGTGAAGTCAGCTGGAGCAATAGTCATAGGGGACTCAATAGTTAGAGGGACAGATAGAAGATTCTGCAGCAGTAAAAGAGACACCAGGATAGTGCATTGCCTCACAGGTGCTAGGGTCCAGGATGTCTCTGAGCAGTTGCAGAATATTCTTGAAGGGGAGGGTGAGCAGCCGGAGGTCATGATGCATGTTGGTACCAATGTCCTAGGCAGGAGAAGGGTAAAGGTTGGCTGCTGAGTGTGCTGGACTTTAGATGTTAGAAAAAGGACAGGGAGGGAGACAAAAGAGGCAGGGGAGTGGTATTATTAATCAGGGATAGTATCACGGCTGCATATAAGGAGGAAATCATGGAGGGATTGTCTACTGAGTCATTGTGGGTGGAAGCCAGAAGCAGGAAGGGGCAATAACTCTACTGGGTGTTTTTTATAGACCCCTCCCCAATAGTAACAGAGACATTGAGGAGAAATAGGGAGGCAGATTCTGGGAGAATAACAGGTTTGTTGTGATGGCTAATTTTAACTTTCCTAATACTGACTGGCATCTCCTTAGAGCAAGGGGTTTAGATGGGGTGAAGTTTGTTAGGTGTGTTCTGGAAGGTTTCCTGGCACAATATGTAGATAAGCCAACTAAGAGGAGAGGCAGTTCTTGATATGGTATTAGGAAATGAACCTGGTCAGGTGTCAGATCTCTCAGTGGGAGAGAATTTTAGAGGTTTAGCTCTATCTCCTTTACCACAGCACTGGAGAGGGATAGGAGCAGACAATTGTGGAAAACATTGAATTAGGGTAGGGGAAAACATTAGGCAGGAACTTGGGGTCATAAATTGTGAGCGGATGTTCTCAGGGAAATGTGGCAAATGCTCAAGGAACATTTACATGGTATTCTACATAGGTGTGTTCCACTGAGGCAGGGAAAGGATGATAAAGTAAAAGAACCATGGTGTACAAAGGATGTAAAAAATCTAGTTAAGAAGTAAAGCTTATGAACAGTTCAAGCATCTAGATACTGTTAGAAAATTACAAGGTTGCCAGGACGGAACTCAAGAATGAAATTAGGAGAGCTAGGAGGGGCCATGAGAAGGCTTGGATGAACAGGATTAAGGAAAACCCTAAGGCATTATACAAGTATGTGAAGAGCAAGAGGATGAGCCGTGTGAGAATAGGACATCAGGAGCGACGGGGGGAACATGTGCATAGAGCCAGAGGAGGAAGCAGAAGTGCTTAATGAATACTTTGCTTCAGTATTCACCAGTGAAAAGGACCTTGGCAATTGTGGGGATGACTTATAGCAGACTGAAATGCTTGAGTGTATAGGTATTAAGAAAGAGGATGTGTTGGAGCTTTCAAAAGTATTAATTTAGATAAGCTGCCAAGACCAGATGAGATACACCCTAGTCTACTGTGGGAAGTGACATGAGAAGTACCAGAGGATTGTAAGGTTGCAAATGTTGTTCCCTTGTGCAACAAAGGGAGTAGAGATAACCCAGGAAATTATAACCCAGGGAATCTTACTTCAGTGGTGAGCAAGTTGTTGGAGAAGATCCTGAGAGGCAGGATTTATGAGCATTTGGAAACACATAATCTAATTAGGGATAGTCAGTATGACTTTGTCAAGGGCAGGAAATGACTTACGAGCCTGATTGAATTCTTTGAGGATGCAACAAAACACATTGATGAAGGTAGAGCAGTGGATGTACTGGATATCAGTAAGGCATTTGATAAGATTCCCCATGAAAGGCTCAATCATAAAGCAAGGAGGCATGGGATCCAAGAAAACCTTGTTTTGTGGATCCAGAACTGACTTGCCCACAGAAGGGAAAGGGTGGTTCATATTCTGCATGGAAGATGGTGACCAGTGGTGTTCTGTAGGGGACCTGTTCTGAGGCCCCTCCTCTTTGTGATTTTTATAAATGACCTGGATGAGGAAGTAGAAGGGTGGGTTAGTAAGTTTGCTGATGACACAAAAATTAGGTGTTGTGGATAATCTGTAGGGTTTTCAGAGGTTACAGCAAGACATCAACAGGATGCAGAACTAGGCTGAGAAATGGTAGATGGAGTTCAACCCAAATAAGCGTGAAGTGGTTCATTTTGGTAGGTCAAATTTGATGACATCCTATAATATTAATGGTAAGACTCTTGGCAGTGTGGAAGATCAATGATATCTTGGAGTCTGTGTCTACAGGACACTCAAAGCTGCTGCACAGGTTGACTGTGTCATAAGAAGGTGTGGGGTGTGTTGTATTCATCAACCGTGGGACTGAATTCAAGAGCTGTGAGGTAATGTTACAGCTATACAAGACCTTGGTCAGACCCCACTTGGAGTACTTTGTTTAGTTCTGGTCACCTCACTACAGGAAGGATGTGGATACTATAGAGAGAGTGCAGAAGAGATTTACAAGGATGTTGCCTGGATTGGAGAGCATACCTTATAAGAATAGGTTGAGTGAACTTGGCCTTTTCTCCTTGGAGTAATGGATGATGAGAGATGATCTGATAGAGGTGTCTAAAATGATGAGAAACATTGATTGTGTGGCTGGCCAGAGGCTTTCTCCCAGGGCTGAATTGGCTTACACGAGGGAGCATTCTTTTAAGGTGCTTGGAAATAGGTACCAAGGGGATGTCCGGGGTATGTTTTTCACACAGAGAGTGGTGGGTGTGTGGGATGGGCTACCAGAGGCGGCAGCGGAAGCAGATACAGATATAATAGGGTTTTTTAAGACACTCTCAGATAGGTATGTGGAGCTTAGAAAAATAGAGGGCTATGCACTAGGGAAATTCTAGGCAGTCTCTATAGTAGGTTACATGGTTGGCACAACATTGTGGGCTGAAGGGCCTGTAATGTGCTGTAAATTTCTATGTTCCATGCTCTATGTTCTCGTACTACATTTTGCTCTAGAATTTTATCCACTATAATTTTATCCACTATAATTTTACATTCTGGCATTGTTAGAACCTCAACTACAATATGACTTTTCCTTTTCTGGGTATAAAGTCTGCTACAAGATAACTTGCTTCCTGAATCCCTTTACTGACTGTGACCTTAACAAAAGCTTTACACTGTTTGTTTTGAGATTCCAATAACTGTTTAGAATAATCAATACTTTTGTATGCCATATGGCTCTGATTTGTTGTTATGTATGTTTTCAATTTTGCAGGAGCCATTGCTGCATTTGTAAGTTGTTTACTGTAGACAAGGCTCAATGGAATAGGACAACCTGGATCACCAGTCCATGGAAAACCCATTGATAAGTAGGTTTCTTTGTAAAGATGGACTATATAAGAAGAACAGCATAATAAAAACCACAAAAAATACAAAAACTTCATAATAGAATTCACATCTAACCTACATAATCCACCTTTTGCAATGTTTACAACACAGCAGGCCAGCAGCTGAGTCGCGACATGTAAAATTTCTTTTTAGAATGAAAATCTCCCTCCAATTTTCTGCTACACAGAAGTTTGTTAGCTCCCATAAGTCAATCAACAGCATGCAACGGTAGTTTGGGGAGGTCATTAGGGAGGGAGAGGCTGATGGCACAGCCCAAGTTGGGTGAGTCCATTCAATGCATGGAAAACGCATCTGACACTCCTCATCCTCATCAGCCTACCATCCTCTGCTGCATGCAATACGGCACTCACCAGTTAACAATGGCCTTCCGAATCTTGCATAAAAAAACTAAGAATGGCCTCAACCAAATAAACAGTGTCCTACTGCACACTGTCATACTAGGCTGAGAGAACCCTAATGAGATTGCTTGGTCACTACCTACCACTGAGTGTTAGCATCCTGCATTGTGCCAAGTTCAAAAAAAGATGTTTACTCCTTTTTTAATTATGATTTAATAAGATATAGGAGCAGAATGAGGCCATTTGGCTTATCATAGCTGATATAATTTTCCTCTCACCCTCAATCTCCTGCATCCTCCTGATATCCCTTCAGGCCCTGACCAATCAAGAATCTAGCAACCTCAGCCTTGGATATATAAAGACTTGGCCTTCACAGCTGCCTATGACAAAGATTTCCACAGATTCATCACTCTCTAGCTAAAGAAATTCCTCTTCATCTCCATTCTAAAAGGGCGCCGCTCTATTCTGAGGCTGTGTCCTCTGGTCTTAGACTGTCCCACCATATGTAACACCCTGTCCACAACCACTCTATTAAGGCCTTACACAATTCGATAGGCTTGAATGAGGTCACCTCTTATTCTTCTGAATTCCAGCTATCAAACGCTCTTCATATGGCAAGCATTTCAATCCTGGAAACACTTCTGTGAACCACCTTTGGACCCTCTCCAATTTCAGCACATCCTTTCTAAGATAAGGGGCCCAGAAGAAAGTGGTGCTCAGGAGGGTTAATGGCACCTAACAGCAACTCCTTTGCTTGCATCTTCACAAACAACTCTACTGTATTTCCATTTTTAATATCTCTATTTTTCCTTTTCAGGGTTCTTTGGAAGACCCTGACCTGGAGTTACACTACGGATCTTTGCAAGAATCGGACCTGCTCTCAGGGTTTCACAACTGGCCATTGCTTGACATGCCAAGGGCTCAGCCTAAAAGTTTGGCTCACCTTTGGAGGCCTATGATATTGTGGCTCTGGAGACAGGTGGACCAAAGGTTGGTGCCACAGCAGGAGATCTGTGTGTCATCAGGGGAAGATCTACAGTTGTGTGCCCAAAGACCCAAGAGCTTGAAAAAAGCGACACAATGGACTTTCAACATCGTAAACCAGCAAGTTGTTTGTTATGTCTCACCTCTCACTGTGAAACGGAGACACCTCTTTCTCCCATATTAGGGACAGAGAGAGCCTATGGTATGTCAAATGCCAGTTTCACAATGTAGTCTTTGGAGTACTGCAAGCCTGTGTCTTTACTGTTGCTTTGCTCATGCTTGAGTGCTCGGTGGTGGGTGCCAATGCCAGTGGGGAGAGGGGAGATGGTACTTGCTGCCGCTTACACGTGAGAGGGAGGGGAGCTGGGGGAGACTTCGGGGTTCTAACATTTAACTGTCATTCATTCTTTGGGGCGCTCTTCTATTTTTGTGGATGGTTGCGAATTAAAAGCATTTCAGAATGTATATTGTATACATTTCTCTGACATTAAATGTACCTTTGAAACCAGCTCACAATACTTCAAGTGAGGTCTCATCAGTGTTTTATAAAGTTCCAGCATTACATCCTTGCTTTTATATTCAAGTCTTCTTGAAATGAATATTGCATTTGCCTTTCTCACTACAGACTCATCCTGCAATTTAACCTTTCTGGAATCTTTCAGAAGGGCTCTCAAGTCCCTCTGACCTCAGTTTTTTTGTATTTTTACTTCATTTAGAAAATAGTCAGCCCTTTAATTCTTCTAAGGAAGTACACAATCATAACTGCCTGACATTGTATTCCATCTGCCACTTCTTTGCCCATTCTCCTAATCTGTCTAAGTCCTTCAGTAGCCTCTCTACTTCCTCAAAACTATCTGCCCTCAACCTGTCTTCATACTGTCTGCAAACTTTGCAACATGGCCACCAATTCCATCATCCAAATCATTGACATATAATGTAAAATGAATTGGTCCCAGCACAGACCCCCCGTGGAACACCAATAGTAACTGGCAGCCAGCCAGAAAAGGCTCCCATTACTCTTTGCATCCTGCCAACAACTATTGCTTTATCCATACTAGAATCTTTCCTGTAATACCATGGACACATAGCTTGCTAAGCAGCCTCATGTGTGACACCTTGTTAAAGGCCTTTCGAAAATCTAAGTACCCAACATTAACCGATTCTCCTTTGCCTATCTACTTGTTACTTCTTCAAAGAATTCCATCAGATTTGTCAGGCAAGATTTCTCTTTGAGGAAACCATGCTGACTACAGTCTATTTTATCATCTGCCTCCAAGTACCCAGAGGCATCTTTAATAATCAACTCCAACATCTCAACCACTGAGGTCAGTCTAACTAGCCTATAGTTTCCTTTCTTCTGCCTCTTTGCCTTCTTGAAAAGTGGAGTGACATTTGCAATTTTCCAGTCTTCCGGAACTATTCAGAATCTAGTGATTCTTGAAAGGTCATAAATAATGCCTCTTCAATCTCTTTAGCCACCTCTATCAGAACCCTGGTGTGTACACTATATGGTCCAGGTGACTTATCTACTTTCAGTCCTTCCAGTTTTCCAAGGACCTTCTCCCTAGTTATGATAACCAGGTACTTCACGATCCTGGACACCTGGAACTTCAGCCATTCTGCTAGTGTCTTCCACAGTCAAGACTGGTGCAAAATTCTTCTTCAGTTTGTCCAGTATTCATTGTCCCCCATTACTCTCTCTCCAGCATCATTTTCCAGTTGTCCGATATCCTCTCTCACCTCTCTTTTACCTTTATGTATCTGAAGAAGCGTTTGGTATCCTCTTTAATATTATTGGCTGGATTACTTTCGTATTCCATCTTTACTTTCTCAATTACTTTTTTTAGTTACCTTCTGTTGGTTTTTAAAAGCTTCCCAATCCTCTAACTTCCCACCAATTTTTGCTCCATTATATGCCCTTTCTTTGGCTTTTATGTTGGCTTTGACTTCTCTTGTTAGCCACAGTTGTGTCAACTTTCCTTTAGAAAACTTCTTCCTCTTTGTGATGTATATAAACTGTGCCTTCTGAATTGCTTCCAGAAATTCCAGCCATTGCTACTCTGTCGTCATCCCTGCCAGTGTTCTTTTCCAATCATTTCTGGCCTACTCCTCTCTCATGCCTCTATAATTCCCTTAACTCCACTGTAATGCTGATACATCTGACTTTAGTTTCTCCTTCTCAAACTTCAGAGTGAATTTGATCATATTATGATCACTTACCCCCTAAGGATTCTTTTACCTTAAGCTCTTTAATTAATTCTGGTTCATTGCACAACACTAAATCCTGAATAGTGGATCCTCTAATGGGCTCAACCATGAGCTGCTCTAAAAATCCGTCTCATAGGTACAGTGGAAATTCCCTCTTCCGTAAACCAGCACAAACTTGATTTTCCCAATCTACCTGCATATTAAAGTCCCCCATTAACTATTGTAACATTGCCTTTTTAGCATGCATTGTAATATTGTAATTTGTCAGCCATACCCTTATTGTTTGGGGGTCTGTATTCTACTCCCATCAGGGTCTTATTTACCCTTGAAGTTACTTAGCTCTATCCACAATGATTCAACATACTGCTATCATGGCAGTAGTTAAAGTGGATATTCTTGGGGGACAGTCAAATGAGGTTATATGAATAAGGGGTGATCATTTTGATAGTATTGTATTGTAAGCCCCAAATGGTCAGTAGAAATTATAAGTGCAAGTATACAGGCAGGTTGCAGAACACTTTTTGAAATAACAGGGTTGTAATAGTTGATGATTTTACCTTCCCTAATGATGACTGGGAATGTGCTAAGGGATGGGGCAGAATTTCTCAAGTATGTCCAGGAAAGTTTCCTCAAGCAAGTAGATGGTCCTCATGGAGATGGGAGCAACAATTGAAGTCCTCTTGAGAAGTGAAGCTGTAGAAGTGACCCAAGTGTCAGAGACCCGGAGGACTCTGAGAATCTGTTTTAAAGAAGTATGGAAATAGATCGGATTGGTCCACAAGCTAAAGTCCAAAATTGGTGCAAAGCTAATTTTAATGGCAATAGTCAGGGACTTGCAAAAGTTGAGTAGGACAGGCTGTTAACTGATAAAGGGACTTCAGCATGTGTAAGCTTTTAATACTGAGATATTGAGATTGCATGGTCAACATGTTTCTAGGATGATGGCCAAGGTTTGAAGGATTCGGGAATGCTGGATAACAAAGGATATTGAGGCTCTAACCAGGACAAAAGAGACTGAAGTTGCTGGGATAAGGTGTGTCCCTTGAAAAGTATAAGCGATATTGTAGTACACTTAAGAAGGAAAACAAGGCAGCAAAAAAATGGGACATGAGAAATCCTTGGTGGATAAATTAAAGAATACAGTGAGATCCTACAAGTATATTAGGGGAACAAAATAGACAATAGACAATAGGTGCAGGAGTAGGCCATTCGGCCCTTTGAGCCAGCACCACCATTCAATGTGATCATGGCTGATCATCCACAATCAGTACTCCGTCCCTGCTTTCTCCTCATATCCCTTGACTCCACTATCTTTAAGAGCTCTATCTAACTCTTTCTTGAAAGCACCTAGAAAGCATCTTGAAAGAGAATTGGCCTCCACTGCCTTCTGAGGCAGAGCATTCCATAGATCCACAACTCTCTGGGTGAAAAAGTATTTCCTCAACTCTGTTCTAAATGGCCTACCCCTTATTCTTAAACTGTAGCCTCTGGTTCTGGACTCCCCCAACATCGGGAACATGATTCCTGCCTCTAGCGTGTCCAATCTCTTAATAATCTTATATGTTTCAATCAGATCCCCTCTCATCCTTCTAAATTCCAGTGTGTACACAAGCCCAGTCACTCCAATCTTTCAACATATGACAGTCCTGCCATCCCGGGAATCAACCTCGCGAACCTACGCTGCACTCCCTCAATAGCAAGAATGTCCTTCCTCAAATTTGGAGACCAAAACTGAACACAATACTCCAGGTGTGGTCTCACCAGGGCCCTGTAGAACTGCAGAAGGACCTCCGTGCTCCTATACTCAACACCTCTTGTTATGAAGGCCAACATGCCATTAGCTTTCTTCACTACCTGCTGTACCTGCAAGCTTACTTTCAGTGACCTCGTTGTACTTCCCCTTTTCCTAACTTGACAACATTCAGATAGTAATCTGTCTTCCTGTTCTTGCCACCAAAGTGGATAACCTCACATTTATCCACATTAAATTGCATCTGCCATGCATCTCCCACTCACCCAACCTGTCCAAGTCACGCTGCATTCTCCTAACATCCTCCTCACATTTCACACTGCCACCCAGCTTTGTGTCATCTGCAAATTTGCTAATGTTACTTTTAATCCCTTCATCTAAATCATTAATGTATATTGTAAATAGCTGCAGTCCCAGCACCGAGCCTTGAGGTACCCCTCTGCCATTCTGAAAAGGACCCGTTAATCCCTACTCTGTTTCCTGTCTGCCAACCAATTTTCTATCCATGTTAGTACCCTACCCCCAATACCATGTGCTCTAATTTTGCCCACTAATCTCCCATGTGGGACCTTATCAAAGGCTTTCTGAAAGTCCAGGTACACTATATCCACTGGCTCTCCCTTGTCCATTTTCATAGCTACATCATCAAAAAATTCCAGAAGTTTAGTCAAGCATGATTTCCCCTTTGTAAATCCATGCTGACTCGGACCTATCATGTTACTGCGATCCAAATGTGCCGCTATTTCATCTCTTATAATTGACTCCAGCATCTTCCCCACTACTGATGTCAGGCTAACTGGTCTATAATTCCCTGCTTTCTCTCTCCCTCCTTTCTTAAAACTTGGGATAATATTAGCTATCCTCCAATCCTCAGGAACTGATCCTGAATCTACAGAACATTGGAAAATGATTACCAACACGTCCATGATTTCTAGAGCCACCTCCTTAAGTACCCTGGGATGTAGACCATCAGGCCCTGGGGATTTATCAGCCTTCAGTCCCATCAGTCTACCTAACACCATTTACTGCCTAATGTGAATTTCCTTCAGTTCCTCGTTACCCTAGGTCCTCCGGCCACTATTACATCTGGGAGATTGTCTATGTCTTCCCTAGTGAAGACAGATCCAAAGTACCTGTTCAACTTGTCTGCTATTTCTTTGTTCCCCATAATAAATTCACCCATTTCTGCCTTTAAGGGCCCAACTTTGGTCTTTACTATTTTTTTCCTCTTCATAGACCTAAAGAAGCTTTTACTATCCTCATTCATATTCTTGGCTAGCTTACCTTCATACCTCATCCTTTCTCCCTGTATTACCTTTTTAGTAATCTTCTGTTGCTCTTTAAAAGTTTCCCAATCCTCTGGCTTCCTGCTCATCTTTGCTATGTTATACTTCTCTTTTATTTTTATACTGTCCTTGACTTCCCTTGTCAGCCATGGTCGTCTCCTACTGCATTTAGTATCTTTCTTCCTCTTTGGAATGAACTGATCCTGCACCTTCTGTATTATTCCCAGAAATACCTGCCATTGTTGTTCCACTGTCAACCCTGCGAGGGTATCCTTCCAGCCAACTTTGGCTAGTTCCTCCCTCATGGCTCCATAGCCCTCTTTGTTCAACTGTAATACTGACACTTCCGATTTTCCCTTCTCCCTCTCAAATTGTAGATGAAAACTTATGGTCACTACCTCCTAATGGCTCCTTTACCACGAGTTCCCTTATCAAATCCGGTTTGATACTAGATACACAATACTAGATTCAGAACTGCCTTCTCCCTGGTAGGCTCCAGTACAAGCTGCTCTAAGAATCCAACTCGGAAGCACTCCACAAACTCCCTTTTTTGGGGTCCAGTACCAACCTGATTTTCCCAGTCTACCTGCATGTTGAAATCCCCCCCTTACAACCATAGCATTACCTTGGCGATGTGCTAATTTTAGCTCTTGATTCAACTTGCACCCTATATCCAGGCAACTATTTGAGGGCTTGTAGATAACTCCCATTAGGGTCTTTTTGCTTTTACAATTTCTCAGTTCTATCCATACTGACTCTACATCTCCTGATTCTATGTCACCCCTCGTAAGGGACTGAATTTCATTCCTCACCAGCAGAGCCACCCCACCCCCTCTGCCCACCTGTCTGTCTTTTTGATAGGATGTATATCCTTGAATATTCATTTCCCAGCCCTGGTCCTCTTGCAGCCATGTCTCTGTTATTCCTACAACATCATACTTGCCAATTTCCAATTGAACCTCAAGCTCATCCACTTTATTTCTTATACTTCGTGCATTCATATATAATACTTTTAATTCATTACTCCCCTCGCTTCTCACATCGATCCCTATTGCAATCAATCCCCTTAAAGATCAGCCTGTTGTCTATGAATACTTCTTGTCTGTATTTACTGTAATGAAGGTCATAGAAGCTAAGAAGTTCAGGGAAGATAATAATGACATCAAGAAACATATTAATATTATGAAAGAGATGGGGTTGGAATTTTTTTAACTGTATGAAGGTGGATAAATCTCCAAGAACTTACCAAATGCACCCAGAGGCACTGTGTGAAACAAAGGAAGAAATCACTTGATCGTTGACAAAGATTTTTGTATCTTTGCCGAATTTGAGATACTAGAAGACTAAAATATACTTTGTTCTTATTTAAGAAAGGCAGCAGGGATATGACAGGAACTTACAGGTCAGTGATCCCAGTAAAAGTGGTGGGCAAGTTACTAGAGGGGATTCTGAGAGAGAGAGGATCTATCTGCATTTGCAAAGAAACGTTCTGATTAGGTAGTCAGCGTGGCTTTGTTTTTCAGAAAACCTATTAAAAATTAGGGTCTTCTCCATATCAGCAACATTCAAAACAGTCTGTGTGTTCATAGTTGACAGCTGCTTGCAGAATTCACAGCTGCTATCTCATTCACATGGTGCCTGCTGGAAAGCAAATCTGTGGTGCTAAATGATCACCTGCTGCAGTGTTCACAGTCAGCTATAGAAATAAGTATGGTATGAAAGGGGTAGATGAAACACAGAAGGATGGGCATCAAGGGTACTTGGGTGAGTGGAAGGATTCAATGTTCATCCACCGGGTTCAATATTTATTTACCTGTTTTGGAGTGGCTTACAGCAAATGAACAAAACTGTGATATTTGTAAGAGCTGCCTCCTTGCAAAAAGTACCTTATTAAAATCAATGCTGGAGAATCAATGAAAATAAGAGCTAATCCTGTGGGAACTCTTCAGTTCACACACATTTCCTACCTTACTGCACAATGTATCTGTTTTACTGGGAATGAAAAACTGAAAGTTGCTGGCTATGATTTTTTGATATATCTAGGCCTCTGTACCTTCCAGTGCATCTAGATCCTTGACTTCCTTATCAGACTTCAGGCAAAGCGGATCTTCTCCTTGCTGATACTGGTGGTTAGCCCACTGCTCTGCTCTCTCTACACTCAGAATTGTGTAGTCAGGCACAGTTCAAGTATCATCTCTAACTTCGCTGATGACACCACAGTTGGTAGAATCTCAGAAGGCAATGAAGAGGTGTAAAGGAATAAGACAGTTGAATGGTGTAGCCACAATGACCTTGCACTCAAAGTCAGCAAGACCAAGGAATTAATTATGGACTTCAAGAATGGGAAATCAGGAGAACACACATCAGTCCTTATTGAGGGGTCAGTGGTGGAGAGGGTGAACAGCTTTAAGTTTCTGGGCCTCAACATCTCAGAGGATGTATCCTTGGGCACCACACTAAACAGAGAAAGCATGCTAGAAGGTTGGTTTCATTTGGGGTTTGAGTTAGTTTGGTATGTCAAATTTGCAATTTCTACAGACATATGATGGAGAACATTCTAACTGGTTCCATTACCATCTGGTATGGCGGTGCCAATGTACACGATTGCAAGAGCCTACAAAGGGAACTCAGTCAGTTCCATCAGGGGTACAGCCCTCCCTGCCATCAAGGATATCTTCAAGAAGCAGTGCCAAAAAGAATGTATACATTATTAAAGATCCTCACCATCTGGGACATGTCCTCTTCTTGTTACTATGGGAGGTACATAGGTTTAAAGACCTATATTCAACATTTTAAATCTTAATCATGCAATTAATGTTGGGGTTCTCTGAGTAATGAAGATGTGTTAGTTTGCAGATAAAAAAAAAACAATATAGGGACGAAGACTGTGAGGAACTTACAACAAAAAAAATGCTAACTGTAGTTATGAATTCTATGGCCTCTAAAGACCACAGAATGGTTATAATAAAGAAGGAACACATAAGCTCACTTCATTTGTGTCAGCTTTTTATAGTGCAATTCTGTCAATTTCATTTTCCCTCTTTCCTTGTAGGTCTGCAAATTATATTCTCACATGTGCTAAATTCAGTAAGTTTTCTTTTAAGCAGTGACTATGTCTTGTTCCTTACAAATCTAACTAGGATTGTACAAGATGATTTGAATTAAGACAGAAACAGAAAAGTTAGAAACGTATGAAAATGGTCAGAATTGGATATATAAGCCTTTCTTCCTTTTCATAATGTAACAAACATATGGAGGAAGTTTATCTTCAATATTCATGAGATCACTAGTATACAAGTCAAAAAGCAGAAGAAAACTATAATTTTAAAACCAAGGTCAAATGCCCAAGAAAGTACAAAACTGGAAGACTGACATTACCAAAAATGTAGAAATGGTGTACAAAGTATATACTGGAAAGCTTAAAGTTATTGGATGGTGCAAGTATAAAGAAAATATTCATGACTATAAAATCTGCTAAGAAGAGATACATCACAGGATGAAAGAGATGGAAGTTTGTCCAAGCATAGCATGCACAGCTGAATCAACCTAATGGCTTTTAGCGGATGCTTCGTAATACATGCAGTATCTCATACTTTGTGCACCAACTGAATACACAAAGAATAATTAAAATTACTTTTCTTCAATATGAATCTAAACAAAAGCTAGAAACTAGACAAGAAGAAACATATTTCAAAATACAAAGTAAAACCCCCTTACGCAAATAATCGAAAATGCCAGAACAGAAATAAAATGTCTAGTGTTCTATTTAAAATGGTGATAAAATGATCATGGCTGAACCTGATCATCTCCTTAATACACTGAAACTCTGCACTCCAAAAGAAAGCAAAGTGAATTATTCTGCCAGCTAAAATGCCATTTTTTCCCATTAACTTAGGAAATGAAGTAAGCATTAATAAAGTAATCTTATAACAAATGTCAACATTTTAAAGAATATACAAACATAAACCTAACAAATTCATTTGGAAGAGGTAAGTAACATGCAACTAGAATACTTTTGCATTGAAGTTAAAATACATAAGAAAACCAGCTATCCACAACACACAATCAGTAAGCACCATAAAGTAAAACCTAATCACTTATACAGCAAATCCTGTTAAACCGCTCAACAGAAAAAAAATGCTATAGAATGCTCAGGATTTGATTATCATTACAATCCTCAAGGAACTGCTATCAGTGTGCTTTTACAAGATGCAAGCAGACAACTATGATTGATGAAATAGAATATAATGAATATATGGTGCTCTCGGTTTTCTCTATATTTTGTAAGTAAACATTTTGTTGGCAAAGTGGCATGTTAACAGCCAGCAAATTTATAAATTTATAAATATTTAATTATTTATATTTATTTAATTATCTATCATTAGGTCAAATTAAAATTGGACTTTAAAACTCAGTAAGTGAGTTGCATCTGAAAAAAATAATTGATTGTCTGTACTGCAGTTTGGCATAAGACAGCAATGCACAGTGGCTCCAGAGGGATGGATAAGATATTGGTTATCCATAAGTAAAGATATCATCAAGCCTAGTGACCAAATACAAAGAAAGCTAATGGAATTTTGGTATTTCCTTCAAAAAGTTATTCAGCTGTAAAAAGCATGGGTCAGGTACCAATCTACATTCAGGTTTAGATACTACACTTACTATTGACCTTGAAGGATTTATGCTGTGGTTTCGTCAGAATGATGCCAAGCTTTAATATATTAAGTAAAAAGCACAAGTTGTGCAAATTTGAATTGTATTCCATCAATTGCAAAATTTTACAGAATGAGCTAATTGAGATGCTAAAAAATAACAAAATGTTGGATAACACAGATACAAATACTCTATTTCTCTTTACAGTGACAAAAAATACAACACAAAGAAATACAACAACAGATACCATTCATAAATGATAGGTAACATTTGCAATGCACAGTAGTGGCCAATAACAATCCTTAATAGAACCACAGAACCATAGAACATTACAGCACAGAAACAGGCCTTTTGGCCCTTCTTGGCTGTGCTGAACCATTTTTCTGCCTCGTCCCACTGACCTGCACCTAGACCATATTCCTCCATACACCTCTCATCCAGGTACCTGAACAAATCTTTCTTAAATGTTAAATGTGAGCCCGCATTTACCACTTCATTCCACATTCCCACCACTCAGTGTGAAGAAGCCCCCCCAATGTTCCCTTTAAATTTTTCCCCCTTTCACCCTTAACACAAGTCCTCTGGTTTTTTTCTCCCCTAGACGTTGAGTGGAAAAAGCCTGCTTGCATTCACTCTATCTATACCCATCATAATTTATATACCTCTATCAAATCTCCCCTCATTCTTCTACACTCCAGGGAATAAAGTCCTAACCTATTCAACCTTTCTCTGTAACTCAGTTTCTCAAGTCCCGGCAACATCCTTGTAAACCATCTCTGTACTCTTTCAACCTTATTAATATCCTTCCTGTAATTTGGTGACCAATAATAAATAGTCTAATCAATGTATTTTGAAACTGAACTGGAGGGGATCTATATCTCAACGGGAAGATTTGTACTGGGGTGGGGGGGGGGGGGGGTTAAACTAGAATTGCAGGAGGATTGGAATCAGAGCACCAGCCAGAGAGAGCAGTGGTTGTGGAGGAAGATGTTGTTAAGCCTACATATAAGGGGGTGGGGAGCATGTGCAGGAAGCTGTTGGTGCTGAGGGAGTATTGGATGCCTCAGGACCTGGATTGGTGTGCTGTTGTAGGGGGGGTGGTGTTGTGAACAGGAGGGCCATTGTCAAACCTATTGAAAAATTGGTTTAACTAATTAGCCATTCATGGCTGCATTCTAGGGTTCTGCAGCTAGACTGATTGAAGCCAGTGATGTTCTTCATGCCTCTCCACAGCTCCTGTGTGCTACTCTGCCCAAGTTTGTTCTCCAGCTCTCTCCTGTATTCCTCTTTAGCCACCTTAATCTTCTTCTTTGGGTCCCTCTGCACAGAGAGACATAGAAACAAAGAAAACCTACAGCATAATACAGGCCCTTCGGCCCACAATGCTGTGCCCAACACGTACTTACATTAGAAATTATCTAGGGTTAACCATAGCCCTCTATTTTTCTAAGCTCCATGTACTTGTCTATGAGTCTCTTAAAGAACCCTATCATATCTGCCTCCATCACCATCACTGGCAGCCCATTCCATGTACTCACCACCCTCTGCGTAAAAAACTTCCCCTTGACATTTCCTCTGTACCTTCTTCTAAGCACCTTAAGACTGTGCCCTCTCGTGTTAGCCATTTCAGCCCTGGGAAAAAGCCTCTTACTATCCACACAATCAATGCCTCTCAACATCTTATACACCTCTATCAGGCCACCTCTCATCCTACTTCGCTCCAAGTTCAAGTTCAATCAATCTAAAAGGCCAAGTTCAATCAACCTATTCTCATAAGGCATGCTCACAATCTAGGCAGCATTGTTGTAAATCTCCTCTGCACCCTTTCTATAGTTTTCACATGTTTCAATTCCTCCCTGTACCTTGGTCTAATGGCTCTCTTTTTGTGGTTGAGAAGAGCCTTTTGATCACTGGTGACCATGGTTTGTTGTTAGGGAAGCAGTGCACAGTCAATGGTATTACAGTGTCCACAC
Source organism: Hypanus sabinus (assembly GCF_030144855.1). Taxonomy (NCBI): domain Eukaryota; kingdom Metazoa; phylum Chordata; class Chondrichthyes; order Myliobatiformes; family Dasyatidae; genus Hypanus; species Hypanus sabinus. The sequence goes on from NC_082715.1 coordinate 19,365,023, forward strand.
AGAAGTTGATGTCACCAGTGATGTAATCCGTATGTCCGTTAATGTTAAATTTAGGTAAGGGAACACTTTGCATCTAGTGATTATAATGCCAATACTTTTAAGGGAATTAAGGAAAAATATAGGTCTAGTTCTCAGGTTGAGATTCTAAATTTGAGGAAGGCCAAATTTGATGAAAGGATATCAGAAAGGATCTGGCAAGAGTGATTGGGATAGGCTGTTTTCTGGCAAAGGTGCACTTGGTAAACGGACGGCTTTCAAAAGTGAAATTTAGAGACTACTGAGTTTGTATGTTCCTGTCAGAATAAAAGACAATGATAAAAGGTATATAGAACCTTGGTTTTGAGGCTCTAGTTAGGAAAAGGTAGAAGGTATCAGTAGGTAGAAACAAATGGGGTACAATGAGTATAAGAAATGCAAGAATTTCCTTAACAAATTTAACAAGGAAATCAAGAGAACTCCAAGAAGACATAATTAGCCACTGGTGAGGTGCTGGAAGATTGGAAGACAGTGAATACTATTCTTTTGTTTAAAAAGGTGAACTTGACATCAGTAGTGGGAAAGTAATTGAAAGGTATTCTAAGAGACTGAATATATAAATATTTGAAGAGACAGGGTCTGATTAGAGATAGTCAACATGGCTTTGTTCATGGTGATTTGTGTCTAACTAATCTTAGAGAGTTTTGAGGAAGTTACTAGGAAAGTTGATGAAGGCAAGGTAAAGGATGTTGTCTAATGGACTTTGACAAGATCCCACATAGGAGGTTGGTCAAGAAGGTTCAGTCACTTGGAATTCAAGTTGAGGTAGTAAATTGAATTAGATGTTGGCTGTGTGGAAGAAGCCAGAAAGTGATTGTAGTTGGTTGCTTCTCTGACTGGAGACCTGTGCCTGGTGGTGCACCACAGAGTTTAATGCTCTGTCCATTGTGGTTTTTCATCAATATCAACAATCTGCATGATAATAAGGTAAAGTGGATCAGCAAATTTGCAGATAACATCAAGATTGGGGGTGTAGTGGACAGCGAGGAAGACTACCAAAGCACGTGGCAGAATCTCGGTGGTGACAGTGTGGAATGAGTTGCTAGCACAAGCAGTAATGTGGAGTTGATTTCAACATTTAAGAGAAATTTAGATAGGCACATGGATGAAAGGAGTATGGAAGACTAATGTCCAAGTGCAAGTTGATGGGACTAGGTACATTAACCATATGGCAAGGACTAGATGGGACAAAGGGCTTGTTTGTGTGATGTAGTGTCCTACGTCTCAATTTAGCTTTCTACAATATTAACCCTAAGCCCTCAAACATCAACATCAAGGGGGTAGGGAAGGGAGGTGTTAAGACTGGATCAACCACAAAAGTACTGCTTTTGCAAGAAGATCTGAAGTTGGCAATCAGGCTGTGGCTGGTCCACTTGCAAGCCTTTTAGCCAACTACAAAGTTGAAATTAGGTTGTAAAGGAATACTCTCTATTTGTGTAGATAAGTGTAGTTCTAAGAAACGCTAAATCAGTCTGACTCCATCCAAGTAAAGCAGCTTTCTTGATTTCCACATAATTCACTAAACATCCACTTCCTCTATCAGAGTACCTCCTACAGCCATGGTGTGCTCATTTCCAAAAAGAATTGCAGCTACTTTCCAGGCTATTTTAACAATACCTGCCAGATATCTCCAACTGTTACCAGTGGTGTTCCCATGCTACAGTTAGTAGGAGCATGGAATCACAAGTTCCCCAGAAAATCACACAAAATCATGAAGAGGGATTATTTTTATTTATATTTCTTCATTGTTGCTTTGACTAGTCATTGCATTCCTAACCTTAGAACATTGAGGAAGAACTGCACTTTCAGCCTAATGATTACAATGGTTTAAGCATCACCTTATCACCACTTTCTTAAGTGCCATGTTGGCAAATGAGGAAATTAGAGTTAAGGCATTCAGGAACAAAATCGGGATATAATTTTAATACACCACAAGTGGTTAGAAATCCTGACATTGGAACAATTGAATCTCAGATAAAATAAAAGTGTTTTGTTAAATTTATTTATTTAGGGATACAGTGCAAAACTAGTCCTTCAGGCCCAACGAGCTGTACCACTCAGCAAATCACCTATTTAACCATAGCCTAACCACATGATAATTCACAATGACCAATTAACGTATTACTGATACACCTCTGGAATGTTGGAGGAAACTGGAGCACCCAGAGAAAAACACGCACTCACAGGAAGAATATACAAACTCCTTACAGAAGAGACCTGATTTGATCTCTGATCTCCAATGCTCCGAGCCATAATAGTATTGCATTAATCACTATGCTACCTTGGCACCAAGATCAAGGGGTATCAACAGTTTTATCAAAGGATATACAACAAAAAAATCCTGGAGGCTCTGAAATGGATGAATATTTCCTTTGGAGGGCAAATGTAGAACAAAGAGTCACTGTTTAAAAGTAAGAGGTCACTCTATTAAGAACAAGGAGACAATATTATTGTTCTTCTCAGAGAGTTAATGAATCTTTGGAACTGTATTCTTCAACTGGTCCTGGAATCATAGTCATCAAGTATTTTTAAACTATTTGGACAAATTCTTCAAGAGCAAAAGAGAAAAAGACTGCCAGGGATAGGTGGGAATATGGAATTGACTTTACAGCTACATTAGCCATGATATAATTGAATGATGGAGCAGGCTCAAGTGGCAGTGTGGCTGACTGATCATAGATGTTAAATTAAGTTGAAGTACAGATCATGATCAAATCCATTACAGTCTCAATGAATTACAGAACCACCTTAAAGTACTGCATGCTCTCTGGTCCTGTTCCAATAAGGTAAGGTAGTAATTATGTAGTTTGACAACAGCAAAGGCACTCATTTTTTTAAAATTTAGAGATACAGCACAGTAACAGGCCCATCTGGCCCAATGGATCTGCACTGGCCAATTATACCCATGAGTCAAATTAACCTACTAATCCATATGTCTTTGGAATGTGGGAGGAAACCAAAGTACCCACAGGAAACCCATACACCACAGGGAGAACATACAGACTCCTCACAAACAGTTGAGAGTATACAAGAGGCAAAAAGAGAACATCAAAATAGCTGTCAGAACTGCAGCAAATTTTCAGACTCACAGTCTACATCAATTCAACATTTGTCTATTACAATCCATCATTCTAAGTAGCACAATTCAAAACAAAATCAAATATCTTCTTCAATTTTACAATCAGCAATATCACTTTTAATTCCCAGATTGTAATTGTGTAATCCTATGGCACAGACTTCAAATTAGCCATGGTTACATATATCTTTCAGGCTCTGAAAGGAAGACTTCATTATACCACATCAGCTTCACTGCCCAATATTTCTTGGAAGAATAATTAAAATTGGTGCTTTGCTGCCAACAATACAGATTGAAAAATAATTTTGTTTATTTGTTATGTTATATGATGTAGGCAATTATGGTCTTTGCATAACCATGACTGTTTTCGGCAAATTTTTCTACAGAAGTGATTTGCCCATGCCTTCTTCTGGGCAGTACCTTTACAAGATGGGTGACCCTGGCTATTATCAATACTCTTCAAAGATTGTCTGCCTCACGTCAGTGGTCACATAACCAGGACTTGCGATATACACCAGCTACTTATACGACCATCCACGACCTGCTCCCATGGCTAAGCAGATGCTACGCCTTGCCCAAGGGTAACCTGCAGCCTAGCGGACGGAAGGAGAACCTTATATCTCCTTTGGTAGAAATGTAGCTCCACCCTGCCACCCCAATTTTAAATAACACCGCCACTATATTTCCAACAACAGCTGTTTTTGAAATCTTCAATGTCTGGGAGCATCTATTCAGCCTATATTCAGCCTACAATGCAGTCTCTATAGGCTAGCTGGCATGGTGTGTAACTCTATAGGCTAGTATGAAGGGCTATCATTTAACAGAGAATAGACAGTAGTGTTGAACAGTTGTCAGATTTAGGCTTGCACAGGTTCAAGGTGATACAGAGTTGCAGGGAAAAGGCAGGAGAGCTGGACGAGCTAATATTGTTCTTGCAAACAGTCAACATTCATTTGAAGGATCAAATAGCATCCCACTATGCTGTTAATATTTAATATTTCAATATATTTCCAGAGAGAGTTTCTGTGGTCAGCATGTGAGGCCATATGTGAGAATCTGTATAATGCATTAATGCAGCAGTACCATGTCAAACAAACGAGCATTAACCACAGTTTTTCAATTTCTTGTTATATGCTAAAATTACTGGATGAGTTGAAATGTTCAGTCTCAAAATAAATGGAAACTCCTGACACCCTCTCCTACAATAGATTTCCCTGCAGTACTCGTATACCGCAAGTTGCACTGTAATCAGATTTCCAATAAAAACAAAATTTAAATGACTGCTGAACCATATGTACACATCTGAATAAATCTTTAATTTCTCAACACATCATTTCACACTTGCTGGTTCCAACAAACCTGAAAATGTGTGGCCTAGAAAGCATTTTCTAATATTACTTTTCTCCCTCCGATATTACTTGTTTGGCAATTAATATTACATTGCTCCTTCCAGTTACCTCTCATTTAGGATAACTTTTACACTACTTTGGGGTTTAATTCTTAACTTACAGAACTAGATGATGTCAACTAGTAATGATGCAAACAAGTGCCAACACCATTAATCTTACAAGACATATCCAATAAGAAGGATCATTTTATTTCATGCCGGAACTTGATTATTGCAGGCACTTCAGACCAGCCCCTTTCATTGTACATTTCAAAAAACCCGAGGTCGACAAAAATGCTGCCTTCCAAGTCCCATTAACTGATAAAATGAAGGGTATTGGAATGATGCACCCACCCCAACAAACTCTAATGCACCTGAGCCCAAAGTCATGGTTGTAGGAGCAAGATCACTCATATGGTGAGTGAATCTGAGGAAAGCCCAGATTATGTCCCTACCAACGTCCTTATATCTTACACAGATCAGCTGACAGGGATATTTGCAGACATTTATAATCTTGCCCTGCTTCAATCTGAAGTTACCACCTGCTTTAAGAAGGCCAGTATCATCCTGGGACCTAAGAAAACAAGAAAACCTGTCTTGACAACTATCATCTGCAGGTTTTGAAATCCACCATCATGAAGTACTTTAAAAGGCTTGTCATGGCACACATTAATTCCAGCCTCACAAACAACCTCAACCCACGATAACTCTCCTACTGGTGAGACAGGTCTATGGTAGATACCATCTTCCTGACTCTATAGTCACCTCTGTAAAGAAGATGGTACCAGCAAACCACACGACCAAAGGCAATGTCCTTTAGACAGTTCACAAAACTACTTCTTTTAATTCTTCTTGCTTCAAATATGATTCTGCTAATATTGGAACCTGTGATTTACATTTGGATGGTGTGTTTTCAGACTGACTGAGCGAGTTTGCTGGCTCCAAGGGAGTTCAGTGAGATTTCGAGCAGAGTTTGCAGTTAGGAGGCCAAGAAGCCTGGAGACAACCCATGATCAACTTCATTTCTCGCTGATCTCATCGATTAAAGCGTTGAGCAAGATTGAAGTAAATAAGCATTAGAGCAGAAGGCAAGTGGCTGTTCAGCGTTGTCTGCTTGTGTTTGTGTTTCTCCCTCTTGCTTGCTGCTGCTGGAGAAAGGTGCCTCTATTTGACCGTTCTCACACTCCCTCTCGCTCAATGCTGCCAGAGGATGGTACTGGAGTCTTGGATCTTGGGAAAGGTTTAATAGATGAGCCTAGTGGATTGGACTCTTTGGTTCATGTTACGTTGTGTTTTCAGTTACTCCTTTTTTTAATTACTATTTCATATGATTTTGATCGGAATGGACTGCCTCCACGGCCTGCAGTCAATGAATGTGATGGCCAGCGCTAAATTGAATTGCACTAAACTGAATACTCCTCGACTCTGTGATATTTTATGTTGTGTGGTTTTATCTTGTTTTTTTTTTGCCATTTTCACATTTAGTTCTTTTTTTGCACATTGTGTGTTTGATATTTTCTTTCCATGGTATTTCTTTGTTTTCTGGCTGTCTGTGGGAAGGCAAATTCTATGGTTGTATATTGCATCCATATTTTGACAAGTGAACTTTAGACTGTAAAGACAACTGTTTCTTTAAAGACACTGTTGGTTACTGACAAATCCACTTTCAATACAATAATTTGAAGGAAGCTCATTTCCAAACTCTTAAACCTGAGGCTTAACATCTTTTGCAAATGGATCCATAACTTCTTGACCAACAAACTGCAATCAATAGGCAATTCCTCCAACACAATTATCTTCAGAATGGACAACCAACACAGCTACTTCTTCAGCCCCATTCTCTACTCTATACACTAATGATAGCAGTCTATTCTGATCCAGACACTGCTCAAACTTAATCTACAAATTTACAGATCATGGGCCATATCTTAACCAATCATGAGTCAGAGTACAGTAATGTTGGTTTCTCACCGAAAACAATTGAAAACTTCTATAGGTACCATGGAGAGCATTCTGATAGGTTGCATCAGCATCTCATATGGGGGTGGTGGGGGAGCTACTGCACAGATCTGAAAGAAGCTACAGAAAGCTGTAACATTAGTCAGCTCCATTTTAGGTACTACCCTCCATAGTATCCAAGACATCTTCATGGAGAGGTGCCTCAGAAAGGTGATTATTAAGGTCCCCCATCACCTAGGACATGCCCTCTTCTCATTGCTACCATCAGGAAGGCAAACACTCAGTGTTCCAGGGGCACCTTTTTCCTTTCTGCCATACAATTCCTAAATGGACATTGACCCCATGAACACTACCTCACTTCTTAAATATATATTGTTTCTGCTTTTGCACTATTTTTATCTTTCTATATTATCATATATTGCATTGCACTGCTACTGCTAAGATAACAAATTTCACGACACATACCAGTGAGAAAAAACCTGATTCTGTTGTTGTCATGACACCATTTTACTAAGAGAGCTTAGTGAAATAGTGTCATGTCAACATTGCTTCAATGTCAGAAAACAAACCAGTTGATCATTGACTTCAGGAAGGTGAGTAGTGCACTGGTTTAAGAGCTGTACGTTCCTGGGAGTGAACACCACCAATAGCCTGTGTTGGTTGAACCTCACTGACATCACAACCAAGAAAGCTCACCAGCACCTCTACTTCTTTAGGAGGCTAAGGAAATTTGTCATATCCCAAGTTTTAATCAATGCCACTCAGAAAATATCTGATCTGGATGCATCCTGGCTTGGTATTCTGCTTGTAACCACAAGAAACTGTTGAGTGTCTACACAGCTCAGTATATCAAGGAAACAAACATCCTGTCCATGGACTATGTCTATTATTTGTCTATACATTGTATATGTCTATACATTGATTACCTCACTAGCAGAACACAGTCTGTGCGCTTGCAACACTGTGTGTCAGACAGAGTGGTCAGCAGCACTGGGGCTCCACAGGGGACTGTCCTGTCTCCCTTTCTCTTCACCATCTACACCTCAGACTTCAACTACTGCACAGAGTCTTGCCATCTTCAGAAGTTTTCTGATGACTCGGCCATAGTTGGATACATCAGCAAGGGAGATGAGGCGGAGTACAGGGCTACGGTGGGAAACTTTGTCACATGGTGTGAGCAGAATCATCTGCAGCTTATTGTGAAATAAGAGGAGGGCTAAGGCACCGGTGACCCCTGTTTCCATCCAAGGGGACAGTGTGAACCTGCTGGAGGATTACAAATACCTGGGGATACGAATTGACAATAAACTGGACTGGTCAAAGAACACTGAGACTGTCTACAAGAAGGGTCAGAGCCGTCTCTACTTTCTGAGGAGACTGAGGTCCTTTAACATCTGCTGGACAATGCTGAGGATGTTCTACGAGTCTGTGGTGGCCAGTGCTATCATGTTTGCTGTTGTGTGCTGGGGCAGCAGGCTGAGGGTAGCAGACACCAACAGAATCAACAAACTCATTCGTAAGGCCAGTGATATTGCGGGGGTGGAACTGGACTCTCTGATGGTGGTGTCTGAAAAGAGGATGCTGTCCAAGTTGCATGCCATCTTGGACAATGTCTCCCATCCACTCCATAACGTACTGGTTAGGCACAGGAGTTCATTCAGCCAGAGACTCATTCCACCGGGATGCAACACTGAGCATCATAGGAAGTCATTCCTGCCTGTGGCCATCAAACTTTACAACTCCTCCTTCAGAGTGTCAGACACCCTGAGCCAATAGGCTGGTCCTGGACTTATTTCCACTTGGCATAATTTACTTATTATTATTTAATTATTTATGGGTTTACATTGCAATATGTTTACACTATTCTTGTTTGGTGCCACTGTAACGAAACCCAATTTCCCTCGGGATCAAGAAAGAATGTCTGTCTGTCTGTTGCTGCCTCAATAAAGCAGGCAGCATAATCAAAGATCCCACCCACTCTTGGATATTCTCTCCTCTCCTTTTTCCCCCATTGGGCAGAAGATTAAAAAGCCTGAAAGCATGTATAACCAGGCTCAATGACAGCTTCTATCCCACTGTTATCAGACTCTTCAATGAACCTTTTGTACAATAAGATGGACACTTGGCCTCACAATCTCTTTCATTATGATCTTGAGTCTTATTGCAATGCAGGTAGACAAGTTCTCTGCAGCTGTTAAATTTATTTTGCACTTTGTTGCATTATATAGTAATTTGATCTATATCAATGGTATGCAGGCCAAGTTTTTCACTATATTTGATACATGAGACAATAGTAAACCAATGTATAACTCTACCAGCAGAACAAGGCTGTTTGACAATATTATTGACACTCACTCATCCTGAATTCTAGAGTTTGCCATTCACTCATACTCTAGGAATAATCTGTTATAGATGTCTGTATTGTTAGGCCCTTTTCAAGCCAGGGTGAGACCTCTACAAACATAAAGGTTTACATATGAACTGAAGGGGAACCAATATCTTCATTGGGATATTTGCCAGTGTTATTCAGGAGAGTAGAAACTAGAATGCCAGGAGATGGGATCCACCACTGAAGGGCAAAAGCTGGCATGGTTGAGGGTAAGAAAGATGAAATGACAAGCTTAAAAGGAAGGACAGCAAGGGTTAGGCTAATAACGTGGTGGGACTGTAGGCTGAAATCTGTCTATTTCAACATTACGTGTATAATAGCTAAGGAGGATGAGTTTAAAGTTTAAATGAGTACATCCTCAGAGGCAAATTGGGTGGTGTTCAGGAATGGGACAGGTGCAACTATGCTGATGGGATTTTATGACAGACCCCTCCAATACCCACCGAGTAGAGAAGGAACAGATACATACGGAGATTACAGAAATGGTACAAAAGTAAGGATTTTTTTATTGTAGGAGAGTAACTTTTTTGTTTGACATACAGCACAGTAACTAGCCAACAGACCCAAATTATACTCACATGACCAATTAACCTTCTAACCTGTATATCTTTGTGACTTCCACACTATTGACTGTAACTTCCTTAGTACAAGATTAGATGGGAAGGGTACATCGAAAAGGATTTTTTGAAACTGTATCTGGAGATTCCACGAGAAGAGAGAACATACTGGACTCAATTTTGGGAAATGAGCCAGCCTAGGTGACAGACGTTTTGCAAAGAATGACCACAATAGTGACCAATGTTTTAAGGTAGTCATTATCAAGATAAAATTGGATTTTGCAGGAAGATACCAAATTGAGGGAGGCCAAATTACTAAAGGATAAGAAAGGAACTAAGGGGTGTTAATTGGGAGCTGCAGATATCAGACAAGTTGTTTTATACATGTGAGAGTTGTTTAATGATCTGCTGAGCAAATTAAGTATGATCCTGTCAGTATGTTCCAGTAAGGAGTAAGGACAATGATGCAAACATAATTTTGGAAGACTTAAGAGGTCTTAAATTTAGTCTAGAAGAAAAAGGAAGCATATACAAGGTCTAGGAAACTAAAAATCAGACTAGACACCTGTGAAATATAAAGATAGCAAGCAAGTGCTCTAACAGGCAAAAGGGACCATGAAATGCAAGCAGGATCAAGGTGAATCCAAAAGCACTTTACATTTATGTTTAGAAAAATAGCATAAAGAAGGTGAAAGTAAGGATAAAGGAGGGAATTTCAGCTTAGTGCTAGGGCAGGTGGCCAAGGTATTAAATGACTAGCATGAATAAGTATTTACTGAGGAGAAGGAATTGGGGATAGGGAAGCAGATGTGCTAATGTGCTGGCACATTTCAAAGACTAAGTAGGAGGAAGTGCTGAATCTTCTGAAAAGCTCTAAGTCCCCAGGGCCTGATGGAATATATCCTGGACAGTGAGAAAAATGAGAAGATTGTTGGGTTTTTGACTAAGATCATTGTGTCCTCACCAGCAACTGGTGAGGTCCTAAGTGACAGCAAAGAAGCAAATATTGCACCTTCGGTCAAGAAAGTAAATAGGAAAAAGTCAGGTAATTATAGGCCATTAAAACTCATATCAATGCTACAGAAGCAATTGAAGAGGACACTAGAGGATAGAATGTATGTGCACTTGGAAAGGCATGGGCTGCTTAAAGACAGCCAGCATAACTTTGTCCAGTAACTTGATTGAGTTTTTTTTTAAAGAGTGGAGACAGGTATTTGATGAAGATAAGTCACTACATGGACTTCATCAAGGTATTCCATAAAGTCCCTCAAGATAGGTCAATTCATAGTCAGAATCAGGTTTATTATCACCGGTACATGCCGTGAAATTTGTTAACAGCATCAGCAGTACAATGCAATACATGAGTATCATGAACAAAGCAGATGAGCTTAGAGTGTAGGTCAGTACTTGGAGCTATGATGTTGTGGTCATTAAAGAGACTTGGATGGTTCAGGGGCTCCTTTACATTGCCAAGCATTAGATGTTTCAGTAAGGACATGGAGGGAGGCAAAAAAGGTGGGGCCATGGCACTGCGGATCAAAGAGTGTAACATCTGCAGAAAAGGAGGAATTCATGGAGGGAATGTCTACAGAGTCTCTTGTGGGTGGAAGTTAGAAATAGAAAGGGGTCAATAACGCTACTGGGTGTTTTTAGAGATCACCAATAATAACAGGGACATTGAGGAGCAGATAGGAGACATATTCTGGAATAGTGCAGTAATAACAGGGTTGGCGTGATGGGAGATTTTTAATTTCCCAAATATTGATTGGCATCTCCCTAGAGCAGGGGTCAGCAACCTTTACCACTGAAAGAGCCACTTAGACCCGTTTCCCACAGAAAAGAAAACACTGGGAGCCGCAAAACCCGTTTGACATTTAAAATGAAATAACACTGCATACAATGTTTTGTTTTGCCTTTATGCTATGTATAAACAAACTATAATGTGTTGCATTTATGAAATTGATGAACTCCTGCAGAGAAAACAAAATTACATTTCTGCATGCAACAAAAACATTTTGAACTCCGAAAAAAAGACGTTGGGTTGAAGGTTACTTTTAAGTAAAATACTCAACGTCTATTTGAGTCCTTCTTGTATTTATGAAAAACGCCAAACTTAAATTTGCCGCCAGCAGCAAACCAAAAATAACGTCAGCCAGCTGTCAACCTGAAAAATAAAAGGACTATTTCACTGAACAATGAAAACATATGAATATACGTAAAATAATAGGCAATTAAAATATTTATCATACTTGTTCAGGTTGACTCACACCTGACAATGCAGTCGTATTCAGTAGGGATGGATCGATGCTTAGGGGACTGACCGGGAAGGATAATGTGTTTTTTTCCTCTCTGAACTCACAGAAGCGTTTCCCAAACGATGTTTGCATTGCGATGATTGCAGAATGTAAATACTCCGAATGTATCATGTCGTGACCTTGTTTGAACTCTCTCAAATTGGGGAAGTGAGACAATGTGCCTTTCTGTAAATCTCTGGCAAGCAACGTCAACTTGCCCTCGAATGCCAAAACATCCTCCAACATGTGCAGGGCTGTACGTCCTTACCCCGTTGAAGAGCTGTGTTCAGCGTGTTCAGGTGCGCTGTCATGTCTACCATGAAGTGTAGCTTTTCCAGCCACTCTGGCTGTTCCAGCTCAGGAAAGTTGAGCCCTTTGCTGCCCAGGAAAGTTTTCACTTCTTCCAGACACGCGACAAAGCGTTTCAGCACCTCCCCTCTGGACAGCCAGCGATAAAAACACGTTGTAGCGGTGTGCTACACGCAGTCAGTAAACTGCAGTCAAAGATAGCTTTATTCGAACTAAACAGCCTTGCTTTTAAGCCTCCCTCAACCCGCCCCCCATGGGCGCGGATGCTGCAAAAGACACGTACTCACAAACCCCCGTAGGCTATCTCCCTTAGCCTGAACGCTGGCTAATTGTGAGCCGGTTCGGATGTGTCAGGAAATGGGTCGCCACAACGTCTTATTTAGATTGTACAAGATCACCATAATCTTCAAATTTAGATTTACATTTCAAAAACTAACAAACTAACATAAAATACATTTTAATTAAATACTGACCATGTAGCGGTGTGCTACACGCAGCGCTAAAATTACGACACGGAGTCGGTAACTGCAGTCGAAGGAAAAAACTTTATTCGAAATCTTCAGCCTCACTTTTAAGCCTCCCTCAACCTGCCCCCCATGGCGCAGAGGCTCCAAAGCTCTGTGCTCGCAAACCCCCGTAGGCTATCTAATTGTGAGTCGGTTCGGATGTGCCAGGAAAAGGGTCGCCACAACCAATTATTTCCCAAAGCAACAGGGAGCCGCAGCACAGACGTAAAAGAGCCACATGTGGCTCCGGAGCCGCGGGTTGCCGACCCCCACCTTAGAGCAAGGGGTTTCAATGGGGTGGAGTTTGTTAGGTGTGTTCAGGAAGGTATCTGACATAATACATAGATAAGCCTACAAGAGGAGAGGCTGCTCTTGATCTGATATTTGGAAATTAACCTGGTCAGGTGTCAGGTCTCTCAGTAGGACAGCATTTTGGAGATAGCGATCACAATTCTATCTTCTTTACCATAGCATTGGAGAGGGATAGGAGCAGACAAGTCAAGAAAACATTTAATTGCAGTAAAGGGAAATATGAAGCAATCAGGCAGGAACTTGGAAGCATAAATTGGGAGCAGATGTTCTCAGGGCAATGTTTGGAAGAAACGTGGCAAATGTTCAGGGATATTTGCATGGCGTTCTGCATTGATATGTTCCAATGAGACAGGGAAAGGATAGTAGGGTACAGGAACCATGGTGAACAAAGGCTGCAGAAAATCCAGTCAAGAAGAAAAGCTTACGAAAGGTTCAAAAAACTAGGTAATTATAGAGATCTAGAAAATTATAAGGCTAGCAGGAAGGAGTTTAAGAATGAAATTATGAGAGCCAGAAGGGGTCACGAGAAGGCCTTGGCAAGCAGGATTAAGGAAAATCACAAGGCATTCTACAAGTATGTGAAGAACAAGAGGATAAGACATGAGTGAATAGGAGCAATCAAGTGTGACAGTGGAAAAGTGTGTATGGAACCAGAGGTGGTAGCGGAGGTACTTAATGAATACTTTGCTTCAGTATTCACTATGGAAAAGGACCTTGGCGATTGTAGGGATGATGTACAGTGGACTGAAAAGCTTGAGCATATAAACATTAACCATGAGGATGTGCTGGAGCTTTTGGAAAACATCAAGTTGGGTAAGTCACCAGGATCAGATGAAATATACCCCAGGCTACAGTGGGGGGTGGGGGGGGGGGTGATAGGAGATTGCTGAGCCTCTGATGATGATCTTTGCATCATCAATGGGGATGGGAGAGGTTCTGATGGATTGGAGGGCTGCAGATGTTGTTCTCTTATTCAAGAAAGTGAGTAGAGATAGCCCAGGAAATTATAGATCAGTGAGTCTTACTTCAGTGGTTGGTAAGTTGATGGAGTAGATCCCGAGAAGCAGGATGTATGAACATTTGGAGAGGCATAATATGATTAGGAATAGTCAGCATGGCTTTGTGAATGGCAGGTTGAGCCTTATGAGCCTGATTGAATTTTTTTGGGGATGTGTCTAAACACATTGATGAAAGTAAAGCAGTAGATGTAGTGTATATGGATTTGTGCAAGACATTTGATAAGGTACCCCATGTAAGGCTTATTGAAAAGGTAAGGAGGTATGGGATCCAAGGGGACAATGCTTTGTCGATCCAGAATTGGCTTGCCCATATTGGAGAATAAAGTTGCATTGTTTGCTGTGTAACCAAAAACATGTAACCAGCCTTGTGTTTGCTATTTGCTATGTATCCAATTTATTAGCCAGAATGAAATCTCTGTATTGTCTCTGTACTATTGAACACATCAGTGCCTTAAGAATATAGCTAGCCTTAAGAAAGTAGCTAACAGTGAGAAACCAGCCTTATATTTACTATGTATCCAACTTACTTCCAGAATGAAATCTCTGTATTGTCTCTGTACTATTGAACACATCAATGCCTTGAGAATGTAGCTAACAGTGAAAGTAAGCATGTAGAGATAACAGTGGTAGACGGGATCATGGAGTGGTGTGATGGTATGGGGACCAGTCATGGCCAAGAAGAGGAACATGTGTTCCAGGGAGTAGACTAGAGTAAGTATGGGCTATGGTGTGGTGTGATGGTATGGGGACCAGTCAAATCACTAGAACAAGTATATGCTAATGTGACTAAGAAATTACTATAAAGAATACCATGAACTAGGGCTTGGCGGACAATTAGTGACACGCTCATTAATTGTCTCAGCTTTTGTTTGCAAATAAAGGCTTAAACTTCTCGAAGAACCTTCTGCGTCTCCTGGTTATTTCAAGAAACCACGACAAAATTGGCGACTGTGACAGGACCGGAAAGAGACCCGTGGAAAGGAAACGGCAGATTGAGAATGCTTCTGGTCCTCTAGGGATCCCCACAGGGCTAACAGAATTAAGGGTGCACCCAAACATAAGGTAAACGCTTTTTGAGACAATTTGGACTAAGAATTCTGTTGGTTTTGGGGAGGTCTCTGAGACTCAGAAGTGTGGAACCACTGCCGAAGGGTCTCTCCGATCCAAAGAATCTGGCTGAATTGGGGGTTAACAGGAGGCTCAGAGGACTGATCGAGAACACTGCAGTGGGGGTAAGTACGAATAAGCTAATAAGAAGTTAAGTGAAGAAAAATTCCACGTGGTGTTGATAAGTCCCTGTGGATACCGCTTCGTACGAAACGAAGGTCTGAACGGGCAGGGAAAGGAAAATAGAGAAAATCCTCGTGGATACCGCCTTAAGAGATAAGGGTCTGAACAGACGAGGTGCAAAAAAAATGTTCTGCGGATACCGCTCTAGGTAGAGGTCTTCATGGGCAGAACCGAATAGGAAACAAGGACAGTCTGATATATAGTTTAAAGCGCTGGTAGATAGATGATAGACTAGGCATAGAATTAGAGTAAATAGTATTATCCAGTAAACGAACTGTGAATCTCTGAAATATCTTAAAAAGAGAGAACAACTTGACAGATAAAGGAATGGCAGTAGAGATTCTGAGCAAAAAATTCCCGGTAAATAAAAGTGAGATCACAAAAACTTCAGAAAAATGGGAAAAAAGAACCAAGAACCTGGTCACAAAATGGCTAAGAGAAGGAACGTTTGATGTAAGCTTGTGCAAAGAAATGGAGGCGCTAATTAAAAATTACAAACCAAAAGATAAAACTAAGAAAAGAGAGCAAAAAAGAGAACGACAAATGGAAGTGCTAAAACTCTTCAGAATGGAGGGAGAGAGGCTGAGGAGGACAGGTAGAATATTGATTACAAGCGAGGAAGACACTAAGGTGCTGGAGAAACAGCCTGTTAGAGAGAGAGGAAGGTACAGTGAGAAGCTGGCTTCAGCTCCATTCCCGGATGTGAAAGAAGCAAAAAGGTCCCCTCCCTATAATGAGGAAGGAACCCCTAAGCAGTGCCCCTTGCTGACGGGTACAGTACACATGCAGGGAGAAGTACAAGTTTGGGATAATGAGGAGGAAAAAAGACAATATGAGGAAAAAACAGTGATATGGAAGGAAATACAGGCAGAAAGGATAAAGGTGGAACAGGCAAAGAGAGAAATGAGAGAAGAGATTGAACGGATGAAATACTTGAGAGAGGAAAAGGAGTATGAGGAGTACCGGTTATACCGTAAAAATGAACAGACTAGAAAGGAAAGTAGCTCATCAGGGCAGGAAGGGCTGAGGCATTCCAGAGGAAGTAGAAGGAAGGTAGGAGACGAGAGTCTTGGAGAATCAAAAGAGAGAGGGGAATCAAGCACGGGTAAGGATCATGAGGAGTCACTGCCACATGTGTACAGACACGGACAGGAAGAAAGAGGTGACTCATTGGAGGAGCAAGAGTTAAGTGGTGAGAGAGAGGATGCGAGTATTTGTGGGGAAGAGGTAGGAGGCAGAAGCCTAGAAGAGCAGAAGGAGGTGGTAGGGAAGCGACTTGCGGAAATAGAGAAGAGAGCTAGATAAGTTACTGAGAGGGAATTGCCAGAGGAGATGTGAAAATTACTCCAGGGGCTGACCAAGTATTGAATCAGGAGAGAAAGGAAGGACTCCACAGGGAGACCAAGGGAAGAAGAGGACCCCGGAGAAATTTGTGTGGGAGGCAGTAAAGACATACCCAGAGACAGGTGGGGAGTCAAGCAAGGAGGAGAGCCAGGGCAGGTGGAAAGGAGGAGGAAGTATGATGCCGTTGTTAGTAAAAGGATCAGGACAAGTGCAGTATATCCCTTAGGGATCCCAGGACCTAGAAGGGCTGAAAAACACTCTGCCCAGTCTACATGAAGGAGCAGGGAAATGGATTAGAGCCTTTGAAGAAGAAACGGCGGGACGATTATTGGCAATGGGAGATTTAAAGGCATTATTGATAAGGTTGATGGGAACCTCCAAATTTAACGAACTAATGGAAATGGCTGGCATAATAAACCCGAACAACCCGAGAACTGACGGAGACGGGTTTGACAGAGTGAGGCAGAGGGTATGGCGGGCCTTCAGGAAGCTTTATCCACCCAAAGTGGACCCCAAAGCCTTAAAGGGGGATCCACTGGGAGACACTGAAAACCCAGCAGCCTATGTAGAAAACCAGTTGAAAAGGTGGAGACTGGAGACTGAGCAAGAGGTGGAAAATAGTTTATTTATGACCTCACTGTTCCGACATAGCATTTTGGATGCAGTGCCTCCACAAGTTAAATCCAAACTAGAGGAAGTGGTTGGGCTGACGTCAAAGACCCCACAAGAATTCAGAGACCACGTAGTCCATGCGGTTGAGAAATACCGGAAAGACAAATGAAGGTTGGCTGAGCAGCAAGAAGAGGTGCAAAGAAAGTTAATACAAATGCAGCTCAAAGACCTCAATAAGAAGGAAAAAGAGAAAAGCAAAAAGATGCTGCCAGCAACCACTGGTCTGAGTACAGCCATCGAGCTGAATGAAGCACCGCTATATGGAGGAACCCATCATCTGTAAGACAAGGGCTGGAAAACCCCATGCCAATAATCAACGTCTTTGGAGCAGCATTCCCACAAATGCCCTATCAGGAACAGACGAAATTCAAACAGCCCAAACAGGACTGGAAGTCCCAAGGAGGGGGACAGAGGAGCTATGGGCAGAGGGGACCAGTGAGGAAACAGGGGGAAAGAGAGGTAGAAAGATTGTGGTGCGGATGTAATCAGCCAGCTCACATGAGAAGAGATTGTCCATGCCTGTCACACACCAGCAGGAACCGATAAGAAGGGAACTAAAGTTTAGCCAAGGACCAGCCCCCAAAGGCCCAAGCGGACTTGTGAACCCCTATGCGAGGTATTAGGGGTGCCCCGAGGACTCGAGTGGGAAGGGACATTACCCAATGATAACAAGGGAGGCAGACGAGGAACCCATTGTTCAGGTTATGTTAGAAGGGCAACTGACACCAATGATGATAGATACTGGAGCCACGTACACTTGTGTACAGCCACAGTATGCCCTTCACCTTCCCAAGTCAGGAAAGTTTATTAACACAGTAGGGTTCTTGGGGAAAACACAGTTGACACAGTGCACGGCTCCAGTGCAGTTAAGAATGGGAAATAAAGGAATTGTTTTGCCAGTGCTAGTATCTAAAGGAACTCCGATTAATTTGTTAGGCAGAGATGCCTTATTGAAACTGGAATTAAAATTAGAATGCACCAGAAATGGGCTGAGTGTGGAAAGAGCAGGGGCTCAATTGATAGTGCGAGAAGACAAGAAGGCTAATGTCTTTTGGATAGGAGACATAGCAGATCAGATTCAGGAAACCTGGGAAAAATGGAAAAAGGGCGTGCAAGCTATATTACCCAGGGCTGTAATGCCCAAATCTGAGCTACATTGTACAGTGATTTTTCACGAGACTCAGAACAGGGAGTTAGAGGAGAGATGGCACCTGGAGGCATGTACCCAACAGCACCTGGAAGGGGAGGCTGTGATAATTGGAAAGCAAGGGGCAGCTTTACAAGTTAAGTGTAAAACCTTTTTAGAAAAATGGTACAGGATACCAGAGGCTGCGTCCCACGTAACATTGTTGGTAAACAAGGGATATCAGTCTAAAGACTTAGGACCCTTAGTTAAGAGTGCTGAAACCGTAACAGTGTGGAGGAAAATCACGCCAGAGGTGTGGATATCAGAAGACAACAATTGCATTAAAATAATGGTAAGTGTTGATATGGTAGGGACAATGAAAGAGGTCGAAATAACTCCCCAACCACACATGCCATTGCTGGGAAAGGAGAGAGGCCAGCAGAAAGATAGGTTAAACAACAACGCACACAAAATGCTGGTGGAACACAGCAGACCAGACTGCATCTATAGGGAGAAGCACTGTCGATGCTTTGTTTGAATTTCCAGCATCTGCAGATTTCCTTGTGTTTGCTCTAGAAAGATAGGTTAGATGAATTGCCATCTATTCTGTGGTCGCAGCATGACACGGACGTAGGGAAAATAAAAACAGCTAGTTCGGTGGAAATAAGGCTGAAAAAGGGAGCAATTCCACCAGGAGACCACAATACCCTCTAAGACCAGAAGCAGAAGAGGGAATAGCATCAACAGTGCAGGGGTTGCTTGAAGCAGGAGTGCTTAAAAGAACAAACAGTCCATGCAATACCCCATTGCTGCCGGTCTTAAAAGCAGTCAAATCTAAATGGAGATTGGTGCATGACTTGCGAGTGGTAAATGACGTGGTGGCCAGCGGTAGTCCCCAACCAACACACGCTTTTGACTAATGTTCCACCAGAAGCAAGTTACTTTTTGGTGCTTGATTTGTGTTCGGCTTTCTTCAGCATTCCTCTGGCTGACCAGCGTCAGAATCTGTTTGCATTTACTTACAGAGGTGCTCAGTATACCTATACCAGAATGCCACAAGGGTTTAAACATTCACCACATGTTTTTAATCAGGTGTTGAAGGCAGACCTAGAGGGCATACCATTGGAAAGTACATTGTTACAGTATGTGGATGACCTGTTGATTTGCTCCCACAGCGAGGAACAGTGTGAGCAGGACACTATAACTCTGTTAGAGAAGCTGGCGCACGAAGGACATAAAGTATCCAAAAAGAAACTGCAATTTTGCACGCAGCAAGTGGAATACTTGGGCAGGGTAATATCCAAGGGAGTGAAGGCGATAGCACCAGATCAGATTGAGGCAATAACTAAGGCCCCAAAACCCCAGACAGTAGGGCAGATGATGACATTTTTGGGAATGGCAGGGTACAGTTCAGATTGGACAGGAGAATATGCTGAGATTGTGGTACCTTTGAGAAAGATAATGAAAGAAGCAGGACATACAAATTTGAAGAACGGCTTACAGTGGAATGAAGAGGCGGAGATAGCTTTCAATACTGTTAAGCAGGAATTGCAGTCAGCACCAGCATTAGCTTTGCCTGACTACGAGGTTTTTCATTTGTATGTATCCAACCGACAGGAAGGTTATGTCACAGCAGTCCTTTTTTTTATTAGTTTTTTTATACATTTTCTACATCGCTACAGATTAAAAAAAACCCAGATCAAAATAAAGAACATTAATACAGTGCAAAAATAAACATACAATAATAATATAATACAAAAAACGATAATTGAGAAAGCACCCAAATTGAAGACATGTAAAATTAGTATCCTCCCCAAAGTCACATCAGTTCTAACACAAGAGCCAGGCACAAGAAAAGCAAAGCAGCCGATAGCATACTACAGTACTATACTAGATGAGGTGGCTTGGGGGTATCCACCCTGTTATCAGGGATTGGCGGTGCTGTACTATGCATATAAAAAGGCATCATCTGTAACCTTGGGCTATCCTGTGACTCTGTACACACACCACAAAGTAGCAGAATTGCTGGAAAGAGGTGAAATTTGTGCTGACGCCAGCCAGGATAACAGTGTATCAGATGCTATTGACATTTCCAGACATAACCATACAGAGATGCACTACCAGTAACATAGCTGATTTTATCCCTTTGGGCTATGAAGGAGAACCCCATGATTGTGTAGGGAAGACGATGGCATTTGCCAAATTGAGAGCAGATTTACGGTCAGAACCACTAGAGGATGCAGATAAAAAGGTTCTGTTCGTAGATGGCTCTTGTTATAGGGATTATGATGGAAATCATGCAGGGTTCTCAGTAGCGCAGCAGCATCAGTCGAGCTTCAAGATTATTAGGATGGAGTCCTGCCCACAACAGTGTTCCGCCCTACTAGCGGAAATCAAAGCCGACAGCTGCGTGTGAAATGATGGAAGGTGAGAAAGTAGACATTTATACTGATTCAGCATATGCTCATGGAGTATGCCATTTGTTCCGGGCAGAGTGGAAACAGAAAGGTTTTAAAGAAAAGCAGTCGAGATCTCATACAACATTGTCAGCAAATTCTAGACTTAATAAAAGCCATGATGAAACTTAAAGCATTGGCTATAGTAAAATGCCAGGCACATAAAAAGAGAAATGATGTAATAACAAAGGGAAATCAAGTTGCGGACGAGGCAGCCAGAAAAGCGTCCGGATGTACATCAGCTGTCATTGCCCCCCAGGTAAGCCTAACTCCAGAACCTGTGGTAGAGGACCTTATTGAAATGCAAGGTAAGGCAACTTTGGCAGAACAGACAACGTGGAGATGAAGGGGGGCCAAGCAGGAGCCGGAAGGCTTGTGGAGCATGGAAGACAGTTAGCTGGTAGCGCCCACCCCTCTACTGACGATTCTGATTTCAGAAGCGCATGGGATGGACCATTGTGCAAGGGGGGAAGTGATAAAGAAAATAAAGAAGGATGGTTTTTGGTCGCTTTATTTACAGGCTTCAGCGGACTTTGTCTTGTCACAGTGCGAGGTATGCGCACAGAATAATGTTTGGAAGGGAATTACAACCCCAATAGGTAACATTCCCCTACCTGAAGGACCATTTAAACATCTAGTGATCGATTACGTAGGCATGATAAAGACAATGAGAGGGAAAAGATACATGCTGGTAGTAATTGATCGATTTAGCAGATGGGTGGAGGCGGTATCTTTGAAAGATCAAGGGGCAAAGACAGTGGTAAAATTTCTGACAAATGAAGTGATCCCAAGGTTTGGAATACCTACAGAAGTTAGCTTAGACAATGGTTCAGCTTTTATCCAGAAAGTGGTCAAATTGGTACTACAAGCGCTGAGGATAAAGCAAAGATTTGGATGTGTATACCACCCTCAGTCGCAGGGCATGGTAGAGAGAATTAATGGAACCCTGAAAGCCAAACTGAACAAAATCTGTGCACACACTAAAGTTAATTGGGTCGATGCTTTACCGTTAGCATTGATGAGTTATCGCATGAAAACTAATCGAATGACATGTCTGACACCACATGAGATGCTAACTGGGAGGTCCATGCCAGTGCCCCAGTGGAGAGGACCATATAAGGGACCCAGTTTAGAGCAATTGGAACTTGAGCTACGACAATACATGCAGCAACTAACTATGATACACAAGTCTATCTATACGCAGGAAAAACAGAAAGAGCCAGAGACTATCCAAGGGGAAGGACCGATCCAACCGGGAGATCAGGTCTACATGCGAGCGTTTCGAAGGAAGTGGAACGAACCAAGAAGGGAAGGGCCTTTCGCAGTAATCAAGGCATCACCCACTGCGGTTCAAGTCGAAGGACACTCCACTTGGTATCATCTCAACCACTGCACTAGGGCAGTTCTGCAGGTACAGTCAGAGGCATAACCTGAGGTAAGAGGTGAGGAGGAGCAGATTGCAGAGGCCAGCCAGGAGGAACAAGAAGCCGACACTGCAGCACAGGAATTTGACCAGGTGGTAAGGGAAATCTTTGGTAATTCTGATGACTCTGAGAATGAAGTTGTGGATAGTACTACTTCTTCAGATAGTGGGGACAGTTTGGGTGCAACCAGTTCTGCCCCGCAGGATGACACACCCACCTACTCTAGCGCAGATTTGGAAACCATTAACGTGGAGGATATGGCATGGGAATGATATAACCCTCGGAAGCTCGGGAGCACGCAGTAAGAGAAGTAACACACACACTGTTTTGCCACGACAGGAGAACACATGGTACCAATGGGCAATATATACAGCAAGCACAATGGAAAGACAGAATTGCTACCTGTGCTCAAGGGCAAACCTGCCACAGCATGTAATCCCCATGCCTTATAATTCTTCCACTTGTGCGCAGTGGCGAAGAGAGCACAGGGAGCGATGCGAGCAACGATGTTCAGTTCCAGTTAGGGCTTGTCACAGGAGGATTTGTGTTAACACGGATCCTTGTTATTGAAACTGTCTGAACAATGCACCAATGTGCCCATATTGGTGTATGCTATATCAGGTGTCCTTGCAGTTTGACCAAAACAAGCTTGCCTCTCACTGTAATTATAGCAGACCTTGGGCTATAAATAAAAGGAGCCAAACACCTACGCAGGAACAACTTATAATGCAGGACCATCTGAGTTATAAATGCTTCATGTACTCGCCCGGTTGGCCACTTCCAAGGCAACTGCACTCAGACGTGGGATGTAACCCCAGGTAAAAAACACACAATGGGTACCCCTCCTCCTGAGGGTGCATTGGACACTCAGACTATCCCATTAGCAGACACCTGGTGGCTGTGTGGACAGGAAGGAGGTCTGAGATCCACGCTTCCCCTCAATAGGGCAGGTACATGTACGTGTGTTATGCTACTTCAAGAAGTTATAGTATCCCCTGAATTAAACTTCAACACTGATATCTCTGAACAGCAGATACTGTTGCGAAGAAGGAGAAAATATGAACCTGACTCGACGATTTGGATAGATAGTATAGGGCAGCCGAGAGGTATACCTAATGAATTTAAGGGAAGGAATGAGATTGCTGCAGACTTCGAAGCATTTCTACCCTTGATGGGAACTATTAAGAATGTTGAATGGATAAATTATATATATTACAATCAGCAAAGATTCATCAACTACACCGTTGATGCATTGGAGGCCTTGGGACAACAGTTAGATGCAACTAGCAAAATGGCGTTGCAGAATAGACAAGCATTGGACTGGCTGTTGGCAGAAAAAGGAGGAGTTTGTGTGATGTTTGGAGAGCAGTGCTGTACTTTTATACCAAATAACACTAGTCCAGAAGGATCGTTTACTAAGGCAATGTATAAGTTGAAAAGTCTCAGAAAGGAAGTTAAACAGAATGCAGGGTTCGGACATCAGTTATTTGACTGGTTAGAACGTAGACTCAGAGGATGGGGAGCATGGCTGACTAAGATGGCAATGACTGTTAGTATTGTATTGCTGAGCTATGCGCTTGCTCTGTGCTGTTTTCTTCCTTGTCTCAAGTCTCTTGTAGTGCGTCCTGCAACCAAACAATTCCCAATGCTTGTGGCGATTACTGAACCAAGCTTAGTGGAGAAAGAAGCACCGAAGATGTATTATTACAACCTACAACGCCTGCAGGATGAACAAGAGCAAAACAACAGTGTGGGAGTAGATTGTAGGGGCTTCTGAGTTTTTTTTCTCCCTGCCTCAGATACAAAGGGACAGGTTTTTGACTCAGCGGCCTAGGGTAACAGGGAGAGAATACTTTGAGGTCTTGGCGCAGAAAATTATAGTTTAACCCAAGATTTGGGAATAAGTGCTGGACCTTATTGAGGCTCTTGTGCAAGTACTCTTAGTCTTCTTTCTCTGTGTGAGACCCTATGGGTCTTAAAGGGGGGATTATATTGGAGAATAAAGTCAGGAATACGTTTAATTGCAGTAAAGGGAAATATGAAGCAATCAGGCAGGAACTTGGAAGCATAAATTGGGAGCAGATGTTCTCAGGGCAATGTTTGGAAGAAACGTGGCAAATGTTCAGGAATATTTGCATGGCGTTCTGGATTGATATGTTCCAATGAGACAGGGAAAGGATAGTAGGGTACAGGAACCATGGTGAACAAAGGCTGCAGAAAATCCAGTCAAGAAGAAAAGCTTACGAAAGGTTCAAAAAACTAGGTAATTATAGAGATCTAGAAAATTATAAGGCTAGCAGAAAGGAGTTTAAGAATGAAATTATGAGAGCCAGAAGGGGTCACGAGAAGGCCTTGGCAAGCAGGATTAAGGAAAATCACAAGGCATTCTACAAGTATGTGAAGAACAAGAGGATAAGACATGAGCGAATAGGAGCAATCAAGTGTGACAGTGGAAAAGTGTGTATGGAACCAGAGGTGGTAGCGGAGGTACTTAATGAATACTTTGCTTCAGTATTCACTATGGAAAAGGACCTTGGCGATTGTAGGGATGATGTACAGTGGACTGAAAAGCTTGAGCATATAAACATTAACCATGAGGATGTGCTGGAGCTTTTGGAAAACATCAAGTTGGGTAAGTCACCAGGATCAGATGAAATATACCCCAGGCTACAGTGGGGGGTGGGGGGGGGTGATAGGAGATTGCTGAGCCTCTGATGATGATCTTTGCATCATCAATGGGGATGGGAGAGATTCTGATGGATTGGAGGGTTGCAGATGTTGTTCTCTTATTCAAGAAAGTGAGTAGAGATAGCCCAGGAAATTATAGATCAGTGAGTCTTACTTCAGTGGTTGGTAAGTTGATGGAGTAGATCCCGAGAGGCAGGATGTATGAACATTTGGAGAGGCATAATATGATTAGGAATAGTCAGCATGGCTTTGTGAAAGGCAGGTTGAGCCTTATGAGCCTGATTGAATTTTTTTGGGGATGTGTCTAAACACATTGATGAAAGTAAAGCAGTAGATGTAGTGTATATGGATTTGTGCAAGACATTTGATAAGGTACCCCATGTAAGGCTTATTGAAAAGGTAAGGAGGCATGGGATCCAAGGGGACACTGCTTTGTCGATCCAGAATTGGCTTGCCCA
Source organism: Hypanus sabinus (assembly GCF_030144855.1). Classification (NCBI taxonomy): domain Eukaryota; kingdom Metazoa; phylum Chordata; class Chondrichthyes; order Myliobatiformes; family Dasyatidae; genus Hypanus; species Hypanus sabinus. The sequence continues at coordinate 19,390,325 of NC_082715.1, forward strand.
TATTGGAGAATAAAGTTGCATTGTTTGCTGTGTAACCAAAACTATGTAACCAGCCTTGTGTTTGCTATTTGCTATGTATCCAAGTTATTAGCCAGAATTAAATCTCTGTATTGTCTCTGTACTATTGAACACATCAGTGCCATAAGAATGTAGCTAGCCTTAAGAAAGTAGCTAACAGTGAGAAACCAGCCTTATATTTATTATGCATCCAACTTATTTCCAGAATGAAATCTCTGTATTGTCTCTGTACTATTGAACACACCAATGCCTTGAGAATGTAGCTAACTGTGAAAGTAAGCATGTAGCGATAACAGTGGTAGATGGGATCGTGGAGTGGTGTGATGGTATGGGGAACCAGTCAAGGCACTAGAACAAGTATATGCCAATGCGACTAAGATAAGAAATTACTGTAAAGAATACTGTGAACTAGGGCTTGGCGGACAATTAGTGACACACTCATTAATTGTCTCAGCTTTTGTTTGCAAATAAAGGCTTAAACTTCTCGAAGAACCTTCTGTGTCTCCTGGTTATTTCAGGAAACCACGACAACCACAGAAGGCAAAGAGTGGTTATAGACGGGTCATATTCTGCATGGAGGTCAGTGATGAGTGGTGTGCCTCAGGGATCTCCGCTAAGACCCCTTCTCTTCAAGATTTTTATAATACCTGGCTGAGAAAGTGGAGGGATGGGTTAGTATACTTGCTGATGACACACAGGTTGGTAGTGTGGAGGACTGTCAGAGGTTACAGCTGGAGTTCAACCCAGATAACTGTGAGGTGGTTCATTTTGGTAGGTCAAATCTGATGGCATTAACGGTAAGATTCTTGGCAGTGTGGAGGATCAGAGTCCACAGGGCACTCAAAGCTGCAGCAAAGTTTGACTCTGTGGTTAAGAAGGCATATGATGTATTGGCCTTCATCAACCATGGGATTGAGATCAAGAGCCAAAAGATAATATTACATCTCTATAGGACCCTGGTCAGCTATACAAGTCCTTGGTCAGACCCCACTTGGAGTACTGTGCTCAGTTCTGATCACCTCACTACAGGAAGGATATGGAAACTATAGAAAGGGTGCAGAGGAGATTTACAAGGATGGTGCCTGGATTGGTTAGTATACCTTATGAGAATAAGTTCAGTGAACTTGGCCTTTTCCCCTTGGAGCAGAGGATGAGAGGTGACCTGATAGAGGTGTACAAGATAATGAGAGGCAATGATCGTATGGATAGTCAGAGGCTTTTTCCTAAGTCTGAAATGGCTAACACGAGGGGGCACAGTTTTAAGGTGCTTGGAAGAAGGTACAGAGGAGATGTCAGGGGTAATTTATTTATTTTTTACTCAAAGAGTGGTGAGTGCGTGGAATGGGCTGCCAGCGACAGTGGAGGAGGCAGATATGATAGGGTCTTTTAAGAGTCTCATAGATTGGTACGTGGAGCTTAGAAAAATAGAGGGCTACAGGTAACCCTAGTTAATTTCTAAAATAAGTATATATTTTGCACAGCATTATAGGCCAAGGGGCTTGTAATGTCTTAGTTTTCTAAGTTTCTATGATCATACAGAAAAATAAGTGAATTATACTAAGTATATATATGAATATTGAATAGATCAAAAAAGGTGCAAAAACAGGAAAAAAAAACTGTTTAAAAAGTAATGTTCATTTAGGAATTGTACGGCAGAGGCGAAGAAATTGCTCCTAAATTGCTGAGTGTGTGTCTTCAGGTTTCTGTATTTCATCACTGTCAATGTGAGTGCTACCGGGCAGTAGTCATCAAGGTAGCCCACGTTATTCTTCTTTGGCACTGGTATAATTGTAACCTTTTTAAAGCAAGTGGGAAGTTCTGCCCGTAGCAGTCAGAGGTTGAAAATGTCCTTGAATACTCCCACTAGTTGGTTGGCACAGGTTTTCCGAGCCTTACCAGGTACTCCATTGGGACCTTCTGCCTTGCGAGGGTTCACTCTCTTTAAAGACAGTCTAACATCGGCCTCTGAGACAGAGATGACAGGGTCATCAGGTGCAGCAGGGTAGTTGTGTTCTCCCTTTCAAAGCGTGCATAGAAGGTGTTGAGTTCATCTGGTAGTGAAGCATCGCTGCCATTCATACTATTGGGTTTCGCTTTGTAGGAAGTAATGTCTTTGCAGACCCTGCCAGAGCTGCCATGCATCTGATATTGCCTCCAACCTCGTTCGAAATTGTCCCTTCGCCCTTGAAATAGCCCTCTGCTATTCATACCTGGTTTTTTGTTACAGGCCAGGGTTCAATGCCACAGATCCAGCCTTCAGCAGATGACGTACCTCCCGGTTCATCTGCTGCTTTTGGTTTGGGAATGTACATTAAGTCTTTGTAGGCACACACTCATCCACACAGCTTTTAATAAAGTTAGTAGCAACTGCAGCATACTCATCCAGATTCAAAGATGAATCCCTGAATACAGTCCAGTCCACTGATTCAAAGCAGTCCTGTAGGCACTCCTGTACTTCCTTTGACTGAACCTTCTTGGTCCTCACTACTGGTGCTGCAGTCTTCAGTCTCTGCCTATACTCAGGGAGTAGAAGTACAGCCAGGTGATCAGATATCCCAAACTGAGGGCATGGGATAGCACGATAGGCATTCTTGATGGTGGTATAACAATGGTCCAGTGTGTTATTTCCTCTGGTATTGCAAGTGATCTCTTGATGGTAATTGCTTAGTGATTTTTTCAGACTGGCCATATTAAAATCTCCCAAAACAATGGTGAAAGCATTATATTGATCAGATACAGATATGGACAGAGAAACAGAGTCCAATCCGTGCAAGTTCCAGGTGTTGTATTTTGGAAGGTCAAATGAAAGGAGAAGTATGCAGCTAATGGTAGACCCCTTAATAGCAGGGGTACGTAGAGATCTTATGGTCAAGTCCATAGTTCACTGAAAGTGACTGTGCAAGTGGATAAGATAGTAAACAAGGTATTTGGTAGGGCTGTTGAATATAAGTAAGTCATGCTGCAGCTATATAAAATTTTAGTCAGAACAAACTTGGAGAATTTTATGTATACCATTATAAAAAGGCTGTGGAGATAATGGAAATGTTGCAGAAGAGGTTTACCAGAATGCTACCTGGATTACAAGGTATGAGCTGTAAGATTGGACAATCTTGAGTTGTTCTCCTTAGAGCATCAGAAATAAAGGGAAGACCTGACAGTGGTTTTCAAATCATGAAATTCGTAGATAGGAATGACAGAATGTTTCCTAGGGTAGAAATGTCAAATATGAAGCATGATTTAAAGTTAGAGGGAGCAAGTTTAAAAATGAAATGGACAAGTATTTTTATTCAAAAGGTTGTACATGCCTGGAAAAAGTTGCCAAGCAGGCTGGTGGAGTTTGAGACTTTTAGATATACATATGAATATGGAGGGAATGGATGGATATGGATGATACACAGGAGAAGAACATTTAGTACAAATTGGCATCAAGATCAAAACAACATCATGCACCAAATAGGCTGTCCAGTGCTGTGTTTTGTGTTGCAATTTTGAAACGGAAATTAAAGATACATTTAAAAGTGAAGTCTTTGAAGTGTTAAGAATTTATAGTGGATGGACCATCAAATGTGAAAGTTATTGAGGTGGACGGTGTGGACAAAGGAACCCTATCTACACTCTAGCTGGGACAACAGGGCAGAAGTGTAGAACTGAAGGAAAACCTCTCTAGTTCTCTACATAGCTGTCTGACCTGCTGACTTTGCCTGGCATTCTGTGTATGTTGCTATAGATTCCTAGAATCTTCAGAATCTCATGTCTGTCACTTGACCATCAAATGTTCTAGGTATGGGGAGGACAACTAAGACAGAACTGTCATGTCTGTGTAACATAATGAGTTAATCGTAAGCAATTGCCACTGCCTTTGACTTTACCTGATATTACCATTTGATCCATGAGGTGTCTGGTAGAGCCCTCAGGCTGTAACACTATATCTAGAATGCTACTACTGAGGTTGAGCAATGTCAGTTCCTTTGGTACTGCAGTCTTGGTCTGAGGTCTTCAATTTTATATTCCACTTCAGTTTTACCTGGAGTCTTCCCCAACAACCACATTTTCAGAGACAGAGATATCCCCTGCAATACACACAAAATGCTGGAGGAACTAAGCAGGCCAGGCAGTATCTATGGAAAAGAATTAAGTGAATGTTTCGGGCCAAGACCTTTCATCAGGACACCAAGGTCAGGAGATCTCCCCTGATCTTCCAGCAGCTGCACTCACTCCTTGGGTGGTCTGGATCCCTCAATTTGCCAATTCTTAAGATTGTTAGTTCTCTGAAATAGCTGTGAAATAGCTGTCAATGTTACATACTACACTCATTAGAGCCTGTCCATGCTGTATCTCTTTATGACTCAAAGGCTACATCCACACTAGACCGGATAAATCTGTAACCAAAGCTTTTTCTCTTCGTTTTGACCCTCTGTCCACACTGAAATGGCATTTTCCTCCCCCGAAAACCAAGCTTTTCTAAAACGCCCTCCATAGTGTATAAATTTGAAAATGCTGGATTGGGCAGAATAATGTGGATGGGGTAACTGGATATTTTTTAAAACACTGTCATGACGTGCCGGAACAGATGGCGGCATTTCATTGTTTTCTTGAATGCAACCCCACACAACCTAACAATTTCAGAACAGACGGCAACAAGACTGAAGCCAGAAGAGTTAGAAATGTACTCACCAAATACTTCGACCCATAACTTACTGAATAAATAAGTATACTCATTTTGCCCTGTTTTCTGTCCTTGCTTGTATGAAGGTGGTTTACCTATTTATGCAAGTACTTCTCTGACAATAGATGTGTACCAGCCTACTGTAGCATTGTATGGAAATACAAGATAACACTGATGCAGGCATGTTTTATACATTTAAAAAGGTGCTTTATTAATGCAACAGAGTTAGTCAGTTTTTCAATGTTTGTCATCAGCCGGGTCATACTGTCTGTGAACTCCCTATCGGTTGCCTCCATATGCTCCAGTATTTGTGTTTTTTTTTTAAGTTTTAAGTCCTCCTGTGCAAGACCCAACAGCTGTCCATCGTTTGGCAATTTCCTATTAAGTTTTTTCTAGTCTGTAACTGCACAAACATACACATTCACAGCATGATTCGACAACAAACATGTCCTTATTTTCTGTTGAAATTATTGTCCTGCGCATGCCCAGTAGGAGATTCGCCTAAATACCCTTTTTAATGTGGACAGAGGTATTTTCAAAAATGCCTGGCGTGGATGCCTATCGTTTATACACGAAACTGGCATTTTCAAAATTATCTGGTCTAGTGTGGAAGTAGCCTAAGATTAAGTAAACATAATTTATAACAGAAGCACAACTTACAAGACCATGACATAGGAGCTGAACAAGGCCATTCGTATAGCAACGTTTTGGGCCAAGACCAATGTCCTGCCAAAGGGTCTTGGCCCGAAATGTTGACTGTACTTTTTTCCCCATAGATGCTGCCTGGCCTGCTGAGTTCCTCCAGCTATTTCTGTGTGTTGCATGGATTTGCAGCCTCTGCAGATTTTCTCTTTTTAACTATTTACTGTACTAGGTATAGTAAAAGAAAACAAAAAGGGAACCTTAACAGAAGCTTACCCAGTGCCAATGCCTCTTCTGAGCTGAGCTGAAGCCTCCTTTGAATCAAAGTCTAACAGCCTACTCCAAACAATGGCCGCCCCGCTAGGCTCTTCTATACTTTTAAACAAGCATTGTTGACCTGCAAGAAACCTTGTTACTGTGGTCTGCACCTGCCGCTGATTGAGCCATCAGAATTGAGCCTGGACACCCACTTTATGCTTATCTTAACATCTGTATACATCATCTTATTGTTTTAAAATTCTTTTGCTCATACTTTAAAAGTGTTTTAATTCATTTTAAAATGTTAATTACTCGCAATATTTAAACAATTCGAAACCTTCAAAAGGAGCAAGCTATCCAAAGGCTCCCAGGGTTTTCCCCAGAATCTGTTACACATTTATTGGATTATGTATCCCTTTGCTATTTGAGTCTTTTTATATGCAAAGTATTGCTGCATTTGTCCACTTCATAAGTTATTTAGTGTTAAATACATGGGGACATCTGAAGATGTGAAAAGCATTATATACAAGTTCCTCCTCTTTGATTTGTCAGGGCCATAAAGTTGTACAGCATGGATACAGGTCTTAGGTCTCTTGAATGTACACTGAGCAATAAACACCTGCTTCCAAGAATACTACTTTCATCATATTTTATTATCCCCCAAATCCCATTGGCTATCCTAGAATCTATCCTCACCAACAAACTCAATAATCTAATCTGTCTTTGAGATGTGGGATGAGTACCCAGTGGAAATTGGTGTGGACACAGAGAAAATGTTAAACTCCACACAGAGAGCAACAGAGGTCAAGATTGAATATGAGGTGGCTGGATCAATGATGCAGCAACTATGCTGGCCAAAATGCTCTTCATTTATACTAAACATAATTTGTTTGAATGTCAGTTTTTTTAATTAATTATGTTACAGATTCAATATGAATATTCAAAAATTATATACAGAAACTGGCTCATTGAATCGCATTCAGAGAGACATTGTTGCAAGGCAGGAGCCATTTGAAAAGACCAGGTCTCATCAGGAATGAGTTTTGAGTCAATAAAAAGAAAGGAGGTGTAAGCAGAGAACCCATTGTTGGAACAGCTATTGTTGGAGTGGGGCAATGTTAGAGAGGCCAGGCTTAGGCTCAACAAGCTTCGGTGAAAACTGGCTTGGACAAGCACAGACAGAGGTTCAAAGTAAGTTTCTAGTATTTTTCCATTTTTTCTTTCTTTGTCTATTAGTATATAGCTAGTGTACTGAGTACGGATCCAGTTAGTGGTATGATCTTTGTATGAGATGTGGGAACTCTGGTAGACTTCCAATCTCCACGATAACTATATCTGCACAGAGTGCTTCGAGATGCAGCTTCTTGGAGACCATGTTAAAGAACTAGAGCTACATCTCGATGACCTATGGCTCATAAGGGAGAATAAGGAAGTGATAAATAGGAGCTACAGGGAGGTAGTCATCCCTAAATTGTAGGGTCAGGTAGCTGGGTGGCTGACAGGAGAAGGAACGGAAATATACCACCAATGCAGATTACCCCTATGGACATTCCCCTCAATAATAAATATACTACTTTGGATCTGTTGGAGGGGATGGGGGCTGACCTACTGGGCAAGCCATAGCAACCTGGCCTCTGGCACTGAGTGTCTCTGTGGCTCAGAAGAGCAGGGGGGGGGGGGGGGGAAGAAGAGGAGTGCAGTAGTGATAGAGGATTCCATAGTTAGAGGGGTAGACATGAGATTCTGTGAATACAATATTGACAACCAGATGGTGTGTTGCCTTCCAAGTGCCAGGGTTAGGGACATCTCATATTACGTCCACAGCATTCTAAAGAGGGAAGACGAGCATGCAGAAATCTTGGTACATATTGACACCAATGACATAGCTAAGAAAAGTGAGGAGTACATGAAGAGAGAATTTAGGGAGGTAGATAGAAAGCTGAAAGCAGCCTATGCCACATGCCAATGAGGGTAAGAATAGGATGATTTGGCAGACGAATGCATGCCTCAAGAATTGGTGCAGGGAGAAGGGTTTCAGAAGTCTAGATTATTGGGATCTCTTTAAGGTAAGGTATGACCTGTACAAAAGAAACAGGTTACACCTGAACCCAAAGGGGAACAATATCCTTGCCGGCATATTTGCTAAAACTGTTGGGAAGGGTTTAAACAAATTTGGCGGGGGAGGGGGGATGAGAAAAATGAGTGATAGGGCCGAGGATGGGGCAGTTAGTATAGTAGAGGTAGAGGCAGTGTGTGGTGAGACTGTCAGGAAGGACAGATGACAGGGCAAAATTGCAGTCAGTGGGATGAGGCAGTATAGTAGGGGACAAAATTTTAAAAAATGGCAAATACAGGTTTGCAAGTGTTATATTTGAATGCACACAGTATATGGAGTAAGGTAGGTGATCTTGTTGCAGTTAGGAATTGACAGGTATGATTTTGTGGACATTATAGTTGGGAGCTAAACATCCAAGAATACACATTGTATCAAAAGGCATGCAAGCAGAGAGGGTTGCATGGCTCTATCGGTAAAAAAATAAAATCAAAATCCTTAGAAAGAGATGACAAGGATTTGAAAGATGGAGAATCATTCTGGGTTAAGTTAAGGATCTACAAGGTTAGAAAGACCAGGATGGGAGTTATATACAGGCCTCTGAACAGTAGCCAATATGTGGGCTACGATTTCAACAAGAGATAGAAAATACATGCCAAAAGATTAATGTTACGATAGTTATATGGGATTTCAAAATGCAGGTAGATTGGGAAAAATCAGGTTGGTGCTGATTCTGTATCCCAAAAGAGAGGATTTGTAGAATGCCTACAAGATGGCTTTTGGAGCAGCTTGTGGTTCAGCCCACTAAGGGATGAGATATTCTGGTTTGGGTGTTGTGTAATGAACCAGATTTGATTAGAGAGCTTAAAGTTAAGTTACCCTTAGGAGGCAGTGGTCATAAGATAGAATTTACCCTACAATTTGAGAGGAATAAGCTAAAGTTAAATGTATCAGTAATACAGTGGAGTGAAGGGAATAAGAGAAGCATGAGAAAGGAGCTGGCCAAAGTTGATTGGAAAGGTACACTAGCAGGGACGACAACAAAGCAGCAATAGCTGGAGTTTCTGGGAGCAATTCAGGAGACACAGAATAGATACACCCCAAAGAAGTATTATTATTCTAAAGACAGGATGACACAACCACGGCAGATATAGTTCAAAGTTCAATTTAGATTTAATATCAAAGTACATATACAACCCTGAGATTAATTTTCTTGCAGGCATACTCAACACATCCAAAAAGGAATAATAACGATAACAGAATCAATGAAAGTCCACAACAACTTGGATATTCAACCAGTGTACGAAAGACAAATTGTACAAATACCAAAAGAAAGAAATGATAATAAGCAATAAATGCAAAAACATGAGATGAAGAGTCCTTGAAACTGAGTCCGTAGCTTGTGGGAACATTTCAATGATAAGGCAAGTGAAGTTATCCACTTTGGTTCAAGAGCTTGATGGATGAGGGGTAATAACTGGTCCTGAATCTGGTGGTGTGAGTCCTGAGACTCCTGTACCTTCTTCCTGATGACAACAGCAAGAAGAAACAATGTCCTGGGTGGTGGATGTCTCGGATGATGAATTCTGATTTCCTGCAACAGCATTTCAAGTAGATATGCTCAATGGTGGGGAGGGATTTGACTGTGATGGGCTGGGCAATATTCACTATCTTTTGTAAGATTTCCATTCAAGGACACTGGTGTTTACATACCAGGTTGTGAAGCAGCCAATCAATGTACTCTTCCCTACACATCTGTAGAAGGTTGTCAGTTCGTATACTCCCAAGGAAGTAGAAGTGCTGCCATGCTTTCTTCGTAATTGCACTTAAGTGCTGGGTCCAGGACAGGACCTCAAAAGTAGTAACACTGAAAATTTTAAAGTTGCTGTCCTCTCCACCTCTGATCCTCTGATGTGTACTGGCTCATGGACATCTAGTTTCCTTCTCCTGAAGTTAATAATCAGCTCCTTGATCTTGCTGTCATTCAGTAAGAGGTTGTTGTTATAGTACCACCCAGATTTTCAATCTCCCTCCTATATGTTGATTCAAGGGAAGTCAAAGCCAACGTAAAAGCAAAAGGGCGGGCATATAATATAGCAAAAAATAAGCAGTAAATTAGATTGGGAAGCTTTTAAAAACATTTAGCTAGCCAATAATATCAAAGTGGATAGCAAAAATTCTTTTAGATATATGAACAGTAACAGAGAGATGAAAGTAGAGACCAAATTATTTTAGAGAAGCAGCAATGGGGGGGGGGGGGGGGCAAAAAAATGGTGGATGAATTGAATCAGTATTTTACATCAGTCTTCACGGTGAAAGACACCAGCAGTATGCCAGAAGTTCGAGAGTGTCAGGGGGAAGAAGTGAGTGCAGTCGCTATTAGTAGGGAGAAGGTGTTTGGGAAGCTGAAAGGTCTTCAGGAAGATAAGTCACCTGAACCAAATGGATTAAAAGAGGTGGCTGAAGAGATTGTGAAGGCATTAATAATGATCTTTCAAGAATCACTAGATTCTGGCATGGCTTCGCAGGACTGGAAATTTGTAAAGGTCACTCTACTCTTGAAGAAGGGGGGGAAGGCAGAAGAAAGGAAATTATAGGCCAGTCACGCTAACCTCATTGGTTGGGAACATGTTGAAGTTAATTGCTAAGGATGTGGTTTCAGGGTACTTGGAGGAACGTGGTAAAATAAGCCTAAGAGGTTTCCTTAAGGGAAAATCTTACCAGACAAATTTGATGTTTTCAGGTCAAGGATACTGTTATGATCCGGCAAAAATGTATATAGAATTGAGACAGGTTTTTTTTATATATAAACAAAGAAACATTTATTTAAACTCAGCTCAACAACAAATGAAAAGTAAACAAATGACTAACTTAACCAGAAGTTAACTGCTATACGGCAACTCCAACAGTTCTTAAAGCGACAAATGCGAACACAGTTCTTAAAGCGATAAATGCGAAAGTCCAAACGATTTATACAGTCAATTAGGAGAGACTTTCCTGAAGTAACGAATTCCTCAACAACGCGCAGTTACTGCTGATCCCAGCTGAAATATGCCTTGCATGAAGGATTCACAATGAAGGAAATAAAAACCACTTAAAGGAACTGACCTCTTCCTTGGTGAATAACACTGCACCCAACCCTTTCTGCTTTCACAAATGCAGGGGCTATCTCCGATGCAGGTTACTATTTCCTGAGCAAACATCCAACAAGATCGACCCTGTATTACCGCCGACGACACCAACTTTACTCGATCCTTCGGGTTCCCGCACTTCGGCAAATCTTCACTCTCCAATACTTAGACTTTAAAATTAAATCGAAGATGCATCAAACATAACTGGCAGTGATTTTCAAAACTGCTGGCACCACTTACAGTAGAAAGTAAAACTCCGCTTTAAAACGAAACTGCGTCGTGAAACTAAATACACAGTATAACGGAGTAACTGATGACTTAAACGACGTCAACACAAAAAACTCCTGCATCACAGCAGGCTTTCCCAGGAACAGATCACCACGTGACCACAAACTGGCGGGAAATTACATCACCTCACCATCACAAGACCATTACATCATGCTCACCAGATACTCAATTACATCATGGTCATAAGACAGTCACAAGATACCCACAGGGTACGTAACAATACCATTTTGCTTTTGTAACAAGAAAGGCACCAAAAGTTCATCAAATAACTAAGCAACTTTAATTGTAGCACTCTGCCTCCTCAGTTCCAAATGCATTCCTAATAAATTTGCAAGTAAATGGTTATCCTTTAACTAGCACCATATTAAGTAGAAAGACACAAGTTAGTTCGAGAAGGAATTCAGCAATTGGGTATTGAATATACTTGGAAGAGGCTAATTGAAAATTGAGTTATTCATTAAGTGCTAGAAGGCTTGATTGAGTTTCGTCATCAATTTTACATTCATAATCAATTACATGCTACTCAAAAAGATGCAAGTCTGTTGAATTCTTAAGCATAGAGTAGGAGTAAGCTACGCCACAAGCTCAGTTTGGTTTAATTAAAACTGACAGATTCAAAATCTTCTGAGGCAGTTTCAATTTGTTGCCTTTTCCCCCCAATCTTAATCAGCTTTAATGTTCCTATAAATAGGTACTCACTTAGAATTAAGTGACCTTCGTACATCCATTTGAGCACCAGGAAAATATAATTATAATCTATGGTTGACACATTCCAAGATTACAGTTAAGCTCTGGTCAATCTATTGCAGCGATGTGCACAAAGTGAAAGCTAAATGCATTACTCATATCAAGCAAGGTCAGAAGATTGGGCAAATAAATGAGCAGAAGGAAAAAATAAGTGGGGGCACAGAGAGCAACAGAATTAAAGATTTTATGGGGAAAAAGATAAAGAGAAAGCGCACAAGCAGTTGAGGTGGGGGAATTAATAATATATTTATTTAATAGAAATTGAAATGAGACAGGGTCAAAATAGTACAAGGAAAAACAGCTTCTGCTGAGCGAATGAATGATCTAATGTTGGCTGATCTTTGCTTCAAGCGAGGGTATAAATCAGATTCATTATTGAGTGGAAAATGAAGTACAGGTGCAGGGGAATGCAAGTATCTCTATGGAGTGCCATATCAGCAATTAGATATACAGGAGCAAACAAAAAAATCATGAACAGGCGACTACACTGGATACTTGGCCAGAAATAACAGAAGAAAATAAACAACACTGAATTAGAAAGAGAATGAACAGGAAATGTATTGCATCGAAAGGCAGCAGTAAGTACAGACAAGCAGTTGGCCAGATGCATTCAAAGAAGACATTGTCATTTGTCTGAATTGAATTGAACTGACTTTATTACTTACATCCTTCATATACATTTGTACATTAGGAGTAAAAATCTTTATGTTACATCTCCGTCTAAATGTGCAATGTATAGTAATTTGCAATAAATATTATGTACAATAGGACAGTCAATATTACATAGAAATACAATTGTATCAGCATGAATTAATCAGACTAATGGCCAGGTGGAAGAAGCTGTCCTGAAGCCTGTTGGTCCTGGCTCTTATGCTGCAGTGCCGTTTCCCGGATCGTAGCAACTGGAACAGTTTGTGGTTGGTGTGACTCGGATCTCCAATGATCCTTCAGGCCCTTTTACACACATATTCAGGTCTTTGTAAATGTCCTGAGTAGTGGGAAGTTCACATCCACAGATGTGTTGAGCTATCCACACCACTCCCTGCAGAGTCCTGTGATAGAGGGAAGTACAGTTCCCATACCAGGCAGTGATGCAGCCAGTCAAGATGCTCTCAATTGTGCACCTGTAAAAAGTTCTTAGGATTTTGGGGCCCATACCAAACTTCTTCAACCATCTGAGGTGAAAGAGTCACTGTTGTGCATTTCTCACCACACAGCCAGAATGTACAGACCACGTCAGATCCTCAGAGACGTGTATGCTGAGGAACTTAAAACTGTTCACCTTCTCAAACACAGTAGCGGAGCAGTTATAGGGAAACTCTTAACTAACACCCTCCAATCAACTACAGACTAGGTCTAAGGAGTTGGTAAAATGCCATGTACAATTGTCTGAAATCACTGAACAGATTTACGACAAAGTTTGAAACTGCAGATAAATATTACTCCAAACTAAGATAATTAATTGCATCATTGCACAAAGTGCAAGCATAACAAATTCAAGAAACAGATACCAATGATGAATAAAAACACAAAATGCTGGCAGAACTCAGCAGGCCAGACAGCAACTACCTCCTCCCATAGAAGCTGTCTGGCCTGCTGAGTTCTGCCAGCATTTCATGTTTTTATTTATTTCCAGCACCTGCAGATTCACTCGTGTTACCAATGATGCATATTGTCATCAACCCTGGTGTCAAGGGTTTTCAAAGGGTTAAGACTATACAGCAACAGTCAGCATTTTAAGACGTAATATTCAGAATTTATTTAGTCGCAAATGGAAATATTTTTAAAACTCTGAAACAATTTTATGTTTATTGAGTACCCACAGATCTACTTTCTCAAAACGATGATCAAAGGAGCACAGAAAGGGAAAGTGGGTGTATGAATCAAAAAGTCTTAATATTCATGCTCTTTAATACAGTCTCTTTAATACTTTAATATACAACAAAGAAACAGGCCCTTTAGCGTGTCCAGTGCATGCTAAACCATTTTACAAAAATCTCTCAGCTAGCATGAATTTAATCTCAGAGTAATAAATGATCTCTCAATAGGAAATTATACATACAGTATCATTTTAATTTCCATAACTGGCAGGATAATTATACAATTTTCATTACTCCCTAAAATGTTTATATTTTTCCTTATGGGAGCACGGTGCTTAGCCCACTCAGTCTGCTGCCACCAACCTATACTAGAAGAAAATTACAGAAATAAATTATCTACCAACCAGAATACTTTTGGCATGTGGAAATAAAACAGATACAACAAGGAGAAAGTCATCCAGTCACAGGAAGAATGTACCAACTTCATTCAGATAGCACGCAGGTCAGGATCAAATGCAGTCTCTAAGGAAGTAATGCTAATCAGTCTTTAAATTTAGAAAGAACATTATCTCTTGCTTCCAATAAATATTTTTTTTTAAAGTAATGCACTTAATTGTTTCCGTAGACTGCATTATGATATATTTAACAATTATTGTTGATGTGCTTCAACTTCATTATGTTTCAAATTTAACAGCAAAAAAACCCCTGTGATTTTATTATATATAGTGCTGCTATTCAAAAAAGAATGTTCTTGCAGGAATTCACAGTAAGTATAAAGAAACGCAATATAATCAATGAAAAACTGCACGCAACCAAGATGGAAAAACAACTAATATGCAAAAACAAATTGTGCGAATACAAAAAATAATTTAAAAAAACAAAATAATAATTATAAATAAATATTGAGAACATGAGTTGTAGAGCCCTTTAGAGAGAATCCATAGGTTGTGGAATCAGTTCAGTGTTGGGGTAAGTGAAGTTATCCACCCTGGTTGAAGAGCCTGATGGTTAATGGGGGAATAATTGTTCCTAAACCTGGTGGTGTGGGACCGGTGGTTCCAGTAATTCCTTCCTGATGGCAGAAGATCTTATCTCCCAGATGGTGAGGGTCCATAATGATTGATGCCACCTTCTCCATGTACATCCTGTTGAAGATGTCCTCAGTGGTGGGGAGGGTTGTGCACTGGAGGTAGCTGCGTCAATAACCCTCTGTAGCCTCTTTCAATCTTGCCTATTGGAGGCCACTCAGAATGTTCTCCACTATACATCTGTGGAAATTCTCAAGTCTTTGGTTACAGATGGGATCTATCCAGTTGGAGAATCAGCCTTTAACCATCACTCTCTGCTTCAGATTGTCTAGCCAATCTGAATCTACCTTGTTAGCTCCCCCTGAATCCCTTGAGAACTAATCTTCAAGATAAGCCTGGCCATTTGGGACATTATCAAAGGTCTTAACAAAGTCCATATAGACAACATCTTACTGCCCTGCGTTTTTCAAGTTACTCTTTGAAAAACTCCAGAAAACTCATTAGACATGCCTCTCATACACAAAACCATTCTTGATTGGGCCTTGCCTATCCAAATGATGGTAGATTTTCTCCTTCAATTCCTTCCAGTAACTTCCCTGCAACCGAAATCAGTACCCAAATGGCCTCATTAGATAATTTCTCAGGGATATCCTCTCTAACCTCTGCTGTTATGTCCTCCCTTATATAAAAAAAAGACAACACTCCTTCCACTCTTCTGTTTCTCTGTCACACCCAAGGCTATAGCTTCAACTGAAGAAAATGCCTAATACTTAAAAATCAAACAGTATCAAAACAGGTCAATTATTACTTCATCAAAATAGTTCCCTCTGGATAGACTGACAAACCACATCAATCTACAGTACAAATCTTATTAACTTGCAACACTAATTCTTATGACATATCGACTGAAGGAAGACTGCAGATCTCAAGTCACAATTAAACATTAATTTCTGCTAATAATATTTCAGAATTTATTTCAGGGGTATTCCAGTATTTTCAGTAAGGTGCAAATAAAAATCAGGCTTATATTTGAAGATTATATACCATATTAGGTTATTTAGTGTTATAATTTTAAAGGTTAACCAACTATATTATCAGGCAGTTGGATCCATTTTGATTCAGGATAAATATTTGTCAGGACTGCATGACAAGTGAATACATGGCTTGTTAGTGGACTCCAAAATATACAGAGGGTGGAAAGCCAAAGGCCAGACAAACAACTGAGGAAAGGGTGTCCAATGTAGAGAAGAAAGGAGGCAGGATGTAAGAAAGAAGGATTCAGGGAACAGGTTACTGAAGAAGAGATTCAGGGATGGTGAAGGAGCAGGATTATAGATGAGGGGGAATAAAAGGATGGTAGAGAGGTAGCGAGTGTGCATGGACTGACAGGTAACAACATACACATTTATTTATATGCTGAATAATGTGAACAACAGCTGTCTACAGTAAAAGTCATACATAAGCAACTTCCACTCTCTTCATCAAATCTGGGTATTTGAACAACAGGTCCTAACCACTAGGGTCGCTCTGTTCTTATAGCTAAGGAACTCTGACTCCTTGATATTTCTGTTCTGAGTGAGACAGAGTGGGCGTGAAATGCTCAGCTCATAAGTTGCAGATGGCACCAACTCCCTTTTCCAGAAGGACAAACAGGGAAAAAGTGCTTTATCAAAGGCTGAGCTTTATATATGTCACACTGTGGGATAAGTGATTGTTTTATGAGGTTAGCTCACTCTAACATAGAAGCAGTATGTTGTGCTCATCAGTGCTTACATTCCAACCCTGAAATGGTATTTGATGATGTATAGGAGTTGAGATATTGTTAAATGGTAGTGTACATTCCAGGAGACAAGCAGCATAACTCTACTCGTGCAACACACACAAAATGCTGGAGGAACTCATAAGTCAGGGAGCATCTATGGAAATCAATAAACAGTCGACGGTTCGGGCCGCAACCCTTCTTCAGGATGGGAAAGACACCAGAATAAAAAATGGAGGGGGAAGAAATAGGACTAGGACTAGTTAGAAGGTGATAGGTGAAGCCGGGTGGGTGTGAAAGTTAAGGGCTGGAGAAGGAACCTGATCGCAGAAGAAAGTGGACCATGGAAGCTAGGTGAATACATGGTCAACGAGTCAGAGGGCAGCAGAGATCACAAAGGGGGAACAGTGAGAGAGGGTCTCACTAAACTCCTGTCAAGAGTTGATTTAAACCTCTTCAGGGTAGGCATCCCTTGAAGAGACTTCACAGTGGAACAGCAAATCATAAACACAAGAGATTCTAATCAACGTTTTGGGCCAAGACCATAAGCAGTCTTTGTCTTACACTTGTTCATCATACATATGTACTTAACAGTTAAAATTGTTACATACCATTAATATACAGTGGTAATTGCAGGGTAACAAAAGCAGTACAGCAGCACCTGTATCAGCTACTGAACAACAAACAATGATAGGCTTTCAGTCTCCACCTACAATGCTGTTTTTGATTAAAAGGTTTCAAGACACTATCTGTATTTTTTTTAGATTTTATACAGGTATTAAAGCATTGTAGACTTGTTCTGGTGTTAAGCTTTCATCAACCGTGATATTGGCAAACTCATCAATGAATTCCTCTGCTGCTTCGTGGTCAGCAGACACTTTAAAAAAATTAATGCTATGCCTTCTCTTAAATTTCTGCAACCAGCCTGCTGAATATTCAGTTAACTTCAATTTTCAGTTTGTCATGATAGATCTTTCCTTGTTTCATGATCAGTATACCATTAAGCAGCGTATGTTCACACTGATGCTGACTAATCTACTCTTTCAGTACACAATTAAAATCTTTATTTTTCACTTTATGCAGTGTATTTCTATTTTTCATTAACTTCTGTTCATTACAAATGTGAGGTCGGTTCTCAGAACTGTTTGTATTGCGCGGGATTTTGGATTTTCATACAAGAGATATCAACCTATACTTATTGTCACTATATATTGGTGTTCCTCTGCAAGTTTCATGCAAGCAAGGAATCTCATTGCATCCTAATAAAATGACAATGAGTGAATCTTACATGATATGCAATTGAAATAAATGAAAATTTAACTCTTATTTATAGTTTTTAAAACAACAATATCATAACACCATCAGATTTTGGAAAACTCAACAGGAAATGATACTACATAAAACTAATATTTTTTTATCTTTTTTTAAAAAAAAAGGCCAGCATTAAATGCCTATCCCTAACCCTTGAAAATATGGTGGCAAGCTTCCTTCCTGAGCTGTTACAGTCCTTCTCAAAGATTCAGAGTATGTATACAGAATACACTTCTGAGATTCGTCCTCCCACAGGCAGCTACGAAACAAAGAAACATCATGGAACCTGTTCAAGAAAACATCAAACACTCAAGCCATGAAAAAAGAACAAATTATGCAAATAGCAAAAAGTGAGCGAACAACATATAGAATATCAAACATCAAATTGGAGCCCAGTAGTATTCAGGTTAGCTCAGTTTAGCAACGCTAGCTAACTGCAGTCCTCAGAGCTATTCTTTGCCAAAGTGCCCCAGTGGGCATTGATTGCCCCAAACAAACCACTCAAAAACAGCAAAAAAAAAGGAAACCAGAGTACAGAAACATATGCAACATGAATCACAAAGTCCCCAAAAATGAGTCCCCAGTCTTCTCGATCAATCCTTGCAACATGGATCCCAAGGCTCCTGTACTTTCCTCTGACAGCAGCCAGCGAGAGGGGAAGGTAGAGTGGTCAAACACAGGCAAACAGTGCCAAACACCTGTCCATCCTGCATTCTCATCGACTTCAATTTTGCTATACTCCTCAATTGGAAAAGCAATGGAGTCAATCATGGACTTGCACCTCATCTCTAGGCATTCAGGCCATTCCTAACCTCACTGAATTCCCTCAGAAATAGCAAAGCACCAGATTGCTCAATTGGCCTCCAAAACACCATCAAAATGCAAATCACCGGTTCCAATCACACTCAGCTTAGTTGTAGAATCATATTTGAAAGAAGTTGTTTTGTGAACTGCCCGCAGGACAGTTTGTCACATTGTTTGCTGGTGCCATCTTGGAAAAGATCAGTGAAAGACTCATCAACTATTCTACATAGAACATAGAATAGTACAGCACAGTACAGGCCCTTCAGCCCATAATGTTGTGCCGAACCTTAAACCCTGCCTCCCATATAAACCCCACCTTAAATTCCTCCATATATCCATCTAGTAGTCTCTTAAATTTCACTAGCATATCTGCCTCCACCACTGACTCAGGCAGTGCATTCCATGTACCAACCACTCTGAGTAAAAAACCTTCCTCTAACATCCCCCTTGAACTTCCCACCCTTTACCTTAAAGCCATGTCCTCTTGTATTGAGCAGTGATGGCCTGGGGAAGAGGTACTGGCTGTCCACTATCTATTCCTCTTAATATCTTGTATACCTCTATCATGTCTCCTTTCATCCTCCTTCTCTCCAAACAGTAAAGCCCTAGCTCCCTTAATCTCCGATCATAATCCATACTCTCTAAACCAGGCAGCATCCTGGTAAATCTCCTCTGTACCCTTTCCAATGCTTCCACATCCTTCCTATAGTGAGGTGACCAGAACTGGGCACAGTACTCCAAGTGTGGCCTAACTAGAGTTTTATAGGGTTGCATCATTACCTAGCGACTCTTAAACTCTATCTCTCGACTTATGAAAGCTAACACCCCATAAGCTTTCTTAACTACCCTATCTACCTGTGAGGCAACTTTCAGGGATTTGTGGACATGTACCCCCAGATCCCTCTGCTCCTCCACACTACCAAGTATCCTGCCATTTACTTTGTACTCTGCCTTGGAATTTGTCCTTCCAAAGTGTGCCACCTCACACTTCTTTGGGTTGAACTCCATCTGCCACTTCTCAGCCCACTTCTGCATCTTATCAATGTCTCTCTGCAATCTTTGACAATCCTCTACACTATCTACAACACCATCAACCTTTGTGTCGTCTGCAAACTTGCCAACCCACCCTTCTGCCCCCACATCCAGGTCGTTAATAAACATCATGAAAAATAGAGGTCCCAGAGCCGACCCTTGTGGGACACCACTAGTCACAACCCTCCAATCCGAATGTACTCCGTCCACTACGACCCTCTGCTTTTTGCAGGCAAGCCAATTCTGAATCCACCTGGCCAAACTTCCCTGGATCCCATGCCTTCTGACGTTCTGAATAAGCCTACCGTGTGGAAACTTATCAAATGCCTTACTAAAATCTATGTAGATTACATCCACTGCACTACCCTCATCTATATGCCTGGTCACCTCCTCAAAGAACTCTATCAGGCTTGTTAGACATGATCTGCCCTGCACAAAGCCATTCTGTTGATTTAAAAGTAGCAATACATTTCAAAGTTATTATACTACGCAACCAGCAAGGGAACTTCATGGGGTACTGTTCACAAATGCCTGCTGCCCTTTTTATTCATAGATTTGGGATGTGATGTCAGAATCAAAGTATATATTTTTAGAAGACACCCTCTGTAGTTTCTGTGGACTAGCATAATCTGTGAATTATGTTGGCACATTAAAGACTGTAAAACAGTCTTGACTTTGGTTGGAAAAAAACATTAAAAAACAAGTTTAAAGCATTCTGGAAGACCTATTAAAATCTAAGTGCATCCTATCTTGATGATTTTCAGTTTCCTTAATGAGTTTACTTCTCAGAGGATGCTGCAAAAATATCTTGTACCTCAAACCAGTGCAGTCATCCTAAGAGTCATCACAGAACCAGGCCCTTCAGCCCCTCTGGTCCATGCCAAACCTTTAAACTGCCTATTCCCATCAAGCTGCACCAGGAGCATAGCTCTCCCCACCCTTAGAACCTACACAAGCTGCTCTTAAAAAATTAAATTGAGCTCACATACACCAGTTATGCTGGCTGCTCATTCCACACTCTCATGATCCTCGGAGTAAGAAGTTTCCCTCCATGTTCCCATTAAGCATTTCACCTTCCACCCTTAACCCCCATGACTCCTAGTTGTAAGTCTCACCCAATCTCAATGAAGAAAGCATGCTTGCATTTACCCTATCGATACTCCTCAATTTTACATACCTCTATCAAACCTCCCCTCAATCTTCTAAGGAATAAAGTCCAAACCTATTCAGTATTTCCTTACAACTTAGGTCCTCCAGACCCAGCAACATCCTTGCAAATTTTCTCTATTATTTATATTTTTCTTGTAGGTCAGTGACCAAAACTGCACACAACATTCCAAATTAGTCCTCACCAACTTCTTATACATCCCATCTCCTGCACTCAATACATTGATGATGAAGGCTAATGTGCCAAAAACTTTCTTTATGACCCTATCTACCTGTGATGCCACTTTCAATGAATTATGGACCTGTATTCCCAGATCCCTTTGTTCTAAAGCACTCCTTAGTGCTCTACTGGTCACTGTGTAAGACTTAACCTGGTTGGTCCTACTGAAGAGCAACACTTCGTGCTTCTCTGCATTAAATTCGATCTGCCATTTTTCAGTCCATTTTTCCAGCTGACCCAGATTCCAGGGCAAGCTCTGATATTTTCCTTGTTGTCCACTGTACTCCCAATCTTGGAGTCAAGTGCAAATTGGCTGATCCAGTTAACCACATTATCCTTCAGCTCATTGACATAGATGACAAACAGCACCAATCCCTGCGGCATAGCACCAGACACAGGGCTCCAATCAGACAGACAACCATCTACTATCACTCTCTGGCTTCTCCCGCAAAACCAATGTCAAATCCAATTTACTACCTCACCTTGAATGACAAGTAACTGAACCTTCTTGACCAACCTTCTATGCTAAATTTCATGTAGACAACATCCATTGTCTTGCCTTCATCAACTTTCCTGCTAACTCACTTGAGAAACTCTCCAAGATTGGTTAGACATAACTTACCACACACAAAGCCATGCAAACTATCCCTAATCAATCCATGTCTATTTAAATACTTATACTTTCGTTCCCTTAGAATACCTTCCAATAACTTACCCAATACGGATGTCAGGCTTACCACCCTATAATTTCCTGCTTTCATTTTAGAGCCTTTTTTAAACAGCAGAACAACATTAGCTATCCTCCAATCCTCCGGTACCTCATCTGCTGCTAAGAATGATTTAAGTATCTCTGATAGGGCCTTTGCTATTTCTGCACTTGCCTCCCACAGGGTCTGAGGGGACACCTTGTGAGGCCCTGGGGATTTATCCATTCTAATTTGCCTGAAGACAATGAACAACTTCTCTGTAACCTATATAGGGTCCATGAAGTCAATACTGCTTTGTCTCGCTTCTATAGACTTTGTGTCTGTTGCCTGAGTAAATACAGATGTAAAAAAAAGCATTCAAAATCTCCCCCATCACTTTTGGCTCCATGAATGGATTACCATTCTGATCTTCTAGAGGACCAATTTTGTCTTTTTGCTCTTAACATATTTGTAGAAGCCCTTGGGATTCTCCTTCACCTATCTGTTAGGGCAATGTCATGTCACTTAGCCCTCCTGATTTCTTTCTTAAGTGTTCTCTTACAAATCTTACACTCCGCAACCACTTCCTTTTTTCCGTAACCAGGGCCGCAATATCTCTTGACAACCAAGGGTCCATAAACACGTTATTGTTAGCTTTTATTCTGACAGGCACATACAAACTGTGTACTCTCAAATTTTCACTTTTAAAAGCCTCCGACTTACTAAGTACACCTTTGCCAGAAAACAGCCTGTCGAAATCCACACTTACCAGATTATCGTTTTTTCAATTTGGAATCTCAACTCATGGGCCAGACCTCTTTTTCCATAGTTATTTTGAAACTAATCTACTGTGATCACTTAATGCAAAGTGTTCTACAAACTTCTGTCAACTGTCTTCTCAATCCCTAATCACAGAACAAGTATCGCACAATCTCTCTTTGGGACTTCTACAAAATGATTAAGTAAACTTTCCTGAACGTATTTGACAAAGACTATCCCATCTAGTCCTTTTCAATATGGGAGTTCCAGTCAATATATGGAATATTAAAATCACCTACTGTAACAACCTTATGTTTCTTGCAACAGTTTGCAATCTCTTGACAAATTTGCTCCTTTAAATCCCTTGGACTGTTGGGTGGTCTGTAATATAGCTCCATCAACATAGTCATACCTTTCTTATTTCTAACGTCTCACTGGACAAATTCTCCAGTCTGTCCTGACTGAGGTCTGCCGTGACATTCTCCCTGACTAGTAACGCCAACAACTGCTAGTTCTGTCCCTCCTGCAACCACGTCTCACTAAAGGCTACACTTCTATGTGTTGATCTATGCCCTGAACTAATCAGCATTTCATGCGATACAATTAAAATATACTCAGCTCAGGGCATTAGTCACACCATGCACAAGCTTTTGTTTCCTGACTGTCTGAGGTCTTAACGTCGCCTCCACAATCTCTCCGCTATCTGTTATGGCACTCTGGTACCCATCCCACTGCAACTCTAGTTTAACACACCCCCTGCCCCCCTGCAGCACTAGCAAACCTTCCTATTAGGATATCACTCCCCATCCAGTTCAGGTGCAAACCATGTCTTCTGCACAGGTCCCACCTTCCCTGGAAGAGAGCTCAATGATCCAAAAATCTGACACCCTCCCTCCTATACCAACTCCTTGGCTACATGTTAAACTCACTAGTACCTGGCACAGGTAGCAATCCTAAGATCACAAACTTGAAGGTCCTGCCCTCTAACTTAGCATCTAACTTCCAGAACTCACATGTCACTGATACTTGGGCAAGGAATAAAATTATCATGTACCAAAAAGAAGTAACATGTACTTTTACTTGGCTGCAATTGTAAAATACAGTGGATTCTGGTTAACTGGGCTATCATTTATTCAGGGTAGCCACAAATTTGGGGCAATTCTTAAAATACAAAAAACTAATCAAGAAAATAGCCAGGGTTCACCATTTTTTTGGGACACTATGCCACATAATTGAGACAGGAGGTTGTTGCTGAACAGTTTCCAACTAGCATCAGTCGTGTGCACTCATGTGGCCATTAGACACTACACCATGAGCAATCAGTTTTTAAATAGCATCAGTTATGTATGTTTCTGTTCAAAAAATAATTATCTTTAATACTGATAGTCGGCACGAAACAAGCAGCAAAACAATTCAGAACTGTTTTGCTCACTGTGGTTTCAAGCATTAAGGCTTGGAGATGCCAGAAATGGCAGAGAGTGAAAGTGAAACAATTTCTCCATTTCAACAACTTTTGAACTACAAAGAACTCAAAAGGATTGACAACTATATTGAATATTACAATGCAGTGAGCAAAACAGTTCTGAATTGTCTTACTGCTTATTTCTGGACAATTATCGGTGACAAAGCAGAAAAATGCAAAACTGATGCTATTTAAAAGGTGAAGACTTGGAAGATAAAATCATTGATAGCATTGTATGAAGGTAGTACATCATCTGCACTAGAGGTCTGTGCTGATTTTGTTTAATAACAGGCAATCAAAAAATATGACAGCATATGTACACTAGATGAATTCATCCATCAAAAACTATTACAAACTAATACAGTTTTACAATACTGTAGTATTCTCATTTGTTCTGTATTTCACTTAAATACATAATTTGTTACTCAGTTAAATGGTAGTTTATCCTTTTGTTCTTTTTTTAAACTATTTCTACGAAATTTTGACTAATTGGGGCAGCTGCTCGATTGGGCCAAATGTACTCGTCCTGATGTGTCCAAGTTAACCAGAAACCACTGTATATCTAATATACCCAAGAACTATTCATTGTACATATTAGCTGATAAATGCTCTCAAAACAATACGTCATATTTCTCAAACCTAAATTAAAGCCTGAACTCAAATTTTCTTTCAATAAGGTTGAACTTAAGTCACCTTTTAAATTACCTAACATGACTTTTATAGGTTTAATATAGAAGTCAAATCTGGAAGCCAATACGAACATTGTGATTGTACAAATAGATGAGAAATCAATTAATTTCAATTCAAAAAGTGATAATCTTTTCCCAACCACTGCTACAGATGAACCACTACACAAAGATTACTTTTCAATTATTCCACTGTAAACATAGTACCTGGCCAGTTTATTATTTACTAGTTATTCACAAAGTATCTTACACATTTTTCAGCAAGGAGTTAATTTCATCAATAGCAAAAACACGTTTATTTTCCATCTTTTACAACAGAGCCATACAACTTAGTTGTTTTTATCATGTTACCTCAAACAGCACTAAAATGAAAAAAGTAGTCATTAAAATACATTTCTAAACCTTGAGATTTGGATGTCAAATCACCCCCAGAAATTATTTAACAATACAGGACATGACTGCTTCGCAAGTAAGTGAGTGAATTATGTCAGTGGTGTTGGATAAGAGCAAGATCCCATGCTGCTTCACAGATTTCCAACCAAGTTCGACCTGTAAACCATAAAACCTCTCCTCTCCCCAACAAAGTCAGGTCTGTCCTTCCTCACTTGCAAGTTCTGACCAGTTTCCCCAAATATGCACTTAGCTTCATTTTCTCCAGAAATCCCCCCTCTTGGTTTCCTTTTTCCTGTGTCCACTACTTCCAGTCCCACGATTTAAGCACCCCACCAATAAACATACCACGACCACCTCCACCCAGCCTCCAGGTTTTATTTAGTCCACCAGCTGATCCCCTCCATTCAAATATTCTCCACAGTCCCTTGAATTGAATTTGACATTTGCCCCAGGTTTTCTCTCCCCAGCTCCACCACTCCACCCCCATTTAAACATCCTCTCATTGCCTCTATACACCTGTTATAGTCAGTGCATGGGATTTGCACCAGATTTACCAGATTAGTCTCCAAGGTTCTCCCAGGTCCCAAGCTGTCTTATCCCCCTGTCCCCTCCACTGAGCTTGTCTCAAATTTTCCCTAGTTTTTCTCTTCCCCAGGGTCCCACACTCCCCTCTCCCATTTAAACATCCCCTCCAGCTCCTCTCCATCAGTCCCCAGTCACATCCACTGAGTTTATCCCAAGTTTTCCCTCCAAGGTTTCTCTTTTCAGGCCCTCCCCCGTTAAATAACCCTTCCAGCTCCTCACCCCATTTTTAATACAGGTTTCCCCCCACACACCACCACACTCTGATCCTGTCCCCCAGACCACAAACTCTCCCTGCCGGCAGTCACCTTAGTCAGCTGCGCAATCTTCTTGCTCATCTTGATGTGCAGCTCCTGGGTGTACTCGGGGCCCGAGCCCACCTTCCCAGGTGCCGGTCCACCGCTGCAGTGCTGCTGCTGCCAGCCCACGCCGGTCGCCATCTTCCGGAGCCAGTCGACCAGGAGTAGGAGATGAATGGGTTGGGGTGCCAGGGACGATGTGCTTGGAGCCGGAGCTGAGGGGATGAGAGCCGGCAGCCCGCCCACCTCCCTCGGGCAGCCGCTCTAGCCAGGCAGCGTGAGGCCGGCGAACCCGTGCGGCCGCTGACTGAGAGCCGGCACTCCAGCTAACCGCCGAGATTCGCGGCTCGCCATGGCTACCGGCGGCCGTGGCTCAGCATCGCTGCCACGCAGAGGCGCGTCTGCCGCTGCCGGATCGCCGCCTATTTATCCCCGCGATGTTGTTATTGTTGTTGTTGCCTCTGCCTTCGCCGCACGCTCGCGCCGTTACCATGGAGCGCATCGACAGTTGACATATGACACATTTCCGGTTCCAGTGTCCCCGCTCCGCGGTGCACGTGGAAGGAGAACCGCCGACGCTGGCGGCCGGGGATGGAAGGCACGGTCGAGGGGTAAGTGACGAGCGCAGTGGAGTGGGGGGGGCGGTCGAGGGGTAAGTGACGAGCGCAGTGGAGTGGGGGGGGCGGTCGAGGGGTAGGTGGCGAACGCAGTGGAGTGGGGGGGTGGTCGAGGGGTAAGTGACGAGTGCAGTAGAGTGGGAGGCGGTCGAGGGGTAAGTGACGAGTGCAGTGGAGTGGGGGGCGGTCGAGGGGTAAGTGACGAGTGCAGTGGAGTGGGGGGCGGTCGAAGGGTAAGTGACGAGTGCAGTGGAGTGGGGGGCGGTCGAGGGGTAAGTGACGAGTGCAGTAGAGTGGGAGGCGGTCGAGGGGTAAGTGACGAGTGCAGTGGAGTGGGGGGCGGTCGAGGGGTAAGTGACGAGTGCAGTGGAGTGGGGGGCGGTCGAGGGGTAAGTGACGAGTGCAGTGGAGTGGGGGGCGGTCGAAGGGTAGGTGACGAGTGCAGTGGAGTGGGGGGCGGTCGAAGGGTAAGTGACGAGTGCAGTGGAGTGGGGGGCGGTCGAGGGGTAAGTGACGAGTGCAGTGGAGTGGGGGGCGGTCGAAGGGTAAGTGACGAGTGCAGTGGAGTGGGGGGCGGTCGAGGGGTAAGTGACGAGTGCAGTAGAGTGGGAGGCGGTCGAGGGGTAAGTGACGAGTGCAGTGGAGTGGGGGGCGGTCGAGGGGTAAGTGACGAGTGCAGTGGAGTGGGGGGCGGTCGAGGGGTAAGTGACGAGTGCAGTGGAGTGGGGGGCGGTCGAAGGGTAGGTGACGAGTGCAGTGGAGTGGGGGGCGGTCGAAGGGTAAGTGACGAGCGCAGTGGAGTGGGGGGCGGTCGAGGGGTAGGGGACGAGCGCAGTGGAGTGGGGGGGAGGTCGAGGGGTAGGTGCCGAGCGCAGTGGAGTGGGGGGGATGGTCGAGGGGTAGGTGCCGAGCGCAGTGGAGTGGGGGGGATGGTCGAGGGGTAGGGGACGAGCGCAGTGGAGTGGGGGGGCGGTCGAGGGGTAGGTGCCGAGCGCAGTGCAGTGGGGGGAATGGTCGAGGGGTAAGTGACGAACGCAGTGAAGTGGGGGGCGTTCGAGGGGTAAGTGACGAATGCAGTGGAGTGGGGGGGCGGTCGAGGGGTAGGTGACGAACGCATTGGAGTGGGGGGCGTTCGAGGGGTAAGTGACGAACGCAGTGGAGTGGGGGGCGGTCGAGGGGTAGGTGACGAACGCAGTGCAGTGGGGGGAATGGTCGAGGGGTAGGTGACGAACGCAGTGAAGTGGGGGGCGTTCGAGGGGTAAGTGACGAATGCAGTGGAGTGGGGGGGCGGTCGAGGGGTAGGTGACGAACGCAGTGGAGTGGGGGGAGGTCGAGGGGTAGGTGACGAACGCAGTGGAGTGGGGGGTGGTCGAGGGGTAAGTGACGAGCGCAGTGGAGTGGGGGGGACTGTCGAGGGGTAGGTGATGAGCGCAGTAGAGTTTGGGGGCGGTCACGGGGTAAGTGACGAACGCAGTGGAGTAGGGGGTGGTCGAGGGGTAGATGATGAGCGCAGTGGAGTGGGGGGCGGTCGAGGGGTAGGTGACGAGCGCAGTGGAGTGGGGGGCGGTCGAGGGGTAAGTGACGAGCGCAGCATTGGGTGGGGGGGCAAAGGTGGAGGTGCCGAGCGCTAGTGTTGGGGGAAGGAAGGTAGAGGTGACGAGCGGAGTGGGAGGGTGGGGAGGGGCGAGGGCGGAGGTGGCACATGTTGTTGGGGGTGGGAGGTGGTCGAGGGGTAGGTGACGTGCGCGGTGAATATACGGGGCGAAGGAGGAGGTGGCACGCTTGCTGGGGGTGGGGTGGACGAAGGAGTAGGTGGCGTGTTCTGCTAGCCTAAAGTACAGTGGAGATAAGTAGAATCACCTATGTGCGGCACCAACTCCAACAGGATCCCACCACCAAGCACATTTTTCCCTCTATTCCCAGTCCCCCCCCCCAAACTTTTTACTGCAAGGATCACACCCTACGCGTCTTCCTTGTCCATTTGTCCCTCCTCACTGATCTCCCTCCTTGCGTTTACACTTGCAAGCGGAACAAACGCTACACCTGCCCCAACACCACCTCCCTCACTACCATTTAGGGCCCTAACCAGTCCTTCCAGGTCAGGTGACACCATACTTGTGAGCCCCTTGGGGTCATATACTGTATCCAGTGCTCCCAGTGTGGCCTCCTGTATATCAGTGAGACCCAGCATAGATTGAGAGACCGCTTCGCGGAGCACCTACACTCCATCTGCCAGAAAACGCGGGATCTCCTGGTGGCTACCCATTTTAATTCCACTTCCCATTCCCATTCCGATATGTCCTTCCATGGCCTCCGCTGCCGTGATGAGGCCACACTCTGAAGGAACAACACCTTATATTCCTTTTGGGTAGCCTCCAACCTGATGGCATGGACATTAGTTTCTTGAACTTCTGGTAATGTCCCCCTTTTCCCTCTCTCACCTTGCCTGCCCATCGCCTCCCTTTTGTGCTTTTCCCCACTTTTCTTTCTTCCATGGCCTTCTGTTTCTTTTACCAATGAACTTCCCAGCTCTTTGTTTCATCCTTCCCCCTTCAGGTTTCACCTATCACCTTGTGTTTCTCTCCTCCCCCCACTTTTTAAATCTACTCCTCAGCTTTTTTTCTCCAGTCCTGTACGTCCACCATACTCTTTTCCATAGACGCTGCCTGGCCTGCTGAGTTCCTCCAGCATTTTGTATATATTTCTCTGATTTTCCAGCATCTGCAGATTTTCTCTTGTGTGTGATTTTCTTCTACATAATGTTTTATTAAAGTGTTGTGGAATTTTCAAGCCATGTTTTTTTTAAAAATTGTCCTGCTCAGGGCAATCCTCCTGCACAGCTGTTTTAAAATAGAGGGAACCTGGTCAGCTGAGGTAGTGATAGCTTACCTTTCTGAAGGTTCAATGTACACATTGTTTCATGCACAAGATTACTAAAATATAAAACTTTCTTCAGTGTAAGTGTATAAGCTGTATATGTAAGGTTAATGGATTTCACGTTCAGTCTTGGGTCCTATCCCCAAGGTATCTCATTATCCAAAATCTGAACACTTCCAGCCCCGAGCATTTCAGATAACCTGTACAATGGAAACTTTACAGCAGTGTCACAGGCACGTATATATAGACAATACCTGAGGGTGGGGGGGGGGCATTGGAGATGTGCCATGAGTCATGACTACGTACCTTTATACATGAAGCTGTACCATAAAGTGAAAAGAGCACTGTGTTCCAATCAGGATAATTTGGGGGGAAAAGTAGAGCTAGTACACAAATAGGTCATAGCAGAAAGATGAGAAAATCTGCCGAAATGTCGGCTGTACTATTTTTTGATAGACACTGACCTGCTGAGTTCCTCCAGCATTTTGTGTTTGTTGCTCGGATTTCCAGTATCTGCAGATTTTCTCTTGTGTGTGACTAATTCTGCAGATACTGGAAATCTAAGCAACATACACAAGATAAGTAGCAGTCAATGGTTAAAAGAAATTGAACAGGAAATGCAGCTTAATTTGTATGCAGAGAGAATTTATGGCTAATTGTAAAGTGAGCATTCAGAAACAGGTTTATTATCACTGACATGAAATTTTGTTGTTTTGTAGCAGTACAGTGCAATATGTTAAAAAATAAATTTGGGAATAGATAGCAGTGTAAAGGTATTAAATCAGGCATTTTAAATTAGAAAAGAATTAAGATTAAAAGACAGGTAGCGATGGACACCAGGAGAAACTGAATAACAGAATTGCTAGGTAACACACACAAAATGCCCGAGGAAACCAGTAGGTCAGGCAGCATCTATGGAAATGATGTTTTGGGCTGAGACCTTTCTTCAGGACTCAATGAAAGTCTGGGTAATGTTAGCGGAAAGGATATGATAAAGATTTCACTGAATAACAAAAATAATTTGTGGAGTTATAAATAGGTGGAGATACATGAAATCTGCAATTTCCAAAACAAAGTCCTAAACCCCTCCAACACACACAAAATGCTGGAGGAACTCAGCAGGCCAGGGGAAGAAAAGTACAGTCGACGTTTTGGGCCTAATCCCCTCCCGCTGTTCGATTTCCTGATTTCCCCCAGCATTCCAGGGGAAGATATGGAAATACGAAACAAAAGGCTAGAATGGCTAATCTGAAATTGTCAAATTCATTTTTCAACCCTGAAGGTGCTGAAATTCCTGATTGGTGGTCAGGTTCTGTTTCACCTCTTAACCTTGGGCCTTATTGAAACAATATCAGAAGACCAATGGCAGAGTTTAAAACTGGAGGCTAAAGAAATCTGGCATATCTCCAATTTTTATTGATACACCTTAGAAAAAATCCTATCCAGATGCATCACAGCTTGGTGTGGTAACTGTTGTTCTCGTGTTTGCAAGAAACTGCAGAGTTGTGGACACGACAGAATCCAGCCTACCTTTCTTGGACACTTTCTACACTTCTCGCTGCCATGGTGAAGCAGCCAATATCCCACCCATCCCGGACATCCACTTCTTTTGCCCCTCTGATTGGGAAAAAGATACAAAAGCTTGAAAGTGTACCCAGTACAGTCACTCGGTCAAGTTCAATTATCATTCAGCCATACACTTGTAAGTAGTCAAACAATTGAGATTGAGAATGAAAGGCCTTTGATGGCTCTGAGCATATACTTGCTGGAGTTTAGAAGAATTGAGGGGTGATCTCATAATTGAATATTGAAAAGCCCAGATAGAGTGGATGTTTCCTATAGTGAGGGAGTATAGGCCCAGAGGGCATGTCTATTTAGAACAGATGAGAATTTCTTTCGCTACAGGATAATGAATCTGTAGAATTCATTACCACAGCTACCTTTGGAGGCCAAGTCACTGGGTATATTTTAACTGGGGGTTGATAGGTTCTTGATTAGTTAAAAGGAAAAGGCAGAAGAGTGGGGGTTGCGAGGATTAATAAATCAGGCATGATAATTTCCACTGAGGCTAGGGGAGAAAAAAACAAGAGGACATGGGTTAAGGGTGAAGGGGGAAAAGTTTAAAGGGAACATTAGGGGGGAGCTTCTTCACTGTCAGAGTGGTGGGAACGTGGAATGAGCTGCCAGATGAAGTTGTAAATGCGGGCTCACTTTTAACATTTAAGAAAAATTTGGACAGTTAAATGGATGAGAGGTGTATGGAGGGGTACAGGCCGGGTGCAGATCAGTGGGACTAGGCAGAAAAATGGTTTGGCACAGCCAAGAAGGGCCAAAAGGCCTTTTTCTGTGCTGTAATGTTCTATGGAATGACAGAGCAGACTTGATGGGCCAGATGGCCTGATTCTGTTCCTATGTCATATGGTAATAGCTTTCCTCCAGGGCCAAGGTGCAAACCAACAGTCGCACAGAGCACACAGCAGATAGCACATATAGTTACGATAGCAGGGCAGCATACTGTCACAAAAAAAATATAGCCTAAATCCCTGAGTGGTATAGCCAGAGAATTGATGCCGCATTAGATGTTGTCCTGGAGCCATGTTTATGTGAGAACAAGCTCGCAGCAGTTCCTCATCACATGCTAGTACAGCTGTGGACGAACACAATCCAGTTTGCTTTCCAGGGAGCAGAGCACTGGAGGACAGAACCCAATGAAAGGTGCCAGACCCCAAACCATCATTAGATTAGATTAGATTTGACTTTATTGTCATTGTGCTGAGTACAGATACAAAGCCAAATGAAATGCAGTTAGCATCTAACCAGAAATGCAAAGAATAGTGTTATTTACAAAATATCTGTGAATAAAAAGTAAGTGCTACAGCACACAAATATAAAAGTACTGAGACAGTACAATATGGGTGCAATACTGCTTAGTGCTGTGATGTGAGGTACATGGACGCCAGTGTGCACATTGCTCCTCTGCTCTGTCCCACACCTCCTCTTGTGCAACTCCCCTGAGTGGCTACAACAGGCAATACTGCAGCATGGGGGCCTAGCCCGTGCAAAACTGAAGCGACATGGCTCCTCCACCATCAGACTCACCAATGAACCAGACTTGCAGTATACTGTACTACATTGCCAATGTCCAACAGGGTCTTGGGATCACAAGAAAAATTACCCAACGTTTAATTATCATTCAATCTTACATGGGTATAGCCAAATGAAATAGCGTTCCTCTGGGGCCAAGGTGCAAAACATACACAGCACATTCAAAGAAGTGAGGAAAAAAAGTCATAGTCAAGGGGAAAAAGAACTAAAATACAGGTGTCCTCTGCTTTATGCAACTTCACTTTTATGAAAGACTTACATTAGTACTGTATAGTCCAAGATAATGATTTGCACTGTTTGTTGGAATGAGTACCATCTCCGATGCTGCCTTCCCTGGCTGCTAGAAAACTTGAATGGTTTCCTAGAACAATAGGATGGACCTCATAATCTACTTTGTTGTGATTTTGTACCTTATTGTCTGCCTGCACTGCATTTTCTCTGTAACTATTGCAATTTATAAGACCATAAATTAAAGAAGCAAAATTAGGCCATTTGGCCAATCAAGTCTGTTCTGCTGTTTCATCATGGCTGAAAATTCTCCTCTCAGCCCCAATCTCCTGCCTTCTCCTCATTTCCCTTCATGCCCTGACCAATCAAGAATCTATCAACCTCAGCCTTGAATATACATAAAGAGTTGGCCTCCACAGCTGCCTGTGGCATAAAAAAATCCATAGATTCACCACTCTCTGGCTAAAGAAAATCCATCATAATTTCTGTTCTAAAAGGATGCCCCTCTATTCTGAGACTGTGTCCTCTGGTTTTAGACTCTCCCATGATAGGAACCATCCTCTACACATCCAGAAGGAGTATTTAAGCCCCTAGATAGCTAGAAGAGTGGAGTAAAACCTATACTGCATTTTGTTATTGTTTTTGTTGAACTACCTTAATGCACTGTGCATTGTAAGAACAGTATGCAAGGCAAGCTTTTCACTGTGTCTTGGTACATGTGACAATAAGAAATCAAATCTGATTCCAAAATAGTATTGGGAATTCTGGTCACAGTCAGCTGGAAGGTTTGTCACCTTTGGAGGTGTTCTGTGAAGTGGCCTTCCAACCTGTTTTCCTATTGTAGAGGAGATCACCTTGTGGGCAATGCAGTAACATAGTGCTTAGCACAATGCTTTATAGTACAGGCTCCAGTTTCTTCACACAATCCAAAAAAATTCTAGTTGGAAGATTAGTTGGTCTTTGTTAAGTGTCTTGTGATTAAACTAGAATTAAATTGGGGATTGTGGGGTGGTGTGACTTGAAGGGCCATTCTGCACTGTATCTCTATATAAAAAAAGTATATAAAATATATGTGAAAAAAAATGTCTCACCTGAAAGTAGCATTTAAATCTATAGCAAGAAGACGGGAGTAAAACTTAGGTGTTACACCAGCTGTGGTTGCACGGAAAATATTGTTTTTGAAATTGGGAAGGAACAGGAGGTTATGGAAGGAATCAAGCCTTTGGAATGCTGAAAGGTGAATGGATATGGTGTCAACACATTGGAGGTATCAGAAATTACAGAAAATAATCCATTGAATATTGAGTCAAGCATGATGGAATACATAAACAAGGGGAAGCTACTTGATTCTGGGTGAAGAAAATGGATGAGCATAAGTGTATAAAATGGAAGCTGCAGTTGAACACCAAGGAAGATATAAAATATACTTTGTGGAAGGGGACATCATTAGAACAGATGCTACAGAAATGGAGAAACTGGGCAGAAGAAATATAAGAAATAAAAGATGTATAATCGTGAGAGCTGTGGAAACCTTTAGATCTGTAGACACTATGAAAGATGCAAATAGAGAAATTGAGAATGGGAAGTAAAGAGTCTGTGATGGGCCATGGGAAGTTGTGTGTGAGAGCAGGAAGCTGCAGCAGTATACTTGTAAAAGATATGAAGGAAGGAACTTGAGCAAAACACAATCACAGAGTGACAGGCATTAATTTGGTTGCATATAGTTTACAATCAGTTGCACCCATCCATTTTGAGAGGATAGGTAGACATGTTCAGTGCAAGAAAAGAGAGGAAACTGAAAAATATTGAAGGCATAGACAGAATATTTCTATGGATGTAGGATGGCAGATACTGGAACATGACAGGAGTATATTTAGAACTGCCGTGATCATCCTGTAGCACTTACATTTAAGGTGATTAAATGATCTGGCTAGAATTAACTGCCTCAGTAAGAACTGCACTTTGCCTATTATCACAGTAGGTCCATGCCAGACACAATCTCAATGGCTCTTCACACAGCCTTGGATCACATGGACAATATAAGCAATTACACTATGTCAGGATGCTGTTTGTTGACAATAGTTCAGCATTTAACACCATCATTAACACAGTTTTGATTGATAAGCTACAGAACCTGGGCCGTGGTACCTCCCTCTGCAAGTGGATCTTTGACTTCCTAACCTGAAAACCACAATTGGTGCAAGTTGGTAATATCTCCATCTCACTGATGATCAACACTGATGCAGCTCAGGGCTATGTCCAATGCAGTGCTCCTTCTATACCCATGACTGTGGCTAGATATAGTTCAAATGCTATCTATAAATTGGCTGATGGCACAGCCATGTTGGTAGATTCTCAGATGGAGATGAGGGTGTACAGGAGTGGTACACTACTAATTAGTTGAGTGGTGTCACAGCAACCTCCTTGCACTCGATGTCAATAAGATGAAAGAGGCAAATGTGGACTTCAGGAAGGTTAAGATAAGGGAACACAAACCAAACCTCATAGAGGAATCTCATAGTGAAGAGAGTGAGCAATTTCAAGTTCCTGGCTGTCAAAATCTCTAAGGATCTAACCTGGTCCCACTATGTCGATGCAGCTATAAAGAAGACAAGACAGCAGCTATTTTTCATTTGGAGATTGAGATTTTGTTTGTCACCTAATACGCTCAAACTTCTATAGATGTACTGTGGAGAGCATTCTGACAGGTATGGGGGGGGTGGGGGGCAGTGCAGGAGGCCACTACACAGGACTGAAAGAAGCTACAGAAAATTGTAAAATAAGTCACCTCCATTTTGGTAAAAGCCTCCATAGATTCCAGGACATCTTCAAGGAGCAGTGGTGCAGAAAGGTGGCATCTGTTATTAAGGATCCCCATCACCCAGGACATGTCCTTCTTAGACCATAAGATTTGGGAACAGAATTAGTCCATTCGGTCCATCAAGTCTGCTCTGCCATTTCATCATGGTTGCTCCAATTTCCCCCTCGGTTTCAATCTCCTGCCTTCTCATATCCCTCCATGCCCTGACCAATCAAGGATCTATCACCCTCTGCCTTAAATATACGTAAAGACTTGGCCTCTGCAGCTGCCTGTGGCAAAGAATTCCACAGATTCACCACTCTGTGGCTGTTGAAATTCCTCCTCATCCCAATTCTAAAGGAACACCCCCTCTATTCTGAGGCTGTGTCCTCTGGTCCTAGACTCCCCCCATCAGAGGAAGCATCCTCTCCACGTCCATCCATGCTATCAAGGCCTTTCATCATTCGATAGGTTTCAATGAGGTCACCCCTCATTTTTCTGATTTCCAGTGAATACAGGCCTAGAGTCATCAAATACTCTTCATATGACAAGCCATTAAATCAGGAAATCATTTTGGTACACCTCCTTTGAACCATATTCAATCTTGGCACATCTTCTAATTGTTACCGTTAGGAAGGAGATATAGAAACCTGAAGGCACACACTCAGTGATTCAGGAACAGCTTCATCCCCTCTGCCATCTGATTCCTAAATGGATTCCCTGCAACACTTATTTTAATGCTGGTGATAATAAATCTGATTTTGATCATAGAAACATAGAAAACCTACAGCACAATACAGGCCCTTCAGCCCACAAAGGTGTGCTGAACATGTCCCTACCTGAGAAATTACGAGGCTTATCTATAGCCCTCTATTTTTCTAAGCTCCATGTACCCATCCAACAGTCTCTTAAAAGATGCTATTGTATCCATCTCCACCACCGTTGCCAGCAGCCCATTCCACGCACTCACCACTCTCTGAGTAAAAAACTTATCCCTGACATCTCTGTACCTACAACCCAGCACCTTAAACCTGTGTCCACTTGTGGCAACAATTTCAGCTCTGGGAAAAAGCCTCTGACTATCTACATGATCAATGCCTCTCATTATCTTATACA
Organism: Hypanus sabinus; assembly: GCF_030144855.1. Lineage (NCBI taxonomy): Eukaryota > Metazoa > Chordata > Chondrichthyes > Myliobatiformes > Dasyatidae > Hypanus > Hypanus sabinus. The sequence continues at coordinate 19,426,879 of NC_082715.1, forward strand.
CCTTTATCAGGTCACCTCTCAACCTCCATTGCTCCAAGGAGAAAAGGCCGAGTTCACTCAAACCTGTTCTCATTAGGCATGCTCCCCAATCCAGGCAACATCCGTGTAAGTTTCCTCTGCACTCATTCTATGGCTTCCACATCCTTCCCGTAGTGAGAACTGAGCACAGTACTCCAAGTGGGGTCTGACCAGGGTCCTATATAACTGCAATATTACCTCTCGGCTCCTAAATTCAATTCCACGATTGATGAAGGCCAATGTACTGTATGGTTTCTTAACCACAGAGTCAACCTGCGCAGCTGCTTTGAGTGTCCTATGGACTTGGACCCCAAGATCCCTCTGATCCTCCACACTGCCAAGAGTCTTATCATTAATGCTATATTCTGCCATCATATTTGACCTACCAAAATGAACCACCTCACACTTATCTGGGTTGAACTCCACCTGCCACTTCTCAGCCCAGTTTTCCATCCTATCAATGTCTTGCTGTAACCCCTGACAACCCTCCACACGAGCCACAATACCTCCAACCTTTGTGTCATCAGCAAACTTACTAACCCATCCCTCCACTTCCTCATCCAGGTCATTTATAAAATTCATGAACAGTAAGGGTCCCAGAACAGATCCCTGAGGCACTCCACAGGTGACCGACCTCCATGCAGAATATGACCCGTCTACAACCACTCTTTGCCTTATGTGGGCAAGCCAGTTCTGGATCTACAAAGCAATGTCCCCTTGGATCCCATGCCTCCTTACTTTCTCAATAAGCCTTGCAAGGGGTACCTTATCAAATGCCTTGCTGAAATCCATGTACACTACATCTACTGCTCTTCCTTCAATGTGTTTAGTCACATCCTCAAAAAAATTCAATCAGGCTCATAAGGAATGACCTGCCCTTGACAAAGCTATGCAGACTGTTCCTAATCATATTATACCTCTCCAAATGTTCATCAATCCTGCCTCTCAGGACCTTCTCCATCAATTTACCAACCACTGAAGTAAGTCTCACTGTCTATAATTTCCTGGGCTAACTCTACTCCCTTGCTTGAATAAAGGAACAGCAGCCACAACCCTCCAATCCTCTGGAGTCTCTCCCACTTCCACTGATGATGCAAAGATCATCGCCAGAGGCTCAGCAATCTCCTCCCTTGCCTCCCACAGTAGCCTGGGGTACATTTCATCTGGTCCTGGCGGCTCATCCAACTTGATACTTTCCAAAAGCTCCAGAACATCCTCTTTCTTAATATCTACGTGCTCAAGCTTTTCAGTCTGCTGCAAGTCATCAGTACAATAACCAAGATCCTTTTCCGTAGTGAATACGAAAGTAAAGTATTCATTAAGTACCTCTGCTATTTCCTCCGATTCCATACACACTTTCCCACTGTCACACTTGATAGGTCCTATTCTTTCACGTCTTATCCTCTTGTTCTTCACATACTTGTAGAATGCCTTGAAGTTTTTCTTAATCCTGCCCACCAAGGCACTTCTTAAGGCCCCTTCTAATCTCCTGATTTCCTTCTTAAACTCCTTCCTGTTAGCCTTATAATCTTCTGGATCTCTGACATTACCTAGCTCTCTGAACCTTTTGTAAGCTTTTCTTTTCTTCTTGACTAGATTTATTTCAGTCTTTGTACACCACAGTTCCTGTACCCTACCATAACTTCCCTGTCTCATTGGGACATACCTATACAGAAATCGACACAAATATCCCCTGAACATTTGCCACATTTCTTCCGTACTTTTCCCTGAGAGCATCTGTTTCCAATTTAAGTTTACAGTTTCCTGCCTGATAGCCTCATAATTCCCCTTTATATCTCATTTTATTATCAGTTTGCTTGCTCACTGGATTCTAGTGAGACTTAATGAATTTGCTGATTAAGTGTTAATCATGATTTGTATGCATGTGTTAATCTGTTCTTCTGCTGCAGTAGCCCATCCACTTCAAGGTTCAACATGCTGTTTGTTCATTGATGCTCTTCTGCACACCACTGTTGTAACGCTTGTATATCTGAGTTACTGTCACCTTCCTGACAGCTTGAACCAGTCTGGCAAATATCTTGTCTCATTAGCAAAGCGTTTTTACCCACAGAACTGCTGCTCACTGGATGCATATTTCTCTGCAAACTCTAGAGCAGGGTTTCTGGACCGGGGTTCCGCGAGAGGTCACTCTGGATTCTATGAGAGATGGTGCTTTAAAAAAAAAAGCTTTGTTTTTTGCATTTGGTGCGATGTCCAATGTTAGCGCTCACAGTGGTGGGCAGTGACTGAGCAGCCCTGTTAGCAATTTTGTTAAAGGTCTCTCAGCCTAGTATGGCAGTGCGCAGTAGGACCGTCTTTATTTGGTTGAGTCCATTCTCAGTTTTTGACGCAAGGTAGGGGAGGTTGTTGATAATTGATGAGCTTTGTATTGCACAGAGGGAAGGATGGTAGGCTGATGAGTAGAGTGAAATGCATTTTCCAAGCATTGAATGGACTTCCCCATTTTTATATTAACCCATGTGTTTTATAAACATATCAGATGATCTAGTGTGGCGATTTTTGAATTACAATATCCTGGTCATTGCACTGCACTAGTGCAACAACAGGCACAAAATGGTCCATCTTTACAATGAAAGCTACTTATCAATGGGTTTTCCATGGACTGGTGATCCAAGTTGTCCTATTCCATTGAGCCTTATCTGTGGCAAACAACTTATTAATGCAGCAATGGCCCTGGCAAAATTAAAAAGACACCTAACTACAAATCACCACCATATGACACATAAAAATGCCGATTATTTTAAATGGCTATTGTAATCTCAAACCACACAGAGTAAAGCTTTTGTTAGTGAAGTCACAGTCATTAAAAGAATACGGGAGGCAAGTTATTTAGCAGCAGAACTTATTACCCAGAAAAGGAAAAGTCACACAGTTGGTGAGAACCTAATAATGCTGGCTTGTAAAATTATCGTGCATATAATGCTAGGACAAGATGCAGAATGAGAAATTGAAAAGGTTTCACTCTCAAACAGTACGATAAATTGACGTATTGATGACATGTCACATGATGCTGAAGACATTTTGTGTGATAAACTGAAAAACAACAGCTCTCTATCCAGGTTGATGAGTTAGCAGATTTCACTAATAAATGTCATGTTGTAGCATTTGTAAGATTCGTAAATCATGGTGAAATTCAATAAAACTTTGCTGTTACAAAGAGCTGCCCAAAACAAGCAAAGGCCAAGTTATATAATGTTTTGTCTTCATATGTGGAACAAAAGGTCTGTTGTTTGGAATTGTGTTGGCATCTGTTTTGATAGGGCCCTGTCAGTGGCTGGCCTCATGAAAAAGAAAACCCTGATGGTGTCACAACACACTCTTTCTTCACGGAGAGTGCCAATATCAAAAACTCTTGGAGATGAAAGATGTTCTGGATCATGCTACAAAAATTTTGGTTAACTTTATCAAAGTTCAATCAAGAATGTTTAAAATACTATGTGCAAACAAGGACAAAGGACACACCAATCTCCTGCTACATACAGAGATTCAGTGGCTTAAGAGTTCTCAACAGGGTGTTTGAGCTGAAAGGTGAATTGCAGGAGTACTTTCAAGAAAATAGTAGACCATATTTTGCTGAGTGCTTTGAAGATGAAGAACTGCTGCAGAAACTAACCTACTTAGCAGACATTTTTCATCATATGAACCAGTTGAACAAGTCTCTGCAAGGCCCTGGAGAGGAAGTTTTGACTTCAAGTGACAAAATTCTATGATTTAAAAGGAAACAGAATCTTTGGAAAAATAATTTTGCAAAAGGAAATCTTGAAATATTTCCATTGCTGCTTGGGTTTGAGAGTGAGGAAGGGTCAGAAAGTCTCAGGTCTACTTAAAAACATCTGGAAGAACTGCAGAACAAAATTGAGCAGTGTTTTTCCTCCCTTTGAACACAAGTGTATGACTGGGTGAGGGACCCTTCTGTGAATCTTCTGCTCAACCTGAGGACTTGACTTTGAGAGAAGAGGAAGAAGTTTGCGAGATGCATAAGACATAGAAGCAGAATTAGGCCTTCTGGCCCATCAAGTCTGCTCGGCCATTCAATCATGACTGATATAGTTTTTCTCCTCCTCAACCTCAATTCCCAGCCTTCTCCCCATAACCTTTGATGTCATGTCCAATCAAGAAACTGTCAATCTCTACTTTAAATACACCCAGCGACCTGGCCTCCACAGCTGCATGTGGCAACAAATTCCACAAATTCACCATCCTTTGGCTAAAGAAATTTCTCTGCATCTCTATTTTGAAAGGGGACCTCTCTAACCTGAGGCTGTGCCCTCTTGTCCTAGACTCTGTCACCATGGGAAACATCCTTTCCACATCTACTCAGTCTAAGATTTTCAATATTCGAAAGGTGTAGATCAGATTCCCCCTCATCCTCCTGAATTCCAGTAGGTACAGACCCAGAGCCATCAAATGTTTCTTGTATAATAGCCCTTTCATTCCTGGAATTATCCTTGTGAAGCTCATCTTGACCCTCTCCAATGCCAGTACATCTTTTCTAAGATGAGGAATACTCAAGGTGAAGCCTCACCAGTGCCTTATGAAGTTCAGCATCACATCCTTGCTCTTGTATTCTAGACCTCTTGAAATGAATACTAATATGGCATTTGCCTTATTACCACCGACTCAACCTGTAAGTTAACCTGCAGGGTGTTCTGCACAAGGACTCCGAAGTCCCTTTGCATCTCAGATTTTTGGATTTTCTCCCTATTTGAAAATATAAAGCACAATTATTTCTACTACCAAAGTACATGACCATGCATTTCCCGACATTGTATTTCATTTGCCACTTTCTTGCCCATTCTCCTAATCTGTCTAAGTCTTCTGCATCCTACCTGTTTCCTCAACACTACCTGCCCCTCCACCAATATTTGCATCATCTGCAAACTTGGCAACAAAGCCATCTATTCCATCATCTAAATCATTTATATACAGCACAAAAAGAAGTGGTCCCAACACTGACCCCTGCAGAACACCACTAGTCACTGGCAGCCAACCAGAAAAGGATCCTTTTATTCCCAATTTCTGCCTCCTACCAATCAGCCAATGCTCTAACTATGTTAGTAACTTTCCTGTAATACCATTGGCTCTTATCTTGGTAAGCAGCCTCATGTGTGATACCTTTTCAAAGGCCTTCTGAAAGTCCAAATATACAACATCCACTGCATCCCCTTTATCTCTCCTACTTGTAATCTCAAAGAATTTCAACAGGTTTGTCAGGCAGGATTTTCCCTGAAGGAAACTGTGCTGATTTTGTACTGTCTTATCCTGTGTCACCAAGTACTCCATCCTTAACAATTGACTCTTAACATCTTCCCAACCACTGAGGTCAGGCTAATTGGTCTATAATTTCCTTTCTGCTGCAAAGAGTGGAGTAACATTTGCAATTTTCCAGTCCTCTGGCACCATGCCAGAGTCCAATGATTTTTGAAAGATCATTTCTAATGTCACCACAATCTCTAAAACTACCAGTTCCTCAGGTCTGAGTGACTTATGTACCTGTAGGTCTTTCAGCTTTTTGAGCACCTTCTCTCTTGTAATAGTAACTGCACCTACTTCTCTTCCTTCACACACTACAACGTCAGCATACTGCACGTGTTGTCCACAGTGAAGATTGACACAAAATGCTCATTTAGTTCATCAGCCATCTTCTTGTCCCCTGTTATTATTTCTCCTGCCTCATTTTTAGCGGTCCTATATCCACTTTCATTTGTTTTTTTATTTTTAATACACTTGAAAAAGCTTTTACTATCCACTTTGATATTATTTCATCTTTTCCCTTCTAATGATTTTTTTTAGTTCCTCTCTGTAGGTTTTTAAAAACTTCCAAATCAAGATTCAAAAACTTTATTGTCATTCTAACCGTACATCAGCTCTGCAGGGCAGAATGAGACAGCGTTTCCCAGGAGCAGTGCAATCATAACATAACAAACGCAACACTAAATATTAAACATAACAATAAATAGTAAAATACAACAGCCACATGTCAGTTAAAAATGAGTTATAAGTGTCCAGTGCAAGTTAAAAGTGTCCACAGCAGAGTCAGGTAGAGCAGCTATTTAGCAATCTGACTGCCTATGGCAGGAAGCTGTTTAGTAGTCTTGTGGTTTTAGTTTTGATGCTCCTGTAACTTTTACCTATGGCAGAAGAACAAACAGTTCATGGAGAGGTGTGAGGGGTCTTTAATGATGTACAGTGTCTTCTGGAGGCATCAACTCTGAAAGAGGTCTTGGACAGAAGGTAGGGAGACCCCAATGACCTTCTCTGCTCCCCTGAGGCTTTTTGTCAGCAGCACTGCAGCTGGAGTACCAGGTTTTGATGCAAAAGGTCAGCATACTATCAGCTACTCTATCTTCCCACTAATTTTTGCTTTGTTGTATGCCCTTTCATTTGCTTTTACAATAGCTTTGACTTCCCTTGCCAGCCATGGTTGTACTATTTTATCATTTGAGTGTTTCTTCAGTTTTGGAATACATATGTATTGCACCTTCCTCATTTTTTCCAGAAATGCACACAAGTGCTGCTCTGCTGACATCCCTACCTGCAGCTCCTTCCAATTTATTTTGGCCAACTTCTCTCTCATACCACTGTAATTTCCCTTACTCCACTGAAATACTGCTACATCTGACTTTCTCCCTATCAGATTTCAAGTTGAACACAATCATAATGTGATCACTGGTTCTTAAGGGTTCTTTTACCTTAAGCTCCCTAATCACCTCTGGTTCATTACATAACACGCAAACCAGTATTGGGCTCAATGACAAACTGCTCTAAGAAGCCATCTCTTAAGCATTCAACAGACTTGCTCTCTTGAGATCCATTACCAATTTGTTTTTCCTGATTGACCTGCAAGTTAAAATCTCTGATGACTACCCTAACATTGCTCTTTTGACATGCCTTTTCTATTTCCTGTTATATTTGTGGTCCATCTCCCAGCCACTGTTGGGAGGCCTGTATATAACTGCCATCTATGTTCTTTTGCCCTCATAGTTTTTTTTTAACTCAACCCACAAGGATTCAAGATATTCTGATCCTATGACACATCTTTCTACTGATTTGATGCTATTCTTTAGCAATAGAATCACACCACCCCCTCTGCCTACCTTGCTATACATCCGATATAATGTTTAACCTTAAGCATTCACCTCCCAACAACAACCATCCTTCAGCCATGATGCAGTCATCGTACACTCAAGGTGAGATTTACTGACCTGCCTCTGAATAAATTCTGGATTTCTGTGAAAGAAGAGTATCCTGACATTCATAGGAAAGCAATGAGCATTTTACTGCAGTTTTCAACTTCTTACACATGTGAGCAAGCATTTTCTTGTTTATCAAGTATCCAGGGCAAGGATCGAAATAGTCTCATTTCAGTTGAAGGTGAAATCTGTGTGTGCTTATCTTAATTTCAATCCAGAATTGAGTACTTGTGCAGCAAAGAACAAGCACAGGTTTCATATGCTGGACCTATATTTGAGTCTAATCATGTCACTTGGTAAGAAAATGTATTTTTTCCCAAAGTCTTGTATAAATTGTCTTGGGCTATATTTTCATTCGTATTGCTCTAGCTTAATGATTTTCAGTAACTTTACTATTCAACATTGAAAATAAATCTTCATTTTGTAAATAGCATTAATTAAAATCAATTTACCACTATTTAAATTAAATCTACCTAGCCTACCTTAAGAAATATTAAATCCCATTTTGGCTTAAGCCAGTTATTTAACAGAAATTTATTATGTTTGCCTTATGAGTTTTTAACATTTATGAAAGGAAAAGAGATGAATTTCAAGAAAGATAAGCTAAGCTTAAATACCTGTATTTTTTAAAGAAAAGTTGGCTAAAAATTCATTCTGTCCTCAAAAGCGCATTGACAGTTATTTTTGGTTTATTATATCTATGACTTACTGATTGCACTAACGTACGGTGAGCTGTAGGTATAATTAATTTTACGTAGAGATTCCCTGAGACCTGAAAATTATTTCAAGGGTTCCTCCAGTGCAAAAGGGTTGAGAAATGCTGTTCTAGAGAGTGTTGTGCATTAAAATCCCGTGGATCAGCAGATTCCTAGATACTCAAACAACACCATCTGGTACCAACAATCATTTCACAGTCAGTCATATAGATCACCATTCTAATGTTTGGTCTGAACACCACTTAACTTTATGACCAAATCTCCATGCATTTATACATTGAGTTGCAGCCACGTGTTTGCCCAATTAGATATTTGCATTAGAAAACAGGTGTATGTCATAAAGTGGTCACTGAGTGTATCTTGTAGTTATTCTATTCCTCACTGATCTTCATTTTTTTCATTTGCCCTGTAGAGTTATCCATAAAGATTTTTATCTCAATGCTGCTCAAAGAGGATGGGAATTCTGGTATCTTGGAATACAGTGTTATCCCTCATGGCACAAAAATAAAGCTTCAAGCCTTGCAGATGTGGTGTTAAACCAAAATCATGAATTTCCTCTCAGCTGCGTGTAAAAGATTCCATGATACTATTTCTATGTCAAGCAATGTTGTATTTCCCCAATGCCCTGTGCAATATTTACCCGTTAACCAACATTGTAAAAGATGGATGATGTGGGTCTCCAATCCTTTCCCTTATCACTGCTTATTTAAATGAGGATGCAATCCCCGATAAACCACCCTCTGACTACTTGAAATAGTTTTCACATTGAAAGTTCATTCAGTTAAATATTATTATTGGATTATTTATGAGACCAAGCTATTCCTGTCTTTTAGTGAAGCATGTGGAGCAATATTTCCTCGGTCCATCTTGGGTCAATTCCCTCAACTTTCTCTTTTGTATGTCAGTGACAGAATCAGTGCCACTTCCCACTATCATCCTGAACTAGAATATTTTATTATCTTAGATGCCCTTCTCTTAACCTTCAAATGCCTCATCTCTGAGTATCTTCATCTTTATTCCGCTTCTTCTCTGTCTCATTGCAGGGGTAGAGAGCAACAAATATCCTCTGTAATCTTAACAACTTCCAGAGCTAACATCCTGAACATTCAGCTTCTTAAAGGAACTTGATTCTCAGTGGTCGCGTTAGCTAAGTTGCCAGAGACATTAACTTATGGAACTTAAACTCAATTAATAATGGAATAGTTAAAAAGTAATCATTACAACAAAACTACTGTACCAGATAGTTGTTTAAAAAAATTACCAAAGGAAAAGAATTGCTGTTGTTCCTCAGGGTGAAATCACCTTTCACAAGGCCTGAAATGGCCTGAAATGTGACACTGTACCTGTAGCAGTATCACTGAGTGTCATGGAAGTTACCAAGTTACAAGTTAGCTAATATTCAAATTTCATTTATTATCAGGTATGTGTAAGTTATATAGCCTTGAGATTCATCTCCTAACAGGCAGCCATGACACAAAGAAACCCAAAAAAACTTATAAAAAATGGCCATCAAATACCCAAATGTCATGCAAACAATAAACGCAAGCTAATAGTGATCTGAACTGAAGTCCACAAAGACAGTCCTGTCCAGAGCACAGCAGTGAACTGAAACGGCCTTTCCTATGCCTTGAACCCTTCCAGGATGACCTTTTCAATCTGGCCCGGCGTCTCAATCATTGTCCAAAACTCGGGTTCATTCTTTTCAATACACTCTAGGGCCTGAACTCCTTGATTTGGCCTGTACCTGACCTTTCCAATTCAGGCTGATGTTTAAATCGATCAAACCTTGGATCATCCTTGCTCACCTTGGTCCCACTGCCTTGCCTTGTTCTGCCACATCAAATTTCCTCCAAGTCCAAAGGTAAGCTATGGGCTGTTGTTTGTGATGGTCATTTACCAGAAAAAGAGTGATTAACAAAGTACTTAGTTGTTTTCTTTGTTTCATTAGCCACCTGGCTGAAATCGCTGCGATTCATCAGTGTCATCTTAACCGAGTACTACTATAATGAAGCAGAGAATGGATAAAATCATTGAGATGCCCGACACTGAATTAGGACACAGTGGACTCTCGGACTCAGAGCACCAGCCATCACTTCTCAATTTCTGGACTTCCAACCAATCTCCAGACATTGATCTTTGGTATCGACACAAAGATGTGCTGATGACGATGGATGAGGACTCCTAACACCAGGCTCTCCAATTACAGGACCATGAACACAAGGCCTTGAACTCCATTGATCAGAAGCAAGGACAGCCTAATTCTCTACTAATTCTCTAATTCTATTGCCACTAAAACACATTGTCCTCTTTTATCTTGGCACAGTTCAAGATCGTATACATCCCTTATGCCATTATCCTTGGTTTGGTGATGTAGAAATCAGGTGAGAGGAATGAGCACTGATTACAATTCCTATTTGTTGTCCTCCCATGAACAGCGGTAGGACTTCCTTTCATCACATGATGAGGGGTGTAGGCAAGAACAGAAAAATGGGTCAGGGTGTAAGAAGGATCCCACTCACCCTACTCACTGATTATTTGTCTAACTCCTGTTAGGGAGTAGGCTACGTAGCATCCACACCCAAATCACCAGACTCACAATTACTTTACTTTATCAGAACCTCCGTCCTTTAACCCATGTCTCCACACAACCCACCAATGCTACTCTATCATTTCCTGTCAGTCACCTTATGTATGGATACTTAGGTGCCTAGCGTCACTTTATGGACATGCAACCAATCTGTGTATATATCTTCCTCACCACCATTCAGGGCCCCAGACAGTCCTTCCAGGTGAGGCCACACTTCACCTGTGAGTCGGCTGGTGTGGTATACTGCATCTGGTGTTCCCAGTGTGGCCTTTTATATATTGGTGAGACCCAACGCAGACTGGGAGACCATGTTGCTGAACACCTACGCTTGGTCCACCAGAAAAAGCAGGATCTCCCAGTGGCCACACATTTTAATTCCACGTCCCATTCCCATTCTGCTATGTCTATCCATGGCCTCCTCTATTGTCAAAATGAAACCAAACTCAGGTTGGAGGAACTGCACCTTATATACCGGCTGGGTAGCCTCCAACCTGATGGCATGAACATTGACTTCTCTAACTTCCATTAATGCCCCTCCTCCCCTTATTACCCCATCCCTGACATATTTAGTTGTTTGCCTGTTCTCCATCTCCCTCTGGTGCTCCCCCCACCCTTTCTTTCCCCTGAGGCCTCGCGTCCCATGATCCTTTCCCTTCTCCAGCTCTGTATCACTTTCGCCAATCACCTTTCCAGCTCTTAGCTTCATCCTCCTGTCTTCTCCTATCATTTCGCATTTCCCCCTCCCCCCCCCCACTACTTTCGAATCTCTTACTATCTTTCCTTTCAGTTAGTCCTGATGAAGGGTCTCGGCCCGGAACATCGACAGCACTTCTCCCTATCGATGCTGCCTGGCCTGCTGTGTTCCACCAGCATTTTGTGTGTGTTGTTGTTTTATGTATATATCTTATGTATTTTATTGTGTTTAGTTAATATTGTGTTCTTTATTGTATTTTTTGTGCTGCATTGGACCTGGGCTGAGAAATGGTAGATAGCGTTCAATCCAGGAACGAGTGGAAGTGATTCTCTTTGGAAGGCTGAACTTGAAGGTGGAATATGGGGTTAATGGCAGGATTTTTAACAGTGTGATTCCTTAAGGTTGTTAAAGCCGGCAGGGGTAGTAGGGACAATCTCCCTCTACCTATTAAATGCTCCCAGTGGTGTGCAACTCAAATAGTCCCCAACCATGGACAACCAAGTCCAGCGCCTGGCCTCCACATGTGGCTTGGCTACTAAGCCCAGCGGAACCATTTCTGCTGTTAGGAGAAAGGTGGGCTATTGGCATCTTAAAAACAGTCACTTTGGGTAGATGGGGCTCATGAGCCATGGTTGGAAGCTCATCTAGGAGGAGGAAAAAAACTGATTTCAAACCTCCACTGCCTTGTGTCTATACCCACTCATGGGGAAGGCTTTGGGACTAAACCCTCAGGGACAAATCCAGAGCTGGAGTCCCTAAGGCAGTCCTACATTGAAATCAATGCTGATTATCAACTCCTGCAATGCTGCTGTTGCCAAACTGTATTGGTCTTCACCATTCCTTTGGGTTTATCAGCTTGCTTTCCATATCGTACTGCCTTGCATTGCATATCTAAACAGCTAGGATGCAACATCTATGGTCAACCCTGACCAACGGAGGCGTCAGCTAAACTCAAGATGACAAGAGGCATTGAGCTTTTCCAGCCATTCACTTTTTTCCAGAGTAGAAATGACTAATAAGAGTGGGCATAACTTTATGGTGTTGGGAGGAAATTATAGGGAAGATGTCAGGTAGGGTTTTTTCACAGTGACAAGTGCTGCAAGGGGTATTGGTAAAGGCAGATACATAAAGGGTATTTGAGAAAACACTTTCATGGGCACACGATGAAATAAAAATTGGGGGGGGCGGCTATGTGGAAAGGAAGGGCTAGATTGATTTTCAAGTAGCTTGAAGGATTGGCACAGCATCCTTGGCTGAAGAGCCTGTACAAACATTGGTATTCTGCACTACCTCTGGCAGCATATTTCAGCTACCTACAACTTTGTGTGTTGGAGTGGGGGGTGGCTTCCCTCACAGTTATCCTTTAAATTTCCCTTGATCACCTTAAACCTTAGTTCTGAAATATGTGATGCTTTTACTTGGGGTAAAAGACACTTGGTTTTCTACCCTATCTCTGCCCATCATAATTTTATAAGCTATCAGGTTGCTCCGCAGTCTCTGGCATTCTAGAGGAAACAATTTGAGTTTGTCCAACCTTTCTTCATAGTACTAGCAGCATTTTGTGCTTGAACTTTCTGGTCATTGTTTCACTTTTGCTTGAGACTTCAAAATTATTGAAGTGTTTTGTTGCTTCTTAGGTTAATGAAAGGCTCCATATAAACTTTTTCTCTTCTTTTTCCTTCGTATCATTCACTCTCCCTTGTTCATTCGTTCCCCCATCCCTTCCCACTGATCTCCCTCCCAGTACTTATCCTTGTAAGCGGAACAAGTGCTACACCTACCCTTACACTTCGTTCCTCACCACCACTCAGGGCCCCAGCGAGTCCTTCCAGGTGAGGCGACACTTCACGTGTGAGACATCTGGTGTGATATACTGTGTCTGTAAGACCCAAAGCAGACTGGGAGACCATTTCACTGAACACCTACGCTCTGTCCGCCAGAGAAAGCAGGATCTCCCAGTGGCCACACATTTTAATTCCACGTCCCATTCCCATTCTGATATGTCTATCCATGGCTTCCTCTACTGTGAAGATAAAGCCACACTCGGGTTGGAGGAACAACACCTTATATTCTGTCTGGGTAGCCTCCAACCTGATGGCATGAACATTGATTTCTCTAACTTCCGTTAATGCCCCCCTCCCCTTCTTACCACATCCCTTATTTATTTCCCCCCCCCTCTTTTTTCCTTCTTTTCTCACTCTGCCCATCACTCTTTGAATGTTCTCCATCTCCCTCTGGTGCTCCCCCTCCCCCTTTCTTTCCCCCTAGGCCTCCTGTCCCATGATCCTCTCCCTTCTCCAGTTGTGTATCCCTTTTGCCAATCAACTTTCCAGCTCTTAGCTTCATCCCTCCCCCTCCTGTCTTCCATCATTTCGGATCTCCTCCTCCCACTTTCAAATCTCTTATCCCTTCTTTCAGTTAGTCCTGACAAAGGGTCTCAGCCCAAGACGTCAACTGTACTTCTTCCTATAGATGCTGCCTGGCCTGCTGCATTCCACCAGCATTTTGTGTGTGCTGCATAAATGCTTGTTTACTTTTTTCCTGTGTGTTTCCTTTCGTTCATATGAAAAATATGAGTGAATCTTTAATTCCAGCATCCCTTGACTTTCAATAACTATCCCACAAGAAATGCAGAAACAACGTTAATCAGCTGGGTTTTACTTAAAAGCACAAAGCATCTAGTGTCTAATCACAGTTATAAATTTTACATGTATCCTATAAATATTTGGGACTATCTAATGGAATGAAAGATTAACATATCTATTATTGAGGAGTGTCAGTGATAATTCAACAAAAGCACCTTCAAATATCTTTATTCTTTGAAGTTCCACATACAAAAGGAAGACTCAGAAATAACTTTTTAATATCTGACGATGGTACCAGACAATGTTGTGGTTGCATATGTAATGCAAACATAAAACAGACCTCACCTATTTGGTCACTCAGGCCAGCTAACTTATATACAATAACAACATTGGAATAAGCTAGCAGCTGTTGTGTAATCCTTGGCAATCAGGAAAGATGAGGGGAGGTGTAGGGTGGGGTGCGAAACATATGTCGGAAATTGTTGGAGGAGAAGGGAGAGGAGTGAATTATTGAGGCTTGGACTCCAGCAAGCTTTCCAATTTTAAGCAGGGGCTAACTGCATCTTTGAAAGCTCCATGGGAGAATCTGCTTCTCTTCGTGCGTTGTGAGTTTGAACTATTATCCTATGGAGCTGACAATTTCCATATTACTGTGTTCATCTTATTGCTGCAGACATTATGCAGCAGCAAACTGAAGTAAGGCTCCCAAATCCACCACAGAAACAAGATTTAAATATATTTTTTAAAATATGCCTTTAAGCTGCAGCACTTAGCTATTTGTTATTGTAAAAGTGGTGTCAGATGTATGTGGAGCAAGTTGACATTAAGAAAAGTTCATTTTTAAATTTTCCCTCTCCTCCCCTTGCCACGAATGATAGTTATAGAATCCAGTGTTTCTGTCCATATAGGTAACTTTGAGTGGATGAATTTCCAATTTTATGTCCCTGTCAGGGAGCTTTAGTTGTTCAATGGGGGGCATACTGAAATTTCTGTTATATGGTATATATTATTTTGTGAACATAAAACATAAAATTATATGTTGTGCACCTTAAGGTTTTGAATATAAGATATTAAAATATCTTATTTGCAAAATCCAAAATTTATTCTAATTTGTGATTTAATATTTTCACCCCTTTTAAAAGTTCATATGCACACAATTAAATGATTTTGGTGGGATCCTTTGAAACATAGCCACAAATCAAGAGAGGAAAAGTCTTCTCATCTTTAATCTTGCTTGAAACTCATTAATTTTGGACTTACTGCTGGTTCTACATTGACAAATCAAGTTGAACAGCATGTTTTTATCTCCACCACCATGCCTCAGCATATTAAACACTTTGCTGTGATTTGTTAAGTAACTGTGGCTGAGGAATGGAATGGAGAGAGTAGATAAAACTCTGAGCAGTTCTTTAGAAAATTTCATTATAGAGGTAGTGTCTGAAGGCCAAGTGGTCACTGGGATTTATTAAGGGAAAATGTGGAATATGTACACACTGACAACAATATTGAGAGAGAAGAAAAAAAGAACAAAAAATCAGCATGTAACCTGCCAAGCAAACCTGTTGATGTGCTTATCTGGTCGTCGTCTTAGGTAGTTCTTACTTCCACTCATTTTCTGTAGATTCTAAGGAGGTATGATGATGGTTGGGAGGTCAAGCTCTCTTTTGATTATTTGCACTGAAGTGTACTCCTGAAGTATGGACTTGAGTTTCTCAGGTCACTTTGAATACCCTTCTTCATTCTGAGCGAGATCAGTCTAGAGATTCCCAGAATATGGTATTTTTTCACAAATTTGAGAACATTATTGTATCTTTACCTCTGTCTATGTCAGAAATTGGAAAGGTATTGAGATAATGAATGATGCGGACTGTAGAATGTAAGTATTTGTGTGTAATTTGTGCCAGTGCTGGGGATTCTAAGATAGGTTCACTTATAGTGTTAGTGGGTACAGAAGATGTTGAACTGTATTGGTGTGTATTGTCATTGTTTTCAGGTGCCTGCTAAAGGTAGTCCAAGGCTCCGAATCATATTGGAGGGCAAGGTTCATTGCTGCCTGACATGTGTATCTCACCTGAGCTCCTGCACTCCTAGCACACTGAAGGTAATGATAGATCGCTGTCTGTCTTGACTGAGAAGTGACTTCCAATATATGGGAAGTGATCACTGTTTTCCAGGGTCTCATTGTTGACCTTTATTGTTGGAGGACACTGTTTTATAGGTTAAAGTATCCTTCTATGTGCTTCATTGATGAATGATTGCTTTGTTATTTCAGGAGTCACACAAGCAGCAATACCAATTGCGTAACAACAGTTTTTGAATTTGTTATATTGGCCAGAATCTGTATAGCAATCAGTAGCTATGTACACTCGGTGGCTACTTTATTAGGTACACATTTACACCTGCTTATTAATGCAATCAGGCAATCGTGACAGCAGCTCAATGCATGCAAGCATGCAGACATGGTCAAGAGGTTCAGTTGTTCAGACCAGTAAAGAGAATGGCACAAAAGTGTGATCCGAGAGGCTTTGACCATGGAATGATTGTTGAAGTCAGACGGGGGTGTTTCAGAATCTCAGCAACTGCAGATTTCCTGGGATTTTCTCACACAGCAGTTACTAACGTTTACAGAGAATGGTGCAAAAGCAGTTACTAACGTTTACAGAGAATGGTGCAAAACAGAAGCCATCCACTGACCGATAGCTCGGTGGGCAAAAACACCTTGTTAATTAGGTTAGAAGAGAATGGCCATTCTAGTTCAAGCTGACAGGAAAGTGACATAACTCAAGTAACCACAGATTACAACAGTGGTATGCAGAAGAGGATCTTTGAATGCATATTTTATTCAAATCTTGAAATGAATGTGCCAGAAGACCACACTGGGTTCCACTCCTATACCTAATAAAGTGGCCATTGTAATTATATTTTCATGAAAAGCTACATCGTTTGATGCTAAAGCTTGACTAATTATTATTTTTATTTTAATTTTCTAAAGTTTGAGCTAACCTTCTTATCAAATCTTCCACATTTAATTATCAAGTTTATTTCATTATTATATATTGATATATATATATGAAATAAACTTGATAATGTATACAGTTTTGAAGAAAACTTAATAATATATACAAATTTGAAAGAGCTCCCTTTTTCCCACAAGGTACAGTAAAGAGATTATTGCAAATGTAGAGTATTTAAACTGTTTAAGAGACTTCTATTTATATGAACAGAAAAGTTTATGTGTCAGGCTTGTGCAATAGTTCTCACCATTTAATAACCATTTCCTTATTATTTCCTGGAGAGTAACCCAGATTGTCATTCTATAGGATCTAGATGATTTACATAATTCGCTTTATCATCTTCAAATTTATTAGAAAACACAGTCACTATAAGGAGCACTAAGAATTCTTATGTTGTAACCAGTTATCTGCACCTAGAAAGGAAATCCCTGGGTGAATCAGTATTTACTTTCCAAGGTAAGTAAGCTGACAACCCTGTTTTCTGGAAATATCTTCTATCATCTAGCTGCCTGTACAGTGGGATAATCAATTATTCCATTAGCTGATGCTAAAGGACATATGATTCCATATGATTATGATATGAATCATATTAGCATATGATTCCATATGCTAAAGGACAGAAAAGAGGATGGTTCACAAACGTGTACTGGTTCATTTGCTTTATTAATGCCTTCAATCCTGATCTCTGTTGTGGTGTTTGCCTGCTCTGTGTGTGACTGAGGGTTTCTGCTGGATTCTTTGGTTTCTTCCCACATCCTAAAGATATGCCAGATGAGAATGAAATGATGGGGAGGGGGAGGATAAAATGGAATTTGTATAAAATTAGTGTAAGAGGGTGTTTGATGGCACAGTGTCAGTAATCTGAAAGATACGTTTCTGTGCTGTAGGACTCTATGTCTGAAGCTGTGCTGCATCAATTTGAAGGAAATATTGAAGGCATTGTTGAGCATTTAAGGAACAGTGATCACAATAGCTTGAATACTTATGTCTTTCTTTTACAGTATTTTTATTCAGAAGAAAAAACAAGATTTACAGAGTGCAACTCATACATCTCAACATATAGTGTATACATTCATATATTGTAATAAAATTGATCAATATGTTATAGCTCATCACATAAAAGTATACCACTCCGTAATCAAAAATTTAAAGATGGGTCATACATCATAAAATAAATTTTTTTATATGTCTGGATATATTTATAATTTAGATCTGGTTGGGGATCTGTATCAGATGCACTGGAATCCAAAACTGGTCATCAAGCCAATAATTGAATACTGGATTTACGTCAGACAAAACCTAGGCCATTAATCTGAAAAATAAGAAAGTCATCATAATTGTTAAAGGAAAATCTGAACAAGATTAACCACAGAACCATAGAGCATTACAGCACAGTACCGGCCCTTCAGCCCTCCATGTTGTGCCAACCTATATAATCCTTAAAAAAAAGTACTGAACCCACAAACACGAATAAATCTGCAGATGCTGGAAATTCATGCAGCACACACAAAATGCTGCTGGAATACAGCAGGTCAGGCAGCATCTATCGGGAGAAGCACTGTCGAAGCTGACTTCGTCCTGACGAAGGGTCTCGGCCCGAAACGTCGACAGTGCTTCTCCCTATAGATGCTGCCTGGCCTGCTGTGTTCCACCAGCATTTTGTGTGTGTTGTACTAAACCCACACTACCTCATAACCCTCTATTTTTCTTTCATCCATGCGCCTGTCCAAGAGGCTCTTAAATACCCCTTATGTTTTAGCCGCCAGCACCATCCCTGGCAAGTCATTCCAGGCACTCACAACCCTCTGTTAAAAAAAACTTACCCCTGATGTCTCCCCTAAACTTCCTTCTTTTAATTTTGTACATATGCCCTCTGGTGTTTACTATTGGTGCCCTGGGAAACAGGTACTGACTATCCACCCTATCTATGCCTCTCATAATCTTGTAGACCTCTATCAAGTCCCCTCTCATTCTTCTACACTCCAAAGAGGAAAGTCCCAGCTCTGCTAACCTTGCTTCATATGACTTGTTCTCCAAACCAGGCAACATCTGGGTAAATCTTCTCTGCACCCTCTCCATCACTTCCACATCCTTCCTATAATGAGGTGACCAGAATTGAACACAATACTCTAAGTGCGGTCTCAGCAGAGATTTATAGAGTTGCAACATAACCTCCCTACTCTTGAACTCAATCCCCCTGTTAATGAAGCCTATCATCCCATAGGCATTCTTAACTACCCTATCAACCTGTGCAGCAACCTTGAGGGATGTATGGATTTGAACCCCAAGGTCACTTTGTACATCCACACTCTTAAGTAACTGACCATTAATCCTGTACTCAGTCTTCTGGTTTGTTCTTCCAAAATGCATCAGCTCACACTTATCCAGATTGAACTCCATCTGCCAAACTTAACTCCATTAAGTTCTTTGAAATAATGCAGATGGTTGATTAGTGTATTGGAGTAGTAATATATAAGTAGATTTTGTCATGTACCCTGTGACCAGGTTACCGAACCAACAGAAATGGATTATGTGGTGGAGTCTGGTATTATTGTAACTAATAGTGTTTATTAGTAAACTAAGTAATACAGTACTATAAAGTGCAAATATATATGAAACAGGTTAGCAATGATATATACAGAAGTGGGGAAATAGGAATCAAAACCAAGCTCTTTCAAAGTCTGGGGGTGAATGGATAGTCATGTGATGGTGAAGAGTTCAGTTCAGTTTCGGTCAAGGTAGTTCTGGTGTAACGGAGAGAGAGCGAGAGGTGATGCCGTTGCCATCGATCTTCCCTTTGTCTTCCTGTTGCAATCACCGACTGTGACCATACCAGGCACAACAGTTCTTCAGTGGTAGGCCTGTCACCCAGGCAAGGGTGGACACACAAACAAGCCCCCACCGGTAGCACCTTCACACACCGTGAGCCTCTGATCGATTCCCCTGAATCGATCCTCCAAACCTCCACTTCACGTTGGTGCCCAATGCTCTTTCAGTGTCCCGTGGTGTGTCTGCTTGTGTCTTTGCAGACCTGCCTTTTATCTCTCCTTTCAGGGCACCGGCTGTCCATCAGGCCGTCCATCACCTGGTCTCGCCTTGCTGTCTCAGCAAGAATCCTCACAAGCAGGCAAAGAAAGTGTCCCTGGAGCAAAGGTAAACAATCAGCCAAAGCCATAATATTAAATCATGTCTCTCTCTCTCTCTCTCATCTGCAGCAGGATGCCCCCCCCCCCCTTCTTCTCTCTCTCTCTCTCTCTCTCTCGTTAGCAGCATAGTTCACGGGGGGGGTGGGGGTCAACTCCGGACCCAAACTCAGCTTGGTTTGCTCAACACGCCCCCACCCTTTTAGGAATTTTTACGGGGGGGGGGGGTAAAAATTCAAACAGGAATGCACATTACAGAGTTTAACATAATACATAGGTAGTCAACCATTAATAGAGTAAAACAGATAATTTCAAATCTAACATCTAGGTAAACAATCGGCAATCACATTGTCGGTACATTACAAGATATAAGCTAATACCCATGTAATCACGTGGAATATTACAGGTGTATACAACTACTAATCTCTATTTCACTTTTAAACTTAACATTTAGTCAATCCACCATGATATTGTCTTTATCTTTCACAAGCTTTGTCACAAAAAAAAAGTCAAATTCCTACAAAACCAGATCCTGTTATTCAAAGTGGCGTTTGGTCAACCATTGTCCCTTTTCCACTTCAAAACAGAGCACTAAACCATCACGTGATCAGCTTGCTCACCAGCTCAGATAAGGCCTTCATAGACCCCCTACACAGGTGCTAGCTTATCACCAATGTTTTCCAAACTAAGCCCTTTTGCTGAACTTCCAAACAACTCATTAATTTTATCTTCAAGATCTTTAATTTTATTAGTTTATTAGTTGGGCTGCCAATATAAGGAATTTTACTTTCTGGTCCTATTATATTTATCATAAAGATTGCCCATCATGGGTCTCCTTAGAAGTTAACTCTGTAAAAAAATTCCTCTATTGTCTCTCTTCTTGGATCATACTCTTCTTTTTCAGCAAATAAAATAACATAACACAATTGTTAAGCAAACTTTAAGGATTTAGGCTCAATTTAGGAAATTTTTTGGTTTAGCGAATATTTCATTATCATCTCCCATTCTCCTTAATTATTTTTTTTATCCCCTCCATGACTGATAAAGTCTTTAAAAATTGGGATGAACTAGGTATTAAGTGTTTTTGGGACCTGTTTATCTCAGGATCTCTTGCTTCATTTGACCAATTGTCAAATTTGCACTCCCAAAAACACATTTTTACAGATACCTTCAAATTAGAGATTTTCTACAATTCTAATTAACTACGTTTCCTATAGGTCCTGATAAAAATTTACTGGACAATCTTTTAAATTTAAAACCTTTTGTTAATGTTTCTATTACCGGTATCTATAAATTGTTGATTGATTCTAGACAAGACTTTTTAGATAAAATAAAAAAAGCTTGGGAGGATGACCTAAGTTGTCAGATTTCTGATGATAGATGGAATAAAATTCTTAAATGGGTTAATAAATCATCTTTCTGTGCTCGTCATTCTCTTCTACAATTTAAAGTGGTTCATAGAGTTTACATTTCTAAACAGAAGCTGTCCAGTTTTTACCCGAATGTTTCTCCACTTTGTAATAAATGCAACTCTGCTGATGCCTCTTTAATTCATATGTTTTGGTTTTGCCCTACAATTGAAAAGTTTTGGCGGGAGGTATTTCATACCTTCTCACAACTTTTTAGGGTCCAATTTGACCCAATCCCCTTACTGCCTTGTTTGGTATTATTGCAAATGAAGATATAACTTTAGGTACTCCTAACTTACAGATTTTAGTTTTTACCTCTCTTTTAGCAAGAAGAGCAATCTTGCTTAAATGGAAGGAGTCTACCCCTCCTACACATCTTCAATGGCTACGTGATATTATGTCGTATTTAAATTTAGAAAAGATCCACTGCTCAGTCTTAAATTCGAAACAATCTTTTTATGATATTTGGGGACCTTTCCTAAATTACTTTACCAATTTATAAAGTTTAACAGTGCACAGACTTTTATGTATATTTTTATCTTCTCTTCTTAAGTGAATATGTCTTTTTTTTT
The DNA here is from genome assembly GCF_030144855.1 of Hypanus sabinus. Taxonomy (NCBI): domain Eukaryota; kingdom Metazoa; phylum Chordata; class Chondrichthyes; order Myliobatiformes; family Dasyatidae; genus Hypanus; species Hypanus sabinus. Next base: position 19,448,831 of record NC_082715.1, read on the forward strand.
CTAATTATCCATTGTCATCCGTCAGCATTTTTCTTTGGTAGTTGGTAGGAGGTTGACTTTTTTTATATAAAAAATTTCTTTTATGATGTATGACTTATCTTTAAATTTTTGATTACAGAGTGGTATACCTTTATGTGTTATGCTATAACATTTTGATCAATTTTATTACAATATATGAATGTACACAAGTTATGTTGAGATGTCTCTATGTGTTGCACTCTGTAAATCTTGCTTTTTTTTCTTCTGAATAAAAATATTGTAAAAAGAAAAGAAAGAACCCCTGTGCTGGGTCTACTACCTGTCCCACTTCCTGCAATGCCTTTATCTTTGCCAACTCAAACCGCCTCTCCTTTTCTCTTTCTTCACTCTGTCGTTCTGCTTCTTCCCTCTGTCTTTCTACCTCCAGTTGTTTTACTCGGAACTCATGATGTTCATACTTCATTTTCTCTGCCTGAAGCTGAACCTTAGCCTCAGTAAGTGCTTTACCCTCAGCAAACGTCTCCAGCACCTCTTCCTCGAATTTGCCCTCGTCCACATAATGATGTGCTATTTGCTGTACCTGAGCCCTCTTCATGCGAGTAGTCACCTTAATCTTGAGTAACTTATGAGCAATTCCCAGCAGTACATCCCTCTTAGCCTCGTCCAACGCCTTGGGGGTTGGAACCGCCACAAACTTACCAACCTCAAACTCCATTTCTGCTGTTTTTCCACGCCAACTTAAATAAGGGAATTTACCCCAATCAATTCAACAGCCCCCCAATTTGACATTCAAATCCCGGACAGAGGCCCCAATTTGTCACATATCCTGTGACCGGGTTACCAAACCAGCAGAAATGGAATACACAGTGGAGTCTGGTATTACTGTAACTAGTAGTGTTTATTAGTAAACGAAGTAATACAGTACTATAAAATGCAAATATATATAAAACAGGTTAGCAATGATATATACAGAAGTGGGGAAATAGGAATCAAAACCAAGCTCTTTCAAAGTCTGGGGGTAAATGGATAGTCTTACGATGGTGAAGAGTTCACTTTAGTTTAGGTCGAGGTCGTTCTGGTGTAATGTTGGAGAGAGAGAGAGCGAGAGGTGATGCCGTTGCTGTCGATCTTCCTGTTGTCTTCCTTTTGAAGTCACCGTCTGTGACCATACCAGGCACAACAGTTCTTCAGTGGTAGGCCTGTCACCCAGGCAAGGGTGGACACACAAACAAGCCCCCACCGGTCACACCTTCACACACCGTGAGCCTCTGATCGATTCCCCTGAATCGATCCTCCAAACCTCCACTTCACGTGGGTGCCCAATGCTCTTTCAGTGTCCCGTGGTGTGTCTGCTTGTGTCTTTGCAGACCTGCCTTTTATCTCTCCTTTCGGGGCATCAGCTGCCATCAGGCTGTCCATCACCTGGTCTCACCTTGCTGTCTCAGCAAGAATCCTCACAAGCAGGCAACGAAAGTGTCCCTGGAGCAAAGGTAAACAATCAGCCAAAGCCATAATATTAAATCATGTCTCTCTCTCTCATCTGCAGCAGGATGCCCCCCCCCCTTCTTCTCTCTCTCTCTCTCTCTCTCTCTCTCTCTCTCTCTCTCTCGTTAGCAGCATAGTTCACGGGGGGGGGGGGGTCAACTCTGGACCCCATCTCTGCTTGGTTTGCTCATCACAATTTTAATAAGATAACTGGCAGAATGAATGTAAAATGGGCAAAGAGGTTGAAAATGTGGTGTTGTGGTGCATAGTTCTGAAAATCAATGGAAGTATATACTGTCCATCATGGATGAGTAACAAGCTTGTTCTGCTTATTGAAATTTATTGATGTCCTACATTTGGATATTGGAACTATTTCAATGATTAGAGATAGACAAATCCTAGGACTGGGATAGAGAGAACATTCAGAGGTTCATAACTTAAGAAGAAATTTAGTAAAATGTACAGTGCAAATGGTAGAAGGTATTTGTAACAAAAATGGTTCACCCTCCTTAGAAAGTAATTTACATTTCTTTTTCACCTTTTTTGACCCTTTCATGATGCCTCAATTAAGTATTTTTGAAATGTGTTGATTATTACAATATGGAAAATAAGGCAGGCAATTTCTCACTTGCAAGCTCTTGAAAACTTTAGATGTAATAATATTCAAGGAATAAATATTGCTGAAACATCTTGTTCTTCAAAATAATGCCATGAGAGTTTTTTATATATCCATCTGACAGAGAAAACAACATTTTGTCAGAAAGACAGCATCTCTCTATTGGTGAAGCAACTTCTCAGTAATGATATCAACAGGGGCTACACAGCAGTATCTTGTCTTTTGATTAGCGTGGACCCAAACTCCAGTTTATAAATTTCAGATTGTAGCAACTGATCTCATTTTCATTAAAGCGGGTGCTTTTAAGTTTCTCAGCATCCCCATCACCGAGGACCTCACGTGGTCTGTACACACCAGCTGTATGGTGAAAAAGGCACAACAACACCTCTTTCACCTCAAACAGTTGAGGAAGTTTGGTATGGGCCCCCAAATCCTAAGAACTTTCTACAGGTGCACAACTGGCTGAATCACTGCCTGGTATGGGAACCATACCTCTCTTAATCGCAGGACTCTGCAGAGAGTGATGTGGACAGCCCAGCGCATCTGTAGTTGTGAACTTCCCGTAATTCAGGACATTTACAAAGACAGGTGTATAAAAAGGGCCCGTAGGATCATTGGGGATCTGAGTCACCCAACCACAATCTATTCCAGCTGCTACCATCCGGAAAAATGTACAGCAGCATAAAAGCCAGGACCAACAGCCTCCAGGACAGCTTCTCCACCAGGCCGACTGATTATCTCATGCTGATTTGAGTGTATTTCTGTGTTACATTGTTCTATTTATTATAACTTACTATGATTGCACATTTCACATTTAGAGATGTAACAAAGATTTTTACTCATGTATGTGAAGGGTGTAAGAAATAAAAGGCAATTTAATTCAATTGTTTGCACTTTTATTGGTTCTCAACCCATCATTTGATTCCTAATTTACTATTCTTATTACTGCTCCCTTTTCATTGTTCATTTGTATATTTTGTCATGTAATTTATTCTCTTGTTCAATCTATCTCTGACCTCTTCCAGTTTTTTACCAAAACATAATGTATTGATTTTCCTGATGAAGGGTATTGGCCCAAAACATCAATTGTTTACTCTTCCATAAATGTTGCCTGACCTGACAAGTTCCTCCAGCATTTTGTGTGTATGTGTGTGTGGCTTGAATTTCCAGCATCTGCAGTTTTTCTTGTCTTTGCATCGATATTTGGCTTCTGCATAGACTCATTATTAAACAATTACTGTGAGACAGACCAGTGTTTTGTTTAGGGGCCCAATTCTAAGAACAATTGTGTTCGAGGCCCATATTTTTAGTCAGTGTCAGCTGAGGCAAGACATTTTTGTCATGAACAGATGAAAATTATGTTCTCTCAAATTAGAATCGGTTCAAAATTTGCACATGTTCAACTTTGGGTGGTTGAAGTCAGGAATCAAGCCTTAAAATCAGGGATTAACTGATGAGGATTGAGGTCAAGGTGAGATTACATGTGGATTTATCCTGTCAGGAATCCAATGTCACGAATATATTCAGGTATTAGGATAAGTGTTAACAATGTGATGTGATTGTGTTTTGGAGGCATAGTATCGATAGATGTGGGTCAAAAGGCATCGTAATCTGAGGACTACACTATACTGAAAGAGGGTGAGTGGTGAGGGCTCAAAGGAGAATCAGATTATGAAAAAGCTTATTTGAATTGTTTTACGAACACCATCCTGAGAGCATCTCAGGCAGACACCTTTAAGTACCAGAGGAACGGGCATTGTAAGTACTGTTAATGTCTGTTTCTATGTGAGTGGTCTCATGTCCTTAAAGGTTAGATAAGTGTCATCAATTCAGGCATTGCAGCTGCTTGGATGTCAATGTGCACATCCAAGCCCTTGCATGCGATAACTTGTCACAGAGTAATGGACTGCAATGGAATTCACTAACCTGGTAATCCATGCATCAATCACCATTTCGTGTTTGTGGAAATCAAACATTGTAATATTTAGCTTCCAGTTCTTAAACATGCATTCTTAATAAAAGATTTTTCTTTCCACAGATTTTGCTTGACAACCTGGGTATTTATCACACTTTGTACTTCCCTGTTCATCAAAGTGACAGAATATGGAAGTGGGTGTAGAAAGGAATGAAAGCATGTTAAATGGGAGATGTATTTCTTCATTCATTAGTATATACACAGAGCAGAAAAGCAAAAAGATCAGTCCACGTAAAACATTGCTTAGGCTTTATCAGAAGTAGTGCGCAAATTATGGGATTGCTGATTATGCACGTAAGATTTTAACAACAATTCATAGCCATGGTTAGGATGCAAAAGGGGAAGGAGCTTTGAAAATTCTTCTGTTTTACTGTAATGTTTGAAATTATTTCCATGTGTTTTTATGTATTTTAGTGAACAAAATTTCATATTTGCAGTTTATAGCCAGAGTTGCAGCAGTACAGTGAAACAGCTTGTAGCGTTACTGCCTCGATGCCAGAGATTTGGATTTGATCTAGATTTTGAGTACACGTTGTTCCTGTGACTACATGGGTTAACTGCTCTGGTTTTATCCCACCTCCTAAAGACATAAGAGTTAGTAAGTTGAATAGCCGCTGTAAATTACCACGAGTATGAAGGCAAAAGGTAATTGTGGCATAAATTCACGAGAATGCCAGGAGAATAAAACATGGGATTAATGTAGAACTGGTGTAAATGGGTGGTTAATGATTTGATCGGATTTAGTTGGCTGAAGGGTTTATTTCCATTCTGTATCTCTCTGCTTCTGAATGCCAGCGACATTAAAAAAAAAACTAAATTCAGTGAAAACTTTGACAAAAGCAGAAGCTTCCCAATAGTTCTGGTCACAGAATTATAGTAAAGATGTCAACAAAATAGAGAGAGTACAGAGGAGATTTACGAGAATGTTACCTGGGTTTCAGCACCTAAGTTACAGAGAAAGGTTGAACAAGTTAGGTCTTTATTCTTTGGAGCGTAGAATGTTGAGGGGGGACTTGATACAGGTATTTAAAATTATGAGGAGGATAGATAGAGTTAGACAATAGGTAAAGAAGTAGACCATTCGGCCCCTCGAGTCTGCACTGCCATTCTGAGATCATGGCTGATCATTCACTATCAATACCCAGTCCCTGCCTTGTCCCCATATCCCTTGATTCCCCTATCCATCAGATATCTATCTAGCTCCTTCTTGAAAGCATCCAGAGAATTGGCCGCCACAGTTTTCCGAGGCAGTGTATTCCACACCTCCACAACTCTCTGGGAGAAGAAGTTTTTCCTCAACTCTGTTTTAAATAACTGACCTCTTATTCTCAATCCATGCCCTCTGGTACTGGACTCTCCCAACATCTGGAACATATTTCCTGCCTCAATCCTATCAAATCCTTTAATTATCTTAAACATTTCAATCAGATCCCCTCTCAATCTCCTCAGTTCCAGTGTGTACAAGCCCAATCTCTCCAATCTCTCTGTGTAAGACAGCCCTGCCATCCCAGGAATCAACCTAGTGAATCTACGCTGCACTTCCTTAATTGCCAGAATGTCCTTCCTTAAACCTGGAGACCAAAACTGTACACAATATTCCAGGTGTGGTCTCACCAGGGCCCTGTACAAATGCAAAAGGACATCCTTGCTCTTGTACTCAATTCCCCTTGTAATAAAGGCCAACATTCCATTTGCCCTCTTCACTGCCTGTTGCACTTGCTCATTCACCTTCATTGACTGATGAACAAGTACTCCTAGATCTCTTTGTATTTCTCCCTTACCTAACTCTACACCGTTCAGATAATAATCTGCCTTCCTGTTCTTACTCCCTAAGTGGATAACCTCACTTATTCACATTAAAAGTCATCTGCCAAGTATCTGCCCACTCACCCAGCCTAACCAAGTCTCCCTGTAGTCTCCTAACGTCTTCTTTGCATGTCACACTGCCACCCAGTTTAGTATTTAGTAACAGGCTACTGTAACATTGTATGGAAATACAAGATTACACTGATGCAACCCAGTTGATGTGGATAGGCTTTTTCCATTGAGAGTAGGGGAGATTCAAACAAGAGGAATAAGTTGAGAGTTAGGGGGCAAAAGTTTAGGTGTAACAAGAGGGGGAACTTCTTTACTCAGAGAGTGGTAGCTGTATGGAACAAGCTTCCAGAAGTGGTAGAGGCAGGTTCGGTATTGTCGTTTAAAGTAAAATTGGATGGGTATATGGACAGGAAAGGAATGGAGGGTCATGGGGTGAGTGCAGGTAGGTGGGACTAGGTGAGAGTAAGCGTTCGGCACGGACCAGAAGGACTGAGATGGCCTGTTTCTGTGCTGTAATTGTTATATGGCTATATATGGTTTTCCTTCTATTAAAGTCTATAGGACATTCCAGGGGTAGGGCTTCTGCATTACATCACTTAAGGCTACGTCCACACTACACCGGATAAATCTGTAACCAAAGCTTTTTCTCTTCGTTTTTACCCTCCGTCCATACTAAAACGGCATTTTCGTCCCCCGAAAATGGAGATTTATAGAAACGCTTTCTAGAGTGTGTAATTTTGAAAACACCGCTAGGCTGGAGCAGAGTGGACGGGGTAACCAGAGAAATCTAAAAACGCTGTCATGACGTGCTGGAACAGATGGTGACGGCAGCGCGCCATTTCATTGTTTTCTTGAATGCAACCTAACAATTTCAGAACAGACAGCAACAAGACTGAAGCCAGCAAAGTTAGAAATGTGCTCACCAAATACTTTGACCCATAACTTATTGAATAAGTAAGTATACTCACTTTGCCCTGTTTTCTGTCCTTGCTTGTATGAAGGTGGTTTACCTATTTATGCAAGGACTTCTCTGACAATAGACGTGTAACAGGCTACTGTAACATTGTATGGAAATACAAGATTACACTGATGCAGACATGTTTTATACATTTAACAAGGTGCTTTATTAATGCAACAGAGTTAGTCAGTTTTTCATTGTTCGTCATCAGCTGGGTCATACTGTCTGAGAACTCCCTTTCGGTTGCCTCCATATGCTCCAGTATTTGTTTTTTTTTAGTTTTAAGTCCTGTGCAAGAGCCAACAGCTGTCCATCGTTTGGCAATTTCCTTTTAAGTTTTTCTAGTCTGTAACTGCACAAATGCACACCAAGTCTTTCACGGCAAGTTTCAACACCAAACATGACATTTGTTTTTGGTAGATGTGTCCTGCACATGTGCAGTAGGAGGAGACTCGTGGAAATATCAGTTTTACTGTGGACAGAGTTATTTTCAAAAATGCTTAGTGTGGACGTAGCCTAAGATTACATTATGCCTCTTAACTCCAAGTATTAGAGATCAATAAGATAGACTTTTTTGCTTCCAGCTCAGGTTAATGCAGGCATATTGCAATCCATGGAGCTAATGAATATGCAAATAGGTCCTTTGGCCCAGTGCACCTAAACCAGGTGTTCCCAACCCATGGTCTGTGGCATAAAATATGTTGGGAAGCCCTGATCTAAGCCAAGCAAGTTGCTTAACTGAGTTTGTCTCATTTGCCAGTGTTTGGCCCATAACCCTCTAAACCTTTTCTATCCAGGTAACTATACAAATACATTTTAAAATGTAATTGTACCTCCACCCCACTACTTTTTCCAACAGCTTGATTTATATATTCACCACTGTTGTGAAAAATTACCCCTCATACACCTTTTTTTATATTTTTTTTCTTTCACTTTCTGCTTATTACCTCTAGTTTGGACGTCTCTACCCTGGGGCAAGGCTCTTCACCTAATCTTTAATCCTCATGGTTCTATAAATCTTTATAATTTTATCCCTCACTCCTAGGCTCCAAGGGAAAAAAAATGTTGTACTCTATCCAGACTTTCCTTATGACACAAGCTTCAGGTCCTGGTACATCTTTAAATCTGTTTTTTGCATCCCCTCTAGTTTAATCATATCCTTCCTATAGCAGGGTCAACAGAATTGTGGCCTTTCCAGATGTGGAGAACATGACTTCTCAACTTCTGTACTTGGAACTGAAGCTGATACTTTCAGGTAGCTGGCTGAATGCAGCAGAATCCAACCCACAATGTAATGCTATAGGATTCTCAAGAAGATTGTGAAGCTGAATCAATTCTGCAACTGACAAGGTAGATTAATGAAGCTTTTATAAATGATCTAGGCTAAGAACGTTACTGTCCTTTCAGCAATGTGTTGGGGCCACAAAATCAGAACATGTTAATCTTAATATCTCATTAGTAAAATAGAAAAGGTTTGCCAGAGGGGTAGTATTATGATAATTATAGGGAATTTTAACATGCAGGTGGATTGGGAAAATCAGGTCAGCACTGGATCTCAAGAGAGAATTTGTAGAATGTCTACAAGATGGCTTTTTAGAACAGCTTGTTGTTGAGCCCACTAGGGAATCGGCTGTACTGGATTGGGTATTGAGTAATGAACCAGAGGTGATTAGAGAGATGGAAGTGAAGGAACCCTTAGAAGGCAGTGATCACAGCATGATTGAGTTCACTGTGAAATTTGAGAAAGAGAAGCCGAAATCCGATGTGTCGGTATTTCAGTGGAGTAAAGGAAATTACAGTGGCATGAGAGAGGAACTGGCTAAGGTTGACTGGAAAGGGACACTAGCGGGAAGGATGGCAGAGCAGCAGTGGCTGGAGTTTATGCGAGAAGTGAGGAAGGTGCAAGACAGATATATTCCAAAGAAGAAGTTTCCGAATGCAAAAAAGGTGCAACTGTGGCTGACAAGAAGTCAAAGCCGAAGTAAAAGCAAAACAGAAGGTATACAAGGAAGCAAAAATTAGTGGGAAGACAGAGAGTTGGGAAGTTTTTAAAAGCTTACAAAAAGAAAGTAAGAAGGTCATTAAGAGGGAAAAGATGAACTATGAAAGGAAGCTAGCAAATAATATCCAAGAGGATAATAAAAGCTTTTTCAAGTATATAAAGAGTAAAAGACAGGTGTTAGTAGATATAGGACTGATAGAAAATGATGCTGGAGAAATTGTAATGGGAGATGAGGAGATGGCGGAGGAACTGAATGAGTATTTTGCTTTAGTCTTCACTGAGGAAGACATCAGCAATATACCGGACATTCAAGGGTGTCAGGGAAGAGAAATATGCACAGTCACAATTACGACTGAGAAAGTACTCAGGAAGCTGAATAGTCTAAAGGTAGATAAATCTCCTGGACCAGATGGAATGCACCCTCATGTTCTGAAGGAGGTAGCAGTGGAGATTGTGGAGGCATTAGCAATGATCTTTCAAAAGTCGATAGATTCTGGCCTGGTTCTGGAGGACTGAAAGATTGCAAATGTTACTCTGCTATTTAAGAAGGGAGCAAGGAAGCAAAAAAGAAATTATAGACCTGTTAGCTTGACATCGGTGGTTGGGAAGTTGTTGGAGTTGACTGTCAAGGATGAGGTTACAGAGTACCTGGAGGCATATGACAAGATAGGCGGAACTCAGCATGATTTCCTTGAAGGAAACTCCTGCCTGACAAACCTAGTGCAATTTTTTGAGGAAATTACAAGTAGGTTAGACAAGGGATATGCAGTGGATGTTGCGTATTTGGATTTTCAGAAGGCCTTTGACAAGGTGCCGCACATGAGGCTGCTAAACAAGATAAGAGCCCATGGAATTACGGGAAAGTTAAATACGTGGATAGAGCGTTGGTTGATTGGCAGGAAACAGAGAGTGGGAATAAAGGGATCCCATTCTGGTTGGCTGCTGGTTACCAGTGGTGTTCCACAGGGGTCTGTGTTGGGGCCGCTTCTTTCTACGTTGTATATCAACGATTTGGATTATGGAATAGATGGCTTTGTGGCTAAGTTTGCTGATGATACAAAGATAGGTGGAACGGCCGGTAGTGCTAAGGAAACAGAGTCTGCAGAGAGACTTGGATAGATTGGGGGAATGGGCAAAGAAGTGGCAAATGAATTACAATGTCGGAAAGTGCACTTTGGTAGAAGAAATAAATGGGCAGACTATTATTTAAATGGGGAGAAAATTCAAAGTTCTGAGATGCAATTGGACTTGGGAGTCCTCGTGCAGGATACCCTTAAGGTTAACCTCCAGGTTGAGTCGGTGGTGAAGAAGGTGAATGCAATGTTGGCATTCATTTCTAGAGGAATAGAGTATAGGAGCAGGGATGTGATGTTGAGGCTCTATAAGGCACTGGTAAGACCTCACTTGAAATACTGTGTGCAGTTTTGGGCTCCTTATTTAAGAAAGGATGTGCTGACATTGGAGAGGGTTCAGAGAAGATTCACTAGAATGATTCTGGGAATGAGGGGGTTAACATATGAGGAATGTTTGACCGCTCTTGGACTGTACTCCTTGGAGTTTAGGAGAATGAGGGGAGACCTCATAGAAACATTTCGAATGTTGAAAGGCATGGACAGAGTGGATGTGACAAAGTTGTTTCTCATGGTGGAGGAGTCTAGTACGAGAGGACATGACTTGAGGATTGCAGGGCGCCCATTCAGAACAGAGTTGAGAAAAAAAAAATTTAGCCAGAGGGTGGTGAATCTATGGAATTTGTTGCCACGTGCAGCTGTGGAGGCCAAGTCATTGGGTGTATTTAAGTCCCAGATTGATAGGTATCTGAGTAGTCAGGGCATCAAAGGTTATGGTGAGAAGGTGGGGGAGTGGGACTAAAGGGGAGATTGGATCAGCTCATGATGAAATGGCGGAGCAGACTCGATGGTCCGAATGGCTGACTTCTGCTCCTTTGTCTTATGGTCTTATTACAGCCAAAGGGCCTGGCTTGAGTTCTGTATCCCTGTGTTTGCAAGGTTTTCTTGATAATCAAATTCTACATTGATAAGGACAGCAACTGCAGATTAACAGACATAAGAAGTTTGTTGTGAATAGGGATATTTAAATTATATTAAACTCAGACTGAAGTAGTTAGATAATGAATTGCAATTTGACATTACTCTAAGCACTGTAATAAGTTTTAGAATTCTGATTTTGTTATTTAAGAATTCTTCTATGTATTAGGAAGCTTGCAATTTATTATTTTGTTAGTCTGTTAAACATTAACACAGTTAAGAATGTAAAGATTTCAGTGTAATGTGGACTGCAGAGATCTGGCACCATAGATTGCCAAATAATTCTTGCACCACAGAATGAGTAGGAATTTTATCACCAGGATGTGCTAAGGAACTCTTTCACTGAAACTTGCCAAGAAATTCTAATATCATGGAGTGAGTAGCAACTCTGTCACCAAGGTGTGCCAAGGAAGTCAGAACTATTGGGCAGTAAGCAATTCTAGCCCCATAGAGCTCGAAACAAATCAGAGAATGGTGTATTTGATGTATGCCATTCTCGTATTTCTGCTTTAGTTGGATAGGATCCTTTGATTCAGGTTTAGTTACTTTATAGCATCTTCAGTGATATTAACAGTAATCTTTGGGGCAAAATTGTGTGTGTTATGTTAAGTGGATTAGCCTTTTGCTCAAATGAATACTTCTAACTTATTAATGATTCAAGTATTGCCTGGAGATGCAAAAGACATAAGCCACCTTGCAAGCTATTTGCAGGATTTTTTCTCTGAACCAGTGGACTTACATTGAATAATGCCTGACCTGAAATTGTTCTGATAATTTAGCTGGAGGAAATGGAGACAGATATTCATCTCTTTTGCTGTTAATATTGATCTTCCTGGAAACACTTTCTCTTACATTCAGGAAGTAGTATGAATATTTTATGATTTTTCAAGCAAAGATATGCTGGAAATTATTCAGGAAAGCATCCCCTCAGCCTCTTTTCAGCTGCTATCAGTCATTTGTGGATTAATGGAGCCTTGAATAATTGGCTAATGACCCAGGAACTTTTTCACTTCTATTAATCTGTTTTATCTACTTGTTTCTGAATTTGAATATCAAGTCAAACATGTAAAGTTCCTGATACGTTGCTGTCTGCAAGGAGTTTGTATGTTCTCCCTGTGACTATGTGGGTTTCCTCAGCGTGTTCTGCTTTCCTCCAACATTCTAAAGACATACAGTTTAGTTCTAGTAAATTGTGGGCATGCTGTATTGGCATCAGAAGCATGGTGTCACTTCTTGTGGCTTGCTCTCAGTACATTCTTGGACCACGTTGGACATCGATGCAAACGGTAATCTCACTTAGTTTCAATGTACGGGTGACAAAAAAAAACAAAAGTTTTAATGCATTGAATGTGCTAGGAAAATTATTCTAATGGCTTGTCTTCCTTTAATCTATAACTTTATATCACTACTCTGAATGATTCCCTTTTGTTCCCATGAAATTTTATTATTTCAAAGTACTTTTACCTTCTATTTCCCACCACCACATAAACTTAAACTTAGGTATTTAGAATTATGTTACCCTAATCTTAACTTACATCACACCCTGTCCACTTTTAAAATGGTAACCTACTTTGCTTTGAAATTGAGCAATATTTCAAATAAAATAATCCTTGTGTTTGTTTTCAAAGTTATGTTTGACCTCAGCCTCACTATTACTGTTAATATTGATGCTCCTTGAAATACTTCCACTTGCAGTCACCTGGCATACAGGGAGAGACTGAAGATGGTAGCACCAGTAGTGAAGATCAAAACGGTATGGTCAAGGGAGACGGAGAAGCGCTTACAAGACTGCTTTGAGTGGGTATAATATTCAGGAATTTTATCTTTGAATTTGCATTAATGCATCACAGTTGTCACTGACTTCATCAAAACCTGTGTCATTGAGAGTATGCCTTTGAGAGTATAATAAGATCATAAGATGGAGCATAATTAGGCCATTCAGCCCGTCGAGTCTGCTCCACCATTCCTTTCTGCTTGCCCTTTCAATACAAGTTATATCCTTTGATATTAGGCTCCTAACTATGGCCTTCTTTTAGCCATGACTCTGTGTTGTCCACAACATCATACCGACCAATCTTTAATTGCACCACGAGTTCATCTACCTTATTCCAAATACTAAGTACATATAAATACAGCACCTTCAGTCCTGCATTCTTCACTCTTTTGGATTTTGTCTCTGTGGTACAACTTAACTCTTTGCACTATCTGCATTTCTACTCAATCATTGGCTTGTCCTTCCTTATATTCATATTATCCCCATCATCTACTTGTAAACCTGCTGGCTCATCCTCAGTTCTATCATATTGGTTTCCACGCCCCCCCCCCCCCCCCGCCATATTAGTTTAAACCACTCTCAACAGCTCTAGCAAACCTGCCTGCAAGAATATTGGTTCCCCCTTGGATTCAGGTGCAACCTGTCCATTTTCTACAGGTTGTACCTGTCCCAGAAGAGGTACCAATGATCCAGAAACCTAAGTCTCTGCTCCCAGCTCCAATTTTTCAGCAATGCATTTATCTGCCACCTCATTCTATTCCTATCCTCCCTGTCACATGGCACAGGCAACAAGCCCGAGATTATTACCCTTGTGATTGTGCTTCTCAACCTCCTTGGACATGCATACCCAAACCAAAAGCTGTGGCTTCATAGTCTGCTGAAGGTAGATCTGTGGCAATCCAGAATGATACAAGAAGTCCGGGCAGAATCTATGAAAGGATATTTTAAGAGTGAAGAAACAATTCCACTTGGAAATGGAATTGGAAGCAAGTCAGCTGTGGCAGGTTTGCACGCCTTTACTTCTTACATGGTGAAATCTAACATCATGTGTTAGGGGGTGTTCACCTAGCAGAGAATCTCACCTGGTCCCTCAACACCAGCTCCATAGCAAAGAAAGCCCAGAAGCTTCTCTACTTTCTGCGAAGGCTGAGGAAAGTCCATCTCCCACCCCCTATCCTCATCACATTCTACAGGGGTTGTATTGAGAGCATCCTGAGCAGCTGCATCACTGCCTGGTTTGGAAATTGCACCATCTCAGATTGCAAGACCCTGCAGCGGATCGTGAGGTCAGCTGAGAAGATCATCGGGGTCTCTCTTCCCGCCAGCATGGACATTTACACTACATGCTGCATCCGCAAAGGAAACAGCATTATGAAGGACCCCATGCACCCCTCATACAAACTCTTCTCCCTCCTGCTGTCTGGGGAAAGGCTCTGAAGCATTCAGGCTCTCACGACCAGGCTATGTAACAGTTTGATCTCCCAAGCTATCAGACTCCTCAATACCCAGAGCCTGGACTGACACCTTACTGCCCTATTGTCCTGTTTATTGTAATGCCTGCACTGTTTTGTGCACTTTATGCAGTCCTGGGTAGGTCTGTCGTCTAGAGTTTTGTTTTTACGTAGCTCAATCTAGGTTTTGTACTGTGTCATGTAACACCATGGTCCTGAAAAAAGTCTCATTTTTATTATGTACTGTACCAGCAGTTATGGTCGAAATGACAATAAAAGTGATGACTTGACTTGATGAATGACTGTGATGCTTCACTCCCAGGTGAGTTCAATGCCTTTTATGTACACTTTCAAAGGGAAAATAAAACTGCACCCGTGCAAGTCCCTGCAGCATCTGGTGACCCAGTGATCTCTGTCTCGGAGGCTGATGTCAGAACTTTTTTAATGAGGGTAAACACTTGCAGAGTGTCAAGCCCTGAAGATGTACCTGATAGGGCAATGAAAACCTGTGCCAACAATCTGGTGGGATGGTTCAAGCGCAGCTTCAATCGCTCATTGCAATAGTTGGAGTTTCTCACTTACCTCAACAACTTTCGCCCAGTTGCACTCATGTCTACTGTGATGAAGTGTGTAGAGATGTAGGTCATGGCCTAAACAAGGATCTGGACCCGCTGCAATTTGCCACGATAGCTCTACAGTGGATGCAATTTAACTATCTCTCCTTTCAACCTTAAATCACTTGGACAATAGCAGTACTTTTGTCAGGCTGCTGTTTATTGACAACATAGAAAAACATACAGCATGATACAGGCCCTTTGGCTCACAAAGCTGTGCCAAACATGTCCCTACCTTAGAACTACCTAGGCTTTATCCATAGCCCTCTGTTTTTCTAAGCTCCATGGTAGCCATCCAGGAGCCTCTTAAAAGACCCTATCGTTTCCACCTCCACCACCTTCACTGGCAACCTATTCCACGCACTTGCCACTCTCCGCGCGTAAAAAAATACTTACACCTGACATCTCCTCTGTACCTAGATGCTCCTCAAGGATGCGTGCTTAGCCCACTGCTCTATTCGACACCCACGACTGTGTAGCTGGTCACAGCTCAAATGCCATCTGTAAATTTGCCAATGACACAACTATTGTTGGCAGAATCTCAGATGGTAATGGAAGGCATACAGGAGTGAGATAGGTCAGCTGGTTGAGTGGTGTCACAGTAGCAACCTTGCATTCAATGTCAGTAAGACCAATTGATTGTGGAGCTCAAGAAGGGAAAGTTGAAGGAAAACGCAGCAGTCCTCATTGAAGGATCAGCAGTGGAAAGGGTGAGCAGTTTCAAGTTCCTGCATGTCAACATATTGATGCACTTATAGGAGGGCACGATAACAGCTATATTTCATTAGGAGTTTGAGGTGACTTGGTTTATCACCAAAGACTTACAGGTGTACCATGGAGAGAATTCTAACTAGTTGCATCATCATCTGGTATGGAGGGGCCACGGTGCAGCATTTTAAAAAGCTGCAATAAGTTGTAAACTCAGCCTGCGCCATCATGGGCACTAGCCACCCCAGCACTGAGAACACCTTCAGAAGGTGATGCCTCAAAAAGACATCATCCATCATTAGGGACACACATCACCTAGGCCATGCCCTCTTCTCTTTGCTACCATTAAGAAGGAGGTACAGGAACTTGAAGACACACACTCAATGTTTTAAAAACAGCTTCTTCCCCTCCACCATCAGATTTCTAATCAGACAATAAACCCATGTACATTACCTCACTTTTTTTCCCTATTGTTGCTCTTATTCACTAAATATTTAACTTGAATTTTTATATATATTTCTAATTGTAATTCATAATTTTTTGTTCATTTATTGCAATGTACTGCTGCCACAAAATAGCACATTTCACAATATATGCCAGTGATATTAAACCATATTCTGATACTGCCTCTAGCTCCACAATAAGAAAATTGGAACCAGAAGTAGGAATAGACTATTTGACCACCCTCACGCTCACATGTGCTCCATCACTCAAAGGTCTTGCCAAATTTCCATGTTTTGTACTGCTTTACACAAGTTAAAGTTGAGTTTATTGTCACGTGCACAAATATTATGAGATACAGGTAGAGTGAAAAACTTGCTTTCCGCTGTATTACTGGTGCATAGATTCAGTCAACATATAGAAAATAAATTATACAAGACAGTGAAGAAAAGGACTGTGAAAAATAAAATATGAGTGCAAACAAAGCACGACTAGAACTGAGCCCATGTTTTATTGCAAGAGGTGATCCATAATCTTGTATTGCTGAAGGAGGATTAGGGCTGTGTGGATCAGTTAAGAACCTGATAGTTGTAGGAAAGTAGATGTTCCTGAACCTAGTGGTGTGGGATTTGATGCTTCTATACTCCCCTGCTTAACAGTAGCAGCAAGAAGATGGCATGACCTAGATGGTGGGTATCCTTGATGTTAGGTGGTACTTCTTCAGACAGCACCTTGTGTATATGCTTTTTATAGGGGGTGACCTGTACTCAAAGTGGAATGAGCTGCATCCGTGGTTCTTTGCAGCCTCCTGCAACACCATGTGTTAAAAATACTGCACCAGACCATGATGCAATTAGTCAAGATAGCTTCTACAGTCCATCTGTAATAGTTTTTTTTAAAGATGTATTTGGTGATATACTAAATCTCCCTGAACTCCAAAAACGTAGAAGGACTGGTGTGCCTTCTCCATAATTCTACGTACTGGGCCCAGTATTACCCCAAACGTTGATCTTCTTGAATATTCTCAGTAACTGCTTCTCCACAGTGCCCTTGGATAAAGAATTCCAAAGATTAACCAGCCTCAGTGAAAGAATTGTGACTCATCTTGGTCCTGATTGGCCAAGCCCTTGTATTGATATTGTGACCTTTAGTTTCCAACACCCCAGACATTGTTTCAGTCCCAAACAGGTCAAACCCTATAAGAAAGGAAGTTCAAGTGATTGTTGGCCCAGACTCTCCCATTTGGGACTTAAGGCTTCTATTACCCCTGCCTGATGGTAGCAGCAAAAAGAGGGCATGACCCAGAGGATGGGGATCCTTGATGGTAGATGCTGCCTTCTTCAAGCGGCTCCTCATGTATATGCTTTTGATAGTGGGGAGGCCTGAGTCACCTCAGAAATCAATTTAGTGAACTGTTGTTTCATTTTCTTCTTCCTAAGATTATATTTGCTTACATTAGAAAATAGGCTTGTTTTCCCTTGAATGAAGCTCAAGGTTTATAAGATTATAAGACACATAAATAGTCAAAATCTTTTTTTCAATGGCAGAGCTTTCAAAAAGAGGACATAGTTTTAGGGTGAGACAGGATATTTGGAGAGATTTTTTGCACCAAGAGTGGCTGATATCTGAACTGGATTGCTACAGGTTGTAGTGGAATCGGACAGTTAGTACATCTAAGCGACATTTCAACAGACACGTGACTATGCACGACGTAGAAGGATATAGTCCTACTGTAGGCAGAAGGGATTAGTGCAAAAAGTTGGCATTGGCATTGTGGCCTAACGGGCCTGTTTCTCTGTTACATAACTGACCCTATGATCGTATGTCAGTAGTTCACTACTGGCCTACATAATTGGATCAAGGTGCCTCTAATGATCCTCGAGGTCCTGCCTTTCAAGCCAGATTGAATTTTTTGAGGATGTGACTAAACACATTGATGTAAGAAGAGCAGTAGATGTAGTGTACCGTATATGGATTTCAGCAAGGCATTTGATAAGGTACCCCATGCAAGGCTTATTGAGAAAGTATTGAGGCAAGGGATCTAAGGGGACATTGCTTTGTGGATCCAGAACTGGCTTGCCCACAGAAGGCAAAGAGTGGTTGTGGACAGGTCATATTCTGCATGGAGGTCGGTGACCAGTGGTGTGCCTCAGGTATCTGTTCTGGGACCCTTACGCTTCGTGATTTTTATAAATGACCTGGATGAGGAAGTGGAGGGATGAGTTAGTAAGATTGCTGATGACACAAAGGTTGAAGGTGTTGTGGATAGTGTGGAGGGCTGTCAGAGGTTACAGTGGGACATTGATAGGATGTAAAACTGGGCTGAGAAGTGGGAGGGAGTTCAACCCAGGTAAGTGTGAAGTGGTTCATTTTGTTAGATCAAAGATGATGGCAGAATATAGTATTAATGGTAAGACTCGTGGCAGTGTGGAGGATCAGAAGGATCTTGGGGTCTGAGTCCATAGGACGCTCAAAGCAGCTGCGCAGGTTGACTCTGTGGTTAAGAAGGTGTATGGTGTATTGACCTTCATCAACTGTGGAATTGAATTTAGGAGCCGAGAGGTAATGTTGCAGCTATATAGAACCCTGGTCAGACCCCACTTGGAGTACTGTGCTCAGCTTTGGTCTTCCTTTGGAAGGATGTGGAAGCCATAGAAAGGGTGCAGAGGAGATTTACAAAGATGTTGCCTGATTGGGGAGCATGCCTTATGAGAATAGGTTGAGTGAACTCGGCCTTTTCTCCTGGGAGTGAAGGAGGATGAGAGGTGACCTGATAAAGGTGTATAAGATGATGAGAGGCATTGATCGAGTGGATAGTCAGGGGCTTTTTCCCAGGGCTGAAAGCAATATTTCCCTTCTATCCCTATTTCATAATGAGAAAGATGTCATACATAGATTGACACACAATTTTATATGATTGACACACAATTGATAGAGACTATTCCCCAGGGCTGAATTGGCTAGCACGAGAGGACACAGGTTTAAGGTGCTGGGGAGTAGGTACAGAGGAGAGGTCAGGGGTAAGTATTTTACTGAGAGAGTGGTGAGTGCGTGGAATGGGCTGCCAGCTACAGTGGTGGAGGCAAATACAATAGGGTCTTTTAAGAGACTTTTGGATACGTGCAGTACATGGAACTTAGAAAAATAGAGGGCTATGGGTAAGCCTAGTAATTTCTAAGATAGGGACATGTTTGGCACAACATTGTGGGCTGAAGGGCCTATATTGTGCTGTAGAATTTCTATGTTTCTAAAAAAATTGGATGATATAAGCTCACAAAGAGCAGTAAATGAAGAAATACGTATTTGTTTGAAGGACCAATTTTTGAAGTACAAAAACATTTATGATAATTTCATTTGCAGATTACTGAGGCAGGGATATGGTTTAAACTTGTGTTCTTGGTGATACTGCAGATTGTTGGTTGAAATTTTCTGTTGAGGAAAAATCTGGTACCAAGATTGCAAACTGTATGGTTTAACTTCAGACAACTTGCAGGGGAGGAATGGATTTGATGGCCAGTGAATTGACTTTGTAATATTGGTCCTTCCAGTATTTAGTTGAAAAAAAATTATGTTCACCCAGTCATGGATGTCAGACTAACCATTTAACTTTGAGAGGCAGAAGAATAGTTGGGAATAGTGATGGAGTGGAGTGAGTTTGTTAGCAGACGTGCAAAAATAGAGCCTTGCTTTTAGATTATATCACCCAGGGCAAATTACGTGGCAAATACACACAGTACGATGTACTGAAGAGTTTTGTATCCTCAGTGAGCCATTGCTCATGGTTCACAGACATCTTTCTGGCCAGATAGGCTCATCTCAGCAATAATTGGCACTGGAAGTACTAGATCAGATCAAAGCTTGGAATTATATTAGTGCAGATATGCTGTTCTGTTATTATGTGGATTGTTGATAGCTGCAGCAACTTGTTTTAATGGATGGTCAAGACTAAATGTGTAGCCCCTTATTTTCAGTTCTGTGTTCTGAAGACATTACGTTCTCAATTCATAGATTTTAATCAGTATCTTTGCAACAAGAATCTTGAAAATATGAAGCAAAAACAGAAATGCCAGAAGCATTTAGTATGTCTGTCAGCATCTGCAGCAAAAGAAACAGCTTATATTTCAGGTATATGACATTTCAGCAGAGTTCTCAATTGCTGAGTGCTTCCTGGATATTTTGTCTATTATTTAAATTATGCTTTACCAAATATCTCAGCCTTCAAATGGTGCAAGTTCCATAGGATTGAAAGTTGTCATCACCATTTTTCTGTGTGACCCCAATATCAGGGAGAAACAGATTCCTATGATATCACACTCTCTATCAAGAATTGAACAGCTACATGTTGGAAAAATGACTAATAATTGCTAAACAGTCTGCCCAAACTGTCTATCTTAGCAGCATATTCATTTTTTCAACTATAATCTTTTTGGATGGATCAAGTTTTATTTACCCTTACTCTTCAAGATTTGTCTATATCCTCTTGCTGTTGAATCTGAGTTAACTGCATTGATCCTCTTCAGAGACGGAGAACGTTTCTCTTCAAATAATATCCAAACTGAACATAAACTCAGACGATTGGACTAATCTTTTATGAAAATTAGGATTATTATTTAAAATTGAATTTAAATTCTATATGGCCTATTTACACTTGATGTTCAGTTTGCAGACAACTTTATGAACTATTTGTCTGTACCTCTAATTCCTTTGGGTGTCTCTTGCAAAATCAAAGCATTTAGTTTTATTCCACTACAGGTGTACTGATCCATGTTATAACTTTGGATTTAACTTTGCATTTGCCTGTTGAGTCCATGCCAGCTCACAGGGCAATTGCATTCCTCAATTTTCCCTCGAATCTAACCTTGCATTCCTATAAATTCTAGCACCCACCTACATTAAGCACAATATTCAATGGCCAATTAATCTAACATCCTTTATGTCTTTAGGATGTGGGAGAAAACCAGTGAACCTGGGGGATTCCATACAATCACAGAGACGATGCAAACACTACACAGACAGCTTCAGTGGTCAAGATTGTACACAGATGGTTGGAGATTGACAGCGTACTGTGAACTGCGATAAACCTCTATCATCTTCATGAGCAATGCTTAAGGCATTTAGTAAGTAATCTACCTTCTGCTAATCCAAAATTATGGTAACAGTTTGTGCAGCAATTTTGGTTAGAATATCTACAGAACTCTTCAAACACCAATTCTAGAAACTTAGCAACAAATTAGGAAGGATGATGGAAGGTCTGTGCATTATTTCCTTCATAGCTGACCTGTATATCAAATATTTGAGTACTATATCCAATCCTGTAGTTCTTTTATGTTTCTTCAAACTAGAAATAAAATAATTTGAAGCCTTAAATCAAATGTGGAGTCATTTATATGTAATCACAAGATCTCAGTTTTCCAGCACTTCTGTGTCTTATCCTTAAGTTCAAATGAATTATTACAAAATTGGCCTTATGATTACATTTGCTAGAGCTGTTATTTAGACTGAATTCAATCTATTTGCAAAGGGTAATGACACCTTGTGGAAGAAAACAAATATTACAGAGAGTTTCAAAATCAAAGTACTGTAATGTCAAGATGCACTTGGAAGCTACCTGCCTCAGACTGGGAGGTATTTTTAAGGTTGGACTCATCCAGATTTCTGATTACCATTTCCTTGTCTCAAGCATTGTTGTAACTTTTTAAATGTCTTAGTAAGAATGAGCCTTTGTATGCTTAATTTGAATGTAAGGAAATAATCACAATATTTCAAAAGATTTAAATATAGGGCTACTGAATGAGAAAAATAGTTAATTATAACATTAATTAGTCATAAAATTAAATATAATTGTGGTATTCCCAAGATAGAATAATTAAAATTTAATTAATTAGCAATTAAGCTGTTGAACAGAAACAGAATACCAATAATTAACATTTTCTTAACTGAGTTCTGTTTTTTAACAGGTTAAGGTACATTTTGTTAAACATGTTTAACAACTTTAAATAAAATGTAATAGCCTAAATAATGTTTCATAGATTTATGGATGTAAATAGGACTTGAGAATATGGATTGGCTAGTGTCTTTCCACATAAAGTGATCTACAGACAAGCTTAGTTTGTTGCTGACCAGGGAAATATCTTCTGATTTGGCTTCAGTGAAAATAAACCGAATTAATCATTGTAATTAATTGACAGCTCTCATTCAGGGGAATAAATTGCTTATGTATTGACTATTCCAAAAGCCATGCATCTTACTGTATTTAATATATATAATGTCAGGAGATGAGATGGTCTGATCTTGGAGTATACAGTACCACTGTGGTGTTGGTGCACAACAGAGTGATCTTAAACCAGCAGAGTAAATGGACTTTGAAAGCCTGAAAAGTTACCAGACAAGTTTCTCTCTGTTGTTGATCACACCAAGTTAAACAATTCTCTATTTTATAGTACGGTGGTTTTGTGTTATAAAATAGGTATTACATAGTACACAATGCTTAAAAATAAACAGAAAACATTTAGCAGACTATGGCAGAGCACCACAATCTGCCCCAAACTTTATAGTTTAACTCTTTGGGAGTTCTTTCCAGCATGCCTTTTTTTACATATAAACTTTGTAAAATTAAATATAATACATCAAGTCACATGACTCTAAAACTTTCAAATCTGTGGGGCTTAGACATGCTTTGTGTGCGGGTATCAACCCAACCTAAAGTCGGGATTTTTCAAAGGCAATACGAGTGAATCTGCAGATGCTGGAAATAAATAAAACCACTAGATGCTGGTAGAACTCAGCAGGCCAGACAGCATCTATGGGAGGAGGGTTGATGAAGGGTTTCGGCCTGAAACGTCGTCACTACCTCCTCCCATAGATGCTGGCTGGCCTGCTGAGTTCTGCCAGCATTTTGTGTTTTTATTTGGGATTTTTCAACAGCTTTCACTCCTTTAGAAGTTCAAGGTACTCATTGATAACATTTGCAGTGAAGCTTAAATTTTAGTTAATATGCACATTGCTCAATTGTGTCGATACTTATCTTAAACTGAACAAACACATTCCTTGTACACATCAGATAAATTCGGAAGGATTAACACAAAGAATATTCACCCAATATTATAACAACTCATGCACTATTTGTTCTAATTGGTGTTTTTGACTCTATTGTTTTAACTGTCTTTCTTTTATTCCCGTAGCTCGATTAGTTCTCAACAAAATTCCGACGGCCTAATCAGTGGCAGGAGCAGGCCACAGCGATGAAGTTTCTTGCAGGTCGTCCACGCTTGTTTTAAAGGAGACCTTTGTGGGCATTCAGGCTCATTATTACGGCCCAATCAATGACAGGAGTAGGCCACAGCAACAACGTTTCTCAAAGGTAGGCGACCATTGTTTAGAAGTACAGAAGGGACAAGCAGCGTGGCTATTGTTGGGAGAAGGCCAGTGGTGAGAGTGGGAGTGTCAGGCTTTGGCTTACAAGTGGTGTTGGCTCTGGGTAAGCTTCTGTTAAGGTTCACTTTTTGTTTTCTCTTGCCATACCTAGTGTAGTAAATGGCTATTGTGTGTTCTTCATGCTGTCTGTTGGGAGTCCTGAGAGACCCAGGGAACTACACCTGTGTGAAGTGCATCCAGATGTAGACAGCTGAAGACCGTGTTAGAGATCTGAAGCAGCAGCTGCATGACCTTCAGCTTGTATGGGAGAGTAAGGAGATAATGGATCAGAGTTACTGAGTAGTCACCCCTAAGTTGCAGGGGACGAGTAGCTGAGTGACTATCAGGAGAAGTGGAAATCTGGAAAGACAGTTACCGCAGAGTACTCCTGTGGCCATTCCCATCAATAATAAATATACTGTTTTGGATGATGTTGTGGGGATGACATCCTGGGGGAATGCCACAGAGGTTGGGTTACTGGCACTGAGCATGAGTCCGCGCTACAGGAGGGAAAGAGGGAGAAGAGGGAAGCGGTAGTGATAGTAGACTCAGTAGTCAAGGGAACAGACAGGAGGTTCTGTGGATGTGACCAAGATACCTGAATGGTATGTTGCCTCCCAGGTGCCAAGGTCAGGGATGTCTAGGATCACATCCACAACATTTTGGAGAGGGAGGGACAGCAGCCAGTCTTGATACATATTTGTACCAATGACATAGGAAGGAAAGGAAAGAGGTCCTGAAAAGAGAATTTAGAGAGCTAGGTAGAAAGCTGAGAAGCAGGGCCCCCCGGGTAGTAATTTCTGGATTGCTGCCTGTGCCATGCACCAGTGAGGGTAGAAACAGGATGATTTGGCAAATTAATGTGTGGCTGAGAAACTGGTGCAGGGAGAAGGGCTTCAGATTCTTGGATCATTCAGATCTCTTCTGGGGGAGGTATAACCTGTTCAAAAGTGACAGGTTGCACCTGAACCCGAGGGGAACCAATATTCCAGGTTTGTTAAAGCTGTTGGGGAGGGTTTAAACTAATTTGACGGGGTGGGAACTGGAGAGAAGGGACTCAGGAGAGGACAGATGCTAAAAGAGCAAAGATGGCATGTAGACAGACTATCAGGAAGGGCAGGTAGATGATAGGACATAATTGCAGCCAGCACGATATCAGTGAATCAAGGATGCAGAATCAAAAAGAAGAGCAAATGCAGCATTCAAAGTGCTGTATTTCAATGCATGGAGTATAAGAAATAAGGTCAATGAGCTTGTTGCACTATTACAGGTTGTCAGGTATGATGTTGTGGCCATCACTGAATCATGGCTGAAGGACGTTTATGGTTGGGAGCTGAATGTCCAAGGTTACACACTATATCACAGGGATAGGAAGGTAGGCAGAGAAGGTAGCTTTGCTTTCCCGGTAAAGAATGGCTTCAAATCAGTAGGTGCCGTCAAATCCTTGTGGGTTGAGATAAGAAACTGCAAGTGTTAAAGGACCCTGATAGCAGTAATATACAGCCTCCCAACAGTAGCTGGGATGTGGATCACAGATTACAACAGGAAATAGAAAAGGCATGTGTCAAAAATGCAATGTTATGATCGTCATGGGAGATTTCAGGATGCAGGTTAATTAGGCAAATCAGGTTGGAAATGGATCGCCAGAGAGTGAGTTTGAATGCTCACAAAATGACTTTTTAGAGCGGTTTGTTGTTGAGCCTACTAGGGGATCAGCTATACTGGATTGTGTGTTATGTAATGAACTGCAAGTGATTAGGGAACTTTAAGATAAAAGTACCCTTAGGAGGTAGTGATCATAATATGATTGAGTTTAACTTGAAATTTGAAAGGGAGAAAGTAAAGTCTGATGTAGCAGTATTTCAGTGGAGTAAAGGAAATTACAATGATATGAGAGAGGAGTTGGCCAAAGTAAGTTGGAAGGAATGACAGCAGAGCTGCAATGGTGTGAGTTTCTAGGAAAAATAGGGAAAGTGTAGAATAGGTATATTCCAAAAACAAAGAAATACTGAAATGGAAAAAATAATACAACCATGGCTGACAAGGGAAGTCAAAGTTAATGTAAAAGCCAAAGAGAGGAAAAACAATAAAGTAAAACTTAGTGGGAAGACAGAGGATTAGGAAGCTTTTAAACCCTAGAGAGAACAACTATAAGAATCATTAGGAGGGAAAAGATGAGATATGAAAGCAAGTGAGCAAACAATATCAAAGTGGATAATAAAAGCTTTTTCAAGTATGTAAAAAGTAAAAGAGAGATGACAGCGGATATAGGACCGCTAGAAAATGAGGCTGAAGAAATAATAACGGGGGCCAAGGAGCTGGTAGATGGACTAAATGAGCATTTTGCATCAGTCTTCCCTGTGGAAGACATGAGCAGTCTGTCACATGTTGAAGGGTGTGAGGGAAGAGAAGTGAGTGCAGATGTTATTGCAATAGAGAAGGTACTTAAACAGCTAAAAGACCTAAGGATACGTAAGTCACTCGGGCCAGGTGAACTGCACCGTAAGGTTCTGAAAGAGATAGTGGTAGAGATTGTGGAGGAATTAGTAATGATCTTTCAAAAATCATTGGACTAAGAAAGGGGGAAGGCAGCAGAAAGGAAATTATAGACCACTTAGCTAGACCTCAGTGGATGGAAAGTTGTTGGAGTCAAGGAGTATTTGGTGAGACAGGACAAGATAGGACAAAGTCAACATAGTTTCCTTAAGGGAAAATCTTGCCTGGCAATCCAGTTGAAATTCATTGGGGAGATTACACATAGGATAGATAAAGGGATGCAGTGGATGTTGTATATTTGGACTGTCAGAAGACCTTTGACAAGGTGCCACACATGTGAGGCTGCTTACCAAGCTAAGAGCCTGTGGCATTACAGGAAAGTTACTGGCATGGTTAGAGCATTGGCTGATTGGTAGGAGGCAGAGTAGGAATATAATCCTTCTCTGGTTGGCTGCCAGTGACTAGCGGTGTTCTGCAGGGGTCAGCATTGGGACTGCTTCTTTGAATGCTGTATATCAAAGATTTAGATGACGGAATAGATGGCTTTATTGCCAAGTTTGCAGATGATACAAAGATTGGTGGAGGCTGCAGAAAGACTTATACAGATTAGGAGAATGGACAAGAGAGTGGCAAATGAAATACAGTGCTGAAAAATGCATGGCCTTGCACTTTGGTAGTAGAAAATCCAAAAATCTGAAATGCAAAGGGATTTGATAGTCCTTGTACAGAGCACCTTGAAGGTTAACTTGCAGGTAAGAGTCAGTGGTGAGGAAGGCAAATTAATTTTGCGTTCTAGAATACAAGAGCAGGGATGTGATGCTGAGGCTTTCTAAGGCACTGATGAGGCCTCACCTTGACTATTGTGAACAACTGTGGACTCAGAAAAGATGTACTGGCATTGGAGAAAGTTCAGAAAGGTTTATAAGCATGATTCCAGGAATGAAAGGGTTATTATATGAGGAACATTTGATAGCTCTGGGTCTGTACTTGTTGAAATTTGGAAGGATGAGGGACAAGTCTCATTAAAACCTTTTGAATGTTGAAAGGCCTAGACAGAGTAGATGTAGAAAGGATGTTTCCCCTGACGGGGGAGTCTAGGGCAAGGGTCATCCATTTAAAATAGAGAGGTGGAGAAATTTATTTAGCCAGAAGATGGTGAATTTGTGGAATTTATTACCACAGGAAGCTGTGGAGGTCAGGTCATTGGGTGTATTTAAGGCAGAGATGGATAGGTTCTTGATTGAGCACCAAGTCAAAGGGTTCGGGGAGAAGACTGAGCCATGTATCAGCCATGATTGAATGGCAGAGTAGATTTGATGGGCCAAATGGCCTAATTCTGCTCCTATGTCTTATAGTCTAAAATATTACAGATAAGGAATATTTTCTGCATGTCCTATGAGTCCTTGAAGTCTATCCAATTAGTTTATGATCCAGAAAAAAAAATATTTTTGGGAGTTAATTTCAAAATTTGGAGTTTTCAGTTACGCTAAATTGCTTTTAATTAGGATTGAAAAACAACTCAGCAATAAGGAAAAAGAAAGGCTATATAAAAAAAAAGAGCTGGGCCAAGAAGTGGCAGATGGAGTCCATCTACAAAAGTGTGTAGTAATTCCCTTTGGAAGTTCATATTTGACTGCAGAATACAGAGTTAATGGCAGGATTCTTGGCAGAATGGAGGAACAGAACGATCTTGTGGGTCCATATCCATAGATCCCTCTAAGTTCCTGTCCAAGTTGGTAATGGTTGTTAAGAAGGCATATGGTATGTTTGCCTTCATGTGTTGGGGGATTGCGAGGTAATGTTTTAGCTCTATAAAACTCTGGTTGGACCACACAGAGTATTGTCTTTACTTCTTGTCACTTCATTATAAGAAGGGCTTGACAGCTTTAGAGAGGGTGCAGAGATTTACCAGGATACTGCCTGGACTACAGGGCATGTCTGATGAGGATAGACTGAGCGAAGGAGGATGGGAAAAGACCTGATAAAGGTATACAAGATGTTAAGCAGCAGATTGAGTTGACAGAGATTTCTTTTTCCCCCACGGTGGAAATGACTAATATGTTGGGGCATAATTTTAAGGTGATTGGAGAAAAGTATAGGAGAGATGTCAGAGTTAAGTTCTTTACACAAAAAATGGTGGTTGCATAGAACATCCTGTAGGGATGGTAGTAGAGGCAGATATATTTGGGATATTTAAGAAACACTTTGATAGACAGATGGATGACAGAGAAATGGAGGGTTATAGAGGAGGGCTAGAGTAGGTTAAAAGATTGGCGCATTTATATGGGTTAAAGGGTCTAAGGCCTGTACTATGCAGTAATGTTCTGTGTTCTATTTAATCAGGTACTTTTCCATTGCATTGGCAACTGGCAACACACACAGACTGAATGGGAGAGAGAGATTAAAAATCTGATACCAAGTTGATGGAATGTAGCTGGAACTCTCAAGGTAAGGCTGGTTGTCTATTAAGCATTGGAGACTGGTTAAGTAAAGTTCATGGGGGAGAAATGGTGTGTGAAATAGATTCCTCTGGAGAGTCAGTTCTTTGTTGTGGATGCTGGATCTTCATCTAGGTTAATCTTGGGAGGAAAGAACCAGTGAAAGAGAAGCCAAGAAAACAATGAAGGACAGCAAGGCTAGGGACTCAATACAACCTAATCAGTTTTCTTTATAAATTACTTAAACGCTTTTCACTTTGGTCTAAAGTTGTGTAGTTATTCAGCTAAAGAATCAAAGTTGTTTTCACAGTTTTATTTTCTCCTATCATTAATTCATGATTATCAAAGAATATGGGCATTTGTGCAAAGTTGGCATTTAACACCCATTACTAATTTCCCTTCTGAAGCTGCTGCCCAATGCCATCTGACATTGAAAGGCACTTACACAGACAAAGGATAATATTGGGCTGGTTTGCAATATGACACACCCTTCTTTCATCTTCACTGACCATGTACTAACTATTAAAATCCAAAATAAACCATTAAAATTATACAGCTGCAAGACCTGAGAACTATTAGCAATTCCACAGGAAGTTCAATATTGGCATACGTAAATCTAGATCTTCTGGATAATTTCCCAAATGTGCTTTGATATTTGATGGCTATAGTTTTTAATTAAACTGAGAAATCTGCAATTCTGTCAATGGGGAGGTTTGGTTAGGAGAGAGAGAAATCACAGGGAACTTTTGAATTGTGCCAACCGCAACATTCTAAATATGATTGTATATTTAAGTCTTTACATTTAAATAGAGATTTAAAAAAATATTTTCAGGGGCAAAATTTGGCAGGTTGTCAAAGTATTTGTGGGTCAGGTTTCTATTTAAGATTGGGGAAGTCCTGTGATTTGCGGGGCCTCAGCAGTCAGAAAGAAGCTGGCACTCAAAAAGCCACCATGATATGTTCTCAGTAGGGAAAATGAGGATACTTCAGAAATTCAGGACCAACAACTCCCTTAGACCATTGTGCTCAATCCACTCCATGCACTGATCTCTGAGTATTTTTATTACCTTCTCCACAATTGCTACTCCTATTCTGTTTCAAATTTTATCACCAGCATTTGGTTATCTCTGGTTTTCCTTCATTGATTGTCAGCCATGTTATTTCAGTAGCTAAGTACATTAGTAACCACTTTTTATTCAATTGTTCATTATTAGCTGCGTTGCATGATGTGGCCTTTCCATGACCATGATTGTTCTTGGCAAATATTTCTACAGAAGTGGTTTGCCATTACCTTCTTCAGGGCAGTGACTTTTTACAAGGTGGCTGACCCCAGCTATTATCAATACTCTTCAGAGATTGTCTGCTGGCATCAGTGGTCGATTAACCAGGACTTGTGATATGCACCAGCTGCTCATATGACCATCTACCAGTTGCTTCCCTGATCGGTAGGGTTAAGCAGCTGCTACACCTTGTCCAAGGGTGAACTGCAGGCTAATGGAGGGAAAGAGTACCTTACACCTCATTTGGTAGAGATGTATCTCCACCCCACCATCTTTTATTACTCTCCTTAATTACCATATTTTGGCCAAGCTTTTGGTTATCTCCCGTATCTATTGTAACTTTACATCACCTATGTGAAATGCATTATTCTCTTGTCACAATATACGCTCGCAACAAAAATAGCTTTTCTCATTTATTTTTTATCGAAGGTGTTCAGGAAGGAATGTACAAACTGTCAAGAGAATTATGATCATAGAATATGTATAAAATGATACCAAACATTTCCAAGCCACACACGCACGCACCCAAGCACGCACTCACACACACAGTGGCAATAGTAACCACCAGAGAATGTTAACTGAGTTTTGGATAGGCTCAAGGTGAGTAAAGTTCTTGAATCCCTGTCTACCAACTACATTTTCATTGGTGACCATTTACCTGAACATTTAAATGTGAGAAGAAAGTAAACATTTTAAACACCCTGCCCACAACTGTACATTAATTAAAATACCAATTCTTTAGATAATGTATCTATCACCATACATTTTATAATTGTTGCTTTAGAAAACATACATAAAAATATTTTTATTTTTGAAATAGACAGTCAAACAATTTACAACATTAGAGGCTCATATAAAGGGAATTTTTAAGTTTGCGGAAATACACAAATAGATATTGTGTAAAAATCATAAAATACAGAAGAGCTGAAATCAATTCACATATTGAACATCTGCCATATTTTATAAGATCTGTCAAGTGCAATATTTATCCTTTGGGTCCGCTCCACACCATGAATTTAAAACTTCAGCTATTCATCATATCACCTCCTACAAGATTTTTGATTTCCCTCACTTCAGATCTCAAACAAATTACCAGAAATAAAAACATTCATGATTTATCCAGCACACTGATTTTTATCTGCACTCTACAAAATAAGGAAAAAATAAAATTTAGCATTTATATTCAGATCTCAATTTGTAAAAGTCAATTAAACAGGAATAGAAATGATTCCATAAAGAAAGTCTCCTGGTTTTAAGTTTTATAAATGTGTGGCTTAAGAACAAACTGAAGCAAAAGAAAATGTCTCTTTATGAATAAATCTCTGGATATTAAATTAATTATGGCTTTTTTGCAACATGGCAAAAATTGCAGCTCAAAGCAGACATCTCCTCACAGAGGAGGTTAGAGTTGTTGCAGTCTCCTGCAGTCTTGTATTCATTATATGGCAGCATGCATGTTGCATATTACAATTTATTTTGCTTTGTTTTACAGCACGCACATTTGGATTAAAATAATGAATGTTTCAATGGTAGAATTATTTGCACTAATTTACTGCTTTTAGTCACTTTTACGTATTATTGGTAATGGATGAGCTTCAGAGTTGAACACCCAGTGGTCCAGTGAAAGGAGGTCATCATCGGAGAACATCAAATAAAGATACCTGAAGGCAAGCAATAGGCATTTGTGTTAATATAGATGATTAGAATAACAGGAGAATACAATGATTGTACTCAACACTGGTTAAATCCTAAACAGACACATATAATATTTTTGATCTGCAGCACCTATGGTTTATTTTAATATCAGACACACCTACAGTATTCCTCCACACCTACAGTATTAACAATACTGTTTCATGGACAGGAGTTGTAAGGAACACACACTATTCAAAGTCATCTTGAATTGTAACATTGACCCTGATTTTGCCATTAATCTATTAACTTAAGTAACTTGTTATACTTGTCATTATCTCAGCACATATTTGTGGGCTTTTTTCATAGTTTTAAATTCATATCGACTGATGTGCATAATTTCTTGGCTGATGTTGATGCGCTTTACAAATCATTTAGTGCTAGTGGAAGAAAAACCATAGTTTTCAGGACTTTGCTTTCACTCTTTCCAAGCAGCTAATTTGGCACTTGATTGTAAATAATAATGGTGTTGATGACCAGAGATCATTCCACAGAGATCTGTTCTGGAAGTCCTGCTCTTTATGATTTTTATAAATGATTGGATGAAGAAGTGGAAGGGTGAGTTAATAAGCCTGCAGATGACACAAAGGTTAGTGGTGTGGATAATGTAAAAAGTAATTTCCTCAGACCTTGAGAGAGACTAGTGTAGAAATTGCAGGGGCCCTGGCAGAAATATTTAAAATGCCCTTAGCCACAGTTGCGGTGCCGGAGGATTGGAGGGTAGCTCATGTTGTTCTGTTGTTTAAAAAAGGCTCCAAAAGTAAACCAGGTTAATACAGGCCAGTGAGCCTGACATCAGTAGTAGGTAAATTATTAGAAGGTTCTGAGAGATCGATATACAAGTATTTGGACAGCCAAGGGCTGATTAAGGCTTTGAGCATGGTAGATTATGTTTAACGAATCTTGTAGAGTTTTTCGAGGAGGTTACCAAGAAAGTAGATGAAAGAAATGCTGTGGATGTTGTATACATGGACTTTAGTAAGGCATGTGACAAAGGCCCACATGGGAGGTTAGTTCAGAAGGTTCAGACACTAAGTATCAATGGAGAGGGTGTAAACTGGATTCAAAATTGGCTGTGTGGGAGAAGACAGAGAGTGATAGTGGATGATTGCTTCTCAGACTGGAGGCCTGTGACTAGTGGTCTGCTTCAGGGATCTGTGCTGGGACCATTGCTGTTTGTTGTCTATATCAATGATCTAGATGATAATGTAAATTGGATCAGCAAGTTTGCTAATGACACTAAGATTGGAGGTGTTGTGAACAGCAAGGAAGGCTTTCAAAGCTTGCAGAGGGATCTGGACCAACTGGAAAAATGGGCCAGAAAATGGCAGATGGAATTTAATGCAGAAAAGTGTGAGGTGTTGCATTTTGGAAGGACAAATCAAGGTAGGACATACACAGTAAATGGTAGGGCACTGAGGATTGCGAAGGAACAAAGGGATCTGGGAGTTAATTTACATAATTCCCTGGATGTGGCATCACAGGTAAACAGGGTCGTAAAGAAGGCTTTTGGCATCCTGGCATTCATAAATCAAAGTATTGAGTATAGGAGTTGGAATGTTATGGTGAGGTTGTATAAGACATTAGTGAGGCCAAATTTGGAGGAATGTGTGCAGTTCTGGTCACCTAATTATAGGAAGGATATCAGTAAGATTGAAAGTGTGCAGAGAAGATTTACTAGGATGTTGCTGGGTTTTCAGGAGTTGAGTTACAGGAAAAGAGTGAACAAGTTAGGACTTTATTCCTTGGAGCACAGAAGAATGGGGGGGGGGGTAGATTTGATAGAGGTTTACAAAATTATGAGGGGTATAGACAGAGTAAATGCAAGTAGGCTCTTTCCACTTAGACTAGGAGAGATAAATATGAGAGGACATGGCTTTAGGGTGAAAGGGGAAAGGTTTAGGGGGAACTTCTTCACTCAGAATGGTGGGAGTGTGGAACAAGCTGCCATCTGATGAGGTAAATGCGGGCTCACTTTTAAGTTTTAAGAAGAAATTGGATACATACATGGATGGGAGAGGGCTGGAGGGTTATGGACTGGGTGCAGGTCATTGGGACTAGAGGAATAAAGTTTTGGCACAGACTAGAAGGGCTGAATGGCCTGTTTTCTGTGCCGTAGTGTTCTACGGTAGTCTTGGGTTACAAAGGGATAATGATAGGGTGCAGAGTTGGGCTGAGTCATGGGAGGTTGGGTTCAATTTAGGAAAAGTGTGAACTGATTTACTTTGGAAGGTTGAACTTGAACACAGAATACAATGTTAATGGCAGGGTTCTTAATAGTGTGGAAGAACTGAGGGATCTGAGGTCCATGTCCATAGATCCCTCAAAGTTGTAACGTGTTGGTGGTCTTCATTAGTTGAGGGATTGAGTTGAGGAACCACAAAGTAATGTTGCAGTTCTATAAAACTCCGGTTGGACCACCCTTGTAGTTCTAGCTGCTTCATTATACTAAGGATGTGGATGCTTTAGAGAGAGTGCAGAGAGATTTGCTAGGATGCTTCCTGGATTAGAGAGCATGACATGGGGATAAGCTGACTGAGCTAGGGCTTTTCTCTTTGGAGTAAAGGAGGATGAGAGGTGATCTGATAGAGCTGTACAAGAGGCATAAATAAGAGTGGAAATCCAGCGACTTTTTTTCCAGGACAGAAATAGCTAATACAAGGGGGCATAACATTAAGGTTTTTGAAGGAAAGTATAAGGTGTGTCAGTTTTTTTTTTACACAGAGTGGTGGGCGTATGGAACATGCTGCTAGGGTTAATGGTAGATACAGATAGATTAGGGATGTGTACGA
Source organism: Hypanus sabinus (assembly GCF_030144855.1). Classification (NCBI taxonomy): domain Eukaryota; kingdom Metazoa; phylum Chordata; class Chondrichthyes; order Myliobatiformes; family Dasyatidae; genus Hypanus; species Hypanus sabinus. Next base: position 19,482,811 of record NC_082715.1, read on the forward strand.
GATGGACACCTGGATGAAAGAAAGGGAGGGCTATGTGGGACTGAAGAGTTAGATTGAGCGTAGAGAAGTTTAAAGAGTTGGCACAACATTATGAGCTGAAGGGCCTGTACTGTTGTATGCTGTTCTATGTTGTTTATGCATTTTTGGAATGTTCAGCAACTTATAACAGTCATGCATAAATAGCAACTACATTAGTACTGAACTAAAATTAGGCTGGCACTATAAAGAATAGAGCTTACATGGAGTCTGCTGTATTACATTCATATCAGGCCTCATCATCTTTAATACATGAATAAGACAGCAACTTCTAGTGATTTCCAAAATGTAGACATCTGAAAATTGCTGACCTAGATATCCAGTTCTCCCACAAACTTTGATGTATCAATATCTTGCTAAAGCACTCATCACAAAAATACGTGGAGCTGTGTAAACATGCTGAGCTTTTTTTTTGGATTAACAGTATACAGAAAGACAGCACTTATTACTTCAGTCCTAAACGCAATTTGGCAGGTGGTGAGGAGTGCCTTCCTTAAGTTGGAGATGATATAAGGAGGATGCAGTTAGGGATTTGTAGGATTTCAACTCAGGAATGAAAGAACAACAATATATGCTTGTTAGGAAAAATGAGCAGCTTGAATATAACTTTCCTGGGTGTGATGTTTCCCTTCTTTCCATAAAGTTCAGAGGTTTGAAAGAATCTGTTAATGGAGTTTTAGTGCATTCTACCATCCATAGATGATACACATTGCAGCCATAATGTATTCTTGGGTGAAATAAATGTTGGAAGTGGAAGTTGGAGCTGATCAATCATTTAGATAGGTGAAAAATATTCTATCACACCCTAAATAGTGCACAGCTTTGGCAAGTTAGGAGTAAGCTTGCTTGTTAGAAGATACCTAAAATCTTGCCTACATTTGTCTTCAGAGTATAAGATTGGTTTGATGGAGATACTGTAACACCTAAGATGATGGGAGGTTCAAAACAACAATTCCACTGAACACCAATGGGAAGTTTCTCTGTTGTTGGATACAGCTTGTGCTTGGCAATAAGTGATGTGTATTGCTTGTCAGCTCACTGCTGAACATCATGCAGAACTATTATATCATAATGAATATTCCCCATTCTTGACCTTACAATGACATTGATCAGAAAGTTGAACGCTATCCACAGAGCACTTGCAGCAGTGGATTGAGACTGAGATGAATGACTCCCAACAACCACAAGAACGTTTCCTTGATATAACTCCAACCCATGGAGACACCCAATAGTGATTCTTCGTACATCAGCTCTCCTAAAGTCCCTGACATTTACCCAATATATCCTATCAGAATTTGACTAAATCTCTCCACAGATATTACTAACCTCCAACATTCTCTTTTATTTAAGGCTTTCAGTATTACAGTATTTTGCATCTTTCAGTTCCAATATTTCTCAATTTTTTCATTCATCAAACAGTTTAATTATAACCCATCACCATCCATTCTCAGGCACTACCGCAGTATTCCTTGTTTACTTGCTCTTAAGGAAGGGTCCTGGTCTGAAATATGGATTCTTTATTCCTTTCCATAGCCTCATTCTCTAAAGGTTGAAACACGTTTGATTGCTAACTTTCCCTCATTTTCATCATCAATTTTAAACATAATGAGTTTCTGATTATCTGCTACATTAATTCTTCATTCCATTCTCACTCTGACCTGTTAGTGACTTCATTCACTGTTATAACAAGGATCCTTTCCCATGTAAGTATTGGAAGGTTATACAGGAGTGCAGAAAAATTTACAAGGACAATTCCAGAATTTGAGGGACTGAGTTATAAGGAAATGTTTCACAGGTTAGGACTTTGTTTCTTTGGACATAGGAGACTGAGATGTGATTTTACAGAGGTATATAATATCACGAAGGCACATAGAGGGTGAATGCCCTTAAAATTAAAATCGGTAGCCACTGGGAAATCCTGCTGTCTCTGGTGGATGGAGCTTAGGTGTTCAGCGAAGCGGTCTCCCAATCTACGTTGGGTCTCACCAATATACAAGAGGCTACAACTGGGAGTACGGGATACAATAGATGTCCCCAACAAGTGAAGTGCTGCCTCACCTGGAAGGAATGTTTGGGGCCCTGAATGGTAGTGAGGAAGGAGATGTAAGGCAGGAGTAAGCATTTAGTGAAGGGATTTAGAATGTGAGTCTATCACACACTCCGGAGCAGAAGGTGGTGGTAATGCACCATTAAGCTGGGTGCCAACCGCCGTAAAACAAGATGGAGGGAGGGAGAGAGAGCATTTGTTTCTCTTGCAAGGATAAGTGCCAGGAGGGAGATCAGTGGGGAGGGATGAATGGACAAGGGAGTTGCATAGGGAGTGATCCCTGCAGAAAGTGGAGGAGAGGGAAAGATGTGCTTGTTGGTGTAAGAGATGGCGTAAGTTACAGAGAAGTAGGTGCTAGACATGGAGGCTGGTGGGGTGGTAGGTGAGGACAAGGAACCCTAACCTTGGTGGGGTGGTGGGAGGATGGGGTGAAGGCAGTCATGTGTGAAATGGAGGAGATGTGGTTGAGGACAGCCCTGATGGTGGAGGACACACATTTTAATTCCACTTCCCATTCTGATATGTCACGATGAGGCCACACTCAGGTTGGAGGAGCAGCACTTTATTCCGTCATGGTAGCCTTCAACCTGGTGGCATGAACATTGATTTCTCTGACTTCCAGTAATGCCCTCCCCCCCCCCCCCCATTTCCCATCCCCTTTTCCCTCTCTCACCTTTCTCGTTGCCTACCCATCACCTCCCTCAGGTGTTCCTCCCCTTTTCTTTCTTCCATGGCCTTCTGTCCACTCTTATTAGATTTCTCTTTCTCCAGGCCTGTATCTCTTTCAACAATCAACTTTACTTGATTTCTTTACTTCACCCCCACTCCCAATTTCACCTATCATTTTGTGTTTCTCCCTCCCCCCGCCACTTTCTAACTCTGACTCATCTTTTTTATTCCAGTCCTCCTGAAGGGTCTTGGCTTGAAATGCCGACTGTGCTTTTTTCCATAGATGCTGCCTGGCCTGCTAAGTTCCTCCAGCATTTTGTGTGTTGCTTGGATTTCAACCATCTGCACATTTTGCCATTTCTCAGCCCACTTACTCAACTGATCAAGGTCTGATCTCCTTGTAATTTTTGATAAATATCTCCTTTGTCCACTATACTTCCTATTTTAGTGCCACCTGAAAACTTACTATGCCTTTTACATTTTTTTCCAAATCATTGATATTGACAAACAATAACGGGCCCAGTACCAGACCCTGAGACACCATTAGACATAGTCCTCCAGTCTAAGAAACAACTTTCTACCATCAAGCCAATTGTGTATCTAGTTAGCCAGCGCTCCCTGGAATGTGTGCAATCTAATTTTCCAGTCTAGCTAGTAGTAAAGATAGGGGAGAATGATGGATGGAATAAAGGAATGTTTTTCCGCTAGGGTGAAAGCATGTGTCAGGTAGAATCAGATTAAACTACTATGGTTGTGTGGCTTATCCGGTCCTATTCTATGGGGACATATCCAGTAGGCCAGGTTATGCACTGGAAGGTAAAGAATATTCTTATATGGATAGGAAGTAAAGGGAGTTCAGTAGAGAAATCTGGAAAGCTTCAGTGAGCTCAAAACAAGGATGAGGTGTTGTACGTTGAGCTTGAAACAAAGCCTTCTCGTAATGTTGCTGGAGGTTTAGAGATCACTGTGAGAGTGGATGGTGAATTTCAGTGGTCTTTATCGAAGTTCATCCTGAGGATCTGCTTAACACAGTATTCTTATGTGTAGGGGCTGTTCATTGGAATACTGTTGCTGGAACATCAACAGCTCAATGAAATAATGCACTTTGGTCTGTCTAAATTTATTTGGTTTCCTGATGCAAGGAGGTACCTGCAACTGAAGGATGGCCAATGGAACATTCCAAGTTTCAGGAATGTGTACTGAGCAGTGTACTGAGGCTTCTGTAATCGCCTCTCAAAGGTCTCATTGATGGAATGGGGGAAGCAATTTGGGGACTTTGACATTTCTTAAATAAATGTATTGAAATATTTAGTATTGTGAATGAAAATATTGATGTCTTGAATGTATTATAGTGTGCGTTGCATTACTGTGAATAAAATCTTGTTAGTGGTTTTCAGTAAAACCTTGGAAAATAAATCCCATTGTTTTCCCTTATTCAAACTGTAAAGATTCCTTGTTGACATTAATGAGTACCCTATTTACTAAGTTGCAAAAATACACGAAAGCTATATTTCCTTCTATCCATATTTCATAATGAGAAAGATGCCATACATAGATTGACACACAATTGATAGAAACTATTCCCCAGGGCTGAAATGGCTAGCACGAGAGGACATAGTTTTAAGGTGCTTGGAAGTAGGTACAGAGGAAATGTCAGGGGTAAGTTTTTTTTATGCAGAGAGTGGTGAGTGCGTGGAATGGGCTGCCGGCAGTGGCGGTGGAGGCGGAAACAACAGGGTCTTTTAAGAGACTCCTGTATGGCTACATGGAGCTTAGAAAAATAGAGGGCTATGGATAAAGCCTAAGGTAGGGACATGTTTGGCACAGCTTCGTGGGCCGAAAGGCCTGTATTGTGCTATATGTTTTCTATGTTTCTAATGCATGCTGTTACAGGCTAACAAAAGCAGAAATGTAGTCAGTTAGGATGTAAGTAATCTGAAACTACCAAACTTCTCCAGAAAGTGAAATTACTTATACCCAATCTGTTCATGTCCTTATAACGAAAACAAAGACAAGTAACTGGCTATCTAAACATTTTAGCAAATTTGTTTATGTGGGGGAAAATCTAGAATGCACATAAGCAAATGTAGTTAATTCAACATGTAAAGAAAGCTTTTGGTACACTGGCCTTTGTAGATCACAATATTCAGTCCAGGAGTTTAAGTTGGATAAGATGTTGCCGAGGCCAGATTTACAAGTATTGTTTGCAGTTTTGATCACCTACCTACAGAAAAGATGAAAATATGATTGAAAAAGTACAGAGAAAATTTACAGTCAGGACTGGAGTTATAAGGAAAGATTGAAGGGAAATTTGATAGAGGTATACAAAGTTATGAGGGGTGTAGAGAGGGTAAATCAGGCTTTTTACACTGTGGTTGGGTGAGACCTCAAGTAAAGGTCATGGGCTAAGGGTGAAAGGTGAAATGTTTAAGGGGCACATGAGAAGAAGAAGCTTCATTCAGAGGGTGGAATGAGCTGCCAGCACAAGTGGTGGATGTGATTTTCATTTCAACAATTAAGAGAAGTTGGGTAGCTACATGGATGGTAGGGGTATGGAGGGCTATGATCCAGGTGCAAGTTGATGGGACTAGGCAGTTTAAATGGTTTGGCATGGACTAGATGGGCCAAAGGGTCTGTTTCTGTGCAATGGTTTTCTATGACTGGTTGGAATGATTATCATAAACAAAAGATAACTTGCTCCAGAGGATTAGGTAAGAATAATCAGATGACATATTAGTGATAATAAATTGCATGTTACATCAAAATTTCACTCTATCTTCTCACAGTGCACTTAAAATGTCCTTCAGACATTCATTCAGAATTGAAAACTGCCTCTCAGCTTAATATGCTTTTTCTAGATAAAAATTGTATACTCTCACATCTTTCTAGTTGTCAGCACTGCAATATTACTCACAGATATTTGAAGTCACAAAACTAATCAGTTTTTTCCTTATTACTTACTTTAAGGTTTCTGCCAGAAAGAAACTCTGTTGCACATCATCATGACTTGGTTGACTGGAATAAACATCTCTAATTCCAGAATATCCAGCAGCTACTCTGCAATTCTTTTCAAGAGCCTATTTGGGAATAAGGCAACATAATTGATATATATTTTGACAAAAGAAATCATTGTCAAATTAACAGCAAAACTACCCAAAAGATTTATGGTTCTTCTGAACATTAGCATGCTGACACCTTGCAGCAAACATTCATATTTATCACTCAAATATATTGTTTAAACAAAAAAAAACCTTGCAGTTTAAAATGGAACCGTTCTTTGCAATATGATTATACAGAATGAAAAATATTGTAGATACTATATTTAAAGAAAAGTTTAAATATAAAATGAAGGACTTGTAGGATATGTTGTAATTACAAGAAGAATTGTAGGGCAAGGTTTCTAAGGATTATAAACACTGCCAGAGACTTTTTGGTTTGTACACTATTTGTTCTGTAAACACTTATAAAACTTTGACTAATAAAGTGACAAATCTAATGTGTGAATCTAGAATTATGGAGGAAAATAGCATTATTGTAATGCTGTTCACTAAAATTTTACACGTTCATGCTTTGCAAATAGATGATTGAGTTGATTGTCTCCCTCGTAACATAAAACTGAAAAATAGTTAATTAACCATATATAACCATATAACAATTACAGCATGGAAACAGGCCATCCCAGCCCTTCTAGTCCATGCCAACGCTTACACTCTTCTTGGCCCTCCATTCCTTTCCTGTCCATATACCTATCCAATTTTACCTTAAATGACAATACCAAACCTGCCCCTACCACTTCTACTGGAAGCTCATACCACACAGCTACCACTCTCTGAGTAAAGAAATTCCCCCTTGAGTTACCCTTAAACTTTTGCCCCCTAACTCTCAACTCATGTCCTCTTGTTTGAATCTCCCCTACTCTCAATGGAAAAAGCCTATCCACGTCAACTCGATCTATCCCCCTCATAATTTTAAATACCTCTATCAAATCCCCCCTCAACCTTCTATGCTCCAAAGAATAAAGACCTAACATGTTCAGCCTTTCCCTGTAACTAGGTGCTGAAACCCAGGTAACATTCTAGTAAATCTTCTCTGTACTCTCTCTATTTTGTTGATATCTTTCCTATAATTAGGTGACCAGAACTGTACACAATACTCCAAATTCGGCCTTACCAATGCCTTGTACAATTTTAACATTACATCCCAACTCCTATACTCAATGCTCTGATTTATAAAGGGCAGCATACCAAACGCTTTCTTCACCTCCCTATCCACATGAGTTTCCACCTTCAGGGAACTATGCACCATTATTTCTAGATCACTCCGTTCTACTGCATTCTTCTATGCCCTACCATTTACCATGTATGTCCTATTTGGATTATTCCTACCAAAATGTAGCACCTCACACTTATTAGCATTAAACTCCATCTGCCATTGTTCAGCCCATTCTTCTTACTGGCCTAAATCTCTCTGCAAGCTTTGAAAACCTACTTCATTATCCACAACACCACCTACCTACCTTAGTATCATCTGCATATTTACTAATACAATTTACCACCCCATCATCCAGATCATTAATATATATAACAAACAACATTGGACCCAGTACAGATCCCTGAGGCACACCACTAGTCACCGGCCTCCAACCTGACAAACAGTTATCCACCACTACTCTCTGGCATCTCCCATCTAGCCACTGTTGAATCCATTTTACTACTTCAATATTAATACCTAATGATTGAACCTTCCTAACTATCCTTCCGTACGGAACCTTGTCAAAGGCCTTACTGAAGTCCATATAGACAACATCCATTGCTTTACCCTTATCAACTTCCCTTGTAACCTCTTCAAAAAATCCAATAAGATTTGTCAAACATGACCTTCCACACACAAATCCATGCTGACTATACCTAATCAGACCCTGTCTATCCAGATAATTATATATACCATCTCTAAGAATTCTTTCCATTAATTTACCCACCACTGACACCAAACTGACAGGCCTATAATTGCTAGGTTTACTCTTTAGAACTTTTTTTAAACAATGGAACCACATGAGCAATATGCCAATCCCCCGGCACCATCCCCGTTTCTAATGACATCTGAAATATTTCTGTCAGAACGCCTGCTATTTCTACACCAACTTCCCTCAACGTCCTAGGGAATATCCTGTCAGGACCCGGAGATTTATAAATGTATTGCAAAATATAGACCCTTTATCTTGACTAGCTGAGATTGAAGGGTATCAAGTCTGATTAATTAGAGGAATGGCCAAAGAAATGACAGATAGAATACAGTGTTGGGTAGTGTATAGTCATGCACTTTGGTAGGAGAAATGAAAGGGTTGATTTTTTTCTAAATGAAGAGAAAATACAAAAAGAGATGCAAAGGGGCTTGAGAGTCCTGGTATAGGATTTCCTGAAAGTTAATTTGCAGGTTGAGTCTATGGTGAGGAAAGCAAATGTAATGTTAGCATACATTTTGAGGACTAGAATATAAAAGGAAGGATGTAATGTTGAGCCTTTATAAAGCACAGGTGAGGCCTTACATAGAGTATTGTGAGTAGTTTTAGGCCCCTTATCTTAGGATGGATGTGATGAATCTGGTGAAGGTTCAAAGGAGGTTCATGAAAATTATTCCAGGATTGAATGGCTTGTCATATAAAGAGTATTTGATGACTCTAGGCCTGTATTCACTGGAATTCAGATGAATGAGGGTGACCTCATTGAAACCTATCAAATGATGAAATGCCTTGATAGAATGGATGTGGAGAGGATGCTTCCTAGGCTGGGAGCATCTAAGACTAGAGGGGTGTCCTTTTGGAATGGAGATGAAGGAATTTCTTCAGCCAGAGAGTGGGGAATCTATGAAATTCTTTGCCACAGGCAGCTGTGGAGGCCAAGTCTTTGTGTATATTTAAGGGAGAGGTTGATAGGTTTGTGATTGGTCAGGGCATGAAGGGATATGGGGAGAAGGCAGGAGAATGGAGCTGAGAGGAAAATTGGATCAGCCATGATGAAATGGTGGAGCAGGCTCAATGACCCAATGCAGCTCTGGTGTTAATACAATGCATCTCCATTTAGTAACTGCAAAGATTTTAAAAAACATGATTTTCAACTCTCTGAGAAAACACCTAGGTAAATCAGGGGTCATGTCACGAAATTATTATTAAAGTACATGTACATAAACTAGTGTCTTTGTTACTTCTCAAAATGTACTTCCAGAAGCTAAATTATTCATTTTAAATGTAATGCCATACCACTTTCAACTGTTCCTAAGACTTCCTCATAAATATAACAGCAAGTGACATGTCAATTAGGTTAATAACTTTATTGAGAAAATCTGCCTTTGTGTTCAATAACCTTTGGCTACTACTTGACATTTTTGTATCATTAAACAAATGGTTAAGCAGTAATGAAGACATTTAAGCACAAATTCAGGGACTCAAGCTGACTGACTGGAATCAAAATGGGAGTGCTAACCGGCACATGTTCAAGATTTTCAGATATTAAAGGAAATATGGAACATGGAGTTAGTGCAGGCAAGTGACACTCAGGTAAAGATTTCATTGAATGATGGAGCAGAGAAGCGCATCCACACGTACTGCTTCTATTTCTAATAATTCCTGTATAGCCATGCCAATCCTCAGGGAATTTAATCAGAAAGTTTCTTTTTGTAAAATACGGTAGTGGCCTGGAGGGGAAAAATCCTTGTGTACTTTTAAATTAATAAATGATGGCATAAAATTTTTCTCTCCTGACCTCGTACTCGTATCTTCAAAAAACATTCATTTATGCATATCGTTGCTAACAATTCTCTGTTCAGCGAGCAAGCTAATCCCTTGAAATCTGTAGAGAATCCAGAAAAATGTTGTATATATTCTTCCTTTCTCTCTGCTTCCCTGGTCATACAAAATGAAATGAGGTCCAAAAATCGCTTAGTGTGCAAGTCTGTGAGTTTACCAACATTTCCATTACCATAAGGGGTGATTACAGATTTAAGTTTCTACTAAGAATGCAGAGTGACATAATGGAGAATAAAAATCATTCAATGAAGAATACCTGAAGAAACCAGACAGACCCCCCCCCCCACAAAGTAGTTTGTAGGGTCACTGGCTCTGACGCATTTATAACTACTTAATCCTATGCCTACATTAATTTCATATCCCTCCAAATACTGCTCATTTAGACACCTACCCTAAATGCTGTTACTGCTCTTTCTTCTATCACCTCCTCAAGGAGCTTAATATCTATACCAGTCATTTCTCTGATCTCTTTTAAATGACCATCCTCTCATCTTGTCTATGCCCTCTAATTTTGAACACCCCTACCATGTGAAACAGTCATTGGCCATCTACCCTACCTACGCCTCTCATAATTTTATGTACCTCTATCATCACCTTTCAGCCTCCTTCGTTTCAGCAATCTCTCTTTTTAACCTCAAATCATGGTAAGATCATGTATATCTTTAGCTTAATCACATGCTTCCTATAGTATAGTGACGAGAACTGCATACAATTCTCCAAGTGTGACTCAACCAACATTTTATACAACTGTAACTGTCCCATCTTTTACACTCAGTATCTCTGCCAAGAAGACAAACATGCCCTACATTTTCATCATCACCTATCTATCTGAGTGAGGTTACAAGAATTGGAGCCTTAAGCTCTGTTTAACTATACCTGTTCAGACCTTGGGAATTTACCCATGTATTCCTTGACCTCCAGCACCTCCTTCTTTGTTACTTTGATATGCTGTAGGGTATCAATGTTCCCTCCTCACCGACTCACTGGCATCTATGTCCTCCTTGCCCGCAAATACAGCTGAAATCTATTCATTTAATTCCTTGCGTATTTCTAGTGGTTCCACACATAGATCCACCATATTAATCCTTAAGGGGACCTATTCTTCATTGCTACTGTTGATCTTAATTATAGAATCTTCTAGATTTTCCTTTTTTTTATTTGTCTGGGACAATGTATGGTCCCTTTTTGCCTTTCTAATTTTCTTCTTAAGCGTACTCATTCATCTCTTACACTCAAGGGACTCACTTGATCCCAACTGTCTGTGCTTGCAATATGCCACCTTTTTGCTGACTAGATCCTTAATATCCCTGAACAGTTTGTATGTCACTTTTCAAAACCTCCCACTTGCCAAGAGAATTTTTATATGTCAGACAGCTCTCCTGATCAATTATTGGAAACTCCTGTCTTATCCCATTGAAATTAGCATTTCCGATTTAACAATTTAGTCTTATCTGGTTACATAACTATATTGAAACTAATAGATCTATGGTCGCTGATCCTAAAGTTCTCCTCTCACAGACACATCAACTTGTCCAGCCTAATTTCCTAAGAGGATGTCAAGTGTTGCCCCTCTCTGATAGGGCCATCTACATACACTAAATGGAAAACTTACTGAATCACACCATAGACTGGGTACAGTACATGGTTAAGAAACAGATATGAAATGTGAATCTGCTGGGGAAATCAGACCGAATAGATGTCCAATGTGGAGGACATTACATTGGAATGTTAAAATTGCTAATCTGTGAAACACAAAAGACCCTGCACGTGGACCGATTCCATCCTTTAGGCCAGGCAACATTCTATAACGGCACAGCGAGCTGCAACAACTATGTCGACCACAAGGCTGTAGGTTGAGTATCGGAGTTTTCCTTCTAGACGGAATACCTGACAAGGCTAATGAGTCTTATCTACCCGGGTTTGGAATTGGAGTTGCCCTTCCAGGCTGGCTGCCAGCCAACGCTGATGAGCCCAGCCTGCCCACCCAGTTATACCACTGGACCCCTTGGTTGTGCCATGACATAGCAAACTGAGTAAGAACAGGGACACCATGTGAAGGCTTTGTTATTGGCACAGTGTAGGAGAGGCCATATACGAGTGACCACCTGCATGGCAAGACAAACAGCGGTCCTGTGGCGATCACTACACATGGAAAAGAGAGGCTATGGAAGAAGCTTCACCTTTATTAAATGAGCAAGACGTCCAGCCCAAGACTTATCCATCCCCAGCCTCTATTGTGCTATGAATTAAAATCATGAAAACTTGACATATATAATTAAAACAAAAGGCCTACATGTTTTATTCAACTAATGTAGGTCAAAACACACATACCTGAACAGCTTCCCAACCCCACTCCCTGTATTTAGGGTCATGGGTTAGTCTCCACATGTACATGTGTGTTTCAATCACTTCAGGGCGCAGAATGTAATATTTTTCATTTTGTCTTGTTGCAATAGCTTCAACGCCTCCATCAAACCTAAAGGCCTCAGGGCCTAATTTTGTGGCTGGAAATCAAGAATAGGCATAGCAGTTTAACAACATGTGAATACTTATCAAACTAACTTGCTCCGCAATGTTTGTACTATCAAGCTGAACACGAGTAATCTTCATAGATAGTACTCTCAGAAAGAGTTTCTTTTTAAAGATTAGCTTTATTTGTCACATGTACATTGAATCATACAGTGAAATGTGCCGTTTGTGTTAAAACAAATCAGCGAGGATTGTGCTGGGTAGCCTGCAAGTGTTGCACCAATTTAGCATATAACTCTCCTACCGTAACTGTACATCTTTGGTATATGGGAGGAAACCAGAACATCTGAATAGAACTCACATAGCCACTGGGAGAATGTACAAACTCCTTATAGAGAGTGGCAGGAATTAAACCCCGATCTTATGGCTGGTGCCGTAAAGCTAACCACCACCCCATTCACAAGTACCATAATTCACAACTGATGTGAAAAATGAATAGACATAAGAAAATATTCATTTATAAGAATGAATCTATTATTTTATTACATCTAACCAAAATCTTAAAATACAGAATCAACAAACTCATTCATAAGGCCAATGATGTTGTGGGGGTGGAACTGGACTCTCTGACGGTGGTGTCTGAAAAGAGGGTGCTGTCCAAGTTGCATGCCATCTTGGACAATGACTCCCATCCACTCCATAATGTACTGGTTAGGCACAGGAGTACATTCAGCCAAAAACTCATTCCACCGAGATGTAACACTGAGCGTCACAGGAAGTCATTCCTACCTGTGGCCATCAAACTTTACAACTCTTCCCTAGGAGTGTCAGACACCCTGAGCCAATAGGCTGGTCCTGGACTTATTTCCATTTGGCATGATTAACTTTTATTATTTAATTATTTATGGTTTTATATTGCTATATTTCTTCACTATTCTTGGTTGGTGCGGCTGTAACAAAACCGAATTTCCCTTGGGATCAATAAAGTATGTCTGTCTGTTTGTCAGTTTATTTCAAAGGCTGCATCACTGTCTGGTATGGAGGGGCTACTGCACAGGACTGAAAGAAGCTGCAGAAGTTGTAAATCTAGTCAGCTCCATCTTGGGCACTATCCTACAAGGTACCCAGGACATCTTCAGGGAGCTGTGCCAGAGAAAGGCAGCGTCCATTATTAGGGACCTCAGGGTATGCCCTTTTCTGACTGTTACAATCAGGTAGGAGATAAAGAAGTCTGAAGGTACACACTCAGTAGTTCAGGAACAGCTTCTTCCCATCTGTCATCTGATTCCTAAATGAAGATTGAAGCTTTGGACACTACCTCACTTTTTTTAATATACAGTTTTTCTGTTTTTGCACATTCTTTCAAATCTATTCAATATAACTGATTTACTTGTTCATTTATTATTATGTTTTATTTATTATTATTTTTGATCTCCCTCTGTTAGATTATGTAATGCATTGAACAGCTAAGTTAACATTTCACGTCACATGCTGGTGATTATAAATCTGATTCTGGTTCTGAAATCAATTCAGGAAGTGAATAAAAAAATTCAGATTTAAAGAATATGTATTTTGTGTGCTGTGGTGATAGTTTCAATTCCAAAATGGTGCTTGATATGGTGTGAGGGCACTAATGCATGCTTCATTGTGCACCTATTTTGGAACACTAAGCTCACGAGCGAATCCATTTCTACTGACTCTAGCAATGAACTTGCTTATGTTTACTACTTCCTACCATTCTTTAAAATTGCTAAAATCTACCTGGAGTGGTGAGGCAGATACTGAAGAGCTTGGTCCTGGCCTCAAACCTTATACTTAAGGTTTACAAAATTTGTCTGTGTAGAGAAACAGGCTTTTTCCTCTAAGGTTGGGTGGGACTACAGTTAAGTGGTCATGGATTAAGTGTGAAAGATGAAAAGTTTAAGGGGAACATGAGGGGAAACCTTTTCATTTTTAGGGTCATGGAAGTGTGGAATGAGATGCCTGAAGAAGTGGTGCATGCAGGCTCGATTTCAACATTTAAGATGATTAGATATATAGATGGTAGGTGTATGGAAAGCTATGGTCCCGGTGCAGGTCGATGGGAGTAGGCAGTTTAAATGGCTGAAGGATCTGTTTCTTTGCTATGACTCTAAGGACATGTAATTGATACCTTTCTCCAATAAGGTCATATTCACCAAAATCTGCCACTTAATCTAACCACATTGCACACCATTTTGAAAGGTGCACATAGAATTTAAGTAGTGCAAACTAACTTGGTGTTGCTAGCCTCTCACAATTTTGAGTTCCTTGTTAAGGCATGTTGATATTGATCAGCATAGTTAATATTGTTTGCATGGTGCCATCAAGTTAACTAATAAACAGCAGCATGTTGGCAGCCAGCCTGCAGTGGAATTCATCAGACTAACCTGACCCTATTTTTTGTTCTCTTTCTGGGAGATAGTGGCAAGGAGGTGGGGCTCCTGAATTTTCCACCCACTCCCTATCCCACCCCTACAGATGTGTAAATTGTAAGTTAAACATTTTAGATATTCTGTGGTTGTGACTTTTCACTTGCAGTTTTCAAACAGAAGGAATTTGTGGCAAAACACCAAATATTATGATTTCATTAATGCTTAACTGGAGAAAACTGGTTTATTCGGGCCTGATAGCCAAACTACCAGACTGTGAAGAGGTTGGCAGAGGCGGTGGGCGTGATGGCCAAACTACCAGACTGTGAAGAGGTTGGCAGGGGTTGTGGAGAGGCAATGATAATGTATCACTCGAGTTTACAGTAAAGACATCACTAATACAATTGGACCCATCGGCAAATAGCAATTAGCTTTAACTACATAGTAGGTTATTTTATTGGATTTCACATGAGAGATGTTCCACTCTTGTTTACTTCTTGAAACCAGACAGATCTAAGGCAATGGCACTTATCCCTATGGTGCCTTGCATGACTACTAAATCATTTTCTGTCATGACTTTATATCCAGACACTCCTGTGCCTAGCATCGTTTTATGCACATACAATCAGTCTATGTATATAAGCTAATCTTATGTATTTATATTTAACGGGGTATCTCATAGGTCATGGAGAAGGGGCTTGGCCCAAAGTGTCAACTGTTTATTCATTTCCATAGATGATGCCTGCCTGACCTGCTGAGTTCCTCCAGCATTTTGTGTGTGTTACTCTGGTATTCCAGCATCTGAAGTATTTTTCATGGATATAGTTTTAACTTTTATTGTTCCTAATGCTTATGGTATGTGATTTTTTTTATATACTGCATTGGTTCAAGAGTAACAATCATGTTTTTTCTGCTTGTGTACTGAAGAATGGCAATAAACAATCTTGAATCTTGATCAAAATATCGCCCTGTATCAGCTAAATTCGGCATCTGCATTGTAATTCTTTCACAAGCCTAGAAATTATATCCTTAAAAGAAACACAACAGGACGCAATAAACTGCAACACCCCATTATTTTTGCTATCTACCATCAGAACTTACTTATTATGAGCAAGTTTCTTGGGAAATACAAAGAAGTAGAGAAATAGTGTTTGCTGTTAATTGATTCCATACTCTGAAGGAGAAAATGGTCAGGGTTCCTGCTCTTTAACAAGACAAGAACCTTTGGCTGACTAGGCTGTTTCTGTGCTCTTGTATTTCTACATTATGAAGATTCTTTCAGCAATGTAACAAGGCCATTCACATGTGATGATAAGATCAGATGCAAATGTGATGTTAACTTCCACTTAAGTGTTTTATACTTAATTAAAGGTCATTTTAATATGTTGCCAATAATCAAAAGGATGCTCAAGGGATGGCACCCAGCAAAGAATTAACACCCTTAGGAAGAGAAAATTATTGTTCTAAATGTAAAAGTCAATTAACCCATACATCACATGAACCTCACCTGTGCGGTCGTAGGATTCATGACATGTACGTGCAATCTCAGCAGCTAGTTCCATGTGATGACCGCTTTTATCATCAGGTGCGCTGTCAGCTCCCAGTGCAAACATCCCTCCAGCAAAACAAGTCAGATGTCCCATCTTGTGCTCGAGTAAGCCACCTTTCCATTCAGCTATATATTTAAATCCTCCATTGGATTTTCTGATCAAATGAGTCTCAATTGCCTTGGTAAAAAAATGGAGATAATGTCTAATGAGTTTTGCTGTAATATAAGCATTCTTTCTGGAGAAAAGAAAAACTAATTCAAGCATTGTTCTTTCCCTGTCAGATTTTTGCAGCTGACTCTTCCAGTTAGTATTACCAATATCAATTTGAATCAATGTTTATTTTGCTCCCCCTTAATGAACCACCAGCATGTCTGAGCTGCTGAGATCATGAAACTCAAACCTCCAAGTCAGGAGATGGGTCCAGCAGAGAACCAGTCAACAACCTCCTTTAGTTTATTTCTATTTTAGTTAGAGATATAGCGTAGAACATGCCCTGTTGACCCAACGTGCCGCACCGCCCAGCAACTCACCTATTAACCCTAATAGCAGGAGAACTTACAATGACCAATTAACCTAGCAATCTTTGGAATATGGGAGGAAACCCACACATTCAGGGGGAGGACATACAAATTCCTTACAGATGGCACTGGAATTGAACTCCGAACTCTGACATCCTAAGCTGTAATAGTGTTGCGCTAACTGCTACTCCACCGCGGCACTCTATTCCTGGACATGATTGAAAGCAAATTAAATTTCTTATCAGTACAGTTATGCCTCTAACAATAATGAGTTAGCCTATTTGTCTGGATTGTTTTGGCTACGTTGTTACAGGTGTACTGTACGAGGTTTTTCCACCTCTAATTCCAGAGTGTTTCCTTCCCTATTGCAGCAGCATAGTAACATAGTGGTTTTCACACTGCTTTACAGTACCAGCGATCTAGGTTCAATTCTCACCGCTGCCTGTAAGGATGTTCATCCTGTGACCTCATAGGTTTCCTCCCACGTCCAAAGACATATCGGTTGGTAGACTAATTGCTCATGATAAATTGCCCCTCGATAAGGCTAGGGTTAAATTGGGGGTTGCTGGGTAGTGCAGTTCGAAGGACTGGAAGGGCTTATTCTGCGTTGTATCACAAAAAAATAGATTAAGTAGTTTGATACTACTGCATAACTATGTTTTATCATTGCTACTCATCTGTTTACTGTCAATTCTTCAATATCCAAATAATATAATTCAAACATGCAAATAATGGTAAATATCTTAATTTTAAGAAATACAGCTTTTTCAATAACTTGGAACAGAAAAATCTGAAATGCTGAAAACTGGCCTGAATTGTTTAATTTATGAGCACAAATGCTCTATGCATGTACTTTATACTGAATGACACATATTGAAATCATACCCAGCACTGAATAGCTAAAGGGATATTAATAAGCTGCAGATACAGTTGCAATGTATGGAAACAAAGCATCTCACAAATATCAGTGAGATAAGCGTATGGATAATCAATTTTAGAAATATGACTGATGTTTAACTATCAGATAGCGTTTTCAGGAAACCCCTCTGCTCTTTTAAAATAATGTGTATTACTTTATACCACAGACCAGATAAATCAGTGTAAAATCTCACCTGACAATCCAGCAATGTGTGTACTGCACTGAATCGTCAGTCTGAACTATGTGATCAAAACTTTGCAAACTGGCAGCTTCCATTTTATATGCAGCAGCATTACCAATGAGTCAAGGCTGACAATTCAATATTTAGAGTACAACTGAATGCTGTACTTAACAATAAAAAAGTAAAAAGCCTAAGAGATGCTGCAAAATGGAAAGATTATATTCTGGCAGAGCTGGTGAGAATTTGAGTTACCCAACCTTGCTTCCAGCTTTTGTGTATGTTTTTATGTTAATTCTGGTGTGCATGCATCATGCATATACTACTGTATCACCAAATCTAATAAGTTGCAAGAATAGTGCCAAGAATGTGCAATTCAGACAGAAAACTGGAAGGAATTTCACACCCACAGTCAAAATAAAGAGGAATATGTAGCCAAATGGTACTGCTCTGATTTCAGGATTGCACGTAACTTTAGCAGAGAAGCAAAGTGACAATTAAATAGGTTCCACTGTAATAACCAATTTCAGCTAAATACAATGTAATGGCTTAGGTTGTTCAGATGTCTTCATAACACTGGGATTCATGCAGCATCAGGAAGAATAACAGCTGTATTTGTAAACTCATTTATTCCTGATGTCAAGAAATGAAATGAAATATCAGATTGGTCATATTAGGCTAATTCATAAGAAAAATCCTTTATGTTTTTGTCAACAAAACAAACATTTTATGAAAACCTTTTGCAGTATCGATAATACTGCAAAATGGAAATATAATACATAAAGGTTTTATTGTTAAACTTAATTCATTATTCATTTTTATTTTTCTATGGTTAACTTATTTTATTAAATGACAATCTTTTGTAATGTAAAGTGTTCTGCACAATATCCTTTGATGTGTGAGATGAATTCTTTTATTAAGATCGATTGCTGTATCATTCTGTAAACTTGGGTATAGAAAGCACAAGTGTCTATCAAACTTAAAATAAATCCATCAAATAATTAAGTGGTAATTTATAATCAGTCAAATGCACTAAATAGTTTACATCTTCAGCATTATTTTTCAGTTCATGAAACTATATGTGCCCTTGTATGATAAAGAAACTGGACAGAAGATTAAAATGCTGTGTTTACCTGAACCGCATCATAATACATTTTACGGGCTTCTTCATCAGTCTTGTCTGACATCAACCATGCCTTGAGCAAATATTCATAAAAGCTGTCTCCAAGCCCTCCAACAGATACGTGATCTGAAAAAACAGGTGCATTAACCAGCATACTGTGAGGCTAGAAAATCATTCTCCCGCTTACAGCATATTATAGACAGTTCATATATTAACTAATGTTATAGCCTGAGCCAGAAGAATTGGCACAGATACAAGTCAAAAATCTACCATTTCTTTTTAAGCACAAAGCAGCATTGTGTAATGTTTCGAAATCATTCCCACAAAATGGAAAAACTCATCTTCAAAGGGTTAATTGTTATATGTTTAACAATTCCTGTATTTATGGAGCAGCTTTAAACACAAAACTTCCCTATATGCTTCACAAGAGAACACTGATTTTTAATTAGTGATGCAGCAGTAACAAGCCTTTGTTGCCCTACAAGCCCACACCACCCAATTACACTCAGGTGACAAATTAACCTACTAAACCACAAGTCTTTGGAATGTGAGAGGAAACCAGAGCACCTGGAGGAAACTCACACAGTAACAGGAAGAACATACAAACTCCTTACTGACAGACTTAAGAACTGAACCCCAGTCACTGGTGCTGTAATAGTATTACACTAACAACTACGCTACTGTGCCACCCTTGATAATTACACAAAACTGGTACTGGGACAAATGGACAAAGGTTTGGTTAGAGAAGCAGATCTTAAACAATTTAGAAAGGAGGAGAGAGAGGGGCAGATGGTATTCTGGACTTAGGGTGTTATCATTTGAAGGAAAAGGTGCTGACAGTGGACTGGTTAAAGTCAACAGTGGACTCAGTAATCAGCAATACACAGAAGTCCCAAATTG
Source organism: Hypanus sabinus (assembly GCF_030144855.1). Taxonomy (NCBI): domain Eukaryota; kingdom Metazoa; phylum Chordata; class Chondrichthyes; order Myliobatiformes; family Dasyatidae; genus Hypanus; species Hypanus sabinus. Next base: position 19,502,412 of record NC_082715.1, read on the forward strand.
TCATCATCATCATCATGTGCCATGTTGTGTGACATGGGTAATCATGATCTTTCCATGACAATGATTGTTCTTGGCAAATTTTTGTATGGAAATGGTTTGCTATTGCCTTCTTCTGGGCAGTATCTTTACAAGACAGGCGACGCCAGCCTTTATCAATACTCTTCACAGACTGTTCATTTGGCGTCAGCGGTTGTATAACCAGGACTTGTAATATGCATCAGCTGCTCATAGGGCTTACTCCCATGGCTTTACGTGACATGGATCGGGAGTGGGGGGGGGGGGCTAAGCAGGTGCTACACACACCTTGCCCAAGGGGGACCTGCAGGCTAGCGGTGAATGGAGCACCTTGCAACTCCTTTGGTAAAGATGTATCACCACCCCACTACCCAAACTGTACAAGTGCTAATTACAGAAGTAAGAGACAAGATCATGGAGGAATTCAACAAAAATGAACATTTCTAAATCAAGCCATGACTCAAATGGGAACCAATGCTGGCAGTTGACTATACGGATGATTGGACACAGACAGTAGAGTTTTGGAAGATGTTCAAGTTTGATCTGGAATTTATAGAAGGTAATATATGGAGAACAGCATAAGAGTAAGTGGGAATAGTTACATGTCAAGGGCTAGGATGATTAAACAAGTTAATCTCACATTATTAATCAGGAAATGACTAGTTCAATTTTTAAAATACTGTAATCTTTAAAACAAAGACTGAGTTTATTTTTAAAAGCTGATTCACAAGATCAAAATTGATACCAATAATGTAGTTTAAGTTCTATGATATTCTTTGACTACCATTTAAGATTACGTATAAAGTGAGGTCATATTATGCAATTATCAGAAAACTAGTTGAATGATTCTCGAACAACATTACTGTATACAATTCATACGTAATTATAAACACTGCAGTCACACAGGGAAGAAAGTCCAACCAGAAAACATGTGGGCTTAAAATCACACCCTATCTGATAGGAAGGAAGTATATATCAACTAAAAGTTTAAACTCAGCCATGGGTGACGTATAGTACTGTGATGCTCTGCTCTGGCTAATTAATGTATATGTCTTGCCCGTGCTGAGCTAGCAGCTAGTTATCCTCCAGCAACCCCCACTGCTGCTGGCGACATCCTAACCAGTTGTTCTGGCTGGAGACTTCAAACACATCACTGATGCAGATTGACAATCTGTTAGTGTTAATAGAAGACTGGACAGGGCTCCAAAGCTCTGACATAAAGTTGGATGACATCTTCAGTACCCTTGCAGGCAGAGCACAGCCATAGCACATATGGAGCAGAATGGTTCCTCTCCACTTCAAAGACAGTCACAGTCAGATCAACTGATGTCATGCAGATGCTCTTCTCTGTCCACTGCCTCCTGTCATTTAGAGGAGGCCCAGAAGGCAAGTAGGGAGACAGGGAAGTTGAATGTCAAGCTGCCAGTCTGTATGACAGTAGGGCCACTGACAGAACATTCGGTTGTCTATCACAGAGGTGTTAGATGACAGTCAACTAGGCAGCCTGAGCCAGCGACCATCCATGGAGGAGCTGACTGACTGAAATAAAACTCTAGAAAGCTTACTGGCAGAGTTATACTTGGCTAAGGAACTGGATGGACCCAGACCTGCTTGAGGTATACAAAGCTATTCTTCTGGCTAGCAGCATGTCAAACTCCACCAGGAAGGACATTGCTACAGTCATTCCCAAGCAGAAGGTAGAATAAGATATAATAAATTGGAGTCCCATTTCACTGTTGAATGTAGACTCTGAGATCCTCTTAATGACCATCACCAGTTGGGTTAAGATCTGGAATAGGTGATCCAATCGGACCAAACCTGTGCTGTACCCGGTAGGAAAATAGCAGACAGCCTTGTGCTACTTGGGGATACCATCATCTATGTGCAGGCTACAGGGGTGGATGCTTTCCTGGTCAGTTTGGACCAGCAGATGGAAGATCCGTGACACGTACATGATGGACATGCTCTCCAGAAAAGCTTTTGGGGGAAGAATCAGGAACTAGATCCACCTACTCTACACAATTTTCCATAGTGCAGCTCTAATTAGTAGGACGGAAACTATATGTCTGGAGATGGGCAAGGTTGTCCACTCTCCTCTATCCTGTTGGTGCGCTGCAATTAACCCCTTTGTTGAATCCATCAGGAAGGATAAAAGCATTGCCAGGCAGTGGAAGCATTTAAGTCAGAACCTCCCTGTGCCTGATGCCACTGTCTTCTGCTTGGATCCACTGTCAGTTTGCAGATCGATCAGCAGCTGCAAACAGTTTGAGTTGTCATCAGGAGTCACAATCAACTGCAAGAAGATTGAGACCATACTTTTCTGTAACTGGCCCAACCAAGACAACAACCATGCAGCTTTCAGGCCCAGCTACCTGAAGGTGCTGAGGATCTGGTTCGGAGTGGATGAGGGATGTAAAAGAAACAGACACAAAAAGCTGGAGGAACTCAGCAGGCCAGGCAACATCTCTGGAAAAGAGTATAGTCAATGTTTCAGGCCAGGCCCCTTCGGCAGGACTATGTTTACTTTAAAAATGTTTACACTACTGAATGTATTGACCATGTATGTAAATGTTTTTACTTTACAGCTTTCTTCTAAATGTAATGCCCTAGTTAAGATTCCTGCTGTGGTATTTTTATTTTAGCAGTTTTCTGCAAAAGCAGTGTGTCCTGTTAGTGTTTTGGATTCAGTTAACAATAAGGAGCTATGCTGTCCAATTTAGGAATATTGTGTCAGCCAATCAGGATTGTCTTGAATATGTCATTTAACATTCTGTCCAGTGGGATGTTATAGATGGATCGAGAGAGCTGGGCAGGATCATATTTCTGTAAGACAGTAGTCTGGTTTAGGGTCTTCTGGCAGGAGCTGTGGAGCGGATCACAAGGGATTATGCCCACAGAATGCTGCTCAAGGGAGAGACCCATTGTACAAAATGTTTTGTGCAGATGAACGGTTCCAAGGAGGAAGTGCCCATACTCCTGAGGGAATGGTCCGAGGGAAGTTTGAACTGTGGTTGGAGCCCTTCACGCAGAATACGGGTTCAGTGCCTGAGTAATTGAAGTGAAGCATCCTGGCTACTCCAGAAGTGAGCTCCAACATTTATGTGCCAAATTGGACTGGTTTAACTATAATGGCCCCTTTTAACTTACTTTTCTTTAACTGTTAACTGTTTGATAAAGTTGAAAAATTGGTAAATAAACTTCCTTTATAATCTTATGCCAGTGAACCATCTGTCATTTCCTGGTGACCGGTAACTGTCAGTGGGGCAGTATTTACACAGCATTCCGTACCAAGATTCTAACTTTACAGTTTGGTTGAACCCAAATCATACCAACCCTATACTTATATTGCTTATGAAAGGTGGCCTTCTCACCACTGAGTCATGTGGCTGTTAGCAGAGTTAGCTAACAAGCCAGGTTTATGTACGAGCCTGGTGAAAGGGCTGCATTTATAAATATTTTATTATGAATAAAATTTGTTTTTGAAATAGAAAAATCATCTAAGAAATATAAAAACATATATTGAAAGTAGTCAATTGCAGAACCTACATATTTTGGCACTGACTTTAAGTACCGTATCACATCTAGCCCAAGTTTACCTTTAAAGTTATTCTAGTAATTTCACATTAAGAGTCACACAAGAAAAAAAAGATACAAGAAAACTGGAGCAAGACCAGGCCACCTAGCCCCCGGCTGGTCAGCTGAAAAGGTTATCTACATGAACTTTCTTTTCTCTCTCCACAACTGCTGCCTAACCTGCTGAATATTTACATATTTTCTGCATCATTTAAATGGATGTGAAATACATTTTGTATCCTGCAAAATAATAGTTGTTGGAAATTGAAGTTAAAGGGAATAGAATTTCTGCTGTCACATTATTGCCAAATGAAATGTCCACAGAATCACATTGAATTGTATGTTTAGATCAAAAGTATTGTAAACAACATAAATACTCAAGATAGAAAATCAATGATTAATCGTCACAAAGAGAAGCAAGTCCAAACTCGCATTGCTTTGTAATAGTTACTAAATGTACTGCAATTGATTTAGTATGATAGAAAATACAGAGAAAACTAACACAATTTTCTGTAATAAACCATTATGTACAGACTTCATTTACATGTCAGACATGCAATACGCACTTTGCTCTTGTTTATAGCTTTTTATCTTCAGCCCTAAGCATAGAGAAGAAACAACTGAGAATTGATTCCATCCTTGGATGTCAATGAGCCTCCTCATTTTGATGAAATTGCTGAAAGATCAAAGGGAAGTGACCCGTTACTTCTTCAAACCTTTCTACCATCTGTCAACTGAGAACTGAAAACCTCTTCAATACATCAGAGGCCAAAATGTGGGAAATATCTGCACCATCTTTTCAAAGACATCACTGTTTTATTTGTTTCAATGAACAAATCAAGAACACCAATACCAACAAGAATCTGGAGATAGGAACATGACGCATTTCTGTGTGTGGTACTTTCCCACAAGGGCAAAAAGAATATTGAAGAGCTGGTCACCATCAATCAATGTAATGCTCTTCCTGCTGCCAGCTATTTGGCAGCTCTGTGGAGCTTAGAGACATTCCCTTCTAACCTACTGAATATTGAAAAGACTAGATAAGGTGGATGTGGACAAGATGTTTCCTATGGTAGGGGTGTCCAGAAATAAAGGGAACTGCCTCAAAATTAAGGGACAGCCCTTTAGAACAAATGTAAGGAGTAACTTTTTTAGCTACAGGGTAGTGAATCTGGAATTCTCTGCCACAAACAACTGTGGGGGCCAAGGCCGAGGGTATATATAAAGCGAAAACTGATTGGCCAGGGCATCAAAGGTTATGGCAAGAAGGCAAGTGTATAGGATTGAGTGGGATTTGGGATCAGCCATGATGGAATGGTGGAGCAGACTCAATGGGCTGAATGGCCTAATCCTGCTCCTGTGTCTTATGGTCTAACAGTACGTATATACTTTGGGGAAGGGGAAGATTGTCAAATGCATTGTCAATTAAGGTCCAAATAAACATTGTACAATTACAAGGTCAGTCAAGGAGCCAGTGAAGTTACTCAATATGTTTCCAACTTCTAAACACACTGTAGGTGGCAAGCTTGACACACACATGCAAATGAAGGCATAAAGGAAACCAGATATTTAGGCTTCCATGAACAAATTACCATGGAAACCTTTTGACACCTGCAAGTGAAACAAGTAACCACACATACATCTTAAGGGACATTCATCAATAACTTTCTGTGTTATTATATGCATTATTACAGTAGACAAATTTCTACAGGCATTTTACCGCAGCAATTTACTGTCACTCTGCTGTCAGATTAGTCAGGTTAAATGAATTCACACAATAATTGGCTGTTCACCAGAAATTCTTTACTAATTTATAATGAAGTGCAAAAAAAATGATATTCCTGCAAGAGATAATTTCAAATGCATGCTGCTGTTTTCTCGCCATGCAAGAGCTTCCAGAACCGTTAGGACGAATTCTAACTGAGAGGTATGAAGGAAGAGAAGAAATATCCATTCATCAAAAGCATACTAAATTACTGGTATGAAATCCATACTTCAAATTCTGTGGGAACCTTTCAAACAACTATAATATTTAATTATAATGAATTAAATGCTAAATTAGTTCATTTCTGTTACTATGTACCAAATTAAGACCATAAGGCATAGGAGCAGAATTAGGCCATTCGATCATGGCTGATTTATTATCCCCGTTAACCCCATTCTCCTGCCTGCTTCCTGTAGCCTTTGATATCCTTCCTAATCAAGAACCATTAACCTTGCTTTAAATATACCCAATGGTCTGGCCCCCACAGCCATCTGTGGCAATACTTTCCACAGACCAAAATAAATTCCTCCACATCTCTGTTCTAAAGGGATGTCCTTCAATTATGATGTTGTGCCCTCTGATACTGGACTCCCCTACCTTTTGAGGATGTTCTCAATAGTGGGGAGCATAGTGTTCATCAGAGGAACATGTCGAAATGCAAGATGGAAGCAGGCTATCTGGCCTAACTAGACCACTTCGCTATTTGCAGGTATTCCCCTGAGAACCATTCCAAACCTGTACTGTTTGCAAGTCAGAAATGACCAGAGAGTGTTTGTTGAAGAGCTTCACATAAGTAACTGTGACACAAGTGTGAGCTGACGTGGAAATGACAGCCGCCAGCAGGCCTCACTAACTCAATGACTGAATGAGTGAGTCTGCTCAGCCTTCCAAGATCAGTTTCGCTCAACACAACTCCTAACTGTTGTGGTGCAGGGGAGGGATGTTGGTGAGGGGAGAAGACACATAGAAATGCCTCATTCCAACCCAGCAGAAGATGGCTGCAGCCCACAGCAGCGAACAAACCCAGTCTCCCAAAGGCTCGTTCACACATAGTGTCTATACATAGGGTATAGGCCAGGGAGAACTTGTACCACCTATTAAGCAGAGAGTTCCAATCACTGTCACCTCCCATCATCTAACATCCTGTCTGCTCCTTAACCTTCATTCACTCATCCAACATTGACTTAGTCCAGTCTGGATCGCTAATTCACAACTTCCAGCTGATGTACAGTTTTTCTTGCTCTCCCTTCCATTCTTATACCAGTGAAGTACCCTTGTCCCAGAGCTAATTGTCAAATAATCACTTTGCTTCAATAGTGAACTAAGCATGGCAATGAAGCAGAAGTGATTTACCTGCTGTGCATGCTCACAACATTACTTCCTCACTGACGAATCACCTTTAGAACAGCAGGAGTTCATTCCACCCATCAACATAATAGCAGCTGTATAAACAGCAATTCAGTCCCATATCCCTGGTACTTTATTTTCTTTAACTACCTATCCTATTTCACTTTGAAAATATTTATAACTTCAGGTTCCACCACTCTTAGAGATTGTAAAGTACAGGTTACCTTCTGTACACAGGGTGTACATTGTATCATCAGCTTTATATAGTATATTATCTTGTCATAATTTATATCCTTTTATCTAACCTCATCTTTCCCACATCTACTCCAAGATGAATGATCACACCTTCTCCCATATAACCCAGTTGCTAAAATCCATAATCCTGGACACATTTTGGTAAATCTCCTGGCAACCTTTCAAGGATCTTCACATCTTTCCTAATGAATGTTGTTCATGAGAATGATTCAATACCCTTGAAGTGGCTGAGGTATAAGGAAGAAATGACCAGAGGTATTCTGTGTAGGAATGATATGAAGAGGGTTAGAGGAGGTACCCATAAACCAAAAGGTCAATCAGAGGTCCAGAAGTTGAGGCTTGATGGCCAAAGTAGTGGGCCGGTGACTCTACTGGGGAAGTCGGAGGTCCAATGTCTGTGAGGCTGCGAGTCTATTACAGACTCTGCTGGAGGCCCAAATGTGGCCTGTCTTGGGCCCCCAACAGTCTATGTGTGTGAGTGGATGGTTGGGTGCATTGGAGGGAGGCAAAGATTTGTTTCTGTTGTTGTTGCAGGTGTTGTTCTGTTGAATATTGTGAGAATGCTTTGTTGGCTCCAACAGAAATGGATGCTTCCCACAGCACATCCTTAGTTTGTTTTATTAATGCAAACGGTACATTACACTGCTATTTGGATGTACATGTGAAAAACGAATCACATCTGACAAAGGGATCAAATATCCTACTAGTGTAGCCATTTATGGAAAAGAACACGGTTTGATTTTGTGATTAGTGACAAAGTATCTGTGAAGAAAGGTGCTCGCAAAGATCGAATGGTCATTATAGCTAGGATCTCACTTGTCAGCTACTGTCAGCTATTAAATAAGGTGTTCCTTGGAATCTAATAGTGAGATCATTAAGCAGCCAATTGTACTAAAAGGCAGTAAACAAAGGAAGCTAAACAGCATACTAACTTTTTTAACATTTCACAGATCGCAAAATAAAGAGCAAATTAAGACAGGAATAGAAAATCAAATAAACTTCAAAAACTACTTGAAACAGGTATGAAAATTGAAATATTTATTAGAAGAAATGACATTCTCTAAGAAGCTGCTAACTAGCAATTATAGTTTGTCATCTTATTTAAAGAGTCATTAACATTTATGTGACAAAAACAACAAAATAGTTGTTTTATTGTATCTTGAGTATAGCTGGTAAATATTTTAATTACCTTTCAGACCATTAATTCCTGCAGATTATGCTTGGTAAAGCAGAAACAGTATACCCTCTGGAGGAGGAGGAAATCAGTGGCAGCAATTTCTGCATTTCCATATTTAATTGTATGTGTGAAGGATTCAGATTTCTTTTCAGATGTCTTCTACTTTTGTGTAAGTACATCTACCTTACTGTTCGACGCAATGCACAACCTGAGCCAACACAAGGTTCTCTATTTCAATGTTTACTGCTTTTATATTTATAGCAACTGTACCAAGAGGATTACTTGCCCTAGTATGAATTTCCTATCTCATTGTAATATATTTATTTAGTATTACAATGGTCTTTTTCGTCCCTTGGATACGGTTGTTTGGCTAAATGTGTTGGTGAAGATGGCTGGGTCGTTATGGCAGGAAGGACAAACAAGTACAAACACCACTAAGAAAGCAAAGGGAGAGAGCAGCAAACTGACTGATCACCACTACAGATATTAAAGGGACATACCAAGAAAAGATCAAGATTACAGTAGGTGACAGCCTACATGTGGAAGCTTTTAAATAAAGGAACAAACAACTGCTTCCATTACAGAACTCCAATTGAACCTGAAGGACCAATTCATTCTTTTTAAATTGTTTTCAGTTACAAATGACTGAAATATGCCAAAATGAATCTTAACATGTCATTTCACAAATCTTATAATACAAGTGATTTTGACGGCAATCTTTAACTCAGCATTCATTTAAACAAAATCCCACAGATAAGCAGACATCTTTTCAAAATTAATTAAATAATTGTAGAAAACATGGAGGAAAAAATAGGTGGATAAATATGTTTTAGTTTGACCAATGAACTTAAATGAATTGGAGTAATTTATGATCATCAGTTGAACCTTGCAATGAGATTATTGCCAGTTAGTAACACCCATGTTATTTTTTATACAATCTCTCCAGTATTTCCAGTACTTTCCCCCTTATCCCAGAATGTTCATCAAAAAACAGGGAATTTTCATGGTATACTGAGCAATAATTCCAGTAATATGGCATCTCAAAAAGTAATTAATCTGTGGTGAGGGTTGCTGAGTCACGAGGTTCTGCATGAGATAAAGCCTTCCTAATATAAAGTTTGTGACTTACTGATAGTTTCAACCTACTTAAGTGAACAGAAGTTGTGCAGACAAAGGGAAATATATTTGTAATTCTTTCTTATTCCTTTAAAGGCATAACATACATCACATTCAACTTATAAACACAAGAGTTTCTGCAAGTGTTGAAAATCTTAATTAACAAATGCAAAGTACTAAAGAAACTCAGTCAGTCAGGTAGTATTTATGGAGAGCAGCAAGCAGTCAATATTTTGGGCTGAAAAATTACCAGGACTGTTGAACAGATTGCTTGAGGATTTGAATTTTGTTAAGAAGTTCATGGAAAATGAAGGTAGCTTCCACCTAATGGCTCTGCTTACATCAGGATGCTCTTTATTGACTACAGATTAGCATTCAATACCATCATATGCTCAAAATTGATCAATAAGCGTCAAGGCCTTGGCCTCAGTGCATCTTTGGGCACTTGGATGCCCAATTTCCTCACTTGCAGACCCCAGTCAGTTCAGATTGGCAACAACATCTCCTCCACAATCTCCATCAGCACAGCTGCCCCACAAGGCTATGCGCTTAGCTCCCTGCTCTACTCACTTTACACTGATGACTGTGAGGCTAAGCACAGCTCCATATTCAAGCTTGCTGATGACACCACTGTTGTAGGCTGAATCTAAGGAAGTGGCAAATCAGCATATAGGAGAGAGATTGAAAATCTGGCTGAGTAGTGCCACAACAACCACTGACTCAGTCAGCAAGACCAACAAGCTGATTATTGACTTCAGGAGGAGGAAACCAGAGGTCCATGAGCAGGTCATCATGGAGGATCAGCACATTTAAATTCCCCAGTGTTATTTCAGAGGACCTGTCCTGTTCCCAGCATATAAGTGAAATTACAAGGATAGCATTGCAGCGCCTCTACATCCTTAGGAGTTTGTGAAGATTTGCGATGACATCTGAAACTTTGACAAACTTCTAGAAATATGTAGTGGAGAGTATACTGACTAGCTGTATCACAGCCTGGTATGGAAACACCAATGTCCTTTAAAGGAAAATTCTTCTAAGTAAAGCCTTCCCCTCCAATGAGCACATCTACACAGGGCACTGGCTCAGGAAAGCAGCCAGTGACCCCCACCACCCAGGACATGTTCTCTTCTCACTGCTGACATTAGGAAGAAGGTCCAGGAGCCTCAGGACTCATAGCACCGAGTTCATGAAAAGTTACTACCCCTCAGCCAACAGGGTCTTGAACCAAAAGGGATAACTTCACTCAACTTCACTTGTCCTGTCATTGAAATGTTCCCACACCTATGGACTCACTTTCAAGGACTCTTCATCTCATGTTCTCAATGCTTATTGCTAATTTTTTTTATTATTATTATTATTCCTTTCTTTTTGTATTTGCACAGTTTATTGTCTTTAGCACACTGGTTGAACACCCAAGTTGGTGTGGTCTTTCATTGATTCTATTGTGGTTATAGTTCTATTATGGACTTATTGAGTATAATCACAAGAAAATAAATCACAGGGTTGTATTAAGTGACATATATGCACTTTGATAATAAATTTACTTTGAACTTTCAAACAATGTGGTACAGAAATATAGTGTGTTATAGTGGTTATAAATGTTACATAGAGTGTCCAATCATCAGAATTTGCTTGTCATTGTACTTAGTGAGAAAGGTGATCAGGACACTGCTCTGGCAGTTATCAAATGATTGCTTAATTTCTTCAAAGGTTTCTTTCCAGAATTTTAGATATTCATGAAGTACTCAAATGCCTGCATCAAATATATTTAAAAAACAATAACAAAAAAAGATATTCTTGTCTGGACCGAAAGTCTTAAGTAGTTGCCAACCGACAATGATTATAAAATTTAGACTATTTAATTAATATTGATAAAGAAAATTTTAAGAATGACTTCAATCAAAAGAAATTGCATAAAATAGCATAATAGTAAAGTCCCCACTTCCCTAGTTCTCAGCAGAAGGGAAAAAGATCATGAAACAGAAGAAATGAGTCTCCTCAGAATAAGCCTGCTATGAAATTGAGGGCAAAGTCTTTGTGTGTGTTTTTCTCAAAAGAATAATTAATTTTCAAATTGATTTACTTACGTTGACCCCATTGACCGCTGTTGGGATTCAAGTAATTTGGATACAGCCCTTGTGGTTTATCCAGACGATTCAAAACTTTTCGAATATTCATCATCTGTCAAAACAACCTAAATTATTGCATTTTGAATTTCTAAATTGATATTACTCTTTGCAATAAAATTTCAGATTCAAATTTCAATGTTGAACTGAAAAAATTCTAAACTTCTGCATCAAAGTTGAATTTATATTTAATTAGGTTTCCAACGTACTTTTCTCAAGTTACAGCTCATGTATCTTCCTTTGTTCTGTCAAAATCAGATAGATTAAATATTTTAGGGTTTTTTAAAATATTAAAATTCTCACTTGTGGAATAAAAAAACCAGAAGAAAGAAGCAATACTGCATGTACTTAAGGCAAGTTTTTGAAATGGAAGGATAAATCCTTGTTGTCGTACAACAGATTATAGAAACACTGCATAATTGCACAGTTTAATCAGAATGAAAGCCAGGGTATTTGTGAAAGAGCATGTATAGATACCACAGTGTATTCAGTACCCAACAATGTGATCAGCTCAAAAGCATTGATGCTTTATCCTTTAAATAGGAGGAATATTTTTAGAGAAATTCTATGACATTCAATTTTTTATAAACTTTGATTATTTACAACCCTACAAACTAACTACTTTGTAAATCAACCAGCAGTTATAAACGATACATTGATTTGACAGTGACTGACCTTTTCTGCAAAAACTGGATTTCCAGACAGTTGACTTAAATGCATGAACTCGAGATGCAAGGTGCCAAATTCAGCCAAGATACTGCTACCTCCTGATGCCCAAGGCCAGTTCCGACCAATTCCGCTGTAAAAGCATTCCATGTCATCAGGTTGTATAATGTAGGCAAATCATATTTTATTAAACATAACTAAACTATTTTAAAAGGAAGGATCAAATATTTAAATACTTAAGACTCAAAAAATGGGCAATTATCAATATCAACAGCAAAATGGAATTCATTAGCAATGACTTCACTAAATGAAAATTGCAATTTGTGATAAAGCATATAAAATTCACTAAATTTTTAAAGTTGCCTCAACACAGGTCTATCTTATGTTGCTGAAGTGGTATTAAACCTAGTAACTGCTATGAATAATTACTGCTTATTTATTACAAATGTTCAGTGTGCTTCTATTATTAGAGTGACCAACTCACAGCTTGGAAGTCACAGCAAAATCTATTCCCAGAATGCAGACCTTCTACTGTACTCAAACTGACAATAGAATATTTTTCTTTCTCTGATAAGCTGAACCAGAATGAGAATTTGTGCTTTTGCCTGCTGCTGCCTGATTACTGCAGCATTATTGTGTTCAGCCACCAAGTGGAGGAGTGGTGGAAAATGGCAAAGGGTAACTCGTGGCAAATTGTGTAACACAACGAAGAGTAATGTGATGAGTAGGAAGTTCATGGGACATGTGGCTCATCTTCCAATTCAATATGGAACATACGTGGGATCCTGCTTCAAGTGTTATTTTATGATTCTGTAAATGTTCGTTTGTAGCAGGCCAGGAGTGAGTTAATGGGTTACTACAAAACATACAGTGCATTGTGACAAAATTACTTTTTTATTAACAATCTCAATTACTATTGAAGAGAAAATCTAAACCAATGTGAAGGCCTAAAGCAAAAAAAAAGAAATAAAACATAATATAAAGTGAGATGATAGTACAGGTTAAGATTATATGTCTTTTTTTAAACCAAATCACTAAAGTCTGAAATCAACCTGGAATATTATCAGACATTAGATGCATCCTTTTTCTTTGACTCTTTCTCATCCATGAGAATTTTCTTTGGAGAAACTGCATAAGGCTATCCCACAGAATAATTGTAAATGAACTTCAGTTTAATTGGATGTGACACATAATACGCTGTATAAAATAAACTTCTACTTTGTTGATTGGAAAAATTTGCCTCTCTTTATTTACAATTATCTCAAAAATATCTTGAATGATGCTTTTAAACTAGAGGCAGTATTTTAAAGCAAATAATTATTCCCATCAGGAAGGAGGTTACGCTGCTTCCACTCCAGGAACACCAGATTCAAAAACAGTTACTTTCCCCAAGCAGTGAGGCTGAACAGCACCTCCACTCACTAACTCACCTCACTACCACTACTTTATCATTTTCAGTCCATTACCTTATGTACACTCTTGTGCCTAGAGTCACTGATGAACATACAATCTATATACATAAGGTATTTATATTAATTGTTTTTTATTATTTATTGTGTTCTATATCTTACTGTTGCTTTTTGTGCTGCATCAGATCCAGAATAACAATTATTTCATTCTCCTTTACACCTGTATACTGGAAACAATCTTGAATTCAAGTCACAGTCTCTTCTTGCTGCTACCATCAGCAGCAAGAAGGCAGAAGAGCCTCAGGTCTTACACCGCCGGGTTCAAAAAGTTACTACCTCTCAACATCAGGCTCCTGAATAAAAGGCAATAACTACACTCACTTGCCCCATCATTGAAATGTTCCTACAACCAATGATCTCACGTTAAGGACTCTATCTCACTAATCTCATGTTCTTATCATTTATTGCTATTTACTTACATTTGCCTTTGCACAGTTTGCTGCCTTCTGCACTCCAGTTTATCTTTCATTGATCCTGTTATAGTTACAATTCTATAGATTTACTGAGTATGCCCACAAGAAATCTCAGGCTTGTATATGATGACATATATATACACTTATATAATATATATACTTATATAATAAAATTTACTTTGCACTCTGAATTAAGCCTTTATGATTTAGCAACAAAGTTTAGATTTAGAACATTTAGTGAAATATTCAAAATCTTGTTTAGATGTCCAAAGCATCTTGGCTTATAGTAGAATTAAACAGTCTATTCAATATTCTGTAAATTTAAACCAATTAGTTGAATTACCCACTAATCATATTCATGTCTTCAGGACTCAACACGATGTCCAACGATTTCAGATAAAAATTCTGCTTCTTCCATTTACATTTCTTCTGAACACATATATTAATCCTATTACCACCTTCTTTCACCTTGCACTATTGTCTCTCGTTTGCAATCCTTTGTACTCTTTTCTCTTGCCCTCCTTTCTCTGTATCTCAGAACTTGCTTATTGCTTACAGTTAAGATGATTCCCTCTGTGAGATATCAAGAACAGGGCAACACGGTGACATAGCTGGTAGAGCTACTGCCATACAAAGCTAGTGACTTAGGCTCAATCCCTATCTCCAACAAATTTTATAAATGCAGCAGAATAAATACAATTTTGGACCCCTACTATAAGAAAAATGAATACTACGTGCAGCACTATTCTCCTTATTGACATGATTTGTAATTCTCCTTATGTTAGTGTATTGGAAGGAGTTCAGAGAAGATCTACTATACTAATAACTGGAATCACTGAGCTGGCTGAGGAGGAAAGGCTGAGTTGTATCCCCTGGAGTTCAGCAGAATTAAAGGGGACTTGAGTGAAACACGCAAGATGCGGAAAGATCTTGACAGGGTGAACACGTAGAGATTGCTTCCTCCTGAGGGATTTAAGAACTCAGGGAGAGGTGTGAGGTTAAAAGGCTATTGTTCAAAACAAAGATTTCAGATATACATGAGAATTTCTTTACCCCCCCCCCCCCCCCAGAGGTTTGTGACTTTTGGCACTCACTTTCTCAAAGGACAGAGTCCTTCAATTTTGAGCAATGCAGAATGATAAGATCCTTGGTAAGTAAGGAGAGCGTGAAAGGTGGACAGGAATATGTAGGTAAAGTTAACAATTATTATAGCAAACAGCAAAAAGTGCTTCTGGGGTGAGTGACCTACTTCTGCTCTTCCTTCTGTTCATCCTGATGTGTTAGGGTTTACTTTAACTGCAAGTGGTTTAGGACATTTTGACTTGCAGGTGGTTTTTCAAGATGTGCTACTTTTTTCAAATTCTTTCAGTAGAAGTGAGTATCACTGGAAAAGAGGTGAGGCACAGAAGGGAAAATGCAGGTGGTGTTATACTAATCCCCCCCACCACTTTGCTTTTAGACCGGCAAGATCCTGGGATTCAGAAGTACAATGAAGGAATGCTGGCAAGTAGTAGAGATGATGCACATTGTAGATTTGATATTCTAATGGAAGGCTAAGTGAAGGATGGTAGTGCCAATCAAGCAAACTCCTTTGTTCTGAATGATATCAAGCCTCAGGTTCAAGTTTATTGTCATTCATCTGTACACCTAACAATACAATGTTCCTGTAGCGGCAACTTGAACAAAGGAAAAACGCAGGGCAAACTCAAAGGTCTTAAGGTGGATAAATCACCTGAACCAGATGGACTTCACCCTTGAGTCCAAAGAGAGGTTGCTGAAGAGATAATGGATGCATTGGTCATGTTCTTTCAAGAATCACTCCTAGCACTTTTTCTTCTGTAACAGCAATGACACTCCCGCTCCCTGAAATTCACGGACCTCTGACACACTGCTAGTGTCTTCCACAGAGAAGAATGATGCAAAGTACCCATTAGGTTCATCTGCCATTTCTTTGCCTCCCATTACTACTGCATGATTATCATTTTCCAGTGGTTCAAATATCAACTCTCACCTCCCTTTAAAACATAATTTATGCCGATTCTTCAATTGCATACTGGCTGAATGTTCTATTACTATTAAAAATTATTTAACAATGTATAAACTGGAAATCTACCAGCCTGTTCTTTATTCAGGTGGATCCAATGATAGTATCTGGAAGGAAGCATGGAATTCTCCCTCATGCTGAGTTCATATTGACTCCCTGAGTTTGTAGATGAACTGGCCATTCACCCAATATAATGTTTGTGAGATTTTATTGTGATCAGATGAATAACTGTACACAGCTATGGGTGGCGGAGTGGAGATACATCTCTACCAAAGGAGGCGTAAGGCACTTTATCCCCCTGTTAGTCTGCGAGTCACCCTTGGGCAAGGTATTAAACCTCACCGCCCCAACCCCGATCAGGGTCACATAAAGCTGCCTGTCAGTTAAGAGTTTGTAACATTCTCCCTGTGACCATGCGGGTTTCCTCCGTGATGCACCATCAATAACTCACTCTGAGACGTAAAGGCGAGATATTGGCTTTTATTGACTGGAAGAAGGAACAAGCAGTGAGTGACCACCATACTACATCCTGGAGACTGAGAGGCCGGGCTCAGGCCTTGATCGCCTTTATACAGGGGTCTGTGGGAGAAGCCACAGGAGCAGTCAGCAGGGGGCGTGTCCAGACAGATATATGTAGTTCACCACACTCCGGGTGCTCAAGTTTCCTCCCACAGTTCAAAGACATAGAGGTTAGTAGGTTAATTGGTAAGAAGGGTGTGTTTGGGCAATACAGGTTCGTTAGGCTGGAAAAGCCTGTAACCATGCTGGATATCTAAATTAAACTTGTTTTCTAAAATAAAGCTCATTCTTTATTCTCTCATACTTACATAATTAATGCAAAACAAAAATACTGCCATCCACAGTATTTGATGCACTACGTGAAACCCTACCAACTTAGCACAGCTGGGGCTGACATTGATACTTCAGGCACTCATTTTTGATGATAAAGTTGGATTATAAATTACTCACAATGTAATACATTATTGAAGGAATGAAAAACTCAAAGGTATACTATATTATTAGGAATTAGCTAAGCAGCAAGATTTACACTGCAGTCACTTGATCCAGAAACCATCAACATTTGATTGAAAAGCTGGATGAAAGGAATTGGGTTGAAGAGAAATAGCAGTGGAGAATGTTCATGTGATTAGAATTAATTTGCTCATGTGGAAGATAAAAACTGACATTGATGGCAGGGGCTGTGCCCATGCTGTGATTTCTATATAATTCTATGCTGATGTAAAAATGCAAATATTTGAGAAACCATTGTTCAAATTTTCAGCAAATAAATTATTATTCAATCAGTGAATTACTCAAATATAGCTACACTTATAATTTCACAAAAAAAATAAGGCTTGACATTTAATTTTTAAATGAGGGCCTGACTTTAGGGTATATTGTGCTGGACAAGATGTTAAAAAAGGTTTTGAAAGTCTGTTCATTTGGTAGCAGTCTCAAAAGAATGTCATTAATTCACAAATTGAATCCTCACTTCAGAGCTTCAGCATTAATTTAAACCAGGACTGATAGGAAGCACTGTATTGTCAAAGATTAGGCCAAAGGGTGTTGTCCTCTTGGATGCCCACCATTCTTTGTCACTTTTGTTTACACAACCTCAATAAAGATGCTGCATATTGGGGCATTTTTAGTATCTGACAACAAACTACATAAATCCAAGTGATCATGGTAAATAAAAATAAACAAAAGCCCACAAATTTGTTGGTGTTTGTGAAGGCATGTTAAAGTGCCAAAATCCTCTCCATATTTAATATGCTCAAATATCTTTTAAATTGATGCCAAAAACATATTGGATTTGCTATAGTGAAACCAATCAATGCTAGCTAAGTACCACAGAATTATTGAACTCTCTTGTTTCATTAAGTACAGAAAATGCAAAAAACCTAGAGCTACGGTTTTGGTCAAATCAAGTCTAGCTGACAAAATGCTGTAAAAGCTTTCCAATCATCCAAACTCCAACTTATCAAATACCCATATAGATGGATTCTGCTCTGTACGCATTCACTCACTTGTCACTTTGTCTTCATTGGTCAGAATACATCTTCGTAAACTAAAATACTGAATTCCAAGTCCATATCCTCAAGTTCCTCACCTATCCATCCTCTGACAGCAGCGGTCTCTCATTTCACTCTAAAAATTAATAAGGCAAGTTTGGCATTTCACTCTTGCTTTCAGACATACTTCTCCGAGCACTTTCCAGCAACCACCCTGCTGATCTACCTCCAATAGACCTGGGACAAATGGTACACCTCAAAAGTGTGTGCTTAGCCTACTGCTCTACACTCTCTACACTCATAACTCTGTGGTTACAGCTCAAACACTATCTATAAATTTTCAAATGACAACACAGTTGTTGGTAAATTCTCAGAAGGCAACAGAGAGGAGTACAGGAATGAGCTAGATCAGTTGCAACAACAGCAAGAAGGAAATTATCGTGAAATTCAGGAAGAGGAATTCAGGAGAACTCACACCAGACCCCACTGAGGGGTTGACTTTGGAAAGGGTGAGCAGGTTTGAGTTCCTGGATGTCTCCTGGGCCCAACACATTGATGGAAAATGTATGCCACTAGCCCTTTTGTTTGAGGAGATTTGGCCCATCACCAAAGACTTGCAAATTTCTACAGCGGCGAATATTCTGACTGGCTGCATCACAGCCTGGTATGGAGGCTATAATTCATAGGATTGTAAGAAGCTGTAGAGGGTTGTAACTACAGTGAGCACCATCACAGGCACAACCCTACATCAAGTTGGAGGAGCAACACTTTATATTCCATCTGGCATGAAAATTGATTTCTCAAACTTCTGGTAATTACCTACCCTCCCTTCACCTTTCCCCATTCCCATTTCCCTCCCTTTTCTTATCTTCTTATCTACCCACCACCTCCCTCTGATGCTCCTCCCACTTCCCTTTCTTCCATTGCCTTCTGTTCTCTTCTATTAGATTCCCCCTTCTTCAGCCTTTTACATCAAACAATTTCCTAGCTCTTTACTTCATCCCTCCCCACTCCCGGTTTCACCTATCACCTTGTATTTATCCCTCACCTCCCCTCACCTCTGACTCCTCATCATTTTTTCCCAGTCCCGATGAAGGGTCTCTGCTGGAAACATAAACTGTTCACTCTTTTCCATAGATACTGCCTGGCTTGCTCAGTTCCTCCAGCATTTTGTGTGTGTTGCTTTAGATTTCCAGCATCTGCAGATTTTCTTGTTTGATTGCTATCCTTTATTTTTAATACTGTTTATTTATTATGTAAATTACAGTGATTTTACATCTTTGCACTGTACTCCTGCTGCAAAATAACAAATTTACCATCATATAAGTCTGTGCCATGTCATATAACCATCAGGTATAGGAGATGTAGGCCATTCAGCCCATTGAGTCTGCTCCGCCATTCAATCATGGGTGATCCAATTCTTCTAGATATCTCCAAGCCCCTGCTTTCACCCCACACCCTTTGATGCCCTGGCTAAACAAGAACCTATCTATCTCTGCCTTAAATACACCCAATGACTTGGTCTCCAGCCACTTGTGGCAACAAATTCCATAGATTTACCACCCTTTAACTAAAATATTCTCTCCACATCTCAGTTCTAAAAGGTCATCCTTCAATCCTGAAGTCGTGCCCTCTTGTCCTAGAATCCCCTATCATGGGAAATAACTTTGCCATATCTAATCTGTTCAGGTCTTCTAACATTCAGAATGTTTTTATGAGATCCCCCGTCATTCTCCTAAATTCCAGGGAATACAGCTCAAAAGCTGCCATAACATAGATGATCATGGTCTTATGACCATGATTATACTTGGCAAATTTTTCTGCAGGAGTGGTTTGCCATTTCCTCCCAAGATAGGTGACCCCAGCCAGTATCAATACTCTTCAGAAATTGTCTGCCTGGTGTTAATGGTCGCATAACCAGGACTTGTGATATTTACCAGATGTCCACACGACCATCCACCAACTGCTCCCATGGCTTCATGAGTCCCTGATCATGGGGTAGGTGCCGAGTAGGTGCTACACCTTGCCCAATGGTGACCAGCAAGCTAGTGGAGGGAAGGAGCAATTTACAGATCCTTTGGTAGAAACATATCTCCATCCCTCCTCCCAATAAGACTGATAATAAACCTAATACTGATTCTCAAAGGTTTTTTTTGCACCTAAAGCATGACAAGTCTGAGAGCTTTGACAAAGAAACAATCTAAAAAAATGTTTTTTTAAATCAGCTTTGATACAATGGATTGAATGGTCATCTCTCACGCTGTGATTTTGTTATGATTTTCTGCTCTCAGGAAGATTTTCATGCAAAAAGATAGAAATTAAGTCCAGCTGCACCTATTGGTTTCATGGATGACAGTATAATAGGGACGGAATAGCGCAAGTAGTGAAAAAGCACCATCAGTGGTGATGGATGAGGACTCAGTCAATTTCTGCCGCAATGAACGGGCAGGTCGTGACTAAACTATCTGGGAAATGAGGCAGCTCATTTGTCCTATTGTGCCTGCTCCATCATTTTTTGATGGCCATGGCAGCTCTAGCCCTGATCTCAATTTCTGAACTTTATCCCTCCACATTCATCAATAACATGTACCTTCCGGGCATTGCTGCCTTTTAAACTCTGTGTCCAACATAGGGTTATTCCCTATGTTGCTCTGAGGTTGATAAACTTGAAGCTCAGATTAGATCCACAGCTAATGCATCAAATAACTTATTTCTTCCTTATTTACAATGTGATTAATTTTAATATTTGAATATCCCAATCAGATCATTTAAAAAATATTCAGCTTTACTGGTCTTTTTCACTGATCACTCTATCACAACGCATAATTGCAGTATTCATAGATAATGAGCTAGCAGTGGGGTCTCTGACTCACAGCAAGCTATCTAATGTACTATATTCCCTCAGCAAATTTCTATTTAAAGAGCACAGAGGAAATAAGCAAATTCTCCCATTACTAACAGGTTAGAAAAATGCAGTGAATGAACGGCGACACATGCACTCAGTGGCTACTTTATTAGCTACACCTGTACAGCTACACATTAATGAAAATTTCTAATCAGCCAATCATGTGGCAACAACTCAGTGCTTAAAAGCATGCAGACATGGTCAAGAGGTTCAGTTGTTGCTCAGACCAAACATCAGAATGGTGAAGAAATCTGCATTAGGTGACCTTGACTGTGGAGTGATTGTTGGTGCCAGATGGGATGGTTTGAGCATCATAGAAATAGCTGAACTCTTGGGATTTTCACACACAGCAGTCTCCAGAGTTTACAGAGAATGGTGCAAAAACAAACCAAAGAAAAACATTCGGTAAG
This sequence comes from Hypanus sabinus, assembly GCF_030144855.1. Taxonomy (NCBI): domain Eukaryota; kingdom Metazoa; phylum Chordata; class Chondrichthyes; order Myliobatiformes; family Dasyatidae; genus Hypanus; species Hypanus sabinus. The sequence goes on from NC_082715.1 coordinate 19,523,705, forward strand.
TGGCAGTTTGGTGGACAAAAATGCCTCATTAATGAGAGACGTCAGAGGAGAATGCCCAGACTAGCTCAAGCTGCCAGGAAGGCAACCGTAACTTAAATAACCCACACATTACAACGATATGTAGGAGAACATCTCTGAACGCACATCATGTCAAACCTTGAAGCAGGTGGGCTACAGCATCATAAGACCATAAATATACATCCAAAGGTCACTTTATTAGGACAGGAGGTACCTAATAAAGTGGCCACTGAGTTTATTCCTGGTCAGGCAGACTGAACAGGAACCAAGTTTACCCTTCCAGTTTATGTCACTAAAGAAGAAGTTTACTTTCAATGACACAAAAATCACTTCCATTTGCAATGAAACTAGTATCCAAATGTCTTCTGCAAAAGACAATGCTTAACAACTTGTTTGCATTTTGATTTTTTTTCTTAGGAATTAACAAAAAAGAATTTCAGACCGAACTTAAATGTTAAATTCAGTAAAATATTCTTAAACATTCTTCATAATTGACATAAAAAGCTCAATGCAAACATTGGTTTTGGTGGTTTTGAATTTCACACCCATGGCATTCACTGTCAGCACCATTTTATTTTGGGGGTGTGGGGTTTAGAAGGGAAAGGTCACCCAAAAATCTTTTTAAGTTATAAACTTAGAATGCTACCTTAACCATGCTCAATTCACTTCACAACTATCTTTGTTTTTCTTGAATGATGGTTCTATCATCTGCATTGTGTCAGTCACAAGAATTTAGTGCCACTCACCACACACTTAGACCAGAAGATTATGAGACAGAGGAGCAGAATGAAGCCATTTGGCCCATCAAGACTGCTCCACCATTCCAATATGGCTGCCTTATTTGACTGGGTCCTATCTTGCTACCATGCTTGAATATAGGGGAGACTTCATACCTGAAATATCACAATTCATGTTTTGATGCTGGAGAAGCTAATGAAACTAAGGGCAGATAAGGTCCACGATTTCCACTCAAAGGCTTTAAAAGATGATTTCACATTGATTTTTTTTTTGGCAACTTTAGCTACTATTTAAGGGGAGTCACAGAGATAAACTAGAAAACTTTAGACCTACTAGGCTCATGCCCTTTGTGGCGAAGTTACCAGAATGAGCTATAGGAGACAGAGAAACTGGGCAATGGAAATAATACGAGCTGTTCAGACAGAGCCAACAGGGATTTATCACACTTCATCAATATCACACTTTTGAGGAGATAACTGGTAAAAAGATAGTGCCTGCATATAATTTACACATCTCCCCAAAGATTTTCAATACAGTTGCACATTGGAGGATGAAGAAAAAAAAGAAGTACATGAAATCTGGGTAAGTTATTGCCTTCGGTCTGGAATTGACTGTGGGATAGGGGAAAACATACGGATAACAGTATATACTCAAGTTGCCAGGTTGTAACTAGTGATGCCCTCCAGGGATCTGTATTGAGATTTTAACCTTTCACTAGATTTATAGATTGCTTATAAATGATTGAGGAACAGTGAGTGAATATATTCTGGCCAACAATGATCAATATGTGAAATGCAAATCATCCACTTTGGATCTAAAAAAAAATTCATATTAAAAGTACTTCCGGTAAATTGGAAGTAATGGATAAATGGAAAGATGTAAGGATCCACATACGTAAGGAAATAAAAATTAATGGACATGTACAAAACTTTACTTACAATAGTAACAGAACATTGATCTTGTTCTCAAAGAATACAGATGTTGGGCTGGGGCAGGGAGAGGAGTTAGAGGGAAGGACAAGAATACCAAGGGGTGAAAGTTACTGCTCAGTAAAGCTCTGGCTAGACTCTGTTTAGAATATCCTCTGTTTTGGATGATCGGTTACAGGAAGGAGATACGAGCCTTAGATTGAAGACTTCAGGCTTCTCTGAACAGCATGGAAAATTTCAGTCATCTCAACACTGAAGTGATTACATAACCTTATGGACTCACTTTCAAGGACCAACGACTCTTATTCAATATTATTTATTTATCTATTGTACTTGCAAAGTTTGTACCCTTTTTTTTTACAATGGTTGTTTGTCTATCTTTGTGTGTAGCACTTCATTGATTCTTTTGCATTTCTTTGTACCTACTGTGGATTCCCACAAGTAAGTGAATTAGAGGGTAGTATATGGTGACATATACATATTTGACAATACATCCAATTTGAACTTTGAACTTTAGATTGTATACAGTATAAATTTACCAGCAAGATAGCAGGTTTAAAAGGTTGAAATGATGACAAGAGTTTTCACAGTCTAGAATTCTTTTGCATTGAGTATAGAAGGTTAAGGGTCATGTAATTGAGATGGTGAAGACAATAAAATGATGTGATAGGATACATAGTGAAAAATTATTTCAAATGGAATGGAAGCATTTCCTTAATAATACCATTTGCCTGTCTAGAGATACCATTGGGAAGCATTTTTTTTTACACATACAGTAGAAGAAATCTGGAACTCTCTGTCCACTGTAAGACTGTTGAGTCTGGGTCAACTTAAGCTAAGGTTAATGTGAGTTTAGTTAGAAAAGGTTGTTAAGGATCATGTTTCCAGAACCTGGTAAACAGGTTAAGATACTAAATAGTGGAACAGGCCTGAGAGGCTAAAAGGCCTCCTGCTGTTACCTTGTTCAGCAACAGACCCCACCTTATCTGCTGAGTGTCTCCAATATATTTTGTTTGTCTTTTACATTCTTCATATTTGTAGTTTCTACAATATATCACTTTTTGTTTGAAACAAAATAAATCTGAACATAACGTGCATATGATCCACAGTACTGCATGCTCCTGGACTTCAATGAAGATCAAACTGCAGGCATCATAGAGTGAATTAGACAGTACCACAAATAACCTCCAAAAGGTCAGCATTTTCGATGCTTTAATAAGGTCACGAAGCAGTCACGGTTGTACAAATGAGAAAGGCTAAAGTATCGCAATTGTTTCGGCAGCAGTAATGGAATACCAAATTTTCACAATGACCTTGAAAACATAACTCTTTCTTTGGATGCTTCAAAACATTTTAAAAAAATAACTATTTTTAAATTAAGTTACTTTTTAAAGGAATACTTTGAGATGAAAGACAGACTCAGCAACAAAATCAAACAAAATTAAAAATCAGATATTTTCACAAACTTCCACAATCATAATACTAAATGTTATGGGGTCTAAATTTGCAGTTTCTTTGTCTACCACCCCCCATCCTCATCACATTCTACAGGGGTTGTATTGAGAGCATCCTGAGCAGCTACATCACTGCCTTGTTTGGAAATTGCACCATCACAGATTGCAAGACCCTGCAGCGGATCGTGAAGTCAGCTGAGAAGATCATCGGGGTCTCTCTTCCCGCCAGCACGGACATTTACACTACATGCTGCATCCGCAAAGGAAACAGCATTATGAAGGACCCCATGCACCCCTCATACAAACTCTTCTCCCTCCTGCTGTCTGGGAAAAGGCTCTGAAACATTCGGGCTCTCACAACCAGACTATGTAACAGTTTGATCCCCCAAGCTATCAGACTCCTCAATACCTGAAGCCTGGACTGACACCTTGCCCTATTGTCCTGTTTATTATTTATTGTAATGTCTGCACTGTTTTGTGCACTTTATGCAGTCCTGTGTAGGTCTGCAGTCGAGTGTAGCTTTCTCTGTGTTTTTTTTACGTAGTTCAGTTTAGTTTTTGTACTGTGTCATGTAACACCATGGTCCTGAAAAAAACATTGTCTCATTTTTACTATGTACTGTACCAGCAGTTATGGTCGAAATGACAGTAAAAGTGATGTGACTTGACTTGACCTGACCAACCCTTTCATCCTGTGCAATACATATGAACCAATATTGAGTTTTGATAAGCTCCAGATACTAGGCCTCAGAACTAACACTGGTGAATAAGAATATTTATTTAATTAAAGATTAAGATTAAAGATCAGAGATTAACTTTATTTGTCACTGTTGTAGGGGAATGAATAGCCACAAGTGTCATCACATTTCTGGCACCAACATGGCATGCACACAATTTACTACAAAGTCCTGGTGCAAAATGTCAACCGTTTATTCCTTTCCATAGATGCTTGCCTGACTTGCTGAATTCCTCCAGCACTTTGTGTCTGTTACTTTGGATTTCCAGCTTCTGATGATTTTCTGGTGTTTGCACTCACTATTTACTAACCTGACCCGTATGCCTTTTGAAACGTGCTAGGAAACCAGAGCACCTGCAGGAAAGTTACTGGCCATGGAGAGAATGTACAAACTTCTTTCAGACAGCAGTGTGAAATGAACCCATTTCTTCCAATTTCTGGCTCTGTAAAGCATTATGCTAACAACTATGCCACTGTGCCACCTATAATTAGTGGGTTTTAAACCCCATTACTGTAACTAATCAAGTCACATTACATCTAAACAAGTCTAATTGGACTAAGCATTATGTCAGAATGGAGCACCATCATACTCACACATTCGCAAGCACATTTAGAAATTAAAAATAAATGCAATTATCTGGTAAGTGCAAATGTAAAGCAAAGTAATGCATTGTGACTTGTGATACTTGAGCTACAAAAATGTTTGTGAATTGAAGCCTGAAAGAAGAAATGTTGTCAATATCACACTAGGAAAAAGGAGGCCTTGGTCCAAAATGAGAATTCAGGAGGCAGAGTCATATTGTCAAACTAAAAGCAACATGATGAAAAATATTGAACACTTTTTTTTTCTAATTTATACAATGCTTAGTATTGTTTTTATCAAGGAAACTAGAGCAGCACCAGACGTTAATCCTTTACACAAATGACAACATGCTGTAGTTATGGGAGAAGGCATTGCTCCACATGTTCAAACCAAACGTTAACGAACAGATGTGCCATTTCATTTTCTTGGAAGACAATGCTATGCATAATCGATTCATACTCACAGGACAACTGAACTCCATACAAATCTGTTCAATACTCCAAAGGTAATAAAACACTTGTTTTTTTTTCCCTTACAAACTCAATTTCTTTGTCAGGTCAACTCTTGGTTGTGGACCATACCCTCCAGGAATAAATTCATATATCATCTTTGAACACCAGAACAGCATGATGTTATATTCCTTGCGTACACTTAATGTTATGGTCTAGGCTTCATTCTAATTCCCTCAATACTTTTGTACCGCAAGCTTCACAAGTGTGTTGATTCACATTTGTGAGAAGTACATTAAACAGATAGTAAACACTAAGTACGCTGCAGATGCTGGAGTCAAAGCAACACGTACAACAAGCTGGAGGAACTCAGCAGGTCGGGCAGCAAGTCCCTCCCTGTCCCTTCCCCCATCCCAGTTTCACTCTGCCTCCTCCTCCAGCTGCCTATCACCTCTCATGGTTCCACCTCCTATGACCCATAGTGCTTTCCCCTTACATTCCTTCTTCACCTTTCCTGGCTATCCCCTCCCCCATTCCTTGACCAGCCTTCTCCTTCCCACCCTCCCCCCACCTTCTTTATAGGGCCCCTGCCCCCTCCCTCTTCAGTCTTGACGAAGGATCTCGGCGGAGGCATTGACTACTCATTTCCATGGATGCTACCCAACCTGCTGAGTTCCTCCAGCTTGTTGTACATGTTGCTTTAAACAGATAGCTCTGTTTATTTGTATAGGATAAAATTATTAGGTTTTGCATGAGCAGACACCAATAATGTTTATTTGTTACAATATCTAATCTGTTTGGACTTGTGTGATTCTGATATGACTTAATTGACTATGATTTTAGACAAACGTGTGTTAAACGTTCCAACACACTAGCAATGAGGCAATGCCTTCTGCTTACAAATGAGATAACCAAGACCACTTTGATATTTGCAAGACCATGTTGTGAAGAAATATCATGAATATTTTGTCATCTTCCATGCTAAAAGCCTGACTGGTCCCAAGTACTTTAGCAACAATTTTTTATAAACAATTTAAAATGCTTAAAAATTAACAAGAATGTACTGTAAGTGATCATCAATATCAATCCCACAGCTTAATCTGGTAAAGAAATATGAACAGGAGTCGATCCATGGGCTCCTCTTGCGCCAAGATGAGGCCACCCTCAGAGTGGAGGAGCAAAACTGTATATTACGTCTGGATATCCTCCAACCTGTTGGCATGGTTATCGATTTCTCCTTCTGGTGAAAAAAAATCCCCCTCCCCACCCCACCTTCTATTCCCCACTCTGGCCTTTTATTTCATCTCACCTGCCTGTTACTACGCCATCTTTTTCTCCTATGGACCAGTCCCTTCCAGCTAGCCTCTTTACCCTCCCTCTAAGTTTTTTATTCCAGTGTCTTTTACTCTTTTCCATCGATGCTGCCTGACCTGCTGAGTTCCTCCAGCATTTTGGTTGTGATGAACAGGGATAGTCCACTCTCTCTATTGTGGCTACTCCCGCTATTCAATAACATCATCAAAATTCACAAAGTAAATTTATTACCAAAGTACATATATGTCACCATATACAACCCTGAGATTCATTTTCTTCATGGCAAGTCTTTAGTTTTATTAGAATGTTCCACATATTTACTGTCTGTCAGATCCTTTGATTGGCTTAATCTCTATTGACCTTTGTATTGAATATACTTCAGAGTCTTCTAATGTAGCACGTATGGTCTATTTAATCTCTTCTTTTTTTACTAACCCTCTTCTAACTCAGAAATCAATCTAATTAACCTTTGCTGCACTCCTTTCTTAGGTAGGAAGATCAGACGTACACAATATTTCATTTACAATCTCACTGCAGCCTATACATTCAGTGGCCACTTTATTAGATATACTTGTACACCTGCTCATTACACCTAATCAGCCAATCATGAGGCAACAACTCATTGCATAAAAGCTTGTAGATGTGGTCATGAGGTTCAGTTGTTGTTCAGACCAAATGGCGAAGAAATGTGATTTAAGTGACTTTGACCATGGACTGATTGTTGGTGCCAGATGGGGTGGTATGAGTATCTCAGAAACTGCTGACCTCCTGGGATTTTTGCACGTAAGTCTCTGGAGTTCACAGACAAAAAAAAAACAAAATCCAGTGAGGGGCAGTTCAGTGGGCAAAAATTCCTTTTCAATCAGAGAGGTCAGAGGAGATTGGCCAGACTGTTTCTAGCTGACAGGAAGGTGACAGAAACACAAATAACTACGCGATACAACAATGGTGTACAGAAGAGCATTTCTGAATGCACATTACATCGAACGTTGAAGTGGATGGGCTACAACAGCAGAAGTCCTGACCAGGTTTCGCTCCTGTACCTAATAAAGTGGCTACTGAATGTATCATTTGAGCAAAACATCTCTAACACTTGAAAACACTTGAAAACACTTGTAAGGTAGACAAACATATCACTTACTTGCTGTATTCTATTTGCATGTTCTATTTTTTCCCTCTCAAACCAGGCAATCTTTTTTTTTTGTCCATAGTATATTCCACCTGCCATGCCCTGACTTACTCACTTAGTCTGTTATTGGCCCCTGGAAGTCTCTATCTGATAGTCCAAACTGCTAGCCAACTTTGAACATAACATGCTAAATCTCGTCAAATTATTAACATAGATCTAATTCCCTGCAGCACCCGCTACTCACAGCTTACCAATATAAAAAGGACTCACTTGATTCTTGCTCTTTTTTTTCCTGTCTGCTCGCAATTCTTAACTTTTCCTGTCATAATGTCTCACGCATGTTGCATCCTTATATTACCATTGTCATTATGTGTCGTGTCGTATGACATAGGTGGTCATGGTTTCATGACCATGATTACTCTTGGCAAATGCTTCCACAGAAGTGGCTTGCTATTGCCTTCTCCTGGGAAGTGTTTTTACAAGACGGGTGACCCGAGCTATTATCAATACGCTTCAGAGATTGCCTGGCATTAGTGGTTATATAAAAATAACGTGATATGCACTTGCTGTTCATACGACCATCCACCACCTGCTGTCATAGCTTCATATGACCCTGATTGGGTGGTGAAGGGGCTAAGCAGGTGCTACACCTTGCCCAGGGGTGACTTGCAGGATGGCAGAGGGAAAGAGCGCCTTTGGTGGAGTGGTCTATATCACCCAGTATTTATATATTGATTTTTTAAAGACATAAATATTCATGTGCATATTTTTATGGGTTATTCATGCATGCAAATCATACTTTGTATATGCCTGTTTTCAGTGGTGTAGCACCTTATTTTTGTTGCTCTGGCAAATTATCACCACCAGTGACAAAACTCTTGGTGTTACTTTGTTTCATTCTGTCCCATTTCTCACTTCCAGGACTGATCTGGATGTTACATTCACATTTCAGAAATACTTCTGTATTTACAATGACTACCTGTTTTCATCTATGACTCGGGATAGATACTTTCATACAAGAAAATAAAATGTTAATGTACAAAGTCAGAATCCAGAATGGGAAGTGAGAAACAGGACAGAATGAGGCAAAGTAATAGCCCGTGTTTTTAAAAGAGCAAAATAGAGCTAATTTTCAATGTCAAGTAAATGACCAGGGAGTCATTTACTGAAGTACTTAGAGTATTTGGGTGAAACAGTTGTTGAAATCCAGTGCTTTGAAATAACAATGCAGCCACTCAGATTCAAAGGACACCAAATCAGCTGGTAAAATTCTGAAATTTATTACAAAAGCCATTGGGTAGTCAGAATAACCTATTGATTCTCCAATGTCATCCAGCAGGGGAAATCTGCAATCTTTACCCAGTGTGGCTCACAAAGTTTATTGGCAGTCCCTCACCTTTGAGGATGACTTGCTTCCCCAATGGTTCCTCTGTGAATGAAGCCAGTATGGGACCTGAAGACTCTGCTGCAGATATGGCAGCTGGGAAGGTAATTTAGGGCATGACATAGTCCTTTTGCTGTTAATGCTAGGCTTTTTTGTGTTTGATTAAGACAACATATATGAGCAGAATTGGGCTATTTTAGGCTAAGTCAGTGAGATTATCTAAGATCATTTCCTGATCAATCAGGGCATCAAAGGATGGCAAGAAGGCAGGTGGGATCCGGGATCAGCCATGATGGAATGGCAGAGCAGACTCGATAGGCTGAATGGCCTAATTCTGCTCCAATGTCTTATGACCTTATTTTTCCCATCAAGTCTGCTCCGTCATTTTATCATGGCTGGTTCATTTTCTTCTTATCCCCAATCTCCTGCCATCTTCCTATTTCTCTTCAGGCCATGACTAATCAAGAATCTGTCAAACTCTGCCTTAAGTATACCGAATGAATTGGCCTCCACAGCTGCCTGCAACAAAGAATTCCACAGATTCACCACTCACTGACTAAAGAAATTCCTCCTTATCTCCATTTTAAGTGGACATCACTCTATTCTGAGGCTGTGCCCGCTGACCCTAGATTCTCCCACCACAGTAAATAGCCTCTTGACATCCATTCTATTGAGGCCTTTCAATGTTCGATTGGCTTCAATGATAGGATTCAATGAGAAGAGGTTATTTGAGGTACTCAGATGCAACTATGAAAATTCCTTTGCCAATTTGATTGGCATAGGACAGAGATCTTGGAGAAGGTGCTGACCTTGTGCCATTCATTCTGATAGTGGATTCAAAGTGTTTTGAGAGTCAGCATTGTTGGACACTGTCCAGTGCTTTGGGATATCTGTTATCGGTAATCCACAATTCAAAAGTATCCAGGACAGGGGGGGCCACGAGCACTGAGACAAGGTCCCAATCTTCAAAAAATATTTTCTTCAGTTAACTAAAGGCTGTATGGACATACCAAAGGAAACGGTAAATTTAATCAATATCTGCCTTCTCTAACAGCTGATTCAAGAGATATGGGAAGTGATCCATGTTGTTCACATATTTTTCATGAACCTTAATTGCTGGAGGGCAATGCTATGATAGGGGTAGATTAGGAGAAGTGTTTTGATTTTGTTGTTAATATACTTCTAAATTGTTGTATACTTCAATGGTCAAGCTAATAATGGCTTGGCCTCCAAATGTGTGCATTCGCATTTGTTCTTTGTGTAATAAAGTTAGGGAATTGTTGGATCAGAGTAGAAGTGGCAGAGGTGAATTGCTTCCTATATGTTCTGCAGATTAGCTCCATGCCAACAAGAAGCCCGCTGAAGATCTAAAGAAATCCATAATTTCTGTAACAAGAAGGAATATGATAACTCTCACTCTGGGGAATACAGACCATTCTGTTCTGGAGACACATGCTGCAGGGCTGACCAGAGACATGGTCCAAGCTATGCAGTGTCAGCCTTGGATCTCCTCAGGTACATAAGTACCTGTTTAAATAACACCATCCTTCCTTCCTACATTAAGACCACTTCACTTCCTTCTGTAACAAAGGGGAATTGACAGGACAGGTATTAAAAGGAGTTACAGATTTGTTTGAAATTTGCAATTACAGCATCATGTTTAGTCAGGCTGAAAAAAATCTCAGCAGAGTTGATGAGAAAAATGGCTTGTTTCACTGTTTTACCATTCTATAATTCTAGTACAGTTCTGACCCTATTAAATAAACAACGATTAAGTACATATTGAAGCTAAAGAGCTAAATTGTGAATATCAGACAATAGTGAGACTACACTCAATTCTAATATCTAAAACCAAGGTATCAGTCATTTATCACTTCTCATTCTGACAAATTAAAGTATTGACTACTCAAGCAATTAACAGGGTATGTTCAATAGCTATGGAAATGTCACTACATGACACAAATTACTTTTAAAGGAAGGCAGGGAACAATCCTGATGAAAGGTCTAGGCTGGAAACTTTGACTCTTTATTCCCATCCATAGGTGCTGGTTGATCTGCTGAGCTCCTCCAGCACATTATGTTCATTACTCTAGATTTCCAACATCTGCAGAGCCTCTTGTGTCTGTAGAACCATACAGTTTAGCTTTAATGCCAGATGTGTACACACCTCTCTGTACGGGGGCTCTTTGAAAATAACAATGTTTCTGGTAGGATTTGTGTAAATATTTATTAACTTAGGAACAACTGATCAGTCTTATGAACTACAGAGTCAACAAAAGGATAACAGCATTAGCATTGCAAAGCAGGCACAATGACTCTCAGTGCACAAAAACAATCTGCAGGCAAATCAATGCAAAGGAAAGAAAAGATAATTTGATTACTGTTTGAAAGTCTCTGATTTGGTGCACCCTATACGCATCTCAAGTACTTAGCACCAACTTTACTTCCAAAGAATCAGAACCAGGTTTATTTTCAGGCAAATACATCACACAATTTACTGATTTGCGGCAGGAACACAGCGCAAGACATACAAATTACTGCAAGTTTGAAAAATAAACAAATATGCAAGCAAAGGACGAATAATGAGTAATGCTCACAGACCATTCAGAAATCCGACGACAGAGGGGAAGGAGCTGTTCCTAAAATCTTCAACTTCCTGTACTTCCTCCCTGATGGTAGTAACTTCAAGAAGACATACTTGGATGGTGTCTGCTTGAGGCACCTTTTGTGTATGTTTGAGGCTGGCTGAGTCTACACACTCCACAGCCTCCCTCTTGCAACCCTGTGCATTGGAGAATCTATACCAGGCAATAATACAACCAGCCAGAATGCTCTCTACCATACGTGTGTAGAAACTTGCAAGGATCTTTGGTGGCATACCAAATCTTCGCAAACTTCAAGAGTGGAGCCACTGGCATGCCATCTTTATGAATGCATTAGTGTGTTGGGCCAAAAGGTAAATCCTCTAAGTTGCTGACACCCAGGAACTTGAAGCTGTTCACCCTTTCCACTGCACCTGGTATGTGTTCTTCCGACATGTCCTTCCTGAAATCTACAATCAATTCCTTGGTTTTGCTGACAGTGTATAAGAGGTTGTTATTGAGACACCACTCAACTAACCAATCTTTCTCAGTCTTGTACGAGATTCTGCCAACAATAGTGCTTTTGAGCTGTGTCTAGATCGGGGGTCGGCAACCCGCGGCTCCGGAGCCACATGTGGCTCTTTTACGTCTGTGCTGCGGCTCCCTGTTGCTTTGGGAAATAATTGGTTGTGGCGACCCTTTTCCTGGCACATCCGAACCGACTCACAATTAGATAGCCTACGGGGGTTTGCGAGCACAGAGCTTTGGAGCCTCTGCGCCATGGGGGGCAGGTTGAGGGAGGCTTAAAAGTGAGGCTGAAGATTTCGAATAAAGTTTTTTCCTTCGACTGCAGTTACCGACTCCATGTCGTAATTTTAGCGCTGCGTGTAGCACACCGCTACATGGTCAGTATTTAATTAAAATGTATTTTATGTTAGTTTGTTAGTTTTTGAAATGTAAATCTAAATTTGAAGATTATGGTGATCTTGTACAATCTAAATAAGACGTTGTGGCGACCCATTTCCTGACACATCCGAACCGGCTCACAGTTAGCCAGCGTTCAGGCTAAGGGAGATAGCCTACGGGGGTTTGTGAGTACGTGTCTTTTGCAGCATCCGCGCCCATGGGGGGCGGGTTGAGGGAGGCTTAAAAGCAAGGCTGTTTAGTTCGAATAAAGCTATCTTTGACTGCAGTTTACTGACTGCGTGTAGCACACCGCTACAACGTGTTTTTATCGCTGGCTGTCCAGAGGGGAGGTGCTGAAACGCTTTGTCGCGTGTCTGGAAGAAGTGAAAACTTTCCTGGGCAGCAAAGGGCTCAACTTTCCTGAGCTGGAACAGCCAGAGTGGCTGGAAAAGCTACACTTCATGGTAGACATGACAGCGCACCTGAACACGCTGAACACAGCTCTTCAGGGGTAAGGACGTACAGCCTTGCACATGTTGGAGGATGTTTTGGCATTCGAGCGCAATTTGACGTTGCTTGCCAGAGATTTACAGAAAGGCACATTGTCTCACTTCCCCAATTTGAGAGAGTTCAAACAAGGTCACGACATGATAAATTCGGAGTATTTACATTCTGCAATCATCGCAATGCAAACATCGTTTGGGAAATGCTTCTGTGAGTTCAGAGAGGAAAAAAACACATTATCCTTCCCGGTCACTCCCCTAAGCATCGATCCATCCCTACTGAATATGACTGCATTGTCAGGTGTGAGTCAACCTGAACAAGTATGATAAATATTTTAATTGCCTATTATTTTACGTATATTCATATGTTTTCATTGTTCAGTGAAATAATCCTTTTATTTTTCAGGTTGACAGCTGGCTGACGTTATTTTAGGTTTGCTGCTGGCGGCAAATTTAAGTTTGGCGTTTTTCATAAATACAAGAAGGACTCAAATAGACGTTGAGTATTTTACTTAAAAGTAACCTTCAACCCAACGTCTTTTTTTCGGAGTTCAAAATGTTTTTGTTGCATGCAGAAATGTAATTTTGTTTTCTCTGCAGGAGTTCATCAATTTCATAAATGCAACACATTATAGTTTGTTTATACATAGCATAAAGGCAAAACAAAACGTTGTATGCAGTGTTATTTCATTTTAAATGTCAAACGGGTTTTGCGGCTCCCAGTGTTTTCTTTTCTGTGGGAAACGGGTCCAAGTGGCTCTTTCAGTGGTAAAGGTTGCTGACCCCTGGTCTAGATAAACAGTCATGGGTGTAGTGAGAGTTTGAGAATAGAGGTGGACTAAGCACACATTCTTGAGGCTGTGTTGACAGACAGCAAGCAGATGTTATAGTCAATCTGCATTGACTGCGGTCCCCAATAAGAAAGTCAAGGATAGAGCAACAGAGGGAGATACAGGGCCCAGGTTTTGAAGCTAGTTGACTAGCAGTGACGATAATGAATGCTGAATTGTAATCCCCAACATGGTTTTTTTTTGGAGAAGCCAATTACAATTTGTTTTTTGTGGTGGTGGTCTCTGGGAATTAATGCATGGAAAGAACCATCTGCTGTTCACTTAAACGAAATGGCATTTTACAGAACACAGTACAGCACAGGAACTGGCAATTTGGCTCACAATGTTATGCCAAACCAGCTAAAAAACAAATCAAAAATACCTAAACACTAATCCTTCCATGGATATATCCCTCCAACTTTCTTACATCCATGTGCCTATCCAAACATCTTTTAAAAAGCCTTTAATGTACTTGTGTCTACCTCCATACCAGGCAGCTCATTCCAGCCATCCATGACTCTATGAGTAAAACCATCCACCTTTGAACCTATACCCTTCACTTCCAAAACATGCCCTTTGGTATTAGAGTAAACCTCTTCTTTACTCTTTCTCTCTAAAGCTTCAATATCCTTCCTATAGTGGGGTGACCAGAACTGTATGCAATACTCCAGATGTGGCCCAACCAGAGTTTTATAAAGTTGCAAAATAACCTCCTGACTTTTGAACTCAATGCCTTGACTAATAAGAACAAACATTCCACCTTATCAACCTGTGTAGCCACTTCCAAGGAGCAATAAAGTTGGATCTCAATATCTCAATGCTCAGCAACACTGTTAAGGATCTTGCCCTTAACAGTGTACTGTCTCTTTGCATTTGCCCTACCAAGGTGCATCACAAGCAGCAGAGGTCCCAGCACAGATCCTTGTGGAACTCGATTAATTACAGACATCCATCTCAAATAAGACCTTGCACTCACTACCCTCTGCCTTCTCCGTGCAACCCAGTTCTGAATCCAAACAGCCAACTCGCAGCATGCATCTGCATCTTCTGGATCAGCCCCCCCCCATGAGGGACTTTGTCAAAAGCCTTATTAAAAATCCATGCAGACAACATCCACTGCCCTATTCTCATCAATCTCTCTTGCCACCCTGTCAAAAAACTAAATCAATCTGCCACTTTTCCCATTCTCCCAGTCTGTATGAGTCCTTCTGCAGACTCCCCGCTTCCTCAACACTGCCAATCCTTCCACCTATTTTTGTATCATCTGCAAAACCGGGCACAAAGCCATCAATTCCACCATCCAAATCAATGACGCATAAAGTGAAAAGAAGCAGCCTCAACATTGACCCCTGTGGAACACCATCAGTCAACGCCAGCCAACCTGAAAAGCCACCTTTAAAAAACTCTTTGCCTTCTGCCAGGCAGCCAATCTTCAATCCATGCTAGTAACTTTCCTGTAACACCATGGGCTCTAATCATGTTAAGCAGCTTCACGTGCAGCACTACGTCAAAGGCCTTCTGAAAATCCAAGTAAACAACATTCACTGACTCGCTTTTGTCTATCCTATTTCATCAAAGAATTTCAACAGGTTTGCCAGGCAAGATTTCCTCTGAAGGAAACCATGCTGGCTTTGGCCTATTTTATCATGTGTTTTCAAGTACCCTGAGATCTCATCCTTAATAATGGATACCAATGCCTTGCCAACTTGTAAGTCAAGCTAATTGCCTTTCTTCTGCCTCTCTCCCTTCTTAAAGAGTGGAGTGACATTTGCTACTTTCCAGTCTTCTGAAACCATTCCAGAATCTAGTGATTTTTGAAAGATCATTACTAATCCCTCCGCAGTCTCTTCAGCCACCTTTTCCAAAACCCTTTGGCCCAGGCCTTTCAGCTTCCCAGGCACTTTCTCCTTAGTAATAGGAACTACATTCACTTTGGCTCCTGATACTCTTGAACTTCTGGCATACTGCTAGTGTTTTTCACAATGAGGAATGATTCAAAATCCTTAGTAAGTTTGTCTACCATGTTGTTGCCCTACCATTTCTACATTTCCAGCAATATTTTCCATGATGCGATATCTACTCTCACCTCAGTTTAACTCTTTATATATCTTAGAAAATGCTTGGTATTCTCTTGTATATTGTTGGCTAATTTACCTTCATATTTCTTCTTTTCTCTCTTTATGCCTTTCTTAGTTGTCTTCTGTTGGTTTTTGAAAGCTTCCCAAACCACTAATCCCACTATTTTTTTCTATAGTTATATGCCCCTCTTTTCCTTTATAATTTCCTTGTCAGTCACGATCATCTCATCGTCGATTAAAAATACTTCTCTATCTTTAAGATGTGTCTATCCTGCGCCTTCCGAAAAGCCCCCAGGAACTCGAAGCGTTGCTGTTCTGCCATCGCCCCTTCCAAAGAACTTTGGCCAGCTCCTCTCTCACTCCTCTGAATTTCCCTTCATTCCAGTTGACACACCTGACTTTGTCTTCTCCTTCTCAAACTGCAGGATGAATTCTAACATATTATCATTATTGTCTCCTAAGGGTTCCTTTACTTTAAGCTCCCTGATCAGAACTGGTTAATTACACAAAACCCAATCCAGAATTGACTTTCCCCTAATGGGAACAGCAACCACAAGCTGTTTTGAAAAGCAATTTTGCAGGCATTGTACAAATCCTTGGGATCCAGCAGCAATTTGATTTTCCCAATCTACCTGTATATTGAAATTCCCCACAACTAACATTGCCCTTTTTACATGACTTTTCTATCTCCCATTGTAATTTGCATCCTACATCCTGGGTCCTGTTCAGAGGCTTGTATATAACCTCCATCAGAGTATTTTTACCATTTCACTTTCTTAACTCCACACACGAGGATCTTACATCTTTTGATCCCATAACTACTCTTTCTAAGGATTGATTTTTTTTTACCAACAGAATTGCCCCATCTCTTTTGCCTACCTGCCTGTCCTTTGGATATAATATGTATCCTTGGATGTTAAGCTCCCTACTATGATATTATTTGAACCATGACTCAGCCAACAACAACTTTGCACCCAATGCCAGTAAGACAAAAGATTGATTGTGGACTTCAGGAAGAGTCAAGGAAACATGAGCTAATTCTCATAGAGGAAACAGAAGTGGAGAGAGTGAGCAATTTCTGGGTGTAAAGATCTCTGAGGATCTAACCTGTTCTCAACATATCGATGCAGTAATAAAGAAGGCAAGACAGTGGCTATATTTCATTAGGAGTCTGAAGAGATTTGGTTTGTCAACAAAAACAGTTGAAAACTTCTGTAGATGTTCTGTGGAAAGCTTCTAGCAGGCTGCATCTCTGTCGAGTACAGGGGTGGGGGTGAGGTTCTATTCACAGGAGCAAAAGAAGCTACAGGACGTCATAAAATTAGTCAGCTCCAACTTGGGTATTAGCCTCCATAGTACCCAAGACGTCTTCAAGGAGCGGTGACCCAGAAAGGCAATGTCCATTATTAAGGACCCTCATCACCTGGGGCATGCCCTTTTCTCACTGTTGCCATCAGATCGGAGGTACAGAAGCCTGAAGGCACACACTCAGTGATTCAGGAACAGCTTCTTCCCCTCTGCCATCTGATTCCTAAATGGCCATTGAACCCATGAATACTACCTCACTTTTTAAAAAAATATATATCATTTCTGATTTTGCACTATTTTAATCTTCAATATATACAGTAATTGATTGACCTATTTATTTTTTTCTCTACATATTATCTTGTATTGCATGGAACCACTGCTGCTAAGGTAACAAGTTTCATGACAGATGCCGGTGATAATAAACCTGATTCTGATGCCGACAACATTATACTTGCCATTTCTAACTGCGCTACAAGATACCATTAAATTCCAGAAGCTTAGATCATTTTCCCCCAAGAAAAGCATCAAATTATTTATTGTAATGTTGACTGGCAATTAGGTTAGAAAATTAGTTCATTATGAAAAGCTTCTCTAATTCTCTGAAGTTCAAATGCTTATTGTGTAACTTACAATGTGGTTTAGCCATGATTTCTGATATTCTCCCTCACATAAACACAACAGTTTCTTGACTTTTAATGAAATCGACTGTAAAGTTCAGCAATACTTAATTCAGTGCAGTAGACTGCCAAAGTGTTTCATCTATTTACAACCCTCTTTGAATGCAAATTAAACCTGATTCTAGCATATAATATCTTCCATAATGAACATCTGCTATAACAAGGCAATCTGTCCCTGAACTCCCTTACCACAAATGGGCATTAATGCCAAGTACAATATGAATTATTTCCTCTTATCTAATGTGCTCTCAGATCTTGTTTCTTCATTGATTTTACCAGCAACAAAGCAGCATCTTGGAGATGCTGTGAGTGTGTACAAAGAATGAACAGTTCAGGCTATCCAGTTCCTAAATGCTTTGGAGGAAGCACAGTGGTTAGCATAGCACTTCCCAGTAGCAGTGACCCAAGTTCAATTCCCACTGCTACTTGTAAGGAGTTTGTACATTTGCCTTGTGACCGTTACCAGTTGGTAGGTTAATTGGTCATTGTAAACTGTCCCATGATTAGGCTAGGGTTTAAATTGGGTGTTGCTGGGTGGTGCAGATTGAAGGGCCGGAAGGGACTGTTTTGTGTAGTACCTCAATAAATAAAAATAAAAGTGCTGCTAAAATAAACAAAAAAATCAGAATGTTTTGCACTTTATCTAGAAATAGTATTCTTATTACTACAAGGCGTCACCCTGATGAAGCCACAACACAGGATTATTTGCATGCCAAGCACCACAAGCAGCAAGTAATAGACAGAGCTAAGTGGCCCCACAACCAACGGATCAGATCTAGGCCTTGTAGTCCTGCCACATACAGTTGTGAATGATGGTGGACAAGCAAACATCTCACTGGACAAGGAAGCTCCATGAATATCCCCTTCCTCAATGATACAGGAGCCCAGCACACCTGTGCAAACGATAAGACTGAGGCATTTGCAACAATCTTCTGTCAGAAGTGCCAGGTAGTTGATCCAGCTCCTGAAGTCCCCAGCATCCCAAATATCAGTATGCAGCCAATCCGATTCACTCCACGTGATATCAGGAAACGACTGTAATCACCGGATTCTGCCAATAGTCCTGAAGACTTGTGCTCCAGAACTTGCCATGCCACTCGCTAAGCTATTCCAGTACAGCTACAACACTGGCATCTACCCAGCAATGTGGAAAATTGCCCAGGTTAGTCCTGTACACAAGAAACAGGACAAGTCCAACCCAGCCAATTACCGCCCTATCAGCCTACTCAGAAAAATAACGGAAGGGGTCATCAACAGTGCTATCATGCAGCCCCTACTCAGTAAAACCTGCTTACAGATGAGCAATTTGCACAGATGAGTCAAGGCCACTTTGCTCCTGACCTCATGCCCTTGGTCCAAACATGGACAAAAGAGCTAAATACCAGAGGTGAGGTGAGTGTGATAGCCCTTGACAACAAGGCAGTGGTTGACTGAGTATGGCATCAAGGTGCCCTTGCTAAAATGGAGTCAGTGGGAAATAGGGGGAAAAACACTCCACTGGTTGGAATCATACCTGACACAATGGAAGATTGTTGTGGTGGATGAAGGTCAATCATCTCATCCTCAGGGCATCACTGCAGGAGTTCCTCAGTGAAGTGTCTTGGACCAACCATCTTCAAATGCTTCATCAATGACCTTCCTTCCATCATAAGGTCAGAAGTGGAGATGTTTACAGATGGCTACACAATATTCTGCACCATTCATGACTCCTCAGATAGCGAAGCAGTTCATACCCAAATACAGCAGGATCTGGACAATATCCAGGCTTGGGCTGACAAGTAACATTCAACCCACACAAGTGCCAGGCAATGACCATCTCCAACAAGAGAGGGTCTAACCATTGTCCCTTGACATTCAGTGGCATCACCATAACTGAATCCCCTTCTATCAACATACTCAGGGTTACCATTGACAGGAATCTGAACTGCTCTAGCCATATAAACACCATGGCTACCAGAGCATTCAAAGTCTAGGAATCCTGTGATGTGTAACTCACTTCCTGACACCCCAAAGCCTGTCTACCATCTATAAGGCTCAGGTCAGGAGTGTAATGG
This sequence comes from Hypanus sabinus, assembly GCF_030144855.1. Classification (NCBI taxonomy): domain Eukaryota; kingdom Metazoa; phylum Chordata; class Chondrichthyes; order Myliobatiformes; family Dasyatidae; genus Hypanus; species Hypanus sabinus. Next base: position 19,543,377 of record NC_082715.1, read on the forward strand.
AATACTCACCACTCGCCTGGATGAGTGCAGCTCCATCAACACTCCAGAAGCTTGACACCATCCAGTATAAGGCAGCCCACTCAATTGGTACCCCTTCCGCAAAGCACCCAATCTCTCCACCATCGATGAACAGTTGCAGCAGTGTGAACTATCTACAAGATGCACTTCAAAAACACCAAAGTTCCTAAAGCAGCACCTTCCAGACCCACGGCCACTATCATCTAGAAGGACGAGAACATCAGGAACACCACCATTTGGAAATCCCCCTCCAAGTCACTCACCATCTTGACCTGGAAACATACTGCCTTTCTTACATTGTCGTTGGGTTAAAATCATGGAATTCCCTCCCTAACAGTCCTGTACCTCCAGGACTGCAACAGTTCAAGAAGGCAGCTCATCACAAGGGCAACTAGGGATGGGTAATAAATGCTGGCTTAGCTTGTAATACCCATATCCCATTAATGAATAAATTTTTTAAAAAGAAAAAAAATCCTTAAAGGATTTATTAGAAAACACTGTGTTCATAAAAACAGAAGAAATAGGAGCAGGAGTAGGCCATCCGGCCCATCGAGCCTGCCCCGCCATTCAATAAGATCATGGCTGATCTGTCTGTAAACTCAGTTCCATCTACCTGCCTTTTCCCCTTAACCCTTAATTCCCTTACTATGTAAAATCTATCTAATTGTTTCTTAAATATATTTAGTGAAGAGGCCTCAACTGTGTCCCTGGGCAGAGAATTCCACAGATTCACCACTCTCTGGGAAAAACAGTTTCTCCTCATCTCCATCCTAAATCTTCTCCCCTGAATCTTGAGGCAATGTCCCCTAGATCTAGTCGCACCTACCAATGGAAACAACTTTCCTACTTCTATCTTATCTAACCCTTTCAAAATTTAGTTTGTTTCAATAAGATCCTCTAAATAATCCAGCCTTACACTTGAGGAGTGAACGTCTCTGGTGGAATGGTACAGCATTATTGTAAAAGTGAAAAAAGCCCTTTGAACAATTCCTCTCATCTTAGTTTCTATTAGTTCAATCTACCATGGTCATTATGATTTGAATGCTCTGTATCAATGCCTTATTAGCACTAAAATAGCCAGTAGCTTCAAATAGCTTCAAACAAACATTTAAATACACATATTAGACTTTTCAATTTCAAGGGAGTTCAAAGAAAATATCTTGAAAATTAATGATTTAAACCAAATCCCTACAAAATTCAATGCAATATTATCTAGGCAAAGAGTGACAAATGGGATTTCACTACAGATAAGATTGAAGTGATTCATTTTGGAAAGTCAAACCATCATAGGATTTCTATGATTACGGGTAGAGCACTAGGGAGTGGAATAGAAAGGGAAGGATTTAGGAGTACAAGTGAATGATTCATTGAAAGCGATGTCACAGATAGAAAGCAACACACATAAAAAGCTGGAACAACTCAGTAGTCAGGCAGCATCGATGGAAAAGTGTAAACTGGGCTTTGGGCAGAGAACCTTTGTCAGGCCATTCTCGGCCTGAAATGCCGACTATTTACTCTTTTCCACAGACATCACATGACTTGCTGAGATCCTCTTGCATTTTGTGTGTGGTGCCTTGGGTTTCCAGCATCTACAGATTTTTCTCACGTTTGTGTTATAGGTAGACAGGGTGCTGGAGAAGGTATTTAGCACACTGTCAGTTGGGATATTATGTTACAGTCGTACAAGTCACTGCTGAGGCCACAATTGGAATAGTGTTATAGTTTTGATGACCCTGTTATAGGAAAGATGTGACTAAATTGGAAAGAGTGCAAAAAGATTCATGAAGATGATACCAGGACAAGATGGGTCTGCCAGGGTATGCCCATTTTCCCTGGAACATCAAAAAGTAAGGGGTAATCTTGTAGAAATATCTAAAATTATTAGTGGAATAGATAAGGCAGATGGTACGTCTTATCTCCAGGTTAGCAAAGTCCAAAGCAAGGGCTAATATTTAGGAAGAGAGAGGAAAGATTTATAAGGGAGTTGTGGGACAATTTTTACAAGCAGAGGGTGATGAGTATATGCAATGAACTGCCAGAGTAGTGGTAGAGGCAGATACAATAGTATCATTTAAAAAGCACTTTTATCGGTACATGGAAGGTGTGATTAGACGATAAGACCATATGATATAAAAGCAGAATTATGCCATTTGGCCCACTGTCTGCTCCACCATTTCATCATGGCTGATCCATTTCTTTCTCAGTCCCAATCTCCTGCCTTCTCCTCATGTCCCTTCATGTCCTGGCTAATGAATAGTCTATTAAACTCTGCTTTAAGGATGCCCAATGGCTTGTCCTCCTGTGGCAATGGATTCCACAATTTTGCCACTCTCTGGCTTGGAAGAATATGGGTTGTGTGCAGGAAATTGGGACTAACTGTGTGGGCAAAGGGGTTGGCGCGGACTCATTGGGCCATAGGGTCTGTATCTGTGGACTGCCCTAGGGCTCTATATCATCCAGGCTGTTCTTGTAGGCATAATCAAAAATTAATACCTCACCACATTTCAAAATGTTTGAAGTAATAACAAAAGATCTAACAGCTGCACTGGAAAACTGCCCAGCAATGCAAAAGGATTGTAATTTTGTATTGAAGCATTAAAGACATCCACAGGGGAATTATTACATCCTGTTTGAAAGTGTGCTATAATGAGTTGCTGCATAACACCTGAATCATACGTACCCTTAATGTTTATTTCCAAAATATATCTGTAAGGATATTGGTCAAGGAAAATGCAGATCTTCTTGAGAGATTGTGACCTGTACTTCATTAACTCAATAAAATGAATAGATTTTTTATCTCTCATTCACTGTAGGAAGCATTAACTGTGCCATGCCTCATTCATTCTTACAACATGCTCTCTGTTCTCCCTTCAGTTGTCCCATATCTACAGTAAATACCACCTGTCACGGGTAACCCTGGTTTGGAACGGGGTCCAGAATTGACCCTATGAACTGTGCTGCTATTAAGAGAGAGGGGGGGGGGGGCGTCCAGCACAATGAGGGAAAGAGAGACAGAAACTGCTCGAAAGATTGACGTTACGGTTTCTCTACCAGCTTGTTTACCTTTCCCCGAGGTCACTTGCCTGCTTGCAAAAGGTCCTGCAGAAAGAGGAGGACAGAGCAGGTTGATGGACAGCTGGTGTTCAACATGTGGAAATAAAAACCAGGTCCGCTGTTACACAGACAGACACACCACAAGCCACACAACGAGCTTTGGACACTGAACGAGCTTTGTTGCACCCACAAGAAGGCGGGGTTTTGGAGGATCAATTTGGAAAATGGATCCGTGGCTCATGGTGTGAAAAGGTGTAACCAATGGGGAATTACTTGTGTGTCCATCCTTGCCTGGGTGATAATTGCACCACTGAAGAACAGTCGTACGTATCATGGTCATAGTCAGGGACCACAACAGGACTTCGGAAGACAATGAGAAGATCCACGGCATCACTTCTCCTTTCTCTCTCTCTCTCTCTCTCTCTCTCTCTCTCTCTCTCACGTTACTCAACTAACCACCTCGAACTAAACTGAACATTCTTCATCATCGTAAGACTGTACCCATTTACCCCTAGGTTTGAAAGAGCCTAGTTTTGTTCCTGTTTCCACACTTATGTGCATATATATATATATACATATATATCATTGCTAACACTATTAGTTTATAGCAATACCAGACTCCAATGTGTTTTCCATTTCTGCTGGTTCTTTAACCCGGTCATGGGGTATGTGACACACCGTTCAATGCTATTAAAATACAGAGGTTGTTCATAATTCAAATCCAACAGCTAAAATGAAATAATCTTCGATTCATCTGCAGTTGTTACCCCTCAACCATCAGGCTCTTGAAGCAGAGGGGTTAACTTCACTCGCCCCGCCCCCCCATCGCTGAACTGTTCCCGCTGAACTGGACTCACTGCCTCGTTCCTGTACCGAAGACGCCGCGCCCCAGCAGCTCCAATGACTACAGACCGGTGGCATTGACCTCCCACATCATGAAGACCCTGGAGAGACTTGTTCTAGAGCAGCTCCGGCCTATGGTTAGTCCACACTTAGACCCCTTCCAGTTCGCCTATCAGCCCCGACCAGTAGTTAAGGATGCCATCGTCTACCTGCTGAACTGTGTCTACGCCCACCTGGACAAGCCAGCAAGCACTGTGAGGGTCATGTTTTTTGATTTCTCCAGTACGTTCAACACTATCCACCCTGCTCTGCTGGGTGAGAAGCTGACAGTGATGCAGGTGGATGCATCCCTGCTGTCATGGATTATTGATTAGCTGACTGGCAGACCACAGTACGTGCGCTTGCAATACTGTGTGTCAGACAGAGTGGTCAGCAGCACTGGGGCTCCACAGAGGACTGTCCTGTCTCCCTTTCTCTTCATCATCTACAACTCGGACTTCAACTACAACACAGAGTCTTGCCATCTTCAGAAGTTTTCTGATGACTCTGCCATAGTTGGATGCATCAGCAAGGGAGATGAGGCTGAGTACAGGGCTACGGTGGGAAACTTTGTCACATGGTGTGAGCAGAATCATCTGCAGCTTAATGTGGAAAAGACTAAGGAGCTGGTGGTGGACCTGAGGAGGGCTAAGGCACTGGTGACCCCTGTTTCCATCCAAAGGGTCAGTGGAGGATTACAAATATCTGGGGATATGAATGGACAATAAACTGGACTGGTTAAAGAACACTGAGGCTGTCTACAAGAAGGGTCAAAGCCATCTCTATTTCCTGAGGAGACTGAGGTCCTTTAACATCTGCCAGATGATGCTGAGGATGTTCTATGAATCTGTGGTGGCCAGTGCTATCATGTTTGCTGTTGTGTGCTGGGGCAGCAGGCTGACATTAGCAGACACCAACAGAATCAACAAACTCATTTATAAGGCCAGTGATGTTGTGGGGGTGGAACTGGACTCTCTGATGGTGGTGTCTGAAAAGAGGATGCTGTCCAAGTTGCATGCCATCTTAGACAATGACTCCCATCTACTCCATAATGTACTGGTTAGGCACAGGAGTTCATTCAGCCAGAGACTCATTCCACCGAGATGTATCACTGAGTATCATAGGAAGTCATTCCTACCTGTGGCCGTCAAACTTTACAACTCCTCCCTCAGAGTGTCAGACACCCTGAGCCAATAGGCTGGTCCTGGACTTATTTCCACTTGGCATGATTAACTTATTATTATTTAATTATTTATGGTTTTATATTGCTATATTTCTTCACTATTCTTGGTTGGTGCGGCTGTAACAAAACCCAATTTCCCTTGGGAACAATAAAATATGTCTGTCTGTCTGTCTTTCAAGGACTCTTCACATCACGTCCTGGATATTTATTGCTAATTTATTTGTCATTAATATTTTATTTGTTTTTGTTTGTATTTGTGTTGTCATTTTCACAGTTTGTTGCCTTCATTCTGGGGCAGTTCACTCACCCTTGGTCCCCACCAGACACTCAGCTCCCACCTGTGGCTTCAAGTACCTGTTTGCATGCGACAACGGCCACACCCAGTACACAGCTTCAACAAGCAGGTTAAACCAGGTGAGGGTGGCCGATGGGACTCATACCCGATCAGATAGGGACATGCCTGTCCTAGCACATGAAGTCAGCTCTGACGAACTGGGTGGATGAAATCAACAGTGAGATCCAAACCAAGAGGGTGATTCTGCAACACTCCTTGGAGATGGAAGAGGCACAGAAGAAATCATGGTCATCCACTGCAACCAAGAAAGAACCCAGTTTGTAACAACTGCTCGTACCCCTGGACCTGGACCTCCAAGGTAGAGAAACTGGAATTGTCCTAGAGCAATGGCTTTTTCGTTTTACAATTCTCCCGTACTGGTTTAATTGTCATCATCGGATACAATGGATAACCAACATACTGCAATGTTCTTTTGATTGATGCTAAATGATCAAAATCAGCAGAGACACAGCACAAATAACAAACTGCCTTCAACAATGCTTTTGACGTTTGTATATTCCAAATCTTCATTTTCATTGTAACATTTAAGATGATTGTCAACATCTTAAAATTCTTTATCGGCCTCAACTTATTGAAGTAACAAAATTGTCTCATTTTCACTCCTAGCCCTCTTTGGCATCTTCAAGACTAAAGCTGCAATGAGCAAAACAATTCTAAATTCTGTTACTGTGTATTTCTTACCAGCTATCAATGACAAAAATGACTGTCTTTTGAACACAAACACACACAAATGAAGCTATTTAAAAACTGTTTACTGAGTACAGTATACCATCTAATGGCCACACAAGTTCACGTGTCTGATGCTAGTTCGAAACTATTCAGCAACTGTCTCCTGCCTCAATACAGTGGCATAGTGTGCCATATAAACAAAGGTGACCCCTGCTATTTTCTTGATTAGTTTTTGTTATGAGTTGTCCTAAATTAGCGGCTGCCTTTAATAACTGAGTGACCAATTAACCGGAATCCACTGTATCTGGTAACTTATATGTACTTTGATAATAAATCTACCTTCAAATTTTAAAGTATACATTTGTGGAGTCTCAATCAATACACTAAGTTTGAAACTAGAGAAGAACATGTTTTCATTTTGTTGGAGAGAGCCAAAATAATCCAGAGTGCAATTTGAAGAGGGTAGAGATGGTAGTGATTATGATAGCAACTTTGACTTTTAAGTAGAAGAATGCAAAAGGAACCAAAGGGTTCAATAATATTGCAATTATTGAAATAAGATTTTGCATTGGAACAGAGAAAGAGGAAATGCCTAAGAAGAAGAGCATTTACAATTTCAAGAAATGTAACTGGAAAGTTCAGTGACTATTTGATAATATAATAAGTATGGAGCAGTGAAGAGACAAAAATGGAAAGGAAATAGTAATACAACTGAAGGTCAGAGAAAAAAGTTCACTGGTAATATTTACTCTACTGTCACCTCTTTTTCCCTTTGGTAATGTGACCAGATACCTTTTCAATGATGTCCATGTTCTTAGTTAATAGAACATCTCAATGTCATGGAAATCAATTGGTGCATAATAATCTTTGCTGAAGCTCTCAAGGTATGATCTACAAGATTTACATCAAAAAAAAATATGCAGTGTGCCTTTTTCTGTTTTTTTTTTGTTCTTAATGTAGTTGTCTTCTAATATCTGTCCATATGCTTAATGAGATGTTGCAGACATTTAAAGAACTAACATTAGTCTAATTTATTTATCAGAGCACATTCTTGATTATGGAGATGCCAAAGTTTGGAGCAATACTTTTGGGTGAGACACATTGGTAACTTCAGTGAGATCTATAGATATTCTGCTGCTTCATTTACAAAAAACAGCTGTGCTATTACTTACTATCTTTCCTTTCGGTTAGTCCTGACGAAGGGTCGCGGCCCAAAACGTCGACAGTGCTTCTCCCTATAGATGCTGCCTAGCCTGCTGTGTTCTACCAGCATTTTGTGTGTGTTGTTGTTTGAATTTCCAGCATCTGCAGATTTCCTCGTTTGTGCTATTACTTTGTGCTGGTGTGAATTAGCATTTTTTATTAGATTAATGAATTGATACATTATAGGTGATTTAATTTGGTTAGTGTTTTCGTGTTATGCTGAATAAAATTTTATATTCAACCAGCTATTTGAAAATATAGTCATTTTTCATTCAAAATCGTTTTCCAACCTCACAACTTTTGTGTCCATAATACATTGGAGCCTTAGGCCATTCAGCCCATCAAATCTGCTCTGCCATTCCATCATGGCTGATTTATTATCCCTCTCAAACCCCAATCTTCTGCCATCTCTCCATAACCTTTGACACCCTGACTAATCAAGAAGCTATCAACCTACACTTTAAATACACTCAATGACTTAGCTCCACAGCAGTCTGTGGCAATGAATTCCACAGAATCATCACCATCTGGCTAAAGAAATTCCTCCCCATCTCTGTTGTAAATGGATATCCCTCTATTCTGAGTGTGTCCCTAGTCCTAAACGATCACACTATAGGAAATATCCTCTCCCCATCCACTCTATTTAAGCTTTTTAATATTCAATAGGTTTCAATGATAATCATCCCTCATTCTTCTGAACTACAGCAAGTACAGGCCCGGACCCATTAAACACTCCTCATACTTTAACCCTCTAATTCTCAGAATCATTCTCGTAAACATTTACTGGACCCTTTCCAATGCTAGCACATCCTTTCTAGGACAAGGGGCCCAAAACTGCTCACCAATGGTCTGACCAATGCTTTATAAAGCCTCCACAGGGAGTTGATATTTTACTGCAATGGTGACACAGTTGATAACTGATTACAGTTTTAACTAGCTTTTATTTTCATTACCAATAAAATTTGCTTAATAATCTGCTGCAGCAATCACACAGACTTTGGCAGACCCTGGACTTTTTTTTGCCAGAACTGGTCACAAGTAGCTGCAGAATTCTACTTCTTTGCAAACAACAGAAATGAAATGGAAAGAAAAGTGAAAGTGAAAGTGAAAGAAAAGGATTGTAATTTTAAGGAAGTAAAGTGTCTGATTACAGTGAAATGAGTGATCAATAATAAGAAATAATGAAGGGCAGGTAAGCAGATAAGGTGAGAGAGGGGAACAGGAATGGAGAGACAGACAGACAGACAGAGTGGTGGGCAATTACTGGAAGTTACAGAAATTTATGTTTATGCCATCAGTTGGAGGCTACCCAGATGAAATATAAGGTGTTGTTCCTCCAACCTGAGTGTGGCCTCATCATGACAGTAGAGGAGGCCATGGGTTCATGTCAGATGATGGCTCTCTCTTATGAAGTATGTGGTACTGGCATCTATAACTGCTTAAAAATTAATGACCAGGTACTTTCTTATATCTATCCAGACTATTTCTTGCTGCATATGATTTTTTAATAAAACTCAACAGCCCATCAAACTATTTAAATGAACAGCATTGACTCAATGGCAGACATATAGCAGGGCTGGAAGAATGACCAACCTAGCCACTTGATGATCAAGCACCAACTGCCACTTACCTGCATAATTATTCAGTGCTCATAAAGTATTATTATGTACCTAGGTGGAGCATGAGCTACTAGAGTGAAATGTGAAAGAGTAACAGCTAAAGAGTAGCATCCCAACAGTTGGTGCAAGTAAATTAAGACCTATCGATCAGCCATGATGTTGACCAATGGTAAAGCTGGTTCAGAAGCAGATGACCAGCTCCCCATTTTAAAACAATGAATGAATATTGCAGGAGTCTTAGCAATAGAAGCTTCTTTGGCTTGTTACTATCATTCAACCAGAGTCCATTTGCTTCTGACCAAGCTAGAATGAAGTTTCAAACAGTACTGTTGTTGGTTGTCCACAAGCAATTCTATAAACAGACACGTAAACCTTGATCCCATCTATAGCCAAAGCGGGCAAAATTCCAGGCACACACAGAGTTCACCACACAACCTATCAGCAACAAGACCCCCTCCCTACGTCACAATTGATTTTCTGCAGACGATGACCAGTCAACTGACTGATAAGTATATAAAGGCCAAGCCTGTGGTTGTTGGGCTTGGCCTAGGATAGTGATATTGGTCCAGTTGAATTGATGTGCTTCGCTGTCACAGTGTATAGATAAGGGAAAGTTGATCATGACGGTTTACAACAAGCCCCCGGTTGAGTAACTCGGCCCGGTCAACAATTATCACCTAATTAGATTTTAACAAACCCATCGCAGATTACATAATTGGTAACCAATAGAAATGGCACATATACCCCCACACACACAAATGGACTACTCACAGGACACATAAAAGATGAACAATTTAGATCACCAACATTTCATTCGTAGTTACCCAGCTGGGTAACGAAATGTCTGCAAGCTAACAGGCCAGCTCGATGAGCCACTCAACAACAACATCCTCAACCTGAGCTACAAATCTTTTCCAACATCTTAAAGAATAGACACTATTCAGCCTTAACAGATATCCAGAGGAGCCACGTGCAGGGGTGGTTAATGGCTCTCTGAGAATCACAAGGACATACAAACAGGAAATTTCCAATGGAATTGTGATAGAGTAAGAGATAATGTACCCACCCTAAAGAAATCTTTGGTACAAGTCCAAAGCACCACTGGATTGGTGGATCTCTGGTGGATCATAGTAAGATATAGATAAAAAAACTAAATGCTGAAGCCCAGTTATGAGACCTTTAGTCCCACAAAAGGAATGAGTTCCTTTCCTCAGCTGATTATCCAAGGTTAACGATGTCAGAACAATCAATCAAATCATGAGCTCAGCTATAACTGGCTGGCACAGAGCCAATAACTAAGAAGCTGCACATCACTGAAACAGTAAAGGGAAGGTAATTCTGTGACAAGCAATGATCCAGAGGAAGGGAATGATCTTGGCTAAAATAAATTGGACTTGGACTAGACCACTGAAGCAGAATAGTCCAGCTGGTTTAAGAACATAAGAAATAGGAATGTGTCCTGTGAACAGAGTTTAGGTTTTTATGGAACTTAGAACAATGTGAGAATGACAGACACTTATTAGGTTGGACCCTAAGTCAAGGACCCAGTGATCTCTGGCTATCATAAACCTGAGCTAAATCTGTTACAAGTGATCTCCTCAAGTTTGACAGACTTGTAAGCACTCGGAGCTTACACTTAAGTATATCACTCCCCAGTGGTCAGTGCTGTGTCTTCAATATCAGCGTAAGCTTGGCACACCATATAAGCCTGCTATTTTTATCTCCTGAAGATGAACATTTGCACTTTGTAGTGTCACTGAAAAAAGTGCCTAACATCAAACATCAGAGAATGAGACATTTCTCAACAAATATGGCATGTGATTTCTATCCTTTTTAGTAAGAGCTACAATATGGCAGCCATGTTTTCAGCTGCTTTAGTTTATTTAGTTTATTCATCCCAGTTTTTGGACATTGAGCCCAAAGGAAAAACAGAAATCATAAAGTTTAGCCAGACAACAAGCTGTGAACATGCAGCTTGTAAAGAAAATTCCACCGTTTTTTCATTCCTATCTGCTGGGCTGGTTGAGCTGGAAGCCAGCTTTTGTACAGTAATTTCCATGAAATTCCATGCATTTGAACTAATAGGTGTAACGTAGAAACACATGAGCACAAACTGTTCATACACTTAAACAGAAATGAGGTTAGTAACAAAACACCATAACACAAAGACAGAGAAGATGAGCCACACTGTGTTAATAACAAGGGTTTTACACATTTAAATTAATTTCAAAAATGATCTTTCAAGCCAAAATTAATTGCTTCCATCCAACTGGAGCACTTATAAAATAAAACATTTTTGATTTGATCTGCTTCAAAAACTGCACTAACTATGAAATTACAGTAAGCTGTTATTCTTGAACTCTACAAATAATAAGTAGCTTGCAATATTTCACATATTCAAAAATAAACTTTGGTTCCAATTATTATTCACCTTTAAACAACTTACGAAACAGAGTTTCACCTTTCAAGAAAAGGGCAGAACTGACACAGCAGTATCAAGCTGTCAAGCTAGAGTCCCTCATGACTGAACCCCACATCGAACACTGCAGACTAAAATGCTAAAATCTATTCCCACTGGACAAAGTCTCTCCTTCTATCCCATCAAGATCTCCACCTGACCATGCTCCCACTACAGGATACTGATCTATTTCTTGGAAACATTCTGAATTTGAATTGAAGAAATTATGACTGGGTCCATTACTTCTGTTGATGTACATTATATACAGTGAAAGATGGCTCTGAGCTAGGAATATCAGGCAAAAATAATAGCTGGTGCAGAGTTGGTAGACACCACTGTTTCTCAGCTGCCTTCATTAAGAGCATGTAAACCGATTAGGAAACACAGCATACCAGTGACACAGTGTAATGACAAGAGCAAGAGAGAATTTAAATGTAAGTTAATTGAAGAAAAAATTGAGCAGAGAAATAATCTCCAAACACTAATGCACTTTGACCCCACCCTACACAGAATAAAGAAACTCTTGATGTACCCACTGATCTGAAGGAGCATCAGAGTAAAGTTCACATTAAATGAGAGATCAACCCCTTTTATATTCCTAGGCCACCATGTGCAGATCCTACATTTTTCTCTCCAATGTCATTCTATGGTAACTATAACACCTCCTCTAGTCAGCCGGTGGTATAGTGGCATCTGCACCGGACTTTGAGGTGAGTTCTCCCAGGTTCCAATCCAGCCAGCTCCTTGGACACTTACCATCTGTGCTGGGTTGAGTTTTAAGCTAGCAAATCAGCCTCATAAAAAAGTCAAATACTAAAGAAAGGGCAAGTTTGCTGCCTGATATGCAAAACACGAGGAGAGAAGGTAAAAAAAAGTAACACCTTCTCTGGATTCATCATTCTTTCTTTGCTTCAACCTTGATAGCCATTCCTTTGATCATTCAATCACCCTTGATCTCCACCCTATCAGAGATATTTGCCCTGTTTAACTCATACTTTTCACGTGGGTCAATAACTAGTAATTACTTGCAACGTTCAGTGATATTGAGGACACTGTAATTCTGTTTCTTTCTTCGCGATGCTGACTGACATTTCAAGACGTTCCCTGCAATTGCTGCTATTTGATAATCAGAAGATATATTTTTATTCACAAAATTTCCAGATATTACTGTGATAGTCAACAAATAAATACTGGTGTTTATACCTAGCTGAGTGTTGGGAATATGAAACTGTGGAACATGGGTACAAAGTAAACTTACTTTTATGAAAGGAATGTTGTATTCCAGTCCCCCCAAATGAGAGCCTTCTACATCTCACATGCACTTAGAAATGGAAGCTGAAATAAAACTGAAATTGTTGGAAATATCCAGGATCTTTTGTGAAGAAAGAAACACAATTTCCAGACCAGATCAAAGAGATTTCAGCACAACTTAAGATTCTTAGATGTATATTAGCACTTAAACAGGTACGAGGTCAAGTGGAGATGGGGAGAAGCTTTTTGTTCTGAAATAATGTGAACTTAATGCCTGGTTTAAAGGCTGTATCAGGTCTTATAGGGAAGTGAAATACAGTTCTTTAAACTTTATATGCGCAGTACTGAGCTTCAAAGTCGTAGCGCCAATGTAAGATGTGAATGAGAAAAGAAGTGGGATGTTGTCAGAAGCTTAGGCTCAGGATTGGCAGAATGCAATTGTCAGTGACTGGTCTCCTCACTATTGAGGTAGTTTGCATTGTAGGTAACAAATAGAGTATTTAAAGTATTATATGTAAGCCATCTGGAAAGAATGTTTTGTGCGTTCTATGTTCCATTAGAAAAATGGAGGTCTAAGTAGGAGGAAGGGCTAGATTGACCTTCGCAGGTTAAATGGTCAGCACTACATTGTGGGCCAAATGGCTTGTACTATGCTGTAGTGGTCTATGTTTTGTTCTGGTAGTTACAGCTGACTGTCCTGTGGTCAAGGCATTAGGCTAGCGGGATTGTTTCAGGCATGCTGAACATCATCTATGGAGGGGAATAAACAGCTGACATTTCAGGCTGAGACCTTTTATAGAAAGGGGGCAGAAACCAGAGTAAAAAGGTGCAGGAGGGGAAAGAGTATGAGCTGTCAAGTGATTCCAGGTGAGAGGAAGGTAAGATCAAGTGAAGGGAAAGGAGGGTGGGTGGGAGAAGATGGATGAAGTAAGAAGCTAAGAGGAGATAGATGGAAGAGGTAAAGGGCTGAAGTAAAAGGAATATCTAGTGGACTATGGAAGGTGGGGAAGAAGGGGAACTAGAGGAGGTGAGGTGCAGGTGAGATCAGAAAAGGTGAGATTGTATCCATAATGAGGAGTGGAAAAAGAAAGGAGGAGGACTGTAGGGGGGGGGGGCAGAGATTACCAGAAGTTAAAGAAATTTATATTCATGCCATCAGGTTGGAATTTAAATATTGCTTATTCACCTGAGTTTGGCCTCATCACAGCAGCTGAGGACATTCAAAGGAAGGATGGCACAACAATATTTCAGCCACTTTACAAGAACAAACTATTGACTCACATAATGTGGCTAGTTACATTAATCCCAACACATGTACCTTTCATATTAATCTTGCATGATCAGCCTTTAGAAGTGATTTTCTTTATAAACTAGCTTAATTGGAAAGATCTCACCTTGCAAGATAACTGAGTGCACAGCAAAGCATCCAGATTATATTTTACCATTTAGATCTGTCAGTATTATCTTAAAGTTGCCATACAAACAAAAGCATGATAAAAATTTATTTTTTATAAATATTAAAAACTGAAAACGTAAAAAATATTATTAAAAAGAAATCAATATTCAAAGAAGGTTTTATTTTACAAAACTTCCCTCTTCAGTTTGAAATGTGTAATCTGGGAAAGTATATTAGGAGCAATATTATCTTCAGGTAGAAAAAGGCCTTTGAAAAATGGAACATTTCTTTTCCTACACATATTAGTAACAACAGTCTGCTGGTCTCAATTTATTGAAAGGTAACCAGGGGAAATAAACAAAACCCTCTGATGCAAAAGCAAAATGTACTTTCATAGAGGCTCGATTTTTAAGCCTGATCAATATAAAGGTCTTGATTCTCAATGATACTTTAAAACCCCAGTAGAAACAAGACATAGTAATAAACCAGACATTACAGAAAGTCACAGAATGCACTTCCCAGCCATCAGCCCTGTTTAGTTTAATTCCACTCACTTAAAATTCAATCACTTTCCTATCTGCCTACATTCATTTGAACATTCTTTTTCATTTGAACTAATATCTCCAGAAACTCAATTAAATATGTGTTCTCCTACTTAAAATACCCTAATAAAAAATGAATTATCACTTTCTTAACTTTAGAGAGTTACTTTGAAGATAACAGTAGGGAAGCTGATCTCATGGTTTGAAGACACCAAGATATGGGAAATGGCCAGAAAAACATGCCTGAGCATTGGAACTAATCTTATTGCAATACATTACTCAGAAAGAGTAACAGCAAGTTGCTTCCTTACCCCACCTCATACTCTGTTACTGAGACAGAGACCATGGACGGAGTCCACTTGTGCTGAGTTAAGCGTACTTGACCCCCTAACTTTATTCACTGCAACCCTACTTAGCATTCATTTCAGGAGGATTAGAACATAAAAGCAAGGATGTAATGTTGGGAGCAAACACGATGAAATCTGCAGATGCTGGAAATTCAAACAACACACACAAAATGCAGGTGGAACACAGCAGGCCAGGCAGCATCTATAAGGAGAAGCACTGTCGACGTTTCGGGCCGAGACCCTTCGTCAGGACTCAGAAAAAGCAAGCCTTACAAAAGCTGGAAAAATAAAACTGGAGTATGGACTCATGTGCAATTCTCAAGAGGAAGAAGCAGGTCCCAGCAGTTGTGCTGTCACTTTCAGGAACAGCACGAGAGACCGCGATGGGAATTTCAGTGGAAGACTTGAACAAAAATGACAGTATGAATACACCAATAAATGCACCTGACTAATGAAAAAGCAAGCCTTATAAAAGCTGAGTCTGCTGAAGGGTCTCAGCCCAAAACGTCGATAGTGCTTCTCCTTACAGATGCTGCCTGGCCTGCTGTTTTCCAATGTCATTTTGTGTGTGTTGATGTAATGCTGGGGCTTTATATAGCACTGGTGAGGCTTCACTTGGAGTATTGTGAGCAGTTTTGGGTTCCTTGTCTTAGAAAGAATGTGATAACACTGGAAAGCGTCCAAAGGAAGTTCACAAAAATGATTCCAGAATTGAATGGCTCATCATATGAAGAGCTTTGGATAGTTCTGGGCGTGCATTTACTAGAATTCAAAAGAATAAGGGGTGGCCTAATTAAAACCTATTGAATGGGGAAAGGCCTTGATAGAGTGGATTTGGAGAAGATGTTTCTTATGGTGGGGAAGTCTAGGCTTGAGGACACAACCTCAGATCAGAAGGGTGTCCATTTAAAATGGAGATGAAGAGGAAATTGTTTAGCCAGAGAGTGGTGAATCTGTGGAATTTGTTGCCACGGGCAGCTGCGGAGGCCAAGTCTGTATGTATATTCAAGGCAGAGGTTGATAGATTTTTGATTGGTCAGGGCATGAAGGGATATGGGGTGAACGCAGGAGATTGGAGCTTAGAGGAAAAATGGATCAGCCATGATGAAATGATGGAGCAGACTCAATGGGCCAAAGAGACTAATTTGCTGTTATATCTTATGGTCTTATGTGAATAGGATCACCCTATTCACATAAGGCAAAGGTAACTGAAATAATATTTATATTTATTATTATCTATTAATACTTCTAGGTATATCAGGTCAATGGGAGTAGACAGCTTAAATAGTTTGGCTTGTACTAGATGGGTCAAAGGGCTTGTTTCTGTGCTGTATGACTATGACCCTATGACTAGTTAAATTTTGTTTTTAAATAGCACTTTATAATTTTCTGGAATATTTTTAAATTATTTGAGGATTTAAATGTTGACTGTTTTTTAAATCTCTCTCTTTACACAATGGTACAGGAGACCACAGACAGGAGTTAACATCTGGTTCAACATAGCTAACTTGAAAGGATTACAAAGTTCTTTATTCTTAATAAAGTTATAGGATATGGGTATATGTATGATTATTAATTGCTCTTGGGAAGCTAGTGCTGCCCAGCAGTCTTTGTGGTGGTGATCTGTACTGCTTTAGAAAAAAGTTCCATTATGATCCACTGACAATGAAGAGTCACGATTGTTCTTCCAATGCTGGACGATGCATGTCTTGCAAAGGAACTTGCTGCTGATAGAGTTCAGATGACTGACCTGCCTTTGTCCTTCCAGAAGGTAGAGGGTGCAAGTTTGAGATGTATTTTTGAAGAAGTGCACCTCAGGGATGTGTGCCTAGCCCACTGCTCTACTCTCTCTACAGGCATGACTGTGTGGCTAGGTTGAGCTCAAGTACTATCTATAAATTTGCTGATGATTCAGCCATTGTTGGCAGAATTTTAGATAGTGACAAGAGGGCATACAGGAGCAAGTTATACCAGCTGGTTGAGTGGTGTCCAAGCAACAACCTTGCACTCAACATCAGTAAGACCAAAGCTCTGATTGTGGACTTCAGAAAGAGTAAGACAAGGGAACACACACCAATTCTCAGAGGGATCAGAACTGGAAAGAATGAGTCTGCTATGGGGGGGGGGGGGGTGGGGGAGGGCTACTGCACAGGATCGAATTAAGCTGCAAAGAGTTTTAAAACTAGTCAGCTCCATCATGGGCACTAGCTTCCACGGTATGCAGGACATCTTTATGGAGTGATGCCTCAAAAAGGCAGCGTCCATAATTGAGGACTCCCATCACCCAGGATATGTTCCCCTCTTATTATTACCATCAGGGAGGAGGTATAGAAGCCTGGAGACACACACTCAGTGATTCAGGAATAGGTTCTTCACCTCTGCCATCTGATTTCTGAATGAACATCGAGGCTACATTTTTTTTACTTCTATTTTTGCACTAACTTAATTTAATTATAGGCATCCGTTAGTCTCGAGAGACCGTGGATTTGTGCCTTGAAAAGTTTCCAGGATGCAGGCCTGGGTAAGGTTGTAAGGGAGACTGGCATTTGCCCATGCTGCAAGTTTCTCCTCTCCACACCACTGATGTTATCCAAAGAAAGTGTAAGGGACGATAGAGTTTGGCACCGGCATTGTCACAGAGCAATGTGTGGTTAACTGCCTTGCTCAAGGGCACAATACGCTGCCTCAGCTGATGTTTGAACTAGCAACCTTCGGATCACTAGACCAACGCCTTAATCACTTGCCCAAGCGTCAATACTATTTAATTTAATTATATAAGCTTTTACACTAATACACAGATTTTTTTTCTATTATTGTGTATTGCATTGTACTGCTGCTGCTGAAGAGTTAAGAAATTTTGCGACATATGCCAGTAATATTAAACCTGATTCTGATTCTGAAGTCTAGGTGAGCTGTTGTAGCACCTGTTGTAGATGTACGTACTATAGCTGCCACTGAAGAAGCAAGTCAGTGTTAGTCTGGTGAATAAGGTGGAAACTAAATAGGCCGCTATGTTCTGGAAGATGTGAAGTCTCTCACACATCGTTGAAGTTGAAGCTATCCTTGAGGCTGTGTGCTTGAAGATCTTGAAACAGGTTTGTGGGGTGGAGAAACAAGCCATTCATCAAAGAATTTCCAGTCTCTGATCTTTCATATGGCTTTTCCAGTTGGGCTTCTGATCAGTACCATTTCAATGGTAATGAATTTAACAATGAAAATCTAACTCATGTGAAGACTAGCAGTTGGAAAATCCTTGTTTGAAGATTGTAATTAACTGGCATGTGTGGCAAATATTATTAGACAGAGGGAAAAATGTGGTGGAGGAGATAGGTGAATGAGGATGAATGAGTTAGGCAGAGGGCAGCTAGAGAACAAGCAAAAGGGATAAGAGAACATGAGAAATGAAGAATTAACGTAGGCTTTAAGAGCTTCCAGGCTGTTTTCTAAATAACCAGAAATTGACATTCACCACCCACACATAGCCAGATACTGTTAAATGAAATTTTCCATTCCTGAGCAATATAACACTGAAGAGGATAATGAACATACAAAGAATATACCTGGGCATACGATTAAATACAAAATACTATTATTGATATTAATACATTGGGACACTCTGAGAAAAACTGAATTAAGTACAATATTTCTTATTTATTACTTCTAGATCTACAGATTGCACAAGGATTCTAAATTTATATTTTGTAAACTTCCCACATTACCATCCTATGAAAGCTTCATGCTGCAAAGTACAGAAAAATAGATGACATTTTCCATGTTATTTAATCAATTACTCCAACAGCCAATCCATAGTGTGCTCTTCCACTTACTAATTTGTTCTGCCTAATGCAAAATTAATTAAAGATATCTATTTTAGAAAATGAGATTAGGTTTTTGAAATTATTTTAGTGAAATTTCAAACAAATTTGATTTAACCCAAAGATTATTAACACTCTAAGTGTAAAGGTTGCCTGTTCTCCATTGCATTTCTCTTTGAAACCTGCTTCGTCGTTCAGTGGGGAATGAATTTACCTAAATACCGGATAGATCAATAGTGTTACTTCAGGGTAGAAGAGTTAATTAATTTCCTGATGTTCTACCACTTGAAGATGGTGGGGGAGGTGATGTTCATTTTCAACTATTTCTATCTAACCGAACTCCAGGGTAAGGGCAAAACAGAACTTATTTCTGACAAATATAAGAAATGCTGTTATATATTCAAAGTGCAAGGCAACCATGGGACAGAATGACTTAAAGAACATTTAGAAACAGATCAAGAAAGTATTCTCATCTCTTTAGCTTTGAATAGTAAGAATTAAAAGCTAGTAAAAGGCAGTACTATAAACTCAGAAAAATAAATCCCTAAGAATATTGTAAGTCAGTCTGCCTGGCTTCGGTCTTGAGTTC